>NC_056628.2:62341270-62966270 GCF_002870075.4 Lactuca sativa
TGGTTTTTTAGGGTTATTTCTATTGGTGAAGTTGTTCCGGTCCATATTTCTCACTTATTCTATGCAGATGATGTGGTTTTTATTAGGGAATGGATTGATTCTAATCATCGCAAAATTGTTAGAATCTTTTGATGTTTTTTCTTGGCTTCAGGGCTTCATTTAAATTTCAAAAGTGTTGGATTATGGGAATCAGTGTTTGCTCATAGGTGGTTGAGGAAGCTACTTCTTTAATCGGTTGTGTTGCTATCTTTAACTTTTTTTGTTTCTTGGAGTCCCTGTGGGTGGGTTCTATGGCCCGGTTAAATGCTTGGCGTGACGTTTGCCAAAAGGTAGTTTCTAGATTGTCTAAATGCAAAGTGAAAGCCTTATCGATTGGTGGTATACTTACTCTTTTGAAGTCAGTTTTAGGCTCAGTTCCTTCCTATTACTTTTCCTTTTTTAAGGCTCCTATTGGTATTTTGGCTAAGTTAGAGTCTTTGATAAGGAGTTTTTCCTTGGTGTTGATGAGGGTGTTAAGAAACTATATGGGGTTAGTTGGGATACGGTCTTGGCTTCCAAAGAGAATAGGGGTCTTGGGTTTAACAGTTTCTTTGTTGTCAACAAAGCTCTCCTTTTTAAATGGGTGTGGAGGTTTTTTAAAGAACTTGATTCTTTATGGGGTCACGTAATTAAAGTTATTCATGACTATGATGGTAACTTGAATATTTCCACTCCTTCTTATAAATCGATTGGGACAGATATTTTGGCTTCTATAAATCAACTCAAGTCTAAAGGTGTCCATTTATTATCTTATTATCAGAGGATTGTAGCCAATGGTGAGTCGACGATATTCGGGAAGGATACCTGGTTAGATAATGCCCATTTAATGGCAAGGTTTCCTAGATAATTTTTACTGGAATTAAATAAGAAAGTTTTGGTTGTAGAGAAATTGAGTGGGATGTTGTTTTCCTCGTTTAGAAGAGAATCGAGAGGGGTAGAGACGGAGCAGGGCAACATGTTGCCTGCACTTCTAGAGATTGTTTCTTTGTCTCCTGTCTTAGATAGATGGTTTTAGAGGTTATGTGGAACAGGTGATTCTTTTGTTGCTTCAGCTAGGGCCCATATTGATTCTACTAGGTTGCCTATGTGTCCTAAGGTGACTAGAAGCCTTCGTATTCTTCCAATTGAAGTTAATATTTTTGCTTGGAGAATGACTATAAATATTTTACCTTCTCAGTTATTTCTTTATATAAGAGGGATGGAGATTCCTTTGTTGCGCTGCCCTATATGTGCGATTGGCACTGATTCGGTGAACAACTTATTCTTCTCTTGCACGCTTGCTTTGGAAATTCAAGAGATAATTCTTCTTTGGTGGGAGATTGACATACCTTTTTTGTTTTGTTATGAAGAGTGGTTATCTTGCTTGTCGGCGTTGTGCATATCTTCTCTTCAAAGGCTATTTCTGGAAGTTGTCATTGTAGTTTCTTGGTGACAGATTTGTAATTTTAGGAATAAGCCACTTTTTGGTAATGTTGAGCCAAAGAGGTCATTGGTTTTTGATAGCATTGTTTTAAATTCTTTCAACTAGTGTCAAAGTAGACATAATTCTAAGTTTAGTTGGTATGGTTAGCTGCAAAGTCCTATGCTTATTCTTATGTAACTTTCGTTTTGGTTGGTGTGCTAGTTTTGATTTAATAATATCCCTGCCGTTCTAAAAAAATGTTATTTACTCCTTCCATCATTTGCGCCGACTTTAAAATTTAGTGACTTCACTATCTGTCTTCAACCACTTCACATATATTGATTCTCAATTCCACCTCCATCGGCAACCGTTGTCCTTCTAAAGATGACCACTATCAAGTTGACGATGTTTGTTCCACCATTTCATTTATCTATTAACTCTAGCGGTATAGCCCTTCAAGGAGGTAAGGTGGTGAGTCCGACAACAACTGTCTTCAAAAGCCCTCCGTTATACCCAAGAACCTGATTCTCCCAAGCCCCTTTATTGCACCCTCAAATACATAATGATTTTCTCACCGTCGTCTGGTGATGTCAGAATCCATAATTGCCAAAACAAAGAACAAGAATGCATTCGAGTTGATAAAGAACTTGGAAATATCCGTACTCGTGTCATAAACGAAAAGGTCAGGTTGCATTTTTCTCACCTTCTATTTCCCACACATAAGTAGTTTTTAATTGAAAAGCTCAATTTTTAGTAAATTTATTTTACACGTTAACGGTTTCTGAACTTGCAAATTTGCTTAGGTTAAGACGTAAGCGAAGCAAAATTTTCAAAGTTAGGTTTACTTTTTTTGGTCAATTGAGGGCATTTTGGAAGATGGTTGTTGTCCATACGACATGTCGTCGGTACAGAACAATCTTTGACCTTGAACTGTATGTCGACGATATAGTAGGTTAGGTGGGAAACGCAAAGTTTTTTGTGCCCTTCTGAAAACGTATATCAACGACATGTCATTGGTATATGTCATGACAAATGTAATTTACCTTTATTTTTATTCCATGATGCAGAAGGAAGAAACGATACCGTTGTAGGAGAGCTATACCACGGCGCGTCGTCGCCTTGCCACGCTGGCAATCCGGGTGAAATGGCTATCCTGACAACGTGTCACCGGCACAACTTCATGTTTCTAATTATTTTCTTTATTTCATCAATACTCAAAACAACGTAGTCTTGGATACCCTATACCGACGAATTGTCGTCGGCAGAGGGATTAGCCCCATAAGCTCGGTGACTACGTCATTTCACTTCCGGTTTCTCTTTTTCTCTCTTTCTGTTGCCGACCATACCTCATTTGGTAACTCCCCTTCGCCGAAAACTAGTAGGTATGTTTTTTGGTCCTTCTATTCTTCCTAACTTTATGATTGGTCAAGGGTTTTACTCCAATTTTGACGTTTTTTCTCCGGTTACAACTTTCACCTCCGATTTTGGGATATTATTTCCGGTTGCAGCCTTCATAGCCTTCACCATCGTCAGTCCTTCGCCGCCACTAGCCTCTACAGCAAGCTACACCGGTCATTTGGAGGTAAGATTCTCATTTCTTTTTTTTTCTGTTTTGGGCAAATTCGGCAGAATTTTGTTTTGTGTTACTTGTTAAGGTATGAAAATGAAATTGAGCATGATTTTTTTGATTTTGTGTTTAGATGTATATATATTTGGGCAAAATTGGACAAAAATGGGCAGATTTATGTTTTGTGTTATTTGTTTAGGCATGAAAATGAAATTGGACATGATTTGTTTTATTTTGTGTTTAGGTGTGTACATGTTTGTATGGAATTGGAATTGGATATATTTTATACATGTATGAAATTGCATAATTATATGTCTCATTTGATTGTATGTCTCATTTGAGTAGATGTATTGTATACATGTATGAAATTGCATAGATGTATTGCATAATTGTACGTCTCATTTGATTTTCTGTTTAGATATGCACATATTTGTATGAAATTGTAATTGGAATTGGAATTGCATCAATTCCTACGAAATTCCTATGAATTATGGCATAGGAATTTACCCGGTTTTATGGTAGTGTTGGTCGAAGATACATAAGTCATCAAGGGTTTCTAACGCGAACGAAAGTGGTGCCTTATGTTTTCCAATGAGCGAGTTCTTTTTGGGCAGAGAAAGAGATTGATGATTTCTAATTTAGGTTATGTATTTTATCAAAGATCGAGATTGTAAATTGGATATTAGATTAGTTTATTATATTTTTCTAAAGATTTTGTTTCTAAAATTTAGTTACCTAATTATATTTGAAATGTTATTGATTTTTTCAGCAATCTTATAGTTATGTTAGATATTTAATTGGTTGCATAGTTGCAGAATTTATCAGATAAAACTGATTTTCTTGGTATTTGGAGTTACTGCTTAACTAAATAATCTTTTAAATCACATATATAAATATAGATACATATACTTAGGTAGGGGCCGAGGAGGGTTCAATTGAGAAAAAAAAAAGGTTAAGAATGGGGAAATCATTCTCAGCCAATCATTTATTTTTGCCGTAAAAGCCTCCAACGTACCGGCGGAAATGGGAAAGGAATACACATGTATTTTCAACAAAACATATTCCTTAAACTATGTTAATCATTACCTTAATATATACAAAATATAGTTTTTTTTTGTTTTTTTTTTTAATTTTTACAAGCTATTTTTATCAAAAAATGATTTTAAATATACCAAAATTCTTGATTTTTTATTCTCTACAAATAGACATCCATATTGATATAGTTTTAAGATAAAATAAAAAATTTATTTTTTTTATATTTTCAGCTATCATTATTTATAAGTGAATAAAAATGCATCAGGTTTTAAATATCAATTTGGTGGTGATTATGGCGCTCATGCTTGCATCTGTGCAGTTTCATGGCACGGAGGCTCAAACTACCCATGTGGTCGGTAACGCCTTGGGCTGGAATATTCCTCCCAACGGACCTTCTGCTTACATCACCTGGGCATCAACTCAGACCTTCAGAGTCGGTGATGTTCTTCTCTTTAACTTCATCACCGGATTCCATAACGTTGTTGAAGTACCGCAGGCGGCGTACGACCTATGCACCACCGCCAACCCCATCTCCATCTCCACTACCGCCCGCTAGAGTCACCTTGAACGCACCTGGTACACACTATTACCACTACAAGAAATATATCCTTTAGCGGCGACACTATTAGCGGCGACTAATGGCTTTACCGGCGACTCTAGCTAGAGTCGCCGGTAAAGCCACTAGTCGCCGCTAATAGTGTCGCCGCTAAAGGGTTGACACCCGAATCCGCACTTTCCCCCTACATTGCATCTCAACCGTTCGATGAGATAGCCAATCCAACGGGTGGGGTGCCTTATCCGGTTTAACCTAATACCGGCGACACGCATGTCGCCGCTAAAACCCTAAAAAAGTCGCCGCTAATTGTCTGATAAAAATGACGCGGTACCCTTCCCTCCAGTTTGTCGCCGCTATTAACAATTGTCGCCGGTATTGATCCTCGCGTCGCCGCTAATAGTGTCGCCGCTATTGATGATCGCAGATAAATAAAAAAACGCACGCAGATTACCCTTCCATTTCATTTCCCTTTCTGTTTGCTTCGAGTTCCTTCACCATATTTCCGATTTTCTTCTTCAATCAGCTTCTTTCAAGCAAATTTCTCCCCTCATTGTTCCAAGCAAGTGTCCCTAGGTGTGGTTAAAGCTTTAGGATCAATTTCTTGAAGAAAGGTAAGTTTATTTTGATGATTTCATTTTTGTGTTGTATGAATGAGAATAAATTGCTCACGTTCTTTATTTTTGGTGGTGTTGTTTTGGATTAGAAGCATTGTTCCAAGCAAGTGGTTAAAGCTTTGGGATCAATTTGTAGGTGCCTCCATTTGTTGAAGAAAGGTAAGTTTTTTTTTTATGATTTCTTTTTTATTTTGTATGAATTTTGATTTGTAGCTTTATATAGTGATTGAATGATAATAAATTGTTCATATTTTTGTTTTTGGTGGTATTGTTTTGGATTAGAAGCAAGTTATTCAATTTTTTGTTTGTGGTTATTTAATTGCAATTAGTTGTATAGCTTCAAGTTGTATTTATATGTGAAATTATGTGATAATTGTCATATGTGAAAATTGGATTGTATATTTTGTATTTGTTTGAATATATGTGAATTTGGTATATATATTCCAATGTATGTGTGTTTGATGTATATGTGGTATATTAGTAGAAGTTATATGTATTTGTTATAAGTAGAATGTTATTGTGTGTATGTGAATGTATGTATGTTTGTTGTAAATGTGATATATGATTGTGAAACTTTTGTATTTGGTATAAATAGGATGTTATTATGTATATATGTGAAATTATGTGTATTTGGTTTAAATAGGATGTTATTTTGTGTGTATTTGTATTTGATGTATATGTGGTATATGTATGTAAAAGTATGTGAATTTCACCCTCTTATGTATTATGTAAAACTATGTGGTTTTGGTATAAGTAGGATGCTATAATTGAAATAAAAAAAAAAATACATTATTTTTATAAATTGAAAAGAAAACACAAAAAAAAACTATAAAATTGTTTAAAAACTTAAATACAAAAACTAGAAAGCTTCTAGTTTTTACCCAAGCTAACTCCAAATTAATTAACCAATAAGTTATATAGTTGACTTATAATTGGAAAAAAAACACAAAAATAATTATAAAATTCTTTAAAAACTTATATATATATTTTAATCTCGACGGTTCAAAAAACAACACAACAACATAATACGTATGTAAAAGTATGTGGTTTTTTTATAAGTAGGATGCTATAATTGAAAAAAAAAATACATTATTTTTATAAATTGAAAAAAAAACACAAAAAAAAACTATAAAATTGTTTAAAAACTTAAATACAAAAACTAGAAAGCTTCTAGTTTTTACCCAAGCTAACTCCAAATTAATTAACCAATAAGTTATATAGTTGACTTATAATTGGAAAAAAAACACAAAAATAATTATAAAATTCTTTAAAAACTTATATATATATTTTAATCTCGACGGTTCAAAAAACAACACAACAACATAATACGTATGTAAAAGTATGTGGTTTTTTTATAAGTAGGATGCTATAATTGAAAAAAAAAATACATTATTTTTATAAATTGAAAAAAAAACACAAAAAAAAACTATAAAATTGTTTAAAAACTTATATACAAAAACTAGAAAGCTTCTAGTTTTTACCCAAGCTAACTCCAAATTAATTAACCAATAAGTTATATAATTAACTTATAATTGGAAAAAAAAAACACAAAAAAAATTATAAAAATCTTTAACAACTTATATACATTTTAATCTCGACGGTAAAAAAAATAACACAACAACATAATACGTATGTAAAAATATGTGGTTTTCTTATAAGTAGGATGCTATAATTGAAAAAAAAATACATTATTTTTATAAATTGAAAAAAAAAACACAAAAAAATATATAAAATTGTTTAAAAACTTAGCTTCTAGTTTTTACCCAAGCTAACTCCAAATTAATTAACCAATAAGTTATATAGTTAACTTATAATTGGAAAAAAAACACAAAAATAATTATAAAATTCTTTAAAAACTTATATATATATTTTAATCTCGACGGTAAAAAAAACAACACAACAACATAATACGTATGTAAAAGTATGTGGTTTTCTTATAAGTAGGATGCTATAATTGAAAAAAAAAAATACATTATTTTTATAATTTGAAAAAAAAAACACAAAAAAAAAACTATAAAATTGTTTAAAAACTTATATACAAAAACTAGAAAGCTTCTAGTTTTTACCCAAGGTAACTCCAAATTAATTAACCAATAAGTTATATAGTTAACTTATAATTGGAAAAAAAACACAAAAATAATTATAAAATTCTTTAAAAACTTATATATATATTTTAATCTCGACGGTAAAAAAAACAACACAACAACATAATACGTATGTAAAAGTATGTGGTTTTCTTATAAGTAGGATGCTATAATTGAAAAAAAAAATACATTATTTTTATAATTTGAAAAAAAAAACACAAAAAAAAAACTATAAAATTGTTTAAAAACTTATATACAAAAACTAGAAAGCTTCTAGTTTTTACCCAAGGTAACTCCAAATTAATTAACCAATAAGTTATATAGTTTTTAATTTATTTTTTTCATTTTTTTATTACTTAATTTTTGTATTATTTTAGATGTAAAAAAAATGTGGACTGAAAAAAAACAATGCTAATTCTGTATACTAAACTCTAAACCCAAAATTATGTTTCAGCAACATCATGTCTATTGATAAAAGCTGGACTACTAATCCATATCGAAACCATCCCGAGTTCCAAGCAGGACTCAAAGCTTTTATTGAGAAGTCGAAGTTGCACCTTGATAGTAATGGTAAAATCAGATGTGCGTGTGAAAAATGTGATAACCGTTACTTCAAGTACCCGACTGTAGTTGAACGCCATATATTTATAAATGGTTTCAGTAAGGCGTACAAAATTTGGATCTATCATGGTGAATCTTTTATTCCTCCCGTCGTCTTGCCAAGTAACGAAATGGCCGATTTAATCGACGATGTGATGTGGGAGTCGAGAGAAAATGATACCAACCTCGATGAAGGAACCTCGAATACAAGGGGTAACGGTGTGGATGATGATTTTGCACAGTTGTTGGAAGAAATGGAAACTCAATTGTATACTGGTTGCATCTTTTCTTCCCTTGAGTTTCTAGCAAAGTTAATGCATATCAAGGTGAACAACAAATGGACTGATAGTTCATTTGATCAACTCCTTGAGCTCTTGCAATTAGCATTTCCCAAAGGCAACAAGGTTCCCCTTTCACATTATCTAGCCAAAAAGAAACTAAAGTCTATTGGCCTGGGGTATGAGTCGATACATGTGTGTAAAAACGATTGTTGTCTATTTTGGAAAGAACATGATTCATTGCAAGTTTGTCCCATTTGTAAAGAGAGCCGATGGATCGATAAAAACACCAAGGGTAAGAAAGTACCTCATAAGGTGTTACGGTACTTTCCTGTGACCCCTAGACTACGACGTTTATATTGTTCGAGGCACACTGCCAAAAATATGATTTGGCATAGTACCAGACGTTCAGAAGATGGTGTGATGATTCATCCTGTTGATGGGGAACATTGGCAAGATTTTGATAAAAAATACCCCGACTTCTCGAGTGAACCCCGTAACGTACGCCTAGGTCTTTCAGCTGACGGTTTCAATCCATTTGGAAACATGTGTAATCCACATAGCACATGGCCGGTCATACTCACCACATACAATCTGCCACCCTGGCTTTGTATGAAAGAGTCATCATTCATGTTGACTTTGTTGATTCCAGGACCGAAAGCTCCAGGTAAGGATATGGATGTTTTCCTTAGACCGTTGGTGGAAGAGCTTAAACATTTGTGGAACTCAGGCGTACGTATTAAAGATGCGGCGACAAACACATTCTTCACGATGAGAGCTATGTTGTTGTGGACAATAAACGATTGGCCAGCTCGTAGTAGTTTATCGGGTTGGAGTGGGCAAGGGTATAGAGCATGTGCTACTTGCAATGAAGACACTCCTTCGTACCGTGCAACAAACAAAGTCGTATATATCGGTCATCGTCGTTTCCTAGATGCTAATGATCCGTTAAGAAAGAGGTTGGACTTTAATGGGATGGAAGAGACAAGACCCGCTCCGAGACACTTTAGTAATGATGACATACAAGAGCAACTAGGTCGTCTACTAACTCGTAAACCGGGTAAACATCCTGAGCATGGAGGCGGGGAGCCAAAGCGGCAAGATTATGAGTTGAACTGGTCGAAACGAAGCATTTTCTTCGAACTCGAGTATTGGTCTTCTCTACAGTTGAAACACAACATAGATGTCATGCATGTCCAGAAAAATGTGGACGAGAGTTTGTTAGGTACTCTCCTAATGAACGATAAAAGCAAAGACACATCAAATGCACGAGAGGACTTGAGAATTCTAAACATTCGGAGAAATGAATGGTTGCAAAAAAATGGTGACAAGTTTCATAGACCCCAGGCAAGATACTCTTTCACGAAATCTAGTCGACAACTCTTTTGTCAATTTATAAAAGAGGTTAAGCTGCCGGATGGGTTTGGTTCTAACATTAGTAAGAAAGTGAACGATACCAATACTAACATTATTGGGTTGAAATCGCATGACCACCACATTCTTATTCAACGTTTGATACCGATTGGAGTAAGAGGGTTGTTAGACAAAGATACTTATACACCTATTGTAGACCTTTGTACGTTTTTCAAGCAACTTTGTTCCAGAACATTGAAGGTGGAGGATATGAGGAAAGCAAAAGTAGACATTATTGCAATCTTGTGCAAGTTAGAATTGATTTATCCTCCGGCGTTTTTTGACATTATGGTTCATTTACTTTTGCATTTACCTGATGAAGCAATTGCTGGAGGCCCGGTTTGTATGAGATGGATGTTTCCATTCGAGAGATATATGAAAAAACTAAAAAACTATGTCAGAAACAAGGCGAAGCCAGAAGGTTCTATAGCTGAGGGTTATGTTGCTGAAGAAGCTTTATCATTTTGTTCAATGTACCTTCGAGATGTAAAGAATCGTCCGGAAAGAAATGTAGATATTGTCATTGAAAAAACAAAGTTTTGGATGTTTGAGTCTAAATGTCGACCGACCAGCACAACTCAAATCAAAACTCTTAATTTAACGGAAATGCATAACATGGAATGGTTTGTATTGAATAGCTGTGAAGAAGTCAGACAGTATATCAAGTAATTAATCTTATCTCTAACTTTCATTCTTAATTTTTTATTTTATCTTTTTAAATCTATATCTTTTGGTCACCAACATAGGAAATTCAAATCTGAGCATCCGCAAAGTGATGAAAAGAGAGAATTTCGTAATTGGTTTCGTGAAAAGGTAATATAAATTAATAAACAAATTTGTTTCATTGATCTAACGAATACATAATACATATTAATTTATAATTGTTAGGTTCATCAAATGAAAATAGAAAAATCTCCAGAATTCCACGAAGAGTTGTCGGTTCTTGCAATGGGCCCGCAAATGAATGCCTATTCTTACACCGCATGCATAGTCAATGGTGTTAGGTTTATGGTACTTAGTCGTGACACACAACGTACAACACAAAACTCTGGGGTTTTAGCGGTGGGTGAGAAAGGCGAGAAGTATTATGGCCAGTTAGAAGAGATTATAGAGTTGAGGTATACACATGATTATTCAACTGTACTATTTCGTTGCAAGTGGTTTGATACTCGAACAGGAGTTATTTCTAGTGATAGTTTCACCAGTATCGACACACGACGCGAAGCATACAAAGATGATCAACTCATATATGCGTCACAAGCCAAACAAGTGTTCTACATCAGAGAGCCAAACAATAACCATCGGTGTGTTGTCGAGCATGTTAATCATCGAAGTATTTGGGATCTACCATCGAACGATGACCTTGTTCAAAATGTTGACAATGTCTCACACGAAAATGTAGACGATGTCGATGTACTTCAAAATATCTCTTCATCCGATGCTCCGCTTTTTATCGATTTCAGCATGTACTTTCAAAACATTCCTAGAGTCATTGTTGATGTAGAAAGTGCATCTGAAGTTCCTCCGCCAACTGGTAGAGTCAATGATGTTTCTGATTGCGATACTGATTATGATGACACCGATTCTGACTATGATACCGAAGAAGACACTGAAGGATATGAGGAAGATTCTGATTAGAATAGTTCTTATGTAATATGTATTTGTAATATGTGTTTGTAATATGAACTGTATTTGGATTTCTAGTTTAAATGGAAATGTTTATTCCTATCTAAATGTTTATTCCTATCTAAATGTTTATTTCTATGTAATGTGTATCTATAATAAAAATTGTATTTGTATATCTTATAATTTTTCAGGAAATGATGAGAGTGTGGCTGTTGTTTATGTTTACCATGGCTGCTGTCATGGGTCGTGGACATGGGGGAGACGGAGCTGAGGACCCACCTTTCCCAGGTGGTAGAGGTCCTGGCCAGCACGAGCTGGACGGTAAGTCTTATCATGAATTTTTATTTACTATTTTTGTTCAATTATCATAAATTAAATGTCGTTTCTAATAATTTTTAATTACATTTGTAGTTGAGGGACGTGCCCGAAGGAAAGCTCGAGGAAAAGCAAAAAATATAAAGCTTGAAAAAGCAATCTTGCAGAACCAGGGGAAACCAATACCCATGCAATTTGATAGGGATATCACATTTAATCCCGTAGGAGAGGCGGGAGACATGTTTTCCCGAGAAGTTGGGAAAACAATGTGGCAGATGGTCCCTTTCGACAAATGGAGTTGGAAAAGAGTTTCCCCTGATATAAAGGACACTGTATTACAACATTTAGCGGTAATTATTTATTTAAATATATTTTATAGGTTTAACTATAATTGTTTCTTGGTTAACTTTTTTTTTTTATTGTAGACAAAGTTTGATCTCAATCAAATGTACCAGGATGCACAAGCTACTTTATTGACAGAGAGTTTTCAAGCAGCCTTGTTAAGAGGTTTTCGAGAGCGTAAAGCCGACGCTAAAGAATATTTCAAGATGGTCGGAGGGTATGAAGATATCCCGAGAGCATTGGCAAATCCTCCGGATGGTATGCTTGTTGATAACTGGGAGAAGACAGTTGAGTATTTTCAAACTGACGAACACAAAATTGCTTCAGAAAGGAACAAAAAAATCCGTGAAAAGCAAACAATTGTGAATCGTGGGGGTTCGAGCTCGTATAGCAGTACTTGCTATAAGAAGGTACCGTACGATACATGTAATTATTTATTTAAAATATAATCTAATTTTTAAACTTAAACAGAACCTTAAGAGAGTGGAAACATTTCGCAAAGCTCATACCGATAAGAATGGTGTATTTGTTACTGCTGAATCGGAACAACAATATGTAAGTATTTAATTATAATTTTATCATATATTTAAATGTTTATTTATACTTAATTGTTACTCACTTTTGGGAGTTACAGAATCGGTTAGTTGAAGAGCTGCTAGAACAAACTCAAGGTGAAAGTGAGTTTACGCCAACTCAAGAAAGAGCTACGTTCGAGAAAGTATTAGGAGAGCGACGTGGCCACATTAGAGGCATTGGCCGCAAACCTTCTGGTCTCCCGACGATTCCACAGCCTTCGCAACCATCACAACCACCATCACAACCATCACAGGTAAAATAGCAATCTACTTTAGCATCGTAAAATGCATGTTGATTTGGTAGTTTGGTGATTATTTGCTAAAAAGTTTGGTAATTTGGTTTTCTATCTTACTTTAAAAATAACAATGTATTTTGATAGTTTTTGTTTATGTTTGACAATCTAACTTATAAGTTTATATATATTGTTATTAATTATGTAGTTGGAAAATCTTCGTGCAATGCTCGCCGACCCAGCATGTAGGGATGAGCTTTATTCGTTTTTTCAATCCCAAAATAATCAAGGGAACGATGGGAACGACGATGAGGGTATGTAAGAATGGGTTTTATTTGCATATGTTGTCTCGTTTTGCTACTTGGTAGATTGTAAAAATTTTGTTGTTTAGCTACTCGGATAGTATGACTTTTGATATTTAATTGTATTTTGGATGTTTGTTTGACACTATTATGTTTGATATTTAATAGGATGTTTGTTTTGTAATTAGCGTCGATACTATTGGTTTTGATATTTAATCGAATATTGTTATTACCGGCGACACTTTTACCTGCGATATTATCACCGGCAACGAAAATCATTTTTTTTTAAAAAAAAATTGAAAAACAATTACCGGCGACGCTTTTACCGGCGACAGATCTCATTACCGGCGACACTTTTGCCGGCGACACTTTTACCGGCGACAAACGTCATTCCCGGCGACAACATTATTAGCGGCGACAATACTCATTAGCGGCGACATACTAATAGCGGCGACTATTATCATTACCGGCGACAAGCTGATCAATAGCGACGAGGCAGTAGCGGCGACTTATTACCGGCGACGCGTCGCCGCTATTATCATTACCGGCGACTTTTGGGACTTTTACCGGCGACTTTTGTCGCCGGTAATGGCCTTTTTCCTTGTGGTGTACATCTGCACCGTTGGAACTCATTGCCAAATTGGTCAGAAACTCACCATCAATGTGTCCGCTACCTCTGCCACCCCTTCACCAACAGCAACACCCGCCACTCCCGCACCGGTTTCTCCACCCACACATAGCACCAGTCTACAACAGCCATCACCCAGTTTTGCTCCATCTTTCACGGCCATGGCACCCTTCAGTTTCTTGGCGATCGCTTTAGCTTTATTTTATTTGATCTAGTGTTTACTAATAATGATGAGATGGGTGTATGTAATTAGTTTTTGTTTGGATTTTCACTTTTTGATTCTATTCATATATTTCAATGTACTTAAAGAGATTAATGTTTGCTTTATATATTAGTATTTCCCTTATATTTAGCTTTTTTTGAAAAGAAACATGGGACTATACCACTACGGAATCAATATTAGTAGCTCATACTTGGATACGTGACAATTATGATGAATTTTAGAAAATGGGAGCTCGACTTTTTTTTATCGATTTGAAAGATATGGTGATAACTTGGCCGTTCCAAACCTTCTAAGAGAAACCTACAAAAAAAAGATCGTGCAAAACTTTATCCAATAATATAGACGATACATGTATTTAATACACTTTTTTGATACCGAGACGTTTGCGAGTACAATTCTACTATATTTGTAGAAAAAATATGTTTATTGTTGATTCGTTTGTTCATGTAACAATTAGTTTTTATAATTCTAACATTGTTATGAATTATTTTCATCAATGTTATTTTCATGAGATAATCTCTTCAAAAATATATATATTACTCGCAAACGTATCAAAAAAAATGTATTAAATACATGTATCGTCTAATATTATTGGATAAAGTTTTGCACGATCTTTTTCGTAGGTTTCTCTTAGAAGGTCTAGAACAGCCATGTTATCACCATATCTTTTAATTCAATAAAAAAAAAAAAGTCGAGCTCCCATTTTCTAAAATTTATCATAATTGTCACGTATCCAAGTAGGAGCTACTAATATTGATTCCGTAGTGGTATAGTCCCATGTTTCTTTTCAAAAAAAGCCAAATATAAGGGAAATATTCATATTTAAAGCAAATATTAATCTCTTTAAGTGCATTGAGATATATGAATAGAATCAAAAAGAGAAAATCCAAACAAAAACTAATTACGTACACCCTTCTCATCGTAAGACCCAGGGTGTGGGAGGGACTATTCCCTCACTTTTGGTGGGCCATACCCCTCTTTCCCTCACTTTCCTTTCCCTCATCAAAAAGTCAAGGAATGGGTGGAACCAATTCAATATCTAACAAAACCATAAGATTGCTGAAAAAATCAATAACATTTCAAATAAAATTAGGTAACTAAATTTTAGAAAACAAAATCTTTAGAAAGAGATAATAAACTAATCTAGTATCCAATTTATCATCTCGATCTTTGATAAAATACATAACCTGAATTAGAAATCATCAATCTCTTTCTCTGCCCAAAAAGAACTTGCTCATTGGAAAACATAAGGCACCACTTGCGTTCACGTTAGAAAACCTTGATGACTTATGTATCTTCGATCAATACTACCATAAAACCCGGTAAATTCCTATGCCACAATTCATAGGAATTCTGTAGGAATTGAGCGTAACCTACAAAATACGTATAGAAGTTGGGTTGTAGGAAAAATCCTTGTGAGTATATATTTTTTGATTTGTTCGTTCGGTTGGTATTCTGTCGGAAAAAACCCCATGCCACCTCGCAACATGTGTAGCCATCTGTTTAATAGATTTTAGAAAATATACTAAACATATTTTAAAAAAACGAATAAGCAATTTGTGGCATCTTATTTGTTTTCTCTATTATAACATTGTACTTTAAAACCATATTATCAACTAAATAAAATGATATTACACACTAACCTATTAAGCACCTTACAATACATACAATATCAACTAATCATTAAGCATTCACTTACACAACACATTAAGCACATATTAATTAAGCACTTTATCACTTCCTCTTACATGCACTCAAACTAATAAACCTAAACATCTAACCGAATCATACATGTATACAACACATCCAATTCCATTTCCATACAATTATGCAATACATCTAAATGAGATATACAATACATTTTATACATCCAATTTGAATTCCAATTTCATACATGTATACAATACATTTGATTCTAATTCCAATTTCATAACTTTATGCCATTCCAATTCCAATTCCAATTTTATACAAATATGTACACATCTAAACACAAAATCAAAAGAGACATACAATTATGCAATACATCTATGCAATTTCATACATGTATACAATACATCTACTCAAATGAGTTATAAATATGCAATTTCATACATGTATATCGTAACAACCCAATTCAATCAAATAATAAAAACACTTCTGTTAGTTTGAATCCACTTCCCTCGATGGTTTAACTATTAATTATGAAAATTTCCGTTGGTTACCAATTTAAATATTATTAGCAATTCAATTCCAAATTTACTAATATAAATTAATCCATGTAGAGCTATGCATGATCATACATAATTTAACACAAAATCAATTATTAGATAGGATTGGAGCTATGTAAGATTGAGTTGACAAACACAATTATGGTCATAATATGAGTTCTCTAGCACAGCCAAATTCAATACTTCAATTACTTATCTAAGATTGGTTTGATCTTAGCTCTAATAATCTAATATTCACTAAATTACTAGGTAGTCAAATTCATGCAAATTAATGGTCACTAAACTACACATAATATGAATCAAAGCAATCTAGTATCAAATTGAGCATGCTAGGTATAGGCAAGCAAACACAAGACATTAACCAACTAGAAAAGTCTAAATTAATCTAACCAAACCATTAGTTCCAGCTTCATCTAGCTAACAAAAGTAGCTAAATTCACCTACTCATAGCAAAAATAAAACACACAATTTCAATTAATAAAGACATAATAAATTGTACCAAATCAAAAGTAAAGAAATGATGTTCCTATTTTTCTCCAATACTAATGCTTGATTTCTCTCTTAATTCTTTCTGAAATTCTCCTTCTGGAACTTCTAATCTCCAACCAACCTCTCAAACCCGTAAGTGTCAAAGATATATACACTTAACATGAAATTGAATTTCACGTTGTGAATTTCACGTCAAAGAAAGTTGGTCAACTCTATACCGATGGCATGTCGTAGGGACAACAATCATCTTCCAAAAATTCATTAATTCACCGAAAAAAGCAAACCTAACTTTTGAAATTTCGCTTCGCTTAGGTCTTAACCAAAGCAAATTTGCAGGTCAAACAACCGTTAACGCGTAAAATATATATACCAAAAATCAGGCTTTTCAATTTCAAACTATGTATGTTTGGGAAATAGAAAGATAGAGAAATGAAACTTGACCTTTTCATTTTTGACGTGAGTATGGATATTGCCACGTTCTTTATCAACACAAAGGCGCTTTTGTTCTTTTTTTTTTTTGGCAATTACAGATTCTGACATCACCATGCAACGGTCAGAAAATCATTCTGTATTAGAGGGTGTAGTAAAGGGATCTGGGAGAATCAGGTTCTTGGGTATAACGGAGGGCCTTTGAGGATGGTTGCTGCCGGCATCACCACCTTGCCTCCCTGAAGGGTTATACCGCTGGAGTTAATAGAGAAATGAAATTGTGGAACAAACATCATCAACATGACAGTGGTCTTCGTAAGAACGCCAACAGTTGCCTACGGAGGTGGAATTAATCGATATATGTGAAGTGGTTGAGGACAGATTGTAGAATCACCGACTTATAAAGTCAGAGCAAACGGTGTAAGGAGTAAATAACATATACGAAGGAAGTTTTTAGGCGCTTGAGAGATGAGGCGACGGAGGGATTAAACTAAACTCGGTGGAATTAAGTAACCCTAGGAACAATACCCAGGTTACGTTACATGGTATTGTTCCTGAGATCTATATATATATATATATATATATATATATATATATATATATATATATATATATATATATATATATATATATATATATATATATATATATATATATATATATATATATATATATATATATATATATATATATAACCCCACCAACAAATCTCGATAATGGTGTCTGCGAGTCATATATTTCCTTGTGATTATTAATGTTTTGCGTATTCGTGATGTATCGTTCAACCATGCAATAAGAATTTGTTATAGTAAAGTGTAGCGAGACAACTTATTTCAGTCTATCTAAGAGTGTGGAGATTATATCTTTAGGTACTTGTGTGATATTTCATAATTCTAATGTGAGTCTTGGCGTCCCTCAAGTGTTGCTGCTCCGAGCCCCTATGGTTATTACACTACATATCTATGATGAAAGTTAACGCAAAAGAAGACAAACATGAAACTTATATTGATTTCCTAACGAGAACGACGTATAAAAATGAAGAAACCTTAATGATGCAAAAGTTAATGCAAAAGAAGACAAACATGAAGCTTATAATGATTTCCTGACAAGGACGTATAAAAAGAAGAAATCTTAATGATGCGAAAGAATGCCAACAAGCTACATTAATGTTTAATCCATCCTTTGTTGCAAAAGAAAGCCACAAGACTAGTCTTACAACAACTTAAGTGTATTATCTAATACGGATGTATATAATTTTACTATATTTTTAGAGTAAATATGTTGTTCCGTAGTGGGTCTAATATTGTTGATCTGTTTGTTAATGTGACAGTTAGTTTTTATAATTCAACAACGATATTAAATTTTTTTATTGTGTATTACACGATTTTTTTTGTGGGGATCAGGGGCGACACTACCTTAATACAAAGGGTGTCCACGGACACCCCTTACTTTGAATTTTTTTTAGAGAGTATATAATTTTTTATAGCAGGATACCCTTGAAAATTTTATAGGGACACCCTCAAATATATGAATAAAAAGAAGAAGAATTCATACATAATTCTAAAACACAAACGTGAAACGTATTCTAAAAATTGCAATATAGAAAGTGAGAAAAAGTAGGAAAAAAATAAGGAAAAACCTAAAACTAATAATTTTTTTTACCAAAATACTGATTTCCGAGAACTTCACCTCTGATTTTCGACATATCTTAGGGTTTCTCGAATTCTCACATACTAGCGACCAGCACCGTCACGACTCTACTCCGGCTCCCATCGCCGCTGCTATATTCCGCCACCTGCCACCCTCTTCTCCGACTTTATTTTTGCCCTCATTTTTTGCTTATATCTATCCTTAGATTGTCACATGTCCACAAGAATATTGCTTTATTGTAGCCTTTATCTTCAAAGCCGAAAGCTGAAAAAAGGTTAGTTTCTTTCTCTAGATAAATCAGTGGTATTTGATTGAAGAAAAAAGTATGAGAAACAGAGAAATCCTTTTAATCGTGTAAATGGAAGAGAGAAATTGATGAATGGAGTTGGAAGAGAAAGTCTTCAATATAAAAGAGTATGGTCCTTAATAAAGTTAATAAAGTCTGACATATATGGCATACTGGAAAAGAATAGAGGCTTAGGTACAATAGGTCAATAGCTCCTTTCATTTGGCAGTATATAAGTATTTTCAAATTGAAAATGCTTTGATTTTATTAATTTAGTTTTTGATTGATTGTAATTAATAGTTTGATAATCTGCTCTTATTAGTTTAATTTTACTATTGATTTTAACCAACAATTTACTAGCCTTTATAATATAGATTATTTTAGATGTAATGTTAGTTCATTAATTTTAAATTAATGTAATGATCATATGTTTATTTTTAAATAGTTTATTTATTTTGGTCAAAGAGTGTGAACTAACATTTTTTTTTGTTTTAGGGACAATGTAAAAGATTGATAATCCAAGTTCAAGTTCTTTATCAGATCAACACGAAACATTACATGAAGACAGCAAGGAACGCACCTCTACCTCAAAGCATGTAAAAATTGATTTAAATACACTCCCAACGGATCCGGGAGAAAGACCAAGTATGGAAGTTTATCATGTCAATCAACGAGATGAAATTAGAAGAGCGTATTTACAAAAAGGACCTTATCAACCTTGAAAACGTTCGTTCGAACAAAGAGAGATCGGAGGTAAACTTCGTAGATTTAATCCCTCTTGGTTTGATGATTATAAATATTGGTTGGAATATAGTGTAAAACTAGAAGCTACATTTTGTTTATGTTGTTATTTGTTCAACTCTGAGATAAAAATTAAGGTGGTTCGGATCATTTTGTAAAAGATGGATTTAACACTTGGAACAAGAGAACATCTCTAGAACTTCATAATAATGGAAGTCCACACAATATGGCAGTCCAAAAATGTCAATTTTTGATGAATCAAAGACAGTCCATAGCCACTGCTTTTGATAAGCAAACCGAATTGATGAAAAACCAGCATCGTATTAGATTAAATGCTTCCATTGATTGTGTTAGATTTTTATTGCGATAAGGATTACTTTTCGGGGTCACAATGAAAGTGAAGACTCGAGTAACAGAGGCAACTTTCTTGAACTTCTTCAATTTTATACTGATCGAAATGATAAAGTGGGAAGTGTTGCTTTAAAGAATGTTCCACGGAATTCACAAATGAAAAGTAGTTCTATTAAAAAAGACATAGTACATGCTACAGCGAAGGAAACTATTAAAGTTATTATGAAAGATATCGGAGATGATTTTTTTGCAATTTTAGTAGACGAGTCACGCGACGTGTTTTGTAAGGAGCAAATGGCATTGGTTTTGAGGTTCGTAAATAGTCAAGGAGTTGTTACAGAAATATTTTTTGGTATAAAACATGTAAATGATACTTCAGCTTTGTCACTTAAGGCGACTATTTATTCATTTTTGTCGGAATGTGGATTGAGTCCACATAGGATCCGAGGACAAGGCTATGATGGATCTAGTAACATGAGAGGTGCATTTAATGGATTGAAGACCTCGATTATGAAAAAAGTGCAATCATCACATTATATTCACTGTTTTGCTCATCAGTTACAATTAGCGCTTGTGTTTGTTGTGAAAAATTACTCTGACATTAATGATTTTTTTGATTTGATTTATCGTTTGTTAAACGTGATTGGATCTTCTTATAAACGCCGAGACAAGTTAACAGGGACTCAAGCAACAAAATTGGTGGAAGCACTTGTTGCAGGTTTCTTCTGTTTTTTTTATTCTTTTTGTTTTGCTTTAATTTACATTGTTTTTTTATTGCTAAAGTTTTTAATGTTAATTTTAGGTGACATTTCAAGTGGTACAGGTTTGAATCAAGAAATTGGTATCAAACGACTCGGTGATACTCGTTGGGGTTCTCATTTTGGTTCACTTTCTAATATAAAGAGAATATATTCTTCGATTTGTGAAGTACTTAAATACATCATGAAAGATAGTAATTGTCAAGATCATAAAGTAGAATCTAGTTGACTACTGAAGTCATTACAAACTTTTGATTTTATTTTTTGCCTAAACTTGACGGTTGATATCTTAGGGGTCACAAATGATTTGAACACCACATTACAAAAGAAAGACCAAGATATTGTAAATGCAATGCATCAGTCGAGGTCTTGTAAGGAGAGACTGAAAGAAATGAGGAACGAAGGATGGGGACCATTTTTAAACGATGTTACTTTGTTCTGCAAAAAAGATGATGTTGAAATTCTGAATATGGAAGATCCATATTATGATGGAGTAAGTCGCCACAAAGAGTCAAAGGTTAGAAATTGCAAAGATTATTTTTTTTCCATAACTTTCAAATTAACTATTAACGTGTTTTTTTTTCTATTTAACTCACAGATTAACTGCTTGCACCACTACAAGGTTGATGTATTTGTTGCGGTCATAGATATGCAATCTCAGGAGCTCAACAATCGGTTTAATGAAGTAAACACGGCATTACTTGTTTCTATGGCTTCTTTGTGTCCAAGTAAGTCTTTTAAAGCATTTAATGTGGAAGAATTGCTCAAAATGGCTAAATTTTATCCTAGCGAGTTCCCAGAACATAAGCTTGGAGCACTTAAAGCAAACTTGCAAAATTACATTATAGATGTGCGTGGAGATCCAAGGTTTAATAACTTGAAAGGAATTGGAAACTTGGCAAAGATGATGGTTGAAACAAACAAGCATACAATATATCAAATGATATATCTTCTACTAAAATTAGCATTGATTTTGCTAGTTGCAACATCTACCGTGGAACGAGCATTTTCAACAATGAAGTTGATAAAGAACGATTTACGCAATAAGATGAGTGATCAATTTATAAGTGATTGTCTAGTGTCATATGTTGAGAAAGATGTGTTAGATAATATTAGCAACGATGCAATTATAGATTATATTAGAAATATGAAACCTCGTCGTGAACAATTTTAAGATATTAACTAGTATTTTTAGAAATGCAGTGAATCTTTGGTATTAAATTTAATAGTATTTTGGTTTAGATTGTATTATTGAAAGTTCGACCCAATAAAAATTAAATTTTAACTTGTTTTTTGTGTATTCTATTTGGGTTGGGACACCTGAGAATTTTAATCCTAAATTCGCCACTGGTGGGGATACCCACCACTTTGATCTGGATGCTCCACTGTATGAATTATTTTCATTATTGTTATTTTCATGAGATAATCGGATAAAAAAAATACATTAATCGCAAACGTCTAAGCATTATCAACAAATGTATTAATTACATGTATCGTCTTATATTATTGGATATAAATATAGATAAAGTTTTGCACGATCTTTTTCGTAGGTTTCTCTTAGAAGGTCTAGAAAAGCCGAATATAATGGAAATACTCATATTTTCAGTATAAAGCAAATATTAATATCTTTAAGTACATGAAATATGAATAGAATAAAAAAAGATAAAATCCAAACAAAAACGAATTACGTACACTTATCTCATCATAAGTAAACACTAGATCTAAAAAAATAAAGCTAAAGCTATCGCCAAGAAACTGAAGGGTGCCACGGCCGTGAAAGATAGAGCAAAACTGGGTGATGGCTGTTGTAGACTGGTGCTATGTGTGGGTGGAGAAACCGGTGCGGGAGTGGCGGGTGTTGCTGTTGGTGAAGGGGTGGCAGAGGTAGCGGACACATTGATGGTGAGTTTCTGACCAATTTGGCAATGAGTTCCAACGGTGCAGATGTAATAGTGTGTACCAGGTGCGTTCAAGGTGACTCTAGCGGGCGGTAGTGGAGATGGAGATGGGGTTGGCGGTGGTGCATAGGCCGTACGCCGCCTGCGGTACTTCAACAACGTTATGGAATCCGGTGATGAAGTTAAAGAGAAGAACATCGCGACTCTGAAGGTCTGAGTTGATGCCCAGGTGATGTAAGCAGAAGGTCCGTTGGAAGGAATATTCCAGCCCAAGGCGTTACCGACCACATGCGTAGTTTGAGCCTCCGTCCCATGAAACTGCACAGATGCAAGCATGAGCGCCATAATCACCACCAAATTGATATTTAAACCTGACATTTTTTTGTCCTTGAAAATCTTGCAAAGTGAAATCTCAGATGAATATCAAGAAGGATTTTGAAGGTTAATTAATGGTGTTTTGATTTGTATTTATAGGGAATGGTTGTAGGGACGCGTAGTATATCAGCAACAACCACGAAAAGGAAAGACGTATTTGAAATCTAGAAGGATTTTGAAGGTTAACATTTTAAAAAAATGTATAAAAGAGTTGAGAGGATATTTGTCTATTATATATATATATATATATATATATATATATATATATATATATATATATATATATATATATATATATATATATATATATATATATATATATATATATATATATATATATATATATATATATATGATGATCGTTTTTTTTTCATGTTATGGCTTCCTGGCCCCTACGTAGGTATATGTATTTATATATGTGATTTAAAAGATTATTTAGTTAAGCAGTAACTACGAATACAAAGAAATCAGTTTTATTTGCTAAATTCTGCAACTATGCAACCAATTAAATATCTAACATAACAATAAGATTGCTGAAAAAAATCAATAACATTTCAAATATAATTAGGTAACTAAATTTTAGAAACAAAATCTTTAGAAAAAGATAATAAACTAATCAATATCCAAATTACAATCTCTATCTTTGATAAAAATACATAACCTAAATTAGAAATCACTATTTACTTTCTCTGCCCAAAAAGAACTTGCTCACTGGAAAACATAAGGCACCACTTGCGTTCGCGTTAGAAACCCTTGACGACTTTTGTATCTTCGATCAACACTACCATAAAACCTGGTAAATTCCTATGCCACAATTTATAGGAATTCCGTAGGAATTGATGCAATTCCAATTCCAATTACAATTTCATATAAATGTGTACACATCTAAACACAAAGTCAAATGAGACATACAATTATGCAATACATCTATTCAATTTCATACATGTATACAATATATCTACTCAAATGAGACATAAAATCAAATGAGACATAATTATGCAATTTCATACATGTGTAAAATACATCCAATTACAATTCAATTTCATACGGGGCTGACTCAAACTAGGGCTACATAGGCGCGGCTCCACCTCGGACCCCACTGGTCCTAAATCCTAAACAGAGAAATACTCCTCGACAGACCTGGCCGGCGCATCAAAGGCACTACTGATTTCCCTTATACCCTTATGGCCATCGCCATGCTTGTCTACCTCAGTCTGGTGAGTGATGTAATCCTATCATAGTCTTACAATACTTCAGATCGACCATGGTTACCATCCATGACCTTACCACACCTTAACCATCACAACCACACGCGCCTGAGTCGAAACCCACATCCAACTAGGTGTTTAGGTCATACCTCGAATTCTGAAACCCTCATCAGATAAGAACAAGTAGCGAGGCTCTAACATAGCCCTCAATCTGGATTCATCCTCAAACCTACTATGCATAACAAGAAGATGTCGACTGGCTGCAGGGAGTTCCCTGTACTTCCACTTATAAAACCTTGAACTAAACGGCCACTTGAGTCATCTCAATTCCTGACCAGGATGCGGAACTTGCCCTAGTTCCACACCTGATCCAATTCCCAGAAATTACTATCGATTCTCCCCCACTTGGATTCGGTGAAGCTCTTTCACCCATAAATCTAATGGATTCTCAACCCATTGAACCAGTGACACCTGAAACAGTAAACAAAACTTTCATTTTTCATTATAGACAAACACATATATTATTTAATTCAAACGTTCACAAACATTGAGTAATTAAAACATTTATCAGAGTTATATCCCAAAATCACATAATGCGGAAACATAGGTGTGTGCGCTGCGATCAAGTTGGGCCCTTTCTTTCCAAACAGGTGATACTTGAAACCATAAACAAAACTGTAAGCATGAAGCTTAGTGAGTTCCCGATAACATACCCCACATAAATCCACAAAATCACATAATCCATATAAGCTATGCGTACAAACATATAAGGATGCCATGGAAACCCTCCAGGGTCTTACTCTGGGTGCCATAAGCATCCCCACATGGTTTTAGCCCACTTCCATGGGAACCCCCACATGGTCTTAGCCCACTGCCATGGGAACCTCCACATGGTCTTATCTATTTTCCATGGGAACATGGTCTTAACAAACTGTCATGGGAACCCCCACATGGTCTTCACATAAATATATAACATACTAATAGCACATTCGCAAATAATCACTATAGCCAAAATAAACTAACTGCCATGGGAACCCCCACATGGTCTTTGCATAAATATGTAACATATTGGAAACAGATTTTCAAATACCACTACATGCTAGAGTCACGAAGACAACTGACATACTATATATGACTAATAGCCATGGGAACCCCCACATGGTCTTCACATAAATACATAATATATCGATAGCGCATTCACAATAATCCTCCCAAAGAAATAAATGGGCCAGACCTGGTGCCTTCGACCCATTAGTAAGGTGAGAAGACTCATCTCGCACTACTGAAGTCTTGCGGATAAAACTCTAGTTGCTAGCTGACATATCCCAGAAATGTCAACATAAAAAAAAACACCCAATTAATATTTGGGTCTGAGTGTGTATCCATAAATCCATACTTGGGGTAAAAGACAACTTTACCCACAACCTATCTTGATCCAAGACCAAGGCCCAAGGTCACACTCTAAAGGCCCAAAAGCCAAACAATGAATCAAGACCCAACATATGACCTAATTTTCCAAATTAGCGCCAAATTCCTCACATGGGCCTTACCCTAAAGCCCATCCAAATATTCTAGTCCATATACTAGTCCTTAGATGGCCCAACAAGAACCCAAACACCTAAGCCCAAAAGATAGGCCCAACTCAAATCCCAAACAAAATTAGGGTTTTCACATAAAATTACGATTAGGGTTAAGTAAGAACACTTAACCCATTAAGGACATAATCCATTAAATCCATCACTTTACTAGGTCAACCATACAATGTGTTCGGACTTAAGTCATAACTTTAATCCAACGGTCTAAAACACGGGTCCCGATAAATCCCCGACAAATCCAAAACTAACATCTCCAAAATTAGGGTTTTCTAAACCCTAATTTGGGTTTCCAACCAAATCGCATGTCAATTAGTCCAATGCTTAAGTTTTAGGTCAATTAGGGTTTCACTAGGCCAGACACCACTGATGTGTGCAAATAGCTACACCTAATTTTACCTACTCTCCTATTACCTATTCGACCTAGGGCTATGTACCCCTCGTAAAACAGTATAACACAAAAGTCGGGTATGGAACACAGGGAACGATATTAATTATTCAAGCTACTTACTATTAAATTAATCTAAAATTCTAACAAAAGTAAAAGGGGTTTTATCTAATTTTGCAAGTTTAGACAAACTTAAATTCTCAAACACAATTCAATCAAATAATAAAAACACTTTTGTTAGTTTGAATCCACATTCCCTCGATGGTTTAACTATTAATTATGACAATTACTGTTGGTTACCAATTTAAGTATTATTAGCAATTCAATTCCAAATTTACTAATATTAAATTAATTCGTGTAGATCTATGCATGATCATACATAATTTAACACAAAATCAAGTATTATATAGGATTGGAGCTATGTAAGATTGAGTTGACAAACACAATTATAGTCATAATATGATTTCTCCAGCACAGCCAAATTCAATACTTCAATTACTTATTTAAGATTTGTTTGATCTTAGCTCTAAAAATCTAATATTTACTAAATTACTAGGTAGTCAAATTCATGCAGATTAGTATCAAATTGAGCATCCTAGGTATAAACAATCAAACACAAGACATTAACCAACTAGAAAAGTCTAAATTAATCTAACCAAACCATGAGTTCCAGCTTCATCTAGCTAACAAAAGTAGCTAAATTTAGCTACTCATAGCTAAAATAAAACACATAATTTCAATTAATAAAGACATAATGAATTGTACCAAATCAAAAGTAAAGTAATGATCTTCCTATTTTTCTCCAATACTAATGCTTGAATTCTCTCTTAATTCTTTCTGAAATTCACCTTCTGGAACTTCTAATCTCCAGCCAACCTCTCAAACATGTAAGTGTCAAAGATATATATACTTATCATGAAATTGAATTCCACGTTGTGGATTAAGACTCCACCTCATGACCTTGAATGAATCCTTATCGGGAAAGGATTTTGACTTTGTGTATACTCATCTTCCAGAATTTTCCATTCCAGGTCATGTAAGAGAAGTCCACGACTTGGATTCAGCTGTTTTCGTGAGCTTTCTTTTCTTTAGTTTCCAAGCCTCCAAAGTTCCTTCTTTTCTCACTTTTAGTCCTTATTCTTCAAAATGACTTCTTTTGGCTGCAAAATTCAATTTAGTCTTATAAGTACCATTATTCTATGCAAATAACCAAAGTATGTATAAAAATGTATTCAAATATTGCCTAAAAGTATGTAAAAATATGGCAATATCATAATAACCCACACTTATAATTTGCTTGCCCTCAAGCAAAACTAATTATTTTTAATTCAAACCTTCATCACTAGCATCACATAGAACAATCCATTTTGAACTCAACCATTATACGAAGACCTCAATGTGTATAGTTGTGTATAATTCTCCTAATAACTTCCCAACCCTAGCTACTCACAATCCTTATGAACCTTCACCCCTTAGTTTATACAATAGTCATTTTTGCAACCCTCTGAATCAATCTGCAAAAACCTTTCCTAACCTCAAGGTATTTTTGGTTAAGCTACCCAAGCATACATAATCTAGAAATTACAGCTTTACATACCAAAATGGAGCTCTTGGAATTCTTCACTTCTATGAGTATTTGATCTTTGCTTTCTTTGAATTCACCACCTTTTTGTGTGATTTTTGGTATTTTTGATATTTTGATCCTTTAGAATTTTTGATATTTTGATCTTCATACTTTTATTGCTCCAAAAATTCTTCAACTTTTCGGTAATTTCTCTCTCTCTCTCTGTCTGTCTGTCTGTCTCTCTCTCTCTCTCTCTCTCTCTCTCTCTCTCTTTCAATTTCTCACTTTTTTCACTTAAATCCTACGTGCTTAAGCAAGGGAGCTTAACATCAATCTTTATTGGTTAAAGGTATTAGTCTATGTACAATGACTACATAAGCTTTCCTGGATAGATTTTCAGGTTCAGGCCGCAAAACATATTATATCATATAAACTACCCGATTACCTTTCATATCTCAATGCTTTTCACTAAGACTTGGGAAGCCAGAAATATACTATAACATATATTGGCTCAATTAAACATTTGAGCTCTCATTGGATTATCCCATATAACACTAGCAACTTAAGTCTAAACTATTACCAGATTCAAATTTTAGATTATTATTTCAAATCCATTTCTAAATTTTTAATTTTTTAAAATTTTCTAGCCATTTACTTTTTTGACCCCTATCCCTACACTTATTACATAAAATGCCCTCATTGTATTCATAAAATAAATTAAAAGCAATAAAAATGAAAAAAAAAAAAAAAAGGGGAACAAACTCCCCTCGGGTAGTAGTGGCGAGATCGATTCTGAACAAGGTGGATAACTTGAACATCTTGAACTTGGACTTCTTCAAATATGGAAATTGGATCTTTAACAAGTGATATACGTAAATGTGCTGACAAAATATGAATCTGAGACTTTAATCTTCAACAAATGTAGTGTAAAAAGATTCAAATTATAATAGACCAATGTGGGAAAGCATACGCCACATTGAATGGTGTAGAAAAGAAGAAAAATGAAACTTCTGCATTCCATGTCGTGGTGTATGAATACACGATGTGGCTTCGATTAATGCTATTTTCTGAATTCGTGAATTAAACTCAATCCACGACGTGTATTTGGTGTCCACATCATGGAAACTGGGCATCATAGAAAGCATTTCTTCTTCAAATAAGTGTAATGTGAACTTGTGTCTTAATAGATTAAGACCCTTCTTAACTGTATATTTTGTGACTCTTCTCTAACTCGCTTCTCTCTCGATTAACCCCACACTTATCTAAGATTGTGGATCTCGACTCATAACTCTAAATGACATGGCTTCTCTCGAAAACTTCTATCTCTAACTCTAAACTTCTCGCTCACGAAAACTCACGAAATCTGCAACAAAGCAAGTTATAGAGAAGAAAAGAAAATAATCATCCATTATCCGGTTACAAGTTTCAAACAAATAAAAGGATAAACGAGCAAGTTCAAAAAACATAAAAATAAAAACTAATAATCATCTTCATCACCTCAATCTCCACTAGTTCCTGCCCCGTCTCCTTGTCTTGTCCATAACTCTTCCCATGTTGGAATATACGGGCAATGAGGTGGTATCATGGGAGGTCTCTCCATATTAAAATGTATAGATAAAGCATCGAGCATTTGGTGTTGTAGTTAACACATCCACAAAGATTTTCAGAATATAAACCAACCCGGCTTTGAAACGGATCGGTCGGTATACCACCCTCAAATGGTTGAGGTGGTTGTTGTGGTTGTACCCTCTCTCCTCGGGGTCTCACATTCCTCCGCCTAGGCCGAGGCTGTTCTCCTTGTTGCCCTATTTTTTATTCTTCATACTCTAGTGGTATCACATAAACTCCTCCAACATTCACTACAACCCGTACGACACCTAAAACTTGGATAGTCTAGCCACTATCCTAAAAGCGCGCGAGATTCCTAATAAAATTAGGAGTTAAGATGCTATAAGAACGGGAAAGTTGGGTGACTAGATGTCCACCCGTGATGGGACTACCGGATACCCATAAACCATGCAAGCATATACAGAATGTCACAAAAAATACCGGGGGTGATTATGCTCCACAAATGAAACAAGTTTTAAAGAGGCACTTTATCTCCATGATTTTTATGATTGATCGAGAAGGTAATGAGGCGATGCAAAAAATGATACACGGGATTCCAAATTTGTCCTTCGCATGCATCACTAGAATTGTACTCATGATTCGATATAGTCCTCCAAAAATGGACATAAAAAATCATGGAGGTGAAGTCTCGAACACATCCCTGCAAGAATAGAACAAAAAATGGTGAGAGTGTCTCCTCCTCAGTATAGAGTCCCATGCGTCATGCAAATTCCCGAAGGCTACATTCGTGTTACACGCCTCTCAATCTAATAGCGAGTGCCCAGTTGTAGGTGGGATCGACAGTCTTATCCTCAAAACTCACGGTGGCAAAGAACTCCATCGAAAATTCCCAATAGACGGGTTCTTGAAGAGAAAATAGATTCCTCTACCGTTACACGTAATGTAAAGCCATCCCCCATAAACACTTTTGTCCAATATCTTTCCAGCTTTATAATCATACCAACCCCGCATAAGCATGCCCAATCCACAATGGGAGCAACTGCAAACTCACGATTATATAACCATCCCAACCGATTCTCATAATTATTCAACATTGCATGAGAATGGATTTGCGGAAACCAGTATAGCGGGTGAATACTTGCCACATCAATAGGGTCTTGTGCTTGAGGAACTGCCCTTTGAGGATCCATTTTTCCTGAAATGACCAACGACAAACAAAACAAACCAAAAGAACCAAGACATCAAATTGTAAAGCAAAACAGGGAACTAGTCGCCCAGTTTCCATGTTGTGGACCTGGTTCGTGACGTGATTCTGTATCGGTCCAACTATGGTCAAAATCAACCATCAATCTCACTTGGGGTTTGTTTATTTTGTCAATCCAAGGCCTTATATCAGACATGCATTCGAAAATAACCAACCAATGGACTCAATTTTGGGTATTTCATCTCTAAAGAAACCCTAACCACCAAATGCATAAAATGTGAAGAAAACTATAATATTAGTGGATGTAACACTTACCAAATGTCGTTAAGAGACAAAGGATACAAGACATTTAGGAAGAAAATGGCAGAAAATCAGGTGTGGGGCTTAAGCTCTTCGTCCGTGCGTGTAAAGAGTAAGCAAATGGGGAATTGTCAAAGTGTTTAGTATAAAGTAGTCACCCCCCCCCCCCCCCGAGGTGTTTTTTAAGTCCACATCGTGGGATCATATGTTGGGCCTAGAATCATCGGGCTAACTCATTTTCCGCGAAGTGGGCTTTTAACCCACGACATGGAATTGAGGTTTTACACTTCAAATGTCTATTTTAATATAAAAACCTTAATTTATATACCACTAAATCTTTTTGGACCCCACACTTGATTTTCACCAATTTCTAAAATAATTAAGGCGATTACACTCCCTCTTTGGTTTCCTCCAATTTTCATCATACTTATCCCCACTCGAGTAGCAAAATTGCACCTTTTTATTTCCATGTTACATCTTTCACAACCAACTCTAATAACATGAATTGATTGGTCCATCTTGGTCATTCTTCTGTCCATGGTGTCAAGCATAGCTAGTACAACAACCATGTCTTCAAAATTTCCTCCCCCAATTCCTTTAACTCCATCATGTATTGGATTATGGTACTCACAAGAATGCTTCGAGAACTCTTCAATCAGCCCCTTTACTTCAACCGAATTTTTCTTCGTAAGTGGTCCTTGAGAATCAAGGATTTGCCTCGTCATAACATTCACTCCGTCATAAAAGATAAACACTTCCTGTTGTATGTTACCGTCATTTTGAGGGCAGTTTCTTAGTAACCCTTTATAACGCTCCCATGCCTCATAAACTGACTCACCCGGTTGTTGCTCAAAGTTGGCTATTGTCTTCTTGAGTTTAGATATCTTTGATGGTGGGAAGAATTGCTCCAGGAATTGGTCACACATCAGTGCCCAAGTAGTAATTGCACCAGGTGGAAGTGCTTTCAACTAATCTTTGGCAGTTCCCTAAAAAGTAACAGGAAGCATCCTTAATAAAACTGTCTCTCTAGGAACATTCGGGACATTGAAATGATCCACAATCTCATTGATCTCATTTAAATGCTACTAAGCATGCTCATGATCCTTCCCAGAAAATGGTACATCCTTAAGTGCAGTAAAAATATGTCAATTAAACTCGAATGTTGTAGCAACAAGAATTGTGGTTTGTACTTACCGGGACCAACATCGTCTCTTATTCACTTCTTGTATGCTCCCATGGACTCACCCACGTTCTTTCCTTTCTTCTTCCCAAAAACTAATTTAAGGTCTTTAAAAGGTGAGCTCTTTGGTGGTTGGTCTTCTCTCATGTTCTTATCTGTCTTTTTGTGAATGGCCGACTCTGGATCTTCAAACGGTGGTACCAAAGGTGTGCCGGAACCTCTGGTCATGAACTACTGCAAAATAAACAAAACATAAAAACATAAATCTGAACAAAAACTAAAAAAATATAAATAAAAATACCCTACTGACTGGACTCACCTCGTGGACTTAAGGTCCAAGTCATAGGTACAACACTGAAACAAAAACTAATATAGAGCTTAACTTTTTGCAGGTTTTACCCCACAAAAATGATCGATTAACCTAGAGCAATTAAATTAACAATAAAATAAGTCATTCCCCGGCAACGGCACCAAAAACTTGATGCGTGCAAATAGCTACACCTAATTTTACCTACTCTCCTACTAGCTATTCGACCCAACGTAGTGTACCCCTCGCAAATATTATAGCATAAAAGCCGGGTATCGAACACAGGGAGCAAAATTAATTATTTAACCTACTTACTATTAAATTAATCTAAAACTCTAACAAAAGTAAACAAGGTTTTTATCTAATTTTGCAAGGTTAGACAAACTTAAATTCTCAAACACAATTCAATCAAATAATAAAAACACTTCTATTAGTTTGAATCCACTTTCCCTCGATGGTTTAACTATTAATTGTGACAATGCTCGTTGGTTACCAATTTAAATATTATTAGCAATTCAATTCCAAATTTACTAATATTAAATTAATTCATGTAGAGCTATGCATGATCATAGATAATTTAACAGAGAATCAATTATTAGATAGGATTGGAGATATGTAAGTTTGACTTGACAAACACAATTATGGTCATAATATGAGTTATCCAGCACAGCCAAATTCAATACTTCAATTACTTATCTAAGACTTGTTTGATCTTAGCTCTAATAATCTAATGTTCACTAAATTACTAGGTAGTCAAATTCATGCAGATTAATGGTCACTAAACTACACAGAATATTAAGTAAAGCAATCTACTATCAAATTGAGCATCCTAGGTATAAACAATCAAACACAAAACATTAACCAACTAGAAAAGTCTAAATTAATCTAACCAAACCATGAGTTCCAGCTCCATCTAGCTAACAAAAGTAGCTAAATTCAGCTACTCATAGTTAAAATAAAACACACAATTTCAATTAATAAATACATAATGAATTGTACCAAATCAAAAGTAAAGTAATGATCTTCCTATTTTTCTCCAATACTAATGCTTGAATTCTCTCTTAATTCTTTCTGAAATTCACCTTCTGTAACTTCTAATCTCCAGCCAACCTCTCAAACATGTAAGTGTTAAAGATATATATATATATATATATATATATATATATATATATATATATATATATATATATATATATATATATATATATATACTTATCATGAAATTGAATTCCAAGTCGTGTATTAGGACACCGCGTCGTGGCCTTGAATGAATCCTTATCGGGCAAGGATTTCGACTTTGTGTGTACTTATCTTCTAGATTTTTCCATTCCACGTTGTGTAAGAGAAGTCCACTACGTTGATTCAGCTGTTTTCATGGGTTTGCTTTTCTTTAGTCTTCCAAGCCTCCAAAGTTCATTCTTTTGTCACTTTTAGTCCTTATTCTTCAAATGACTTCTTTTGGCTGCAAAATTTAATTTAATATTATAAGTACCATTATTCTATGCAAATAACCAAAATATGTATAAAAATGTATTCAAATATTGTCTAAAAGTATGTGTAAATATAGCAATATCAACCACCCACTGCCACCTCGGGCGGTGGTGGTCGACGGCGGTTCACCGCGGCAACCACCATTTTTAATTGTGTTGGTTTTTAATTTTAACCCAAAACATGTCAAAAGTATCCCAAATAACAATCCAATCATACACAAATGCACACAAGCACCCAAGGTGGCTGCATGAGATGACAGCCACCACCTTACGGTGGTGGTGATGGGTTTTTTCTTTAGTTTCCTGGCCAAGCAAAGTCCATACAATATCATACTAATAAAATACGCTCACACACACCAAAACACATACAAAATCACCCCTCACGGTGGCTGGTTGTGGCAAAAGGAAGCACCATAGCGGCAGCCACCATGGTTGGCTGCTATATTGGTCCGCCTAGCTCTCTGGCCAATAACACACCCTCACACACACTTCATGGTGAAGCAACAACACACACAAACACGAGTTCTGTCGAAAATCACACACCCATCTCATCCACTTCGGGTGGCAGGCGGCAACCGGAGCACAAAGGGCAGTCGCTCGGAGCTGCGGCGGCGGCGACAGCGCCACAACAGAAAGGCGAAGGAGGAAGAAGATCAACACCCTTATCTAGCAAACAACAATAGCAACAATAACAGTCTCGCGCTCCCGACCATTCCCGATTAAAATGACGTCGGGTTCGCAAACCATGCCTTCGTCGGCCATGAGATCAGCGACAACGATGCTCGGCGATCCATGCATGACTGAAGGGGGCAACACCCCGCTAAATATTAAGGATTTAGGGTTACAATAAAATAATATGATTTACATCTCGGGGTTAAGGGTTTATTATTTATTTACTTATTTAATTAAATTTCAAATGGAATGTTACATATATAATACATCCAATTCTATAAAAATATGTACACACTTAAACACCAAATCAAACAAATCATGCCCAATTTCATTTTCATGCCTAAAAAAATAACACAAAACATAAATCTCCCTATTTTTGCCATTTTTGCCTAAATATGTACACATCTAAACACAAAATCAAATAAATCATGCCCAATTTCGTTTTCATACCTAAACAAGTAACATAAAAATTTTTTTTGCCCAAAACATAAAAAAATAATAAAAAAGAGAAATCAGGATCTTACCTTAAAATGACCAGTGTAGCTTGCTGTAGAGGCCGGTGGTGGTGAAGGGCCGACGATGATGAAGGCTATGAAGGCTGCAACTGGAAATAATACCCCAAAATTAAAGATGAAAGCTACAACCAGACAAAAAACCTCAAAACCGGAGTAAAATCCTTGACCAATCACAAAATTAAGAGGAATAAAAGGACCAAGAAGCATACCTGCTAGTTGTCGGCGAAGGGGAGTGACCGGAGGAGGTTTATTCGTCGACAGAATTAGAGAAAGAGAGACATCGGAAGTGAAATGATGCAGTCGCTGGTCTTGATGGGGCTAAACACTCTGCCGCCGACAAGTCATCATCATAGGGTACCACTAGCCAAGATTACGCCGTTTTTATTGCCGAAACAAAGAAAACAATTGAAAATAGGGAGCTGTATCGACGACAAGTCGTCAGGATTGCAGCGTGGCAAGGCGACGACGTGTCGATGGTATAGCTCTCCCGAAACGGTATTGTTTCTACCTTCTGCACCATGGAATAAAAATAAAGGTAAATTATATTTGTCGTGACATATACCAACGATATGTAGTCGGTACACATTTTCAGAAGCTGCGAAAAACTTTTTGTTTCCCGCCTAACCTATTCGGATGATATATCGTCAGCTTACAGTTCAAGGTCAAAGAAAGTTGGTCAACTCTATGCCGACGACAAGTCGTCGGGACAACAACCATCTTCAATAATTCCTCAATTAACCAAAAAAAGTAAACCTAACTTTTGAAATTTCGGTTGGCTTAGGTCTTAACCAAAGCAAATTTGCAAGTTAAACAACAGTTAATGCGTAAAATATATATACTAAAAATTAGGTTTTTCAATTTCAATCTACGTATGTTTGGGAAATAGAAAGATATAGAAATGAAACCTGACCTTTTCATTTTTGACGCGAGTATGGATATTGCCATGTTCTTTATCAACACGAAGGCGTTCTTGTTCTTTTATTTTTTTTTTGGCAATTACGGATTCTGACATCACCAGGCAACGGTGAGAAAATCGTTCTCTATTAGAGGGTGTAGTAAAGGGGTCTGGGAGAATCGGGTTCTTGGGTATAACGGCGGGCTTTTGAGGATGGTTGCTGTCGGCATCACCACCTTGCCTCCCCGAAGGGTTATATCGTCGGAGTTAATAGAGAAATGAAATTGTGGAACAAACATCATCAAATTGACATGGTCATCGTCAGAACGCCAACAGTTGCCGACGGAGGTGGAATTGAGAATCGATTTATTTGAAGTGGTTAAAGACGGATGACGGAATCACTGACTTACACTATAAGGAAAAAGGCTTTTACCGGCGACTACCAATAGTCGCCGGTAATACTAATAGCGGCGACGCGTCGCCGATAATGAGTCGTCGCTATTGGTCACTATGTCGCCGCTAATGAAAAAAGTCGCCGCTATTGACTATGTCGCCGCTAATGAGTACTGTCGCCGCTAATAAGCATGTCGCCGGTAATAATATTTGCCGCCGGTAAAAGTGTCGCTGGTAATAATATTTTTCATTTTTTTTCTTTTTTTTAATAAATGATTTTGGTTGGCGGTGATAATGTCGTCGGTAATAACAATATTCGATTAAATATAAAAAATAATAGTGTTGACGCTAATTACAAATTAAATGTTAACAAACATCCGATTAAATATCAAACATAATAGTGTCAATGCAAATTACAAACAAACATCCGATTACAATTAAATATCAAAAGTCATAATATCCAAGTAGCAAAACAACCAAATTTTTACAATCTACCAAGTAGCAAAGCATGACAACATATGCAAATAAAACGCATCCTTACATACCACCATCTTCGTTCCCATCGTTTCCTTGATTATTTTGTGATTGAAAAAACGAATAAAGTTCATCCCCACATGTCGGGTCGCTGAGCATTGCACGAAGATTTTCCAACTACATAATTAATAACAATATATATATATATATATATATATATATATATATATATATATATATATATATATATATATATATATATATATATAAACTTATAAGTTAGATTGTCAAACATAAACAAAAAACTATCAAAATACATTGCTATTTTAAAACTAAGAAAGAAAACCAAAGTACATTGCTATTTCTTTCACTTGGACAAAAACCCAATTACGAAACTTTTTAGCAAATAATCACCACAAAACCAAAATTACCAATTCCACATGCATTTTACGATGCTAATGTAGATTGCTATTTTTAAACTAAGATAGTAAACCAAAGTACATTGTTATTCTTGCATTTTGGGCAAAAACTAAATTACCAAACCTTTTAGCAAATAATCACCACAAAACCAAAACTACCAATTCAACATGCATTTTACGATCCTAAAGTAGATTGCTATTTTTAAACTAAGACAGAAAACCAAAGCACATTGCTATTTCTTGCATTTGGGACAAAAACCAAATTACCAAACTTTTTAGTTTTTAAACAAATTTATAATTTTTTTAAACAATTTTAAGTTGTTAAACAATTTTATAATTTTTTTTGTGTTTTTTTTCAATTATAACAATAATTTATTTTTATTTTTTTCAATTATAGCATCCTACTTATAAGAAAACCACATAATTTTATATAATACATAAGAACATGAAATTCACATACTTTTACATACATATTATGTTGTTGTGTTGTTCTTTTTTACCGTCGAGATTAAAAAATATATATATTTAATTTATAATATTATATAAATATGTTGCAAATAAGACACTTAAAAACTAGAAACTTTTTAGTATTTATATATAAGTATTTAAACAATTTTATAATTTTTTTGTGTTTTTTTTCCAATTATAACAATAATTTTTTTTTATTTTTTTTTCAATTATAGCATCCTTTAACCTATTTTTATGGTAACCGATTATTATTGGTTATAGAAATATAACCTTATAAATTAATTTGAAGATTATAAGTTAACTATATAACTTATTGGTTAATTAGTTTGGAGTTAGCTTGGGTAAAAACTAGAAACTTTCTATTTTTTGTATATAAGTTTTTAAACAATTTTATAATTTTTTTTGTGTTTTTTTTTCAAATTATAACAATAATTTATTTTTATTTTTTTTTCAATTATAGCATGCTACTTATACCAAAACCACATAGTTTTATATAATACATAAGAGGATGAAATTCACATACTTTTACATATATATACCACATATACACCAAATACAAATACATACACATACACACAAAATAACATCCTACTTAAACCAAATACACATAATTTCACATATATACATAATAACATCCTATTTATACCAAATACAAAAGTTTCACAATCATATACCACATTTACAACAAGCATACATACATTCACATACACACAATAACATCCTACTTATAACAAATACATATAATTTCTACGAAATACTAATATACCACATATACATCAAACACACATACATTGGTATATATAAACCAAATTCACATATATTCAAACAAATACGAAATATACAATCTAATTTTCACATACGGCAATTTTCACATAATTTCACATATAAATACAAATTCACAAAAAATGAAATAACAGAACCTGTAGTGGCGAAAATCAACGGATATGTAGCCGGAAAAACTAGTCTTCACCCGAAAGTACCCTCACCGGAAAAACTAAACAACACCACCAAAATCACTGAAATTGAACAATTTATTGCAATTTAGTCATTAAATTCAGCTTTTAATAATCATCAAATGTCCCTAAAGGCTAAACTACAAGTGGAAGTTATACAACTAATTGCAATTCAATAACCACAAACAAGAAATTGAATAACTTGCTTCTAATCCAAAACAACACCACCAAAAACAAGAATATGAACAATTTATTACCATTCAATCACTAGATAAAGCTACAAATCGAAATTAACATACAAATTAAAAATGAAACTACTAAATCAACTTACCTTTCTTCAAGAAATGGAGTTAGAAATTGGTCCCAAAAGCTTTAACCACACCTAGAGATATTTGCTTGGAACAATGTGGGGAGAAATTTGCTTGGAAGAAGCAAATTAAAGAGAAAATCGGCAAAATGCTAAAGGAAATTGGAAGCAAACAGAAAGAAGAATGAAGAATGGAGGGTTTCTGCGTGCGTTTTTTTTATCTGCGAGAGGCAATAACGACGACACCTTTAGTGGCAACACCAAACCCTTTACCGGCGACAATGAGTAATAGCGGCAACAAACTGGAAGGAAGGGTACCGCATCATTTTTAGTGAACTATTAGCGGCGACTTTTTTTAACCTTTAGCGGCGACATCTGTGTCACCGGTATTAGGTTAGACAGGATAAGACACCCCACCCGTTGGATTGGATATCTCATCGAACGGTTCAGATGTAACAGAGGGGGAAAGTGCGGATTCGGGTGGCAACCCTTTAGTGGCGACACTATTACCGGCGACAAGGGGCTTTACCGGCGACATTATCTAAAGTCGTCGGTAAAGCCCCTTGTCGCCGGTAATAGTGTCGCCGCTAAAGGGTATATTTCTTGTAGTGTTATAAAGTCTGCGCAAACGGGGTAAGGAGTAACTAACATATACGAAGGAAGTTTTAGGGCGCTTGAGAGATGAGGCGGCGTAGGGATTAAACTAACCTCGGTGGAATTAAGTAACCCTATGAACAATACCCTGGTTAGGTTACATGGTACTATTCCTAAGATCTATATATATATATATATATATATATATATATATATATATATATATATATATATATATATATATATATAGTGTTCATGCGAAAATGCAAATAATTTGCGAAAACACGAAAATAAGAAAAACCTATGATATTGTGTCACCTCAACATTATATTTTGGAAAATAATTCATCCAAACTTTGAAATACATGATGATAATCGATGATAGATGAGAAATTGTATCATATTAGCAAAATATGATTTTTAACATTTTTATTAGGAAATCATGGATTTAAAAATGATTAAGGACGTGAAAAAAAGTAATTATTAAAACCGTCTTAAAATCTATATTACCATAACATCATCCAATGTAAACTTACTATCTTTAATTTATTGCTAATAAATTTATTTTTTTATAGTACATGTGTTTGATTTTTATAAGATAAAATATGTTTTCGTGTTTTCGCAAGATATTTATATTTTCGAATGAACCTACTTCTGTGTGTGTTTGTATATATATATATATATATATATATATATATATATATATATATATATATATATATATATAATAACCTCGCCAACAAATCTCGATAATGGTGTCTGCGAGTCATATATTTCCTTGCGATTATTAATGTTTTGCTTATTCGTGATGTATCGTTCAACCATGCAATAAGAATTTGTTATAGTAAAGAGTAGCGAGACAACATATTTCAGTCTATCTAAGAATGTGGAGATTATATCTTTAGGTACTTTTATGATATTTCATAATTCTAATGTGAGTCTTGGCGTCCCTCAAGACTCACATGTCTAAGATGAAACTTAACGCAAAAGAAGACAAACGTGAAACTTATATTGATTTCCTAACGAGAAGGACATATGAAAATGAAGAAACCTAAATGATGCAAAAGTTAATGCAAAAGAAGACAAACATGAAGCTTATGATGATTTCCTGACAAGGACGTATAAAAGGAAGACATCTTAAGGATGCAAAAGAATGCCAAGAAGCTACATTATTAATGTTTAATCCATCCTTTGTTGCAAAAGAAAGCCACAAGACTAGTATTACAACAACTTAAGTGTATTATCTAATACGGATGTATATAATTTTACTATAGTTTTAGAATAAATATGTTGTTCCGTAGTGGATCAAATATTGTTGATTCGTTTGCTCATGTAACAGTTAGTTTTTATAATTCAACAACGTTATGAATTTTTTTTCTTATTTTGTATTAAGCGATTTTTTTTTGTCGAGATACCCTTTACTTATTGGGGATACTCTTTCACTTTGATCCTGGATCCTCCTTTGAATGAATTATTTTCATTATTGTTATTTTCATGAGATAAATCGCAAACATCAAAGTATTATCAACAAATGTATTAATTACATGTATCGTCTTATATTATTATTGGACATAAATATGGATAAAGTTTTGCACGATCTTTTTCGTAGGTTTCTCTTAGAGGGTCTAGAACAGCCATGTTATCACCATATCTTTTAATTCAATAAAAAAAAAAAAAAAAGTCGAGCTCCCATTTTCTAAAATTTATCATAATTGTCACGTATCCAAGTATGAGCTACTAATATTGATTCCGTAGTGGTATCTTTTAATTCAATAAAAAAAGTCGAGCTCCCATTTTCTAAAATTTATCATAATTGCCACGTATCCAAGTATGAGCTACTAATATTGATTCCGTAGTGGTATAGTCCCATGTTTCTTTTCAAAAAAAGCCAAATATAAGGGAAATACTCATATATAAAGCAAATATTAATCTCTTTAAGTACATTGAAATATATGAATAGAATTAAAAAGAGAAAATCCAAACAAAAACTAATTACGTACACCCTTCTCATCGTAATTAGTAAACACTAGATCTAATAAAATAAAGCTAAAGCGATCGCCAAAAAACTGAAGGGTACCACGGTGGTGAAAGATGGAGCAAAACTGGGTGATGGTTGTTGTAGACTGGTGCTATCTGTGGGTGGAGAAACCGGTGCGGGTGTTGCTGTTGGTGAAGGGGTGGCAGCCTTAGCGGAGACGTTGATGGTGAGTTTCTGACCAATTTGGCAATGAGTTCTAACGGTGCATATGTAATAGTGTGTGCCGGGTGCGTTCAAGGTGACTCTAGCGGGGCCGGTCGTACCATGGAGATGGGGTTGGCGGTGGTGCATGGTCCGTATGCCGCCTGCGGTACTTCAACAACGTTATGGAATCCGGTGATGAAGTTAAAGAGAAGAACATCGCCGACTCTGAAGGTCTGAGTTGATGCCCAGGTGATGTAAGCAGAAGGTCCGTTGGGAGGAATATTCCAGCCCAAGGCGTTACCGACCACATGGGTAGTTTGAGCCTCCGTGCCATGAAACTGCACAGATGAGAGCATGAGCGCCATAATCACCACCAAATTGATATTTAAACCTGACATTTTTTTGTCCTTGAAATTCTTGCAAAGTGAAATCTCAGATGAATATCAAGAAGGATTTTGAAGATTAATTAATGGTGTTTTGATTTGTATTTATAGGGAATGGTTGTAGGGACGCGTAGTATCAGCAACAACCACGAAAAGGAAAGACGTATTTGAAATCTAGAAGGAAAGGCGTATTTGAAATCTAGAAGGATTTTGAAGGTTAACATTTTAAAAAAAATGTATAAAAGAGTTGAAAGGATATTTGTCTATTTGAGAGGGTTAGACGGGAGGGTGTGGGAGGGACTCTTCCCTCACTTTTGGTGGCCATACCTCTCTTTCCCTCATTTTCCTTTCCCTCACCAAAAAGCCAAGGAATGGATATCCTCACTTTTTTTTTTAAATATATTTCATACATATATTATACTCATTTTGTAGGGAATTAAAAACCATCAATTTTGATATATTTTTTATATTTTTATAGTAGGTATATAATTTTATAAATTGATGAGATTTAAACCTTTAAATCTATGAAGATCGATTAGATCTCAAACAGGCAAATAAATATAAAACTGTAAGAACATGAAAATAAGAACGAGACAAGTGTGAATCAAACGAGTCGAATGATTAAAACAAAATCCTCAAAAGAGCTCGATTAAGAACATCAACTGTAGAGGATTAGTAGGTTACAAGAACGATTAAAGAAATCTGTAATGCTATCGTTACGCTCTAGAATTATCGTATCAATCGTTAACCTAATATGCATGCAAGCATATACATATATAATAAACATAATGGGCTCTCGGTTGGACAGGCCCAAACCGGAATACAAAATAAATAAATACACATTCGAGCCCAACGACGCAACACTTAACCAAAACTTCAGCCCAACAATCTCCCCCTTTGCGTCACTTGGAGCGAGACCTTCATTTGTTACTTGGGCCAGCAGCTGAAGTAGGTACCTTCTTCTTCACAGTGTTAAACAGACATTTGGTGAGCGAGAGAATCGTCTGTCTAAACCGGATGTACCATTGGATCATATCGTTGAAGTACTTGATGTCATCAGCTGAATTCTCTTTACACCTCTTGATGATTGATAACACGTGCTCCAGACAAGCAGTGGTGTAAAGGTGTTTGTCAGCTAAAGCAAAGAGACATTTATGTCCTTTTGCTCTAGTGAACATAACCGAGTTGCGTCTCGGATCTATCTTGCCCATCTTCATTTGGTTGAGATCACTAGCCGATCCCACAGGAGCTATCTTCGGTTTCTTCTTGAAGACTGTGGCAACCTCCTGATCCATTAGGGCAACCTCCATGATGTAGCAGGCTAACATCCTTTTGATATGGTCTATAATGGGACCATATTCGGCTTCATTAGTCAAAAGGATATTATACAGGACAATCCAATCATGAGGATTTAAGTTCAGTAGATCTGCCAGGGAGATAAGATGAGCAGTTCTTGCAGATCCCCGAATCACCTTGAACCGAACGTTTATAAAACGACCTTCGGTGTAAGGCTTCAGTACCCGAACGTTCACAATGTTCTGGGCGCTCCAAGTTAGGTACTGAGGACGAGCAGCCGCCAGATAGAAGTCGATGAGCTCCTTGTCAAGCTCAGCGTTCGGATGAGGGACTTCAAAGATGTTTGAGAAAGCGTGGAAGATAAACGCCTTTCGAGTCAGCGGCATGTCGAACTGCGAGTCGACAGTATTATTGCAGTCGAACAAGATAACCGGCTCGAGCCATAATATGCTGGGAGTTTCTATGGCCTCTTTAAACAAACGCTCCCGAGTCCAGGCAGGGAAGAGAGTCTTCCTGCTCTCGAGGAGATCGTGGGCTTCCTTCTGCTTGCGTTCAGCTTCTTCAGCCTCTCGCGCCACACGATTTACATCTTCATCCACATTGCGACTGTTCTTTCGTTTCAACATGTCAGCAATGGTCTCCCTGTCTTCATCTTCTTCCTCAGCTATGTTTTTCCCTTTGTCCTTCACACCCGAACCCGAAGCTTGACCAGTCTGAGGTGGTTCGGTTGTGTGAGTAGCTTTGGAGGAAGGAGGTGGTTTCGATCCGGTCTGCTTATCTTCTCCCCCTTGTTTCGGAATGGACACGAAACTCGGTAAGCCTTCTATTTTGCTGAGAAGGGCCAAGGCAGGAGCAAGTTTTTCAGCAAGGGTTCTCCTCACCGAATAGTTTAGGATCGGATCATGTGCTTCCAGGATGTTGGATAAGACAGCGTGTACATCCGAAACACATGTCTTGATGACCTCCCTTTCGGATCGAAGAGCTTCAAGTTGTTGTTGTGAGTTTGAAAGCTGCGTGCTTTTGATCTTGAGGGCGGTTGTTTTGCTTGCCAGAACGTCCATCAAAGAGTTTTCAGCCGCAAGATCCTCTTGTAGCTTAGCAAGACGTTCATCGATGGAGGCACGAAGAGTCGAGTTGTCGTCGCTTAGGGTTTGGCGAAGGGCAGCGAACGAAGTCAACTCCATTGAGACAAACTTGGCCAATTGCTGAACAATCGGTTCCAAAGTTGTCTTGGTAGCGTCGGCGCTTTCCTGTAAGGACTTCAACAGGATAGAAGCGTCGGAGAATAGTTTATCGACTTTTTCGGTCGCAGCCTCACAGGCTCTGGTTGAGGCGTCAATAGCAGCAGTTGCGGAGGCCACCGAATCATGTTGAGCCCTCGAGAAGGCATCAACAATTTTCTGAAGCGCAGCTTCAGAGAGAGAGGACTGCTGGTTGGAAGAGGAGGCGAGAAGTAGATCAACCTTCTCGTTAAGCTCTTTAAGATGCTTCTTTGTCACTGGAGCATCATCCTCCTCGTCACTCTGAACCTGAAACGGACTATAGTAGACCGAATCAAAGTTCATGTGTTCACCACCAAGGTAAGGGTTGTCTCCATCATAGGCATTTTCTGGAGATGGAGGGGGTGGTGAAGCTGGGGGTGTTGTGGTTGGGGTATGTTGAGGTTGAGTATTGGGTGGGGTAGTTTTGGGTGGTGGTTGAGTATGGGTAGGTTCGGTTGTATGGGTTTCGGTTTGTGGTGGTTCGGTTACGGGTGGTGTTTCGGTTACTGGTGGTGTTTTTGTTGCAGTTGTGAAAATGGGTGGTGGTATAAGGAAAGATGTTTGTGGAATAGTGGTAGTGGGGATTATGGTCGGAATGGAAGTAGGAATGGTTTGAGGAGGTGAATGGATTGGTGAATTATGAAGTTCCATCTCAGGGGTAGGAGACCGAGGTGGTGTGTTGCCTCGTTGTGGGGTTTCGCCTCCTTGAGAGCCGTCCGAACCCGAACTCTCGTGCTCTGAGTCATTCGAAGAAGAGGGAATAACAAGCTTTCGTTTCGGTTGAGTCTTCCTCCTCTTCGGTTGCGGGGACTGTGCGACCTTTGTCTGTTTCCTCTTCTTGGGAGAAGGACCCTTCGGAGCTTTGGTCGCTTGCTTCCCTTTGTCTGCCTTTTTGCCCCTGGGCACCGGTTTGTCTGCATCGTGGATAGACCTGAGCATATCCGGTGTCAGTTCCCTAGGACCAGTTGTCCTGAATTCCTTGATCGTCCGAATCAACCTGCTGTCAGAGGGCACATCGCCATACATTGTCTCCGGGATGGAGCCAATGAACGAAAATTTAGATGCATCTGAGACGATGATCTTCTTGGTATGAAACGTACCAACAGAAGATATCGATGCACCGGCAGCAGTTGGAATGTCGAACTTGTCTATCGCCTATTTTGTAATCAAAATCCAGAAACGGGCCAACGACACCTCAGAGTGTCGTGATGATGAAGAAAGGCTCTGAATGAGCTGTTGCCATAGGACCAACCCATAGTCTAGGTTAATCCCGTTGTAGACCGCGTACATGATCGACAGGAAGAGGCGACTGGCACCGTCGGATCCTGAACTCCGTTCCGACAAGCCCTTTAATAGGACTGTAAACAAGCCGTTCCACTGTGGCGGCAGGCAGGACTTTTTGAACTTAGCGACGGAGGTGAGGACCTCCGTGTACCCCATGTTGTAAAACATGTTAAACAGATGCCCAACCGGAATCGTCTCCGGATTTATTCTCGATGGGTCAACAGCCAACCCAAGCATGGTGCAGAAGCGTTGTCGAGAAACTGATGTCTTGTGGTCTGCAATTTCGAAGAACACCCGTTCGACTGCCTTGTCGTAATAAGCAGTCGCATAAACCTGCGATAGGGCCACCATTGGCACAGATTCGATTCTTGAGAGTGCTGGAGCGAGTTGGGAGTACTTCAAACACTCAATAATCGGCGACATGTAGGAGTCGTACGCCAAAGGGTTGAGGTCAATCACCAGACATTGTTGCGGACGGATGGGTAGGATTTGTGAAGTAGCATGGACGGAAGATGATTCAGCCATTGTTGAGGATTGAAGAAGATGATGAACAGTAAAGCTTTTTGGGATTATTTTTTCTTTGGAAATTTCGTAGGCAGTAAAGAGGTAAAAGGTGGTGTAGATGGCCTTTTATAGTGGGAGATAGGAGAGAGAAAAATCGTTTCAAATCTTCTATGGAAATACGAAAAGGTTTCCTGAGTGACAGATGGATGACAGTTGAGGCGTGTGTTGATCACGTAGGAGAGAGAGTGTCAGATTCCTAGGATCACGCCGCCCAATAAGCGCCGTTTCAGAAGAAAACCGGTTCAAATCCTCACGCGCCTTTTAATGCTAGAGTGATGACGCTTGGATTTCGCACACGCGTCCACAATGTCAGTAAAATCATGGTCGTTTCAAATTCACACGCGCCCACTTTTTACCGTCGTTTGAATTTTAATCCGTTTAACTCCCGCCAAGTCAGCAACCTTTCGTCTTATCTTTTGAAATGGCATCTTTTGAATTAAATACCCACGTGGATTGTTTTTTACCACAGCTTCATAATTAACCACCAAAGTAATTATACAGCCTGTAATAATTAGTAACGGAATTTTGGAAAATCAAAGATTTTCGTGCAAAAGAGTGTAAAAGAAAAAGAAATAAAGCAACTCTTTTAAGGATTTACTGTGATGTCAATAATGACACGAAACTGATGATCCCGGGCATGAATCTCTTCCTTCAAGGTCAAGAGAGACCTTAAAGTGTTAGCGTGGATTCCCGTTGAATTACGATCAAACATTTATTAATAAATGTTGAAAGGCTTCTTTTAATTAGGCTAAATAAGGGTGGCTTTCGCTTTGATTCAGCAATTCTAGTCTTGAAATAAGAAAGAAAGTGAACAAAGTACTTGTGAGACCGGTGTAGCCTGTTGAACAAGTAGGTAAGAATTTATTTTAAATTGGCTTGGAAAAATATAAAATCTCAGATAAAAAAAACAAAATAAAAACTGGATTCCAAGGGTAGAAATGTTATGGTGTTTAACAATTTCATAGGAATCACACAAAAGAAAATTTGAGATTTCATTAGGGTACATTCGTCAATCCTTTGGTGAAAACTTGAGCAAATTAATTGTTCACCGTCAATTCATTAGGCGTTGAATTTTGGGTTTCACTCAGCTCGTAGTGACACAACTAAGATCATAAACACAGATGTTGTGTAACCATAAACCTCAGTGGTAATTTCTGAGAGTCTCAAGGGTTACGTTGATGAAACGAATGTAATGGAGAAAGTAATAGAGATGGTGTAAGAAGATAATAGTACCTCAGCTGCGAAAGTAAGGACCAAGCAGGAAACTCTCAACTCATGTGAGAAGAGAGTGAGGTAGCTCACGATTAGAATAAATGAATTAGCCTTATTGGGAAGACAAGGATTGTGTATATCATGTCATGAAGGCTATTATTCAAAATCTTATGAGGCTTGGGACACATACAGCAGCATGCTTCTAGGGACACTTAAGCAATTCATCTATTATACCCCCATAAACGAACGAACATACAAAAAAAATATTTTTGGTGTTTTTGAGTTTCATGTCAAGGAATAAAATAAAATTAAAAAAAATAAGAAGAAAAAAAATAAGACTTAAAAAAAACTTTGGGAAAGAAGAAAATGAAAAATTGAAAAACCGAACACGAACGTTCGGTTGGTTTCGGTTTCCGAAAATTTTGAAAAACCGAACCCGAGCGTTCGGTTGGTTTCGGTTTAACAAAGTTTTGAAAAACCGAACCCGAACCCGAACCTTCGGTTGGTTTCGGTTCAACGAAATTTTGAAAAACCGAACCCAAACCTTCGGTAGGTTTCGGTTTTGGAAAATTTTGAGAAACCAATGGATTTAGACATGCAATTGGAAAATACTTTTAATATTAAGAAAAACAAAATTGTACAAGAAATATACAACCAAGAAAAGCTACCTTTGAAGTAATGAGCGAGTCAGATGGTTTAACCGAACCCGAACGTTCGGTTGGTTTCGCTTCTTACGTTTGAGGTTGAGAGGTAGTGTGAGGTACTGACTCTGATTCCATCATACCTAGCCCTTGCAGTATTCTGTTGAATGATGCTTCAGGAAGAGCTTTGGTAAAGACGTCAGCCAGTTGATCAGTGGTTTTTACGAAGTGAACTTCGATGTTTCCATCTTCCACGTGATCTTTGATAAAGTGATACCTCAGTGCTATGTGTTTGGTTTTAGAGTGTTGTACTGGGTTATGACAGATCCTAATTGCACTTTCAGAGTCACAATATAGTGGGATCTTCTTCATATTGAGTCCATAGTCTCGAAGTTGACTTTGGATCCAAATCACTTGAGATGTGCAGGATGCAGCGGCAATATATTCCGCTTCGGCAGTAGACAACGACACACACGTTTGTTTCTTGGATTGCCAGCTGACCAACTTCCCGTCAAGGACTTGACAGCCACCAGTTGTGCTTTTTCGGTCGAGTCCACATCCTCCAAGGTCAGCATCAGAATAGGCTTGAACGAAGAAGCCTGAGTTGGAAGGATACCATAGACCTAAGGAGGTGGTTCGCTTGAGATAGCGTAAGATGTTCTTCACTGCAAGCATGTGAGGTTCGCGTGGGTTTGCCTGAAATCGAGCACAATAACACACAGAAAACATGATGTCAGGCCTGCTAGCAGTTAGATACATTAGTGAGCCTATCATTTGACGATAGAGCGTGATATTGACAGCTGGTTTGTCTAGGGATGGAGTTAGCTTGGTGCCGAATGTCATTGGGATTTTGACTTTGGAGTCTCCCATCATACCAAACTTTGCTAGGAGAGTCTTCGTGTAAGCTTCCTGATTGATAAAGATGCCTTCGGGTCCCTGTCTAATATTTAAACCAAGGAAAAAGTTAATAGGACCCATTGAGCTCATTTCAAATTTAGTCTCCATCAACTTTCTGAATTCAGCTGTTAAGCTGGGATTCGTAGAGCCAAAGATGATGTCATCGACATAAATTTGAACTATCATAAGGTGGTTACCTTCCTTTTTGCGAAAGAAGGTTGGGTCAACTGAACCTTGTTTGAACTTAGACATCTTTAAAAATTTTGTTAGCGTTTCATACCAGGCTCTCGGAGCTTGTTTAAGGCCATATACAGCTTTATCCAGAATGTAGCAGTGATTTGGATATTTTTCGTTCACAAACCCAGGAGGTTGCTCCACATACACGGTTTCTTCGAGTTCTCCGTTAAGAAAGGCACACTTGACGTCCATTTGGAAAACTTCAAAGTTTTTGTAAGCAGCATAAGCAAGAAATATTCTTACAGATTCAAGCCTAGCCACAGGAGCAAAAGTCTCCTCATAATCAATCCCTTCCTCCTGGCAGTATCCCTTTACAACCAAACGAGCCTTGTTCCTTATAACATTTCCTTCCTTGTCCAATTTGTTCCTAAAAACCCATTTAAGACCAACAACCGAAGCATCTGGTGGAGTTGGAATGAGGCGCCAGACTTTGTTCCTTTCGAATTCGTTCAGTTCGTCTTGCATTGCTTGAACCCAGTCAGAGTGATCGAGGGCAGTGTTAACTGTCTTCGGTTCAACTTTTGATACGAATGAGTTAAACATACAAAACTCAACTTTTGAAAATAAGGATGTCTGTTTTGCCTTCAGTTGTGATCGGGTCAGAACCTTTTCAGAGACATCACCAACCACTTGAGAGATAGGATGATCTCTGGTCCATTTGGTAAGAGGAGGGTAATTTGGATCAAAGGTTGGGTCTAGTTCAGCATTGATCATCTCTTCTGGCTCAGATTGGCTATCGTAATCAAGCGTCATATCATCATGCTCCCCCTCGATTGATGAGCTTTGAGAAACTTGAGGTTCAGGGGTTTCTTGTGGTGCGGAGCTTTCAGGCGTTGAAGCACCTTCGGTTGGAGAAGCACCTTCGGTTGGAGTTGTAGAACTTGGCTCCCCCTCGACATGAGAGCTTGGCTCCCCCTCGACAGAAGCATTGTTAGAAGGAGGTTCATCAGAAGTCGATCCTCCTTCATTCATTCTCCTTGCAGCTTCTTCGACAATCTGCTTCATGTGGTCAACCTTGTTGTCTGCTGCACCTGCTTCTGAGAGAGAAGCTTTCTCTGGTTCATCAAAGAGCTCCATAAATTTGCCGTATAGATTAGCGATCGAGACTGTGACTTGGCCAGTTTGAGGAAAGATTTCCCCAGCAATGTCTTCTTTGGCCTGTAGCTTTTTGACATAGCTATCGTCAAAGGTCACATAGTATGTCTCCTCAATTTTTCTCGAACGCTTGTTTAGGACCCTGTATGCTTGGATGTAAGAGAATAACCCAGAAATATTCCCTCGTCGGCTTTGACATCGAACTTGTTGCGGTGTTCTTTAGAGTTAAAGATGAAACACCGTGAGCCGAACACATGGAAAAATTTCACATTGGGCTTTCTGTTGTTTAGTATCTCATAAGGTGTGAGCGTGAATCGCTTGTTGAGAAGAGACCTGTTCTGTGTAAAACAAGTAGTAGAAATAGCATCAGCCCAAAAATAAAGAGGTAAGGAAGCGAAACTTAGCATAGTTCGGGAAGCTTCACACAAAGATCGGTTTCGTCTTTCGACTATCCCGTTTTGTTGAGGTGTGTAGGGAGCTGAGAAGTTGTGACTTATTCCCTTTTCTGCTAGAAACTCTTCAAACTCCCTGTTCTTGAATTCAAGACCATTGTCGCTTCTGATGTTGCGAACGACCTTCTTGAGCTGTACTTCAATCTGCCTGATGAACACTTTCAGCTTCTGAGTCGCTTCAGATTTGAGCTTTAGAAAGAACACCCATGTAAATCGTGAAAAGTCATCAACAATAACAAGAATGTACTTGCTACCACCGATGCTTTCGATAGATGAAGGACCACACAGATCGATATGAAGTAATTCGAGTGGTTCAACAACTTTTGTGTTAATTATGGATGGGTGACTTTGACGACTCTGTTTCCCCATTTCGCACGCAGCACACAAATGATCTCTATCGAACTTGAGCAATGGAAGACCCCTAACATGACCTCCAGTGACAAGTCGGTTGATATCTTTAAAGTTGAGATGAGAGAGTCTTCGGTGCCACAACCAGCTTTCGTCGGATTGAGCTTTTGATAACAAGCATATAGCTGGATTTCCTTTGATAGGTTTAAGGTTTAAGGGAAACATTTCACCCTTTCGCTCCGACTTGAGAATCACTTTCTTTGTCTTTTTCTCTATGATTTCAGAACCTTCATCATCGATTGAGACTTTGAGACCTGTACCTCCAACAAGCTGAGATACACTGATGAGGTTGTGTTGGAGTCCTTCCACATAAGCCACCTTTCTTATAGTAAAGTCCCCATTTGTTATCATCCCGTATCCCTTTATGGTGCCGAAGGAGTTATTTCCAAACTTGACGTTGCCACCATTTGCAAGAGATCTGTATTCCCTGAGCTCCTCTTTCCTCCCTGTCATGTGACGTGAGCAGCCACTATCGATGTACCATTCTTCGTTGAACTGCTTGTCACTTATAACCTGCAAAAATTAAGCAGATTTAGGAACCCAAAGTTTCTTGGGTCCACGTGAGCTTTTCATGGGAACAGGAACAGTAAGAGAGATGTCAACTAGATATGTTCGTTTTATGAGAGTTGTTTCATCTTTCCTTTTAATGGTAAAAACTTTTATCTTATTAGGATTGGGTGCGTTCGGTTTGGACTCCGGTTTGGATTCATTGATCTTTTGTTTGCCCTTTTGTTCAGCTGACGAATGAGATTTTTGAGAACGAACAGAATTAGCTTTAGAGCAAGATGGAGATGAATTGGTGGAAGAGGAGGAATTAGAAGAACTGGAAGGAGTGGGTTTGGATTGAGAGGACTTCCTGGCTGGAGACTCTAGGTGACCCTTTTGCTTTTGATCATTGGAGGGACATACCTTGGAGTTTTGTTCTCTTTTGACTTCAGAACCGAACCTTTGCTTTCGGTTGGAATCGTCTTGTGAACCGAACCTTGGCTTTCGGTTGGTATTTTCTTGTGAACCGAACCTTGGCTTCCGGTTGTTGTGACTTTCAGACCTTTTGACAGGATTGTTTTCATACTTCAGATTCTTGTCTTGATGTGAGAAGTATGCATTCTGGGATTGCCAGAATTGTCTCCTTTCAGAGAGATTCTTCCTGTATCTTTGGTTCCTTTCTCTCTTCTTATTCCTCATCTGCTTTGGTGGATGATGAACATTAGCTTTTGTTTTCGGTTTCTCCTTGGCTGGTTCCTGTTGAACTGAAGGAGTTTTACTTTGAGCTGAGGGAGTAGAGGGAACGTCTTCTTTTGCAGAACTTTCATCCTCCTTAGGAATGTCTTTCGTACCACTGGTGCTAGGCTCGTCGAAATTATCCGGTTTATTCAAGGGTTCAGGTATGTATCTACCTTTACTCATCCAGGAGGTTCTTTCATATAAGCCAACTGTTTCGTTTGCATTATCTATTGGGGTAGACCAGAAGTACTCATCACAGCCATCAGCATTGTCTTCGTTTACAATAGCTGTGATTTCAGCTGTCTGATGTTCGGTTACTCCAGTCACCTTGTATACTTGATTCGGAGTGGTCCTGACCTTTTGATACACAACTGCTTTCTCTGCTAATATCGGGGACTTTTGTTGGGACAATAGAGCGAACTCTACTGAATTTTCAGAGATAAGATTCTTGTGGTTTTCAGGTTCGCTTATAACAAATTCTGAGCAGTCAACCGTGTCCTCTACAGAAATTTCACTCATGTTGTCGTCTTCGTTAAGCTCAGATGCATTTTCAACATTAATTTTGTTTTCTGAGCTTACGTTGGCGTTTAAAGAGTCAAATTTTTGTATGGTTTCGGTTCTCAGTTTAAGTCTATCATTTTCATCCAAAAGATTTTTAAGCATGTCCTTGTGGTCCTTGGATTTAATGAAGGACTCAATTTTGTCCAGTCCATACATGTAGGTCAGATTGACATCATCAGACAATATCACACTCTCACAATTATAGGCTTCGGCATCGATTTCATCCTCCTTAAACTCAAGGAAGGGCAAAATCATGCGATGGATCTTTTGGCCTATTTCACAGTCCAAGTGAAGCTGAGTAATATTAGAATATAGACGTTTTGCAATTAAACAAAAAACATTCCGCTGTTTTAATAATTTTAAATTATCTCTTTGCAAGTAAATGTTTTCGTCTTTAATTTTAACTAATTCAGACTCCTTCAACTCGATCCACATGCGCCGCTCCTCACTCTTCGATGACACCATGCTTAATTGATCAGTTATGTTAGAATTGGTGACTCAAGTTTGAGTTAAGCTACTATCTAGATGAGAAATTCTTGTATTAACATTTTTTAGTTCTTTCTCATATGAGGATTGTGGTACTTTAAATGAAATAAAAACCGATTGTACCTTCTTTATCAGTTCATCAAGCTCATTGAACTGCTGGCTGAGTGGCTTGGCTGTAAAGCACATGTCCTCCTGCACCTTCGGTTCCTTGCCTCCATTATCGGTGTTGTATCCCCTCATCTGAGAAACATCAGACACCATGAAGCATCTTCCTCCACTGCTCTCCTCCTTTGCCACATAAGCCTTTCCATGAGTAGGCTTCCTTACTTCATCGTCTTCTGAGTCAGTAGACCAAACTTCAGTGCTACCGAACTCGTCATCAGCAACCGAACCCTGCACAATAAGAGCATTCATAGAAGGGTTAGCGGTAGACTTCTTCTTTCTCATCTCATCCAACCTTTTCTGCAACACAGCTTCCTCATCCATTCCATCATCCTTTTCAGCCATCTTCTTAAGGACACAATCTTTAGCATAGTGGTTTTTCCCACCACAGTAGTAACAACTTACTCCAGAATCACCATCACCCTTTGGTTCCTTCTTGGGCTCTTCAACCTTCGGTTCATTGCTAACTTTTTCTGAACTGTAACTCCCCTGCCAGTTTTGGTTTTTATTGTTGGGGAATCTCTTCTTTATGAACCTTTTGGGGTTAGACACCATCATAGCATAATCCTCAGACGTGAGGTCATACTCCTCCAAGTTAAGTTCTTCATCCTCCATCACAGCTTTACTTTTTGATAGGAGGGCCAACGAACCAAGGCTTGAAACAACGTTTTTCTCCTGCAGTACAATCTTCTCCTGGGACTTGAGAATACCCACCAGTTTCGCTAAAGAGTATGATTTAAACTGCTCATGGGCTTTGACTGTAGACACCACTGCTCTCCATTCAGACCTCAGACCATTTAAGAATGTAACCTTCTGCTCGATAAGCTTCCTTTCAATGTCATGTTTGATCATCTTGCTGAGAAGATGATTGAAGCGATCGAACGTCTGGGTCACTGTTTCTTCGGCTCCTTTCCTGAATTCTCCAAACTCAGATAAAAGCAAGGTTTGGATAGAATGTTCAAGATCCTCGTCTGTAGAGTACAGTTCGCGAAGTCTATCCCAAACTTCCTTTGCCGTCGTGCATGAGCTGACCAATCTAAAGGTGTCGGACTGAAGGGCGAATCTGATTAACCTTAACGCCTTGATATTGCACTGGAATTTGTCCTTTTCGTCTTGTGCAATATCCTTAACATCCTTCAGTAGATCATTGTACTCCTTTTGTGTCTTAATAATCCTGGACGTTGCAGAATGAGAAAATGGTCTATTAATGATAGCTTCCCATATGAGGTATCCATTATCCTCAGATCCAATCACGTAGTCTTCAAAGTGATGCGCCCAGACTTCATAGTCATGGGTATATAGGATTGGAATCTTTGTCGTCGAACCGATGTTGTTGGAAATATTAATAGGATTTGATTGCGACTCGTCCATTATGATCGAAAAAACCTGTTTAAAGATCAGACTTGTAATAAAGCAGATTAGGGCAAAACAATAAATATTAAGACACGTCAATAATGAGATGACGGCTCAATAAATATCAGTAATTGCGGAAAAACCCTAATTAAAATCTTTTCACAGAAAAGATGTGTATCGATTACACAGCCTCCTTCTCTGATACCAATTGATGAGATTTAAACCTTTAAATCTATGAAGATCGATTAGATCTCAAACAGGCAAATAAATATAAAACTGTAAGAACATGAAAATAAGAACGAGACAAGTGTGAATCAAACGAGTCGAATGATTAAAACAAAATCCTCAGAAGAGCTCGATTAAGAACATCAACTGTAGAGGATTAGTAGGTTACAAGAACGATTAAAGAAATCTGTAATGCTATCGTTACGCTCTAGAATTATCTTATCAATCGTTAACCTAATATGCATGCAAGCATATACTTATATAATAAACATAATGGGCTCTCGGTTGGAAAGGCCCAAACCGGAATACAAAATAAATAAATACACATTCGAGCCCAACGACGCAACACTTAACCAAAACTTCAGCCCAACATAAATATTAAAAAAGATAAAAATAAAAAAAAATATATCTGGCCAATGACAAGAGGAGAGAGAGTGCGGCAGCCCCTCCCCCCACCTCTTTTCCCGCATTGCTTTCCCTCACCCACGGAGTGGTGTTCAAGAGGGGAGGGAAGCTTCCCTCACCTTTCCCTCACCGGTCACCCCACTTCGTCCAGTCTTAAGATGGGTCATGGTCCTCCCGCCTTTTGATAGTGTATACCCTATTTTATATGTATTTATATATGTGATTTAAAAGATTATTTAGTTAAGCAGTAACTCCAAATAACAAGCAAATCAGTTTTATTTGATAAATTCTGCAACTATGCAACCAGTTAAATATCTAACAAAACCATAAGATTGCTGAAAAAAATCAATAACATTTCAAATAAAATTAGATAACTAAATTAGAAAACAAAATCTTTAAAAAAGGATAATAAACTAATCTAAATATCCAATTTACAATCTCAGTCTTTGAGAAAATACAAAACCTAAATTAGAAATAATCAATCTCATTCTCTGCCCGAAAAGAACTTGCTCATTGGAAAACATAAAGCATCGTTTGCGTTTGCATTAGAAACCCTTGTGTTTACATTAGAAACCGTAGATGACTTACGTAACTTTGATCAACACTACCAGAAAACCGGGTAAATTACTATGCCACTTTTCATACGAATTCCGTAGGAATTGAGCGTTACCTACAAAATACCTACAGAAATTGGTTTGTAGAAAAAAAAAACCTTGTGGGCATATTTTATTTGATTTGTTCGTTTGGCCGGTATTCTGTCGAAAAAAACTCCATGTCCCCTCGCAACATGTGTAGACATATGTATAACAAATATTAGAAAACATACTAAACATACTTTATAAAAAACTAATAAACAATTTATAGCATCTTATTTTTGTTTTTTCTATTATAACATTGCACTTTAAAGCCATATTATCAACTAAATAAAATCATATTAGGCACTAACCTGTTAAGCACCTTATAATACAAACAATATCAACTATTCATTAAGCATTCACTTACACATATTAATTAAGCATTTTATCATTTCATCTTACATGCACTCAAACTAATAAACCTAAACATCTAACACAATAATACATGTATACAATACATCCAATTCCAATTCCATACACTTATGCAATAGATCTAAATGAGACATACAATACATGTAATACATCCAATTCGAATTTCAATTTCATACATGTATACAATACATCGGATTCTAATTCTGATTTCATAACTTTATGCAATTCCAATTCCAATTTCAATTTCATACAAATATGTACACATATAAACACATAATCAAATGAGACATATAATTTTGCAACACATCTATGCAATTTCATACATGTACAATACATCTACTCAAATGAGACATACAATTATGCGATTTCATACATGTATATAATACATCCAATTCCAATTTCATATAAATATGTACACACCTAAACAAAAAATCAAACAAATCATGCCCAATTTCATTTTCATGCCTAAACAAATACCACAAAACATAATTTTGCCCATTTTTGTCCAAAATTTCCCAAATATGTACACATCTAAACACAAAATCATACAAATCATGCCCAATTTCAATTTCATGCCTAAACAAGTAACGTAAAACAAAATTCTGCCCATTTTTGCCCAAAACAGGAAAAAAAAGAAAAAAAATAGAGAAATTGGAATCTAACCTCAAAATGACCGGTGTAGCTAGCTGTATAGGTCAGTGGTGGTGAAGGGCTTACGATGGTGGAGGCTATGAAGGCTGCAACCGAAAATAATACCCCAAAATTGGAGGTGAAAGCTGCAACAGGACAAAAAACCTCAAACCGGAGTAAAAACCTTGACCAATCACAAAATTAAGAAGAATAAAAGGACCAAGAAGCATACCTGCTAGTTGCCGACGAAGGGGAGTGACCGGAGGAGGTTTGGTTGTCTCCAGAAAAAGAGAAAAAGAGAAAAAGAGAAATCGGAAGTGAAATGACATAGTTGCTGGTCTTGTTGGGGACTAAACCCTCTCCCGACGACTAGTTGTTTGTATCTGGTAACCAAGACTACGTCGTTTTGTTTATTGCTGAAATGAAGAAATTAACTAAAAATAGGGAGCTGTACTGACGACAAGTTGTCGGGATTGCCATTTCACTCGGATTGCCAGCATAGCATGGTAGCAACGTGCCCAGGTCTTTATCAATTCGAAGGCGTTCTTGTTCTTTGTTTTGGAAATTACGGATTCTGACATCACCAGATAGCAGTGAAAAAATCGTTCTCAATTAAAGGGTGTACTAAAGGGGTCCATGTTCTTAGGTATAACGGAGGGCTCTTGAAGATGGTTGTTGTCGGCATCACCACCTTGCCTCCTTGAAGGGAAATACCGCTAGAGTTGATAGAGAAATGAAATGGAGGAACAAATGTTGTCAACTTGACAGTGGTCATCTTCAGAAGGCCAACGGTTGCCAATGGAGGTGGAAGTAAGAACTGATAGATGTGAAGTGGTTGAAGAGAGATGCTGGAATCATTGACAAAGTCGGTGCAAACGTTGGAAGGAGTATATAACATATGCGAAAGAAGTTTCCAATTGCTCAAGAGATGAGGTAGTGAAGAGATTAAACTAAACCCGGTGGAATTAAGTAACCCAAGGAACAATAAGCACCCTGGGTACTGTTCCTAAGATATATATATATATATATATATATATATATATATATATATATATATATATATATATATATATATATATATATATATATATATATATATATATATATATATATATATATATATATATATATATATATATATATATATATATATATATATATATATATATACCCTACCAATAAATCTCGGTGTCTGCGAGTCATATTTCTTTGCGAGTATTAATGTTTTGCTTGTTCATGATGTATCTTTCAACCATGCAATAATGATTTCCTAACGAGAAGGACATATGAATAGGAAGAAACCTTAATGATGCAAAAGTTAACGCAAAGAAAGAGAAACATGAAGCTTATAATGATTTCGAGTAGGAGGTATGAAAAGGAAGAAATCTTAATTATGAAAAAGAATGGCAACAAGCTACATTAATTTTTAATGTATCATTTGTTGCAAAAGAAATTAAGCCACCGAGACCAATCTTACAACAACTTAGAAGTGTATTATCTAATATGGACATATATAATTTTATTATATTTTTAGAAAAAATATGTTGTTTCGTAGTAGCACTACAAGAAATTAGTGTATTACCTGCAACACGCGTCGTCACTAATAGTAGCATATGTCGCCGCTAATAGTATTAGCGGCGACATGACGTCGCTAAAAGGTCGCCACTGATGACTCGTAGCTGATAATCCAAATGTCGCCGCTACTATGAGTTGTCGCCGCTAAAGGAGGTCATCGCCGCTAAAGACATGTCGCCGCTAATAACCAACTGTCGCCACTAAAGGCGTCGCCGGTATTGTTTTTTTGTTTTTTTTGTTTTTTTTTATATTTCATATTTTAATTGAAAAAAACTGTATAATCCAACATACTAGCATAATACAACATCCAACATCCATTTAAAATAATCATCCAATTTAGCATAATACAAAATATCAAAAATACTAGTCTAAAATGCTTACATAAACAAAACATACAAAAATCATACAACTAGCTACTCGTCATCGTCGCTCTCCTTGTTTCCTTCATTTTCATTTCTTTGTGGCAACGAACGAAACCAATCTTCAAGTGCGGCACTACATGCCGGATCTTTTAACATCGATTGAAGCATTTCCAACTACAAAGAAAACAAAATAGTCTTATAATTAGTTACGCCAACATTATAACATTCTACATACAAAATACCATTATAGCATTGTACTTTCAAAAACTAACAATTATTAAATGTACATATTGCATATAACACATTATAGCATTGTACAATAACTAACAATTACCAAACTACAAAATACCATTATAGCATTGCACTTTCATCAACTACCAATTACCAAACTACAAAATATCAATATATCAAAGTATAACCAAACTAACAATTACCAACATATAAAATATTATCAAACTAACAATTACCAACATTCCTAATAGTAAACCAACAATTACCAACATTTGAAGCAATTACCAAAGTTAAATAGTCTTGTCACCTGTGATTGTGGTGGTGGTTGTGTCAGTGGTCGTTCCTGATCGTACATCGACACAACCGTAGAAGGTTTACGCCCGATGCCTCTAATATGGCCTCATCGAACACCCAATATTCTTTCAAAATAAATTTGTGTATCCTTTGGTGTTAGACCGCTGGCTTCAGAAGAAGCTTGAGTTTGTTGACTGATCTCATGGAGTAAAGCATTCTGTATTTTCAAAAAATGACAAACATCATAAAAATTAAATTACTAAATACCCATTGACAATATAAACACTTATATGAAAAAAAAAATACAAATTAAGCACTTACGTATTGTTGCTCAACTGCAGAACTAGTAAATACCCCTTGACGATCAGTATTAGCCATACGAAATGCTTCGATTCGAGTGATGTCCTATTTAACATTAAAAATTAGATTAATTATAATTTAAATAAATATTTAAATATATCATAACTTACTTCTTTGAAACATGCATTGTTATACGAGCACGACCCCCCTCTATTTACAACTTGTTGTTGTGCACGAACTCCTTTATTTGACACTGAACGCTTTAAAAATTCAGGAGTTTGAAAATGTTCGACTGCTTGCACCCAATTTTCATGTGACATACCATCAGGGGGGTTGGCTAATACCCTTGGGATATCTGTAAGCCCCCCGACATTCTGAAAATAAGTATGTGCTTTATTTTTCCGACCTCTATAAACTCTTTGTAAAGTTGCATCAATGCTCTGCAACAACTGAGCACGCTCGGGATCCAAGTCAACCTTATCCAAATCAAACTTATTCTAAAAATTCAAAAAAAGTTAGTTAATTAAATACCAATCACAACTAAACTCAAAATATTAATCAAGTTACCTTTAGATGCACCACTGTGGCATTTCTTAAACCGGAGAAACATTTTCCCAACCAGATACGCTCAAAGGGATATTCATCCACATATACTTCCCAATCTCACGGGTAAACCAATTACCATGGTTCCCAACAGGGGAATATGTGATCTCCCTGTCGAAATCCAATTCTACAGGCTTTCCCTTGTTTGCCCGTATCGACTTTGATAGTTTGATGTTTTTTGCTAGGCCTCTTCTTTTTTTAGGAAGCTCAGCTGAAAAATATAATTAAAAATATTAGTCGCCGTTAATAGCGTCGCTGCTATTGCCCTTATTTCTTGTAGTGTAGGTCTAATATTGTTGATTCGTTTGTTCATGTAACAGTTAGGTTTTATAATTCAACATTGTTATGAATTATTTTTATTATTGTTATTTTCATGAGATAATCTGTTAGAAAAATATATAATACACGCAAACGTCTTAGTATTATCAACAAATGTATGAAATACATGTATCGCCTTATATTATTGGATATAAATATGGATAAAGTTTTGCACCATCTTTTTTGTAGGTTTCTCTTAGAAGGTCTGGAACGGCCATGTTATCACCATATCTTTTAATTTAATAAAAAAAAAAGTCAGAGCTCCCATTTTTTAAAATGTATCATAATTGTCATATCCAGGTATGAGCTAGTAATATTGATTCCGTAATTGAAGTATGACCTAGTAATATTGATTCCCTAGTGGTAAAGTCTCATTTCTCTTTTCACAAAAAGCCAAAATATAATGGAAATACTCATATTTTCAGTATAAACCAAATATTAATCTTGATTATTCTCAGGAGATGTTTATTCATAACTTGTCAAAGCAAAATATTGGTGCCTCAAGAGCACATAGATTGTATACCGGACTTCAGGGTAGGTCTGACATTCGAGGTGGGTTGGTTTCTGATTTCAAGAATAGTACGAAAAATCTCAATTCTTACATAAGTTCCAGGGACGCAAAATTCCTTGTAGTGAAGATGCTGGAAAGGAAAAAAATATTCCAAGTTTTTCTTTCGAGTTTAAAGTCGTGCAGAAAAAATTGAATTCGATTTTTTGGGTTGACGAAACCGCAAAGTACAACTACAATGCTTTTGGAGACGTTGTATCCCTTGATGTCACATTCAGAATGAATAAGTATTTTTATATTTTGCAATGTTATCACAATATTTTTTTTACTTCCAATAACGCTAACCAATTTTTATATTTTAAAACAGATATGATATGGTTTCGTACCGTTCACTGAGATAGATAATCATAAGAAATGTGTGACTTTTGGTGCTGAACTTTTGAGTAGAGTAGATGGTAGTTCTTATTCTTGGCTACTTAGAGCATTTTTGAAAGCATTCAAAAAACAGCCTACGCTTGTTCTTACAGATCAAGATCCAACTTTAAATAAGGTGAATATTTTTTTTATTATCAAAATATTGTAACTATGTTTACCTTGTTAATACATATCATTTGATTAGAATATAATTCTTACAAAACAAATGATCTGACAGAATTATACTATAAAACGTAATTCTGCTAGAATATTTTTCAAAATTCTTTGAGAATTTATGTTTCATACCATTCATATCCTTCATTCGACGTACACCACCATTATATATTTTACTCCAATATCTATTTTGTATTTTTATTTAGATAACATCCCAACTAGCCACAAACTCAGCTTTTCGAAAGCGTTTTCACTCTATAATTTGGAACTATGAGCTGGAACCACATGAGTTTGAAAAGGCATGTAAATCTTGTTTACATGAGTTTAACATTTCAAATAACAAGTGGATGCAACAGATGTATAGGTTGCATAGACGTTAGGTACCTGCATTTTTCAAGGACATACCGATGTCTAGTCTTATGAGAACTACATCATTGTCTGAAGGCCAAAGTTGGTTGTTTCAGAACAACACCCTTACCGGTTCTTATCTTTTAATGTTTATGATGACATTTGAGGATGTTATGGAACATCAAAGATATAAAAATGACAACAGAATCTACCGCTTTTTTGTTGATTAGAGAATATATACTTTGATTTTGTGTTCCGATACAAAGGGGAGTGGAATCCGGGTTCATGCGATGTTATAGGGATTATTGGGGAAGTTGTGATAAATAGATTCAGTTACCTATTTTAATGGAGATGACAAATGTACACAAATACCCTTATTCATCCGTTTTCTTTAAATGTGGGGCTTTTTCCATTTTTTTAATATCAAATTAATGTTAATCATTTTCTATTAAAATGTAATTATTTGATTGGCCCACATTTATGCATACAATCACACAATAATTACTTTAAATAAAATAACCTAAGCCTATATATATATATATATATATATATATATATATATATATATATATATATATATATATATATATATATATATATATATATATATATATATATATATATATATATATAACAACCCCACGGATAAATCTCGATAATGGTGTCTGCGATCATATATTTCCTTGCGAGTATTAATGCTTTGCTTGTTCATGAGGTTTCGTTCAACCATGCAATAAGAATTCGTTATAGTAAAGAGTAGCGAGACAACATATTTCAGTCTATCTAAGAGTTTCGAGATTATATCTTTAGGTACATGTATGATATTTCATAATTCTAATGTAATTCTTGGCGTCCCTCTTGTGTTGCTGCTCCAGCCCCTATCACTAATACACTACGTGTTTAAGATGAAAGTTAACACAAAAGAGGACAAACATGAAGCTTATAATGATTTCCTAACGTGAAGGACGTATGAAAAGGAAGAAACCTTAATGATGCAAAAGAAGACAAACATTAAGCTTATAATGATTTCCTAACGAGACGGACGACGTATGAAAAGGAATAAATGTTAATGATGCAAAAGAATGCCAACAAGCTACGTTAATGTTTAATCCATCATTTGTTGCAAAAGAAAGCCACCAAGACAGTCTTACAACCACTTAGAAGTTTATTATCTAATAAAGACGTATATAATTTTACTATATTTTTAGAAAAAATATGTTCTTCCGTAGTTGGTCTAATATTGTTGATTCGTTTGTTCATGTAACAGTTAGTTTTCATAATTCCACATTGTTATGAATTATTTTCATTATTGTTATTTTCATGAGATAATCTACGTCTCAATGTTATCAACAAATGTATTAAATACATGTATCGTATTATATTATTGAATATAAATATGGGTAAAGTTTTGCACAATCTATTTTGTATCTCCTCCGTGATTTGGAAGCTCATTAATAAAGACTTTAACAAAATATTTATAATACTATTTTGTACATGTCAAAATTAAATTGTGATATTTAGTGGAGCAAAAAGTTGGGAGGCCATGGCCTACCACAGCCCATAAAGTCATCCGCCCCACTGGAGACAAACATATTTTAGTCCGGATAACAACTTAGGAGGGTAATAACGTTTCTTGTTTATCTATTTTAAGTCCTTAACATAATTTGTATACGTATTACACCATTAAGGTTATTACAACCGTTTACAAATAGTCCTTTTAATAGGAAGAAACCGGTAAAAGTGATTATTTCTAAATAGTTATAACAACCTCAATTGTGTAATACACATAAAAAATACGTTAGGGACCTAATATGGACAAACGGGAAACGTTATTACCCTCCTAAGTCACTATACCCATATGAAACTATAAACCCCTATCGTAAATTTTTACTTTTTAAATAAGAAACTTGCAGGTCTTGGGGTTGGTAGTTTGGATGCTTTTAACCTCGGCCTTCTTTATAAATGGAAGTGGAGGTTTCTTAATAACACGGGAGCTCTTTGGGTTAAAATTGTCAATTTTTGTCATGGGGAAGGTGGTGGTTTTTCTGATGATTCGATAATAGGAACTGGATGGGGTGTTTGGCAAAAGATTGTTAGGATCCATTAATCATCTCCATGAGATTGGTTGTATTCCTTCTAATTCCATGTATAGAGTAGTGGGGGATGGGACTCAAACGAGGTTCTAGAAGGATGTTTGGTGCTTGGATACTCTTAGGGAGCGGTTCGGGAGCCTCTTTGCTTTGGCCTTTAATAAAGATGTTCGAGTAAGTGAATAATGGGATTCGGGGGGATGAAATTTTCATTGGCGTCGGGGGACTAGAGGAGGGGCTGTATCGACCCAATTTGATTATCTTGTGGAGATATTAAATCGTATTCGCATAGGGGAAATGTCGGATAAGTGGTTTTGGGAGCTTGAATCGTCGAGTATCTTTACTGTTAAATCAACACAAAATTGGGTTAATGATATGACGCTTCCTATAGGTAGTAAGCCTACTAGGTGGAACCATTTTGTCCCTATTAAAATTAATATTTTTTATGGTGTGTGCTTTTGGATCGCATTTCGATAAGAGCTAAACTTGTGGAAAGGGGGGTGGTGATAGATTCCTTATTGTGTCATGTGTGTCATAATTCTCAAGAAAGTGTGAAGCATTTGTTGCTGTAGTTTTCGGTTACTGATCAGTTTTGGAGTCGGGTTGGGCATTGGCTTCATTTGGACATTCCTGTGTTTTCATCTATCCGTGATGTAGTTACAAAATCCAATCCGGCCTTAATTTGTTCTTCTCTCTAGCTCCTAGCTAGAGGTTTTGTTTTGCTAGAGGTTAACTGGATGATGTGGTTACAAAATCCAATCCAATCCAATCCAAACCTTTCTACTTTTTATTCTTTTTAATTTCAACAACTTTATATGAAACACACATATAAAAATAAATACTAAAAATCTTAAAAATATATATTCAAAATAATAAATACTAAAAATCTTAGGAGGGTAATAATGTTTCCTGTTTGTCCATTTTAGGTCCCTAACGTATTTTTTGTGCGTATTACATCATTAAGATTATTATAAGCGTTTACAAATATTCCTTTTAACAGGAAGAAACCGGTAAAAAAGATTATTTCTAAACGGTTATAACAACCTTAATAGTGTAGTACACATAAAAAATACGTTAGGGACTTAATATGGACAAACGGGAAACGTTATTACCCTCCTAAGTCATTATCCTTATTTCAGTCTATCTAAGAGTTTCAAGATTGTATCTTTAAGTACTTGTATGATATTTTATAATTCTAATGTGATTCTGGTGTCCTTCGAGTGTTGCTGCTCAGGGCCCGTATTGCTATTACACTACATTTAAAATGAAAGTTAATGCAACAGAAGAAAAACATGAAGCTTATAGTGATTACCTAACGAGAATGACGTATGAAAAGGATGAAACCTTAATGATGCAAAAGTTAACGCAAAAGAAGACAAACATGAAGCTTATAATGATTTGCTAATGAGGACATATGAAAAGGAAGAAATCTTAATAATGCAAAAGAATGCCAACATGCTACATTAATGTTTAATCCATCATTTGTTGCAAAAAAGTCACCAAGACGAGTCTTACAACAACTTAGAAGTATATTATCTAATACGGACATATATAATTTTACTATATTTGTAGAAAAAATATGTTGTTCCGTAATAGGTGTATTGTTGATTCATTTGTTCATGTAACAATTAGTTTTTACAATTCAACATTGTTATGAATTATTTTCATTAATGTTATTTTCATGAGACAATCTCTTAAAAAATATATATTATATGTCCGTATTAGATAATACACTTCTAAGTTGTTGTAAGACTGGTCTTGGTGACTTTTTTTGCAACAAATGATGGATTAAACATTAATGTAGCATGTTGCCATTCTTTTGCATTATTAAGATTTCTTCCTTTTCATATGTCCTCGTTAGGAAATCATTATAAGTTTCATGTTTGTCTTCTTTTGCGTTAACTTTTGCATCATTAAGGTTTCATCTTTTTCATACGTCATTCTCGTTAGGTAATCATTATAAGCTTCATGTTTTTCTTCTGTTGCGTTAACTTTCATTTTAAATGTGTAGTGTAATAGCAACACGGGCCCAGAGCAGCAACACTCGAAGGACACCAAGAATCACATTAGATTTATAAAATATCATATAAATACCTAAAGATATAATCTCGGAACTCTTATATAGACTGAAATATGTTTGTCTTTAGTGGCGGAAGTCTTTAGGGGCTAGGAGAGGTCATAGCCCCCCAACTTTTTGCTCCACTAAATATGACATGCTGTGACTAAATAGTATTATAAATATTTTGTACTAAAGTCTTTATTGATGAGCTTCCAAATCACGAAGGAGATACAATTCTAATTTTCATATACCATGTAAGCCTTTTTATAATTTAGATCGCAAAGATGTTAGACAAAATAATATATATATATATATATATATATATATATATATATATATATATATATATATATATATATATATATATATATATATATATATATATATATATATATATATATATATATATATATATATATATATATACTAGTCTCATATATGATGTTCTCATATATGATGTTGAAGCAAAATTTGACATAAAATATTTTTTCTTTAAATAGGGATGTTCATATAATATATTTTTAATATAAATCTAATGTCTTTGATAATTATTATAAGAAATGAATAAAAACAATTATTTATTTTATTTTTATATGTGGTTTATACAAAACGAGTTCCAAAAATATATCGAAACGTCCAACTTAATATACTAATAAATCTACTATTATATTGTAGTGAGTCAAAAAATCAAGATCAATTAAACCTCTGAAACTGTTTTAGTACAATTAATACTGTTCGATCTAAATTTGGTATAAACGTACAATCTAAATTTGGTATAAACATACATTAGAAAACAAAATTGTTCGGTGTAAAAGACTATAAAAACCTTGAATGGCTTTTATCAATATGATTAAAAGTTTTGAATATGGTTTTGATCCCCTCACTTCTATTGATCATGTTCCGCCCCTGGTTTGTCTCGCTGCTTTGGTGAAATTGTTCCAAAATATCAATTTTGGTCCTAAGTAGTTTCAACTTGCAATTTTGGTACCTATTTCCATTTGTCCTAACGAGTTTGGTCCCTTTAAACACCAAAATTCCAAGTATTAAACATTGAAAATAAAGTTTCTTGACCAACTAAGGAACATAAATCGCTACATTTGTTGAAAATAAGCACCAAAATTGTAGAAGAAAACTATTTTGAAACAAAACTATATATATTTTTTATAAATTGAGGGACAGAAAGTGTAAATTATCATAAATTTTATTATTGTGAACATACATCTTAAATATTTGAACAAATTATTGAAATCGTCCCTATGGTTTGCATAAATTTCATGTTTGGTCTCTAACGTTTTTTTGCACTTGGATTGTCCTTATAGTTACTTTTGTCACAATTTCCGTCCCTTACCTACATAAAAAAGACTTTTATACCTTTACTTTACTTTTTTATATTTAAAATTATTTCAGAAAATTAATTTAGATATTATTAAAACATTTGGATCCCACGTAACCCCCTTCCCTACCCCCACTCATTCCTTTCTAAAGCCACGATCTGCTCAAAATCCATCTCTCCCTCGTCTCTAAACTCAAACCTAAAGCTACCGCTCTCCACCTCAATTGTCCCGTCGGAGCCGTCGGAAAATTGCAACTCTAAAGTTGTTGTCGTCCAATGTTTCCGATCTACTTTGATCTCTGTTGTACTACTCTGCCTCCTCACGCCGCCATTTAGAAGCTCTGTCCAACTGCACATCAGTTTGGGTAACGAATTATGATAGGAGATTCGATTTTGTTACCACCATTGATGCCATGGACCTTCTTCTTTTTCTCCGTTCGAAATAAACCCACCATGGTAAACCCATATGCAAATTTTGATTTAGGGTTTATGTTTTTTCTAATTAGATATTGACAACGGTAAATACAAATGTATTCTCTTCTTCTTCTTTTTTTTCGTCGATTTGCCCTAATTCTAAGTAGATTTAGGGTGTTAATTGATGGTAGTGGTGGTGGAGGTTCATTTTTTATTTTGGTTCAATTCCTTTTAATTTGGTGTCGTGCTTAGGCTGAATGGAGTGGCCGGTCGCTAGCCGTTCGTTATGCTCGCTACGAAGAAGAGAATAACACCCCCTACCGCTCGCCAAGGGGCTCGTTATGCCCAATTAGTTAGTTATTTGGCGCGAAGAAAGAGAAATGATTGGGGGGGTTGTGATTAGTCCGAGTGTATTAGACCGGATTACTAAAATGGTTCATTGATTTTGAATGCCAAAACTTAAATTGCCAAACAAATTTCCACCAACTTCTCACATTTTATTTAAAAAAAAAACATTTTTAATGATTTCAAATCCCAAACTTAAATTTCCAAATTAATTTTCCACCAACTTTTTATTAGTTGAATTCAATTTCATTTTACAAAAAATATTCCACCTGCCTTTGACCATCCAATTTAATTTCTTTTGACTACTCGATTTAATTCTACTTTTAATTTTCACCAACTTCTTCAACTAATAAAAAAACATTTCTATATAATAAAAATCAAAATTTTCAAGAATCATTCAACTACCATAAATCAAATCATGCTCTCACATTTTACACACGCAAAATATCATTATCTCTCTCACAAACTCTTTCAATTCACCAAAGAAAAATGTCTTCATCTCAAATAAAGAAAACCCCAAGAGCTAAAAAAAAAAGGAAGCTTCAAACCTTCAAACACTCAATCACCAATCCTTCCATCCCCAGCCCTTCCATTACCACCATGTTATCAACTATCATTTGATCGGCCTATTCACTCTCCTGCTAGCTATAGCTTTACTACAGTGGCTCCGAAAATGTTTTCATTCAATCAGTTCTTTTCTAAACCTATGGCATTTTGCCACGACCAATATCAACCAACACCTCGTCCTAATGTCAATCTTGATCCGTTTGAAACAGTTCAAGAAGCTCAATTCTTTTCTTAACCTCAACCGCAAGGTAATTTTCAATCCCAACCACACTGCCTACTCGATGAGTCAATCGATTGTTCCGAAGAAGGCCACGTTGAAGATCCCGTTCAAGAGTCATTTCAAGAGCCTGAAGTCGAACCACAAGTACAAAAAAAGGAAAATGGAGGGCTTCGTGTAGAGGGTGGACGGATGATGAAGAGAAGGCACTAGCGCAATCATGGCTACGTCGGAGGACCCGATCCACAATAACAACGAAGATTCAACAACCTTCAATGCAAAAGTTTGGCTTAATTTTTGTCAACGCGTGAAAAGGAAATACCGTAATCCCGATTCACTTTACTCAAAATGGAGGACCACCAACCGATCCACAATGGAGTTCAACGATATCTACCTAAACACGATCCATAACCCCAAAGCGATGCAACTGAGGTGGATGCCATGGCTAAAGTCTGTATGATTTACAAGGCAAAAGTCAGAAGAGCTTTTGCCAATGAGTCGTTTTCGGGAGTTGTGAAGGGCAATCAAAAATCACTCAATCTAAAAAGTCCTGATGGTTACGCGGGGATGTCCAAACAAAGCAAACTTCGAAGTCAACCCACAGTAAATCTTCCGATGCACGTACCAGATAGATTGACCTTAACAATGATGAGCCATATGAAGTTCCAACTCGTCTTATGGGATGAGACAGATAAAAAAATAAAGATGAAAGGAGCATAAAGTTCATCGAGTGAAGTAGAGGAGATGTAACACCCATAATCTAGAAGGTAATTACGAAAATAAATCATCCTTGCTAAAGGCCATCTCTTCGAGTTTAAGAAAGGAAACTCGACGTGTTGGAGGTCTTTGGCACATGCATTTTTGAGGGTCAACTCGACGAGTTGGTGAAGGCCAACTCGACGAGTTGGACGTTATTTGAGAAACCCTAATTTCGTGGTTTTGCACCATATTTAAACACCTTAAGTCCTAGGTGTTGGCCTCATTTCCAGCCTCCATTGCCCTTACCCTAATCTCGAAACCCTAGAGCCTCCTTGAGTGTTGTGATCCCATTTTAAGTGCATTTTGGGGTATTTCAAGCTTACTGAAAGAATAGGATCTTAGTGTAAGGTGGGGATTCAAGAAGGAGCTTGTATATCTCGATTCCTTGCACCATTTCCATCATTTTTCGTGTATAAAGTCTCAACCTTGCTTATTATATGCTTATATCTCCTTGTTAGGGCTAGTTTCCATGGTTTAGCCAAGTTTGAGTGGTTGATGGGGGTGTTGGTGTTGGGTTTTGAGCATTCTAACACTCCTATGGTGTACATGCAACCCTATATACCTTGGATCTATGTTTTCTCTATTATACATGCAAATATCGACTTTCCAAGGTGTCATCCTAACTATCATATTATGGAGTATATACAATATGAAATATAGTTGAATGACATACCTTTTTTGTAGCATGATTCCTTGTGCCTTTAAAGTGCTTAGTGCCCCAAGTGTTGAACCTCAAATGGTTCACACAACACCACCAACAATTGGAATAACTTGAGCGAAGATCATATTGCACCTCATGAGATCGGCTAGCCCTCCTTGCCAAGACTCTAGGTCACATTTCATGAACTATGAGGCTTCTTATATAGTGTGCACATTAGGGTTACACCATGTAACTCATTACTTTCCACATTCTTCATGATCCATGGGTTTTAACCTCCATGGAGTATCCATGGGTTTATCCCAACATGAAGAACTATGGATCATAAGCCCACTTTATTAGAATCAATTATTTACCAAATCAATCCCATTTATTTAATTAGTCTCTTTTGATCACAAAATTAATTCTAAACTAATTCTTGATCAATACTAATTAAATAATATTAATATATTAGAACTTATAATATATTAATAAATCATAAATATCCTCTTCTCACAAAAGTCTATCCAAATTGTTCCGATGCCATGCAACTCAAATTGACCATGCTACTCTCGGTTCAAGTATATACCAATAATAGTTATGGGCTTGAACACCTAATCCAACAGTCTCCCACTTGGATAAGTCTAATAACTATTATTGCAAGTACGACTCCAACCCGACTAGCAATCGTAGCTCTTAAAAGTCGTTGTCGAACTCTGATCTAGTCAATGCATGTCCATTAGCTAAGGGATCATATATTCCTCCATTCTAGATATCATATGGACATGAGACATACATTTTAATCATTCTTTCTGTCCATCTGTTGTTTCCAGATTTCCGATTTATGACGACCGACTAATTGAACAAATCAAATCAGTCCAGGTTTGGCCAACCACTTTGGGGTGTCATCACTAAATCCTCGAGGTGCCTACAGATATCCATTTTATCCACATGGGGTAAAAGGAACGGATAAACTTCAACCCAAATGCTCGTTTTTACTCACTCATCAAATTACACACAATGATATGTTTTATAACAACCAAGTTACTGGTGCGTTTACATATGTCAATGTGCAACCGACTCGCAACTACAACTCATACGTCTCTGTTTGAAGAATATAAGATATTATCGTCATGATCACTCGTGATAATTGTTGGATATAGTGTCTAAGTTCATAACTATATTTGGTATGTACTTGACCCGACCCGGCATGGTCCATTTGGGTTGCACTTCACCCGAACAGTTTATGGATAATATTTGAGAATAGTACAAGTTATGATTTATTAATATATTATAAGTTCTAATATATTAATATAAGATCATATTATTTAATTAGTAGTGATCTATAATTAATCTAGGATTAATTTAGTGATCAAAGCTATTACTAATTAAATATGGGCTTCTATATTTATATTTTGTGGGCTAATGCTTATTTGGAATGGGCTAGGCTTGGATGGAAAAGTCCATGGATACTCCATGGAGCTTTAACCCATGGATCTCATGGAAATGAAGAGACATGGGTTTTAGGGTTTAACCTAATCCACCACACTATATAAAGGAGGCTTTGGTTCTTGAAATGACACTAGTTGACACTTGTTGAGGTGAGGGCAATTTCAAGATAGTAGTGACTATTCTCTCAAAGTTCCAAGTTTGTGGTGATTTGTGACTTTCATTTGAGGCATCCACATTATTGGTGCTAGGATCTAAAACTCCAAGCAATCAACTACAACTACAAGGTAAGTATATCTACTAGCTTATTTGATTCATGTTCCCCATGCCATGCTAGTTAGGATATAAACCTTGGAAAATTAATTATTTGCATGTATCTTAGACAAACATAGATCCAAGGTTTATTAGGGTTGCATGTACACTTAGGAAGTATTAGAATGCTCAAAACCCATCAGTGGTATCAGAGCCTAGGTCTGTTTGTTTGATACTTGTGATTAAAAGTTGAAAAAAAAGTCGAAAAACTTGTTGTCTGACGAATGGACTCGGCGAGTCCATGGGGAGACTCGTCGAGTTCACTTGTATCTTCAACCTACTCGGCGAGTAGGTTCATGTACTCGGCGAGTAGGGTCGACAGAGTGCAGATTTTCGACTTTAGTTGCTGGAAATGGATTGGATACATTACCCTAAACTGTTTTGGTACTTGAAAACTTGTTTTAGATGGTGTAATGTATTTGCTAATTCATTTACAACAACTAGTTATCAAAATTACAAAGATTAATGTGATTTTGATTCTTGAAAGTGTTCATATTCATATTCTTGTTCTTATGATGTTTAGATGATCATAGGAATTATTTGTAACCTATGTGGTAGTTTAATTCTTGATCATAATGTGTTTTAATGGAGTCCATAACTTGTCCTCAAGTTATGGAAAACCAAAAGTCTCTTGGATTAAAAACCATTAAAAGAACACAAGAGTTAGAAAAAATGAAAAGTCCTCATTTTATTACTCTATTAAACTCATAAGTTACAAGAAATGAAAAGTTTTGAAAGCTTACAAAACTTGCCCTCAAGTTTTGGAACAAGTAAAGTTAAGTTAAAACTTTAGTTCGAACCCTTAGAATTTTAAAAGTTAAAATTCAACCCTTATACTTATATTATGATGATTTAATAATTATATATATGTATAAGAACAAAGTCGTCTTACCGCTAGTACGCCTCATTCACGAAGCCGGTCTATAAGGTGGGTATAAGGTTGTTGCCTATAAAATGGTGACTTAATGGGTGTCTACTCTCACCCACCGCTTGCTTGACTGGTGGAGGGTCGTTAGCCGAACGGGTAAGACAAGGACTTATAAATTCTCATTCAAAGTATGATGAATATTATAAAGTAACTAAATGTTTTATTAAATTCCCAATCTTAGTTAATTTAGGAAAAATGTGAATAAGGTGCTAATCCATGAAATTACACTTTACACTTTGATTAAGTCGTTGGTGGAGCGTGTGTGGTTAACCGGCACACTAACTTGGACTTAACAAGGTAGGTAAAGGGTGACTTAGGGTTTATTATAGTATCGATGGAGCGTGTGTGGTTTACCGGCACATCGATTGAGTGATAAACTTTAAGGGTACCAAGTGATTTGCATGGTTACTTCACACCTCGTTTTGTGATCCTCGGCATCCCAGTCACAAAACTTGGAGGGCACACTCGAGATTGAAACATGCCTTTGAAAAGTTCATTGAATCTCAAAGAATCTAGGAATTTCTAAGAACCAATCAAAAACCTAATACTTAAATGTTTTGGGTTTCGTGGTGGAAATTGGTGAATCGTCATTCACCTACCTTTCAAATATGGTATAGCTTAGATTACGGCATACCTCTTCTAAGTTATATTATATTGTGATTGGATCCTAGCCTTAATATTACATTTGGGTGTTTTATTAAGGACTCTCTTAATATCTAAACTAATCTTGTTCTCTTCTTTTAAGATGTCTTCAAACAATGCTGCTTCTGGCTCGAATCCTAATGGCTCCTTTACTCTTATGAGCTTGTGTGGGAAAGTTACCTTTGACGGATCCAACTTCAATGAGTGGATCAGAAACATCAGGATGATTACCCGCTACGAGGACAAAGAATATGTCCTTGACAAGGAGCTTAAGGAAATTGATGAGACCACTACAACTCCCCAGGAGATCGCTGACTTTCATACTCATGAAAGAGATGCTACCAAGGTGGCTTGCATCATGTTGGCCACAATGACAGCTGAACTCCAAAAGTCTTATGAAGATTTCTACCCTTATGAAATGCACCAAGATTTGATGGAAAGATACCATCAGAGTGCACGACAAGAGAGGTATGAAATCATCTGCTCCATGATAACAGCCATGATGAAGGACGGGGAATCCGTCACGAGCCACATGCAGAGAATGCAAAGGTATGTGGATCGGTTGCTGAAGCTAAATGTGAACTTCCCAGAGGAGCTTGCAATAGATATCATTTTGCACTCCTTACCATCGTGCTATGATCAATTCCGCATGACATATCACATGAATAAGGAAGAGGTCACACTCAGCAAACTTCAGGGACTTCTCAAGACCGCAGAATCAGGTCTTAAGGGGAAGTCGGTTGCTATCACTCCTACTCCAAACTCAACTCCGGTTTTGGCAATCGGGAAAATTCGAGGGAGGAAGAGAAAGAGCTCTTCGAAGGGTACCAAGGTTCGGACCCTTGATGGCTCTTCTTCAAGTGGAACCAAGAAAGGTTTCATCACTCCTTCTTCTGACCCAAAAGAGGCTGAATGCTTCTATTGCCATGAAAAGGCTCATTGGAAGCGGAACTGCCCAAAGTACCAGCAAGATGTGAAGGATGGGAAAGTTAAACCCAACCACGCAGGTATTTACACTATCTTATCTAATAACTCACCCCATTCTAAATCTTGGGTCCTTGATACCGGTTGTGGTATTCATATTTGTTGTGACTTGCAGGGACTAAGAAGAAGTGAGAATGTGGAGCAAGGAAGAATAAACTTGATCATGGGGAATAGGAAAGCTTCACCTGTCACCAAGATTGGAGTTTATACTTTATCGCTAAGTAGTGGGTTTAGTTTAGATTTGAATAAATGTTGTTATTCGCCAGGAATGGCAAGAAATACTATTTCCTTTCATGCTTTGTACAAACAAGGGTTTACCTTTTCATTTAATAATGAAGTTGGTTCTATTGATGCTTTCTTTAATAATGTTTTTTATTTTAGAGCATTACCCTGTGATGGTGTGTATGAAACTGTATCTGTTGTAGATAATTTAGGAAATAATGTTTTGTGTATTGATTCTACTAATAATAATAACTTGGATAAAGCATCATTATGGCATTGTCGTCTTGGACATATAAGCAAGAAACGCATAGGCCAACTCCAAAAGGATGGAGTCTTGGAGTCGTTTGACCTAAAGTCAGATGATAGTTGCGAATCATGCTTACTTGGAAAAATGACAAAGTCACCCTTCACAGGCTCATGTGAAAGGGGTGAAGGTTTGTTGGACCTTGTACACACGGATGTGTGTAGACCATTCAAACATGCCACAAGGGATGCTAATCGTTATTATTTGACTTTCACTGATGATTACAATAGATATGGATATACTTAATCAAGCATAAGTCAGAGACTTTCGAGAGGTTTAAGGAATTTAAACAGGAAGTCGAGAATCAATTGGGCAGGAACATTAAGATGCTTCGATCCGATCGAGGAGGTGAGTATCTTAGTTCAGAGTTCCTCGACTATCTTAGGGAATGTGGGATTGTCTCACAATTGACACCTCCCAGGACACCACAGTTGAATGGTGTAGCTGAGAGGCGTAATCAAACCTTGTTGGATATGGTTCGTTCCATGATGAGTCGAGCTACGCTACCAATCTCATTCTGGGGGTATACCTTAGAGACTGCCGCCCATATTCTTAATCTAGTCCCTACAAAGAAAGTTGCCAAAACTCCTCACGAGATGTGGACTGGTAAAGTACCTAAACTAGACCACATCAAGATTTGGGGTTGCGAGGCTTTCGTGAGATGCGAGACTCATGATAAGCTCGAACCTCGAAGCGAGAGGTGTATTTTCATCGGCTACCCACAGCAATCCTTTGGTTACCTCTTCTACAGACCTAGTGACAATGTGGTCTTCGTAGCAAGAAGAGGAGTCTTTCGAGAGAGAGAATTTATAAGCCAAGGAGACTGTGGGAGGCAAATTGATCTTGAAGAAATTCAAGAGTCAAGCGGTGAAGGAACTTCAAACACTAGCCCTCAACTTGAGGAGGAAACTCCTGTTGAGCCAGTTGATGAGCCTGTACCACTGAGGCGTTCCACGAGAGTTAGGAATGCACCTGAGCATTACTATGGTTTCCATATTACTGCGGAAGGTGAGACACTTATTAGTGATGAGACACTAGTAGGTCTGGATGAACCTAACAGCTACACGAAAGCCATGGCAGGCCCTGAGGCTGCCAAGTGGAAAGAGGCAATGGATAGCGAGATACAATCCATGTATGACAATCAAGTTTGGAACTTGGTTGAAAATGTACCAGGTCGTAAGACAGTGGGGTGCAAATGGATCTTCAAGAAGAAGACCGACATGGATGGTAATGTACACACTTATAAGGCACGACTGGTTGCAAAAGGTTATTCTCAAACTCTGGGAGTGGATTATGATGAGACCTTTTCTCCAGTAACCAGGATTAAGTCTATTAGGGTTATGTTAGCCATAGCTACATTTCATGACTATGAAATATGGCAAATGGATGTCAAAACCGCTTTCCTTAATGGAAAGTTGGCTGAGGATGTTTACATGGTTCAGCCAGAGGGTTTTGTCAGTACAGAGTACCCCAATAGAGTGTGTAAGCTCGAGAAATCCATTTGTGGATTGAAACAGGCACCTTGCAGATGGAATCTTTTCTTTGATGAGAAGGTCAAGGAATTTGGCTTTTCAAGGAGTGAAGATGAATCTTGTGTCTCTATCAAGGCTAGTGGGAGTATAGTCAGTTTTTTGGTACTGTATGTGGATGACATACTACTCATAGGAAATGACATCCCAACCTTGTAGGAAGTAAAGTCCTGGCTTGGGAAGTGTTTCGCTATGAAGGACCTTGGTCAAGCTGCCTATATCCTAGGGATAAGGATTTTGAGAGACAGGAGTAAAAGACTAATTGGACTTAGTCAGAGTACCTACTTGGACAAAGTGTTGAAAAGATTCAACATGCATAACTCCAAGAAAGGCGAGTTACCCATTCAGAGTAATGCCAGATTGAGTAAGACACAAAGCCCTAGTACTGAGGCTGAGATAGCAGAAATGAGTCGACTACCTTATGCTTCAGCTGTAGGATCGATCATGTATGCTATGACGTGTACTCGACCTGATGTAGCCTTTGCTTTAAGCATGGTTAGCAGGTATCAGGGGAACCCTGGCAAGGAACACTGGACTGCGGTAAAGAATATCCTCAAGTACCTGCGAAGGACTAAGGATTGGGTCCTTACCTTCGGTGGGAGTGATGACTTGAGAGTTGTAGGGTATAGTGATGCTAGCTTCCAGACTGATAGGGATAATTTCCGCTCTCAGTCAGGCTGGGTCTTTACCCTAAACGGAGGAGCAATTTCTTGGAAGAGTTCCAAGCAAGAGACAGTGGCAGATTCAACTTGTGAATCAGAGTATATAGCAGCAAGCGAGGCAGAAAAGGAGGCTATATGGCTAAAGAACTTCATCGGAGACCTTGGAGTTGTTCCAGCTATAAAAGAGCCAATGGAGATTTTCTGTGACAGCAATAGTGCGGTTGCCTTAGCCAAGGAACCAAGGGATCACGGGAGATCCAGACACATCGACAGAAAATACCATTTTATCAGACATCGAATCGAAGAAGGACTCCTCGTGGCGAAGAGGGTATCATCGGATGAGAACCCAACAGATCCCCTCACGAAGGGACTGAGTAGGGTTAAGCATCTCCAGCATGCTCGGAGCATAGGGCTGAAGGATGATATTAGATTTAGTAGTTAGATAACCTCGAAATTTGTAAAGTGTAATTGACATTAGATGATGAATAAAAAGTGTTTTATTTATGAGTAAAGTGTTGCTATCTCTTGTTGATCGTTTACTATATTTCGTTTGCATGTTTTGACTTCCAGAATAATTTTGTTTGATATAACATATTATTCAAACCTCCACAGTCGGTCATATGTCAGAAGTAGGTATGAATCAAGACTGTCATGATTGGTTGCAGAGGTCTAAGGTGTTGGACAAGGCTACAACAATCATGAGTGCTCATAAGTTCTGAGCATTGGACTCAACCCACGCTCACTGGAATCACTTCATGGAATTTTATCTCGAGTGATCGTGAGACGGTAATATCATATAAGTCTTCAAACCTAGAGATATGATTTGTTACTTACAAGTTGGTTATGCATTGATTGTACGAAAAAGCATTGGTAACTCGATGTTATAAAACGTGCTTTTGTGTGTAATTCAATGAGTGGTAGAACAAACATATGAGTCGAAGTTTATCTGTTCCTTCTTGGATTAGAAGTTGATATCTGGGCCCCTCGATGATTTTGTTTTGACCTATGTACCGGGCCCGGTCAGAACTAAGTTGATGTGTTCAATTAAGTTCTTTGTCAAACAAATCGGAAATCGGGAAACAAATTGCTGGACAATAAGTAAGACATTGTTCCATGTATTTGTCCGGCTGATATCTAGAACAGAGGATTATATGATCACTTATCTTAAATGGCAAGTTCTAGTTCAACAGAGTTTAAAGAGCTACGATTGCTGATCGGTTCCTGAAGTCATACTTGCAACTATAGTTATTAGACTTATCCAAGTGGGAGACTGTTGGATATAGTGTCTAAGTTCATAACTATATTTGGTATGTACTTGACCCGACCCGGCATGGTCCATTTGGGTTGCACTTCACCCGAACAGTTTATGGATAATATTTGAGAATAGTACAAGTTATGATTTATTAATATATTATAAGTTCTAATATATTAATATAAGATCATATTATTTAATTAGTAGTGATCTATAATTAATCTAGGATTAATTTAGTGATCAAAGATATTACTAATTAAATATGGGCTTCTATATTTATATTGTGTGGGCTAATGCTTATTTGGAATGGGCTAGGCTTGGATGGAAAAGTCCATGGATACTCCATGGAGCTTTAACCCATGGATCTCATGGAAATGAAGAGACATGGGTTTTAGGGTTTAACCTAATCCACCACACTATATAAAGGAGGCTTTGGTTCTTGAAATGACACTAGTTGACACTTGTTGAGGTGAGGGCAATTTCAAGATAGTAGTGACTATTCTCTCAAAGTTCCAAGTTTGTGGTGATTTGTGACTTTCATTTGAGGCATCCACATTATTGGTGCTAGGCTCTAAAACTCCAAGCAATCAACTACAACTACAAGGTAAGTATATCTACTAGCTTATTTGATTCATGTTCCCCATGCCATGCTAGTTAGGATATAAACCTTGGAAAATTAATTATTTGCATGTATCTTAGACAAACATAGATCCAAGGTTTATTAGGGTTGCATGTACACTTAGGAAGTGTTAGAATGCTCAAAACCCATCAATAATATCCATGAAGTGATCCAAATGAGCATGGCTTGAATCCAATACTTGAATCTTATTCCAGGAGCACTCATGAACACTATAGCCACTTTTTCCTAGACGAACTACAGACCCATTCATGACAGTCTTGCCTCAATACCTACTTCCAAAGTACGATCGACTGTGGACGGTTTGAATAACCTAGTTATTCGGGAAGTCAAAACATGCAAAGTGAAACACAAGAATAATACTAATCCTATATGGTCCAAAAGCTTTTGAGTCATATTTATTACTCATTATTCATTGTATGATGTTTCGAATAATCAACTTGATACTTGAATTAAAGCCATAGTCATGTCATGCTCTAAGCATGCACACTATGTTTTTTCTAAACAATAGTTATGCCATGCTCCAAGCATGCACTCTATGTTTGTCTATGGTCCTTACTTTGCGAAATAGATCAATTGAAAAACATTTCAATGATGCTCATTTCAAAATTCCAAATCCTTATTGCAAGTGTAAGAATTCCAAATTCTTGTCACTGCTAGGAAGTGTTAGATTCTAAACTATCATGCAATGTTTCTTTTGTAATGTCTAAGTACCAAAAGTCACAGAGAATTGACCAATGATATTACAAAATATTCCTTTGGAGATTGTTACCAGACAATTCCATGGAAATGAAGTCTCAAGTTCAAAGTACATTCCTTTGAACGTCCTTCTTGCATAAAATTTTCTAACTTTCTTATCTATTCTTCAACTTCCAATATGGAAACATTCCATATTTTCCATATGAAAATTCGTTATTAATAGACTCTTGTCTATTCTTAATAATGTCAATATGGTCTTTCCATTACCATACTTCCAATTGTCCTTAAGCGACCAATCTTTTTCGAACCTTAGATTGTCCTTAACAGTTGCTCAACCACTTTAGTCATAACCGGTTCTAGTCCTTTTTCCCTCTTAATGCCCTAGGCATTTGGAAAAATTAAGAACACGAGAATATTATCTTATTTGCCATGTTTTCAAAATTCGAATTATGAAAAGGGATGTCGTAATCATAATCAAATTTTGAGAACGCAATTAACACATCCATATATAGAATTTCCTTATGTTAAACCATTCCAACATAACATTCATATATATATATATATATATATATATATATATATATATATATATATATATATATATATATATATTTGACTAAATGTGATTAAAATCTCAATCAAAGTTTTTAGAATTGAAATGAAGTATAATTTTCTCTCGCTTAATTATAGCAAAACAACTTTTCAAACCCTGCAACTTGTGATTTGAAACTTTTGTTTTCTATAATTAACATTGTTAACTTGCAATAGTTACCATAATTGGTTATGCTCCCACTAGCATAATAATTACATCCTTATTAGCATAACACTTATGCTCCCACTAACTTTGACATGTACTCAGAAATTAGTTGGACTTCTAGAAATCAATACTTATTGACTTTCTTTCCAAAGTTCAGATTTCTGATACTAGATGCTTCGATAAGACTTTATCTAAGCTTCTTAAACTCATACACCTTCCCTTAGATAGCTCCCATGTGTGTCTAAACAATTTTAGAACTATGAAGAGGTATGTCGTAATCATAGTCTCAATTGTTTAGACCTTTGCCATTTCTCACAATTTGAACTATGAAGAGGGATGTCATAATCATAATCGAATTTGAGAAATGCAAGTATCACAATTCCTAACTATTTAAAATCTACATAGTGAAAGTGTTTCCTCACCATCATTTGAATCAGAGATAAACCTTATAACACTTAGATTTTATGGTGTACGTGTTCCTATCCATGTGAATTTGTCAAAACCATAATCACAAGACAAGGTTAGTGACAAATCCAAACTCATATGGACTGAACTTGTTCATTCTTAATTTCTTGCCACCTGGCAGCACAAAAGCCTATCATTGCTTCCAGGTTGTTATGCAACCAATTGAGAACTCTCAGAACTCATATGCATAGTCAACTTTAACTGGAATGGGCACTGAAACAAGAATATGTCAATAGGATGGATTACAAACCTCAAGTCGTGTGCTAGTGATTAACAATAGGTTTGCTCTTGATTAGTTCTTGAAAATTTTCAAGATCTTTAAGACTCCCACTGACCTTTTGACATATAGGATTCACTTTGTTAAGGAACATTACTTAACAAACAAATGTTCAAGAGTTAGCGCAGATTCTAATCAAGACAAACACTTCACACATTTGGCCATAGTTGGTCTTTGTTTTATCCAAAACTTCACAACTCACTATTTTCAAATGTACAAAAGTAGAAAAAAATTTACTCTACATTTGATAAGTGTTTTAAACCTTTCTTAATTTAATGTCACTCAAGGCTTAATCTTGGAGTATGACTCTAAGACTTGTTTTGGAACGAAGTATGACTCATCTTCTTGATTTAACCATTTCAACGATTCATGATTCCTCTTCTTAGCCATAAGAATGCACTAAGATGTTCTTAGAGGATCAATTGTGATATGGGTTTTCCATAAATATTAAGATGATCATAAAACATGATACTAAAGTACTCTCCCATCTTTTTAGATTGGAGAAACTTTTATCTTTCTGCCTAATTTGATTCTTCTCATTCGTTCTGCCATACATTGAACATTTTTGTAACAACCAAAAATCTCAAGTATTATCTAATTGCATTTTGGGGTGTTTTAAAGGGGAGACTCGGCGAGTTGGAGCCAGACTCGCCGAGTGGGGTCGCAGCTTGGGTCGCGGGTTCGCGACTGGACTCGACGAGTCCAGGTATGGACTCGGCGAGTCGACGTTGTTCAGTGGAAAACCCTAGCCGTTCAGTTTGGGACGTATATAAGGGATCTTATGCCGTCATTGTTCGTCTTTTGGCCGATTGAGGAGAACCCTAAACGACTGTGGCATCTAGAGCAAGCTTGAAGGCCATTATTGACTTTGAAGGAATTGTGGTGCAAGAAGAGGAAGGATTTTGGCCAAAGGAAGATCAAGGGGATCGAGTTCTGAGGTTTGGGGACGCAGAGAGTACGTTTTCAGGTTATGTTTCGGATCATTCCTGTTATTTTGATGTGTACACGAATTTAGGGTTTATGAAACCCATTTGGAGATTAGATGGATTGTTGTGTCGTTATCCAATGTTTATAACCTTGTATTAGGACCCTTAGAGGTCCAGAAGGTCCTATGTTTGTATATTCGGGAAAATACGTATCTCAGGAAGCAGTTTGATCGACTGCATGGCGTGGACTCGCCGAGTCGGATGATCAGACTCGGCGAGTAGCTTGAAGATTTACTGGGACTCGCCGAGTTGTTCTTCAGACTCGGCGAGTGGAGTCGGGGTGGCCCCGCGATTCTTCCAGGAGTGACTCGTCGAGTCAAAGAGGATACTCGACGAGTAGAAGGGGAAGCTTAGAGGATTGAAGGACGACCAGACTCGCCGAGTCGCCAGGGAACTCGCCGAGTCCAGTCGAGCTGACAATGGACTGTTGACCAGAGCTGACTGGTGTGATTTCTTAGGGTCAGTTAACGTGGAAGATAGGAGTATTAATAAGGGATATATGATGTTACAGGGAGCTTGTAGCTCGGAGGATCAAGTGCAAGAGATTTCAGGAGTTACTATCTTCCAGTGTCTGCGAGGTGAGTCTTCTCACTATACTGTACCCGGAAGGGTTTGACTGTGTGACCGGAAGGTCGGATATGATATGTGATATGTATGCTATATGTGGTAAGTTATTTGTTATGTGTGCTATGTATGTTATGGGCCGGAAGGCGATTATATTATGGGCCGGAAGGCGATATGATGTGTGATGGACCGGAAGGTCGGCGTGGGTAAGGCCGGAAGGTTTACCCAGTAGGGACGGAAGTCCCCTGAGACACATGGACCGAAAGGTCGGGCCTGGAAGGGCGTATGTGCGTAAGGTATATTGGGGAACTCACTAAGCTTCGTGCTTACGTCGTTTATGTTATGTTGTTTCAGGTTCTTACAGTAACGCGGGATGGCAACGGTTCGATTGTACACACCGAAGGAAGAGTTGTGTTTTGGAGGATCCTGGTCTTCTATTATAACGAAAATGAAACTATGTTTTGTGATTCGAATGTGAATAAGATTTTAAACAAGTGTTTTAATATTAAATTGATTATTTAAATGAAAATTTTATTCTTGGAAATCACGGTGTTACAATTGGTATCAGAGCCTTGGTTTGAGGGATTCGGACGCGCCTGCAGGTGAGTCTGGACTCAAACTGAGGAATTAAGAAAAGGTTTTCAAATAAATAGTTTTCTAAAAGGGAATAAGAGTTCAAAGAGAAAGCAAGAAAGAGCAGTGTGTACAATCAGCCAGAGCCAAACGGTGATTTCCCAAAATACCTTTACTTTTGTATTATGAAATATCTATTATGCACTTTATGAGACATTATTGCATGCTAGAGACAGGCTAGGTATTTCACATCTTAGGACTAGAGTGGCCTGATTTGTGATGCCTTAGTCTAGGGTTTGCTGTTATATGTGCGTTATGCTTTTGTGTGTATGTGATGAGTGAGAGTATCTAGTTAGAACGCACAAGGGGTAAAGCTACAGAGTACAGTGGTACTTCCGAGGATGAGCCGAGAAGGTGGAGCTATCACAGCTAAGGAGTCCTATGTATGCTTCGATGCTCGAATGCTGCTTGCTTCGTGCTTTGTGGAGTTCTCGATGATGGGAGACAGCTACTAAGTGAGTATGACGATACTCAGGAGGTAGATGTTTGGCATCATCAGGAGCTCTTCAGCAGCTGATAGCAAAGAAGTGGGAGGACGGCGGAATGGGCTAGAGATTAAACCTAGCCAAGATGGGTGCGCGGGTAGAGTAGAGGATTTCGCTGGGGAGCGAGCATGCAAGATGGGATTGGTGAAAAAGAGCAGGTCGATCAGCTATTTAGGAACTCTGGGATGGTCCGTGTGGAAAGTATGGGTAGATGTGGCAGGTAGTATGGGCCCGTACTACTGAAAGCAGAGGACCCATACTTGATACAGGGAGCATCCTAAAGGTCCTAAGGAACAGATTGAGGGGTGATGTTATGGTTCGGATACCATACATCGGAGCGGATACAGAGTGATGTTATGGTCCGGGCACCATACATCGGAACAGATTGAGATAGATGTTGTGGTCCGAGTGCTATACGTTGGAGCAGATTGGGGAGTGGTGCTATGGTTCAGGTACCATACACCGAAGCATGTTGAGGAGGGATGTCATGGGATGAGTACCATGGTTCGTAGTGGATGATGCTTGTGGCTATCTTGTTATCCGGTTATGACCGATGAGGTGGAGATTGGACGCTATGGGTTTCAAGCCTGTAGACCATGATTGAGTACGGAGAGGCGTTCCTCGAGGGGAAAGGCGAGTGTTTATCAGAGTATTTTGGGTAAGAGTCAAAGAAAGGGGAAAATTTCAGTTGAGTTGAGCAATCAGACGACAGAGGAGAGGTCACCTTTTGGGTGAGTGGTGTCATTGATGCTCGTGTGCAAGACGCGAGAGGTCTGGTGTTTCGGTTCTGGATTTGGGAGTACACCCTGCAGGTAGTTATCGATAATGACTTCCCTCAGAGCATCAGGTAGCGGGTGTACCGCGAGACCGGGATTTACCGTGAACAGACAGTCAGTTGGGGCTGAGGTAGTCGAGAACCACACCACACCTAATTGAGAATAACAGGTTGGGTTATAGTGGTAGCAGTGAAGAGTTCAGACGAGTTTTGCAGTGCGGAGAGTTGTCGTCTATGTTGAGAGTAAGTCCCTGTCCTTGGGACAAATCCGGCGTTGGATACGGGTTGATGAGCTGAGATGAGAGGAACGATGATGCTGCGGTGCAGTCTGCGAGCCAGATATGTTATCGAGCAGTGCAGGTGCTTAGTATTAGATCAGTATGGGATTTGGAACGATTAGAGGCAGCCGTGATGAGAAGTTCTTGGAGAATTAGCTAGAGGTTCAGAGTATAGGGGATTGATTGACTCCATAAGGGGAGGGACTATCGGGTGTTGCACAGCACTTTTTCTGGAGTAGATACGACTTCGCTGGTGAAAGATAGTCGTGGGTTGATTGTATACTAATTGGTGTTGGTTTGAACCCTAGTGGGGGAGAACCGGGTGCAGTATGTAAGAAAGCAAGAATTGTCAGGAGTAGTAATAAGTGGAGTATAGAGATGCAGTAGGAAATCATGAGACCATAGGTGTCGAAGGTCGAGTAAAAAGGGGTTACATCGGAGCTTGCGGGTCCGGTGGTGCATGCCGCAAGTGCGGAAAGGAGGGGCACTGTGCACGGGATTGTTGGCAGTCAGTGCCAAATCGGGATTTGAGGAGGACAGGATGAAGCGGAGCCCCAGAGGGCTCAGGGTCGTGTTTATCTGCGTGCGGCAGAGGGAGACGGAGCAGTGTCGGAGACAGCTGCGGGTATGATGCTTTCATGATGTCTTAATTGTCTTGCATTGATTTGGCGTATTGTTTGTGCTGGTATCTTGTATGGATTTCGATGCGGTATTCGTTGTTTCGCGGGTCTGGCATGGTTATGGATTGGTGCTTCAGGTTTTCGCTTTGGCATTCGTTATTCCCTGATGGTTGGGTATGGTTATAATTGGTATTTTAGTGTCTGTAGTCTTGTGCGGTTTTCGATGTGGTGTTCATCCTTTGGGCAGATTGTGAGTTTGGTTATGGGTTGATGTCGAGGATTCCTTTGGTTATCGTTCGTGAGGGTTGTTAGGGGAGATGCGGCACTGGGTTGATTGTCGGGTAGCATCTACAGTCGTGGAGTGGATGATTGAAGGACTAGATTCTTGTGAGTGGGTTGATCAGGGAGGAGGTGTGTTTTGCTGAGGGCTGCTTGTGGGAAGCAGTCAGTGTGTAATTGTTCTCTTTGTACAGGATTGTTCTGTAAGGTCGTTAATGACGATCGGTGGCAGTTAGTCAGTGCTTTAGTGGGGGAGAATTAGAAAATTCTCCGGGAGATCGATGAGTATGTGAGGGTGCTTAGCTGTTGGGATTCAGCAGTGGTTGTCAACGCGGAGTATAGGCCGACGAGAGCGAGTGTCGGGTATGCGGGGCGGGATACAGACCTAGGGCATTCGATTGTGGAGGCCTGAGAGAAGGCCGGGATCAAGCTTGAGTAAGTAACCGGGGTTATGTGATCAGAGTATTAGTATGTTTGAGGTACGTGATGGGTTGTACTGCATTAATCCCACGGGATTATGTTGTGCATGTTTCTAGAGCGGGAACCGGAAGGTTCCAGAGTTAGAACCCGAGGGTTCGCAGAGTTGGGTGTACGGACCCACAGAGATATAGCCTCGAGTGGCTAGTATGTGTTATGAGAGTCGGTCCAGTCATGCTGGAGACTCTGTTGGTATTGCTGGATTAGTTTGAGATTTGCGGATCGCGTATGTTGCAGTGTGATTGCATTGGAAGGTCTGGCCCCGGGTTATTGATCTTGTTTAGCGGAGGCAGTGATTTTGATGAGTGGAGAGAGTACATGAGATTGAGAGCCCCTGCAATGAGAACCAGAGTATGTGGATAGCGGTTATGCAAAAAGGGTGGTGTCGCTTGGGGCGAGCACCGTGGCACCGGTTGGAGTGGCATTATGGCCAAGAGGGTTCCTTGGAAAAAGGGAAAGAGGAAGGTGTGTAACTCAGAAAGGATGCAAGAGAATAGAGAATCTTGAATTCTCAGTGCGATTCTGATCAGGGTATAGGACGGATATTAGTGGTTCGTCTTGGGAGATGTTCGAGGATATCATCAGTGTATCGGGTTTTTCAACCTGCGAGTGTTGGGACTAGTTCAGTATGTGTATGTGATGGCAAGAGGGAACTTGTGAGAGTTGATCTGAGAGGGAGAATGGATCTCTCAGTCGGTCCGGAATGGGCGAAGTGGGCTTTGGATCGGGGATCCGGTGGTTCAGGGTTTCCTAACCCTTATGGGTTGAGTGATCGTTGAGATTTGGAGCAGAGTGCATATTGGGTAATTTCCGATTACAGAGAGTGATGAGCAGTTCAGAGTTCGTACTTTAGTTGACAAGCAGACTCAGCAGGTTAAAGAGAGTTAGTGATCGTCTAGAGTTAACAGGAAGGTTATGCAGTCAGACGCCGTTACGAGCATGTGATTCCGGTCGGCGACCTCGTATTTCTGTCGGGGTGTTTCAATTTAGGAAGAGGGGTAAATGGGGGGCCCCGGTATGTTGGGTCTTTTCGTGAAGGTACGAAGGTAGGAAGGGTGACCTATCGTTGGAGCTGTCAACGAAATTGGGACGGATCCATGACACTTGTATGTGTCGCAATTGAAGAGGTGTATAGCGAATGAGTCAGCAGTGGTTCTACTAGAGAACGATTAGGTGGATACGAGCCTGTGTTACGTCGAGAGGCCAGTGGCCGTCGGAGATCGGAAGATCAAGGTTCTGAGGAACAAGGAGGTACCTCTGGTATTGGTTCAGTAACGGCCTCGGGAGAGGTCGGTAGTGTCTAGGGAAGCCGAAACGTGAGATGCGGGAGCAGCAGCCAGAACTATTTTCAGAGTGAGACTTCGAGGGCGAAGTCTAATTCTAGTGGGGGAGAATTGTAACAACCCAAAATCTCAAGTATTATCTAATTGCATTTTGGGGTGTTTTAAAGGGGAGACTCGGCGAGTTGGAGCCAGACTCGCCGAGTGGGGTCGCAGCTTGGGTCGCGGGTTCGCGACTGGACTCGACGAGTCCAGGTATGGACTCGGCGAGTCGACGCTGTTCAGTGGAAAACCCTAGCCGTTCAGTTTGGGACGTATATAAGGGATCTTATGCCGTCATTGTTCGTCTTTTGGCCGATTGAGGAGAACCCTAAACGACTGTGGCATCTAGAGCAAGCTTGAAGGCCATTATTGACTTTGAAGGAATTGTGGTGCAAGAAGAGGAAGGATTTTGGCCAAAGGAAGATCAAGGGGATCGAGTTCTGAGGTTTGGGGACGCAGAGAGTACGTTTTCAGGTTATGTTTCGGATCATTCCTGTTATTTTGATGTGTACACGAATTTAGGGTTTATGAAACCCATTTGGAGATTAGATGGATTGTTGTGTCGTTATCCAATGTTTATAACCTTGTATTAGGACCCTTAGAGGTCCAGAAGGTCCTATGTTTGTATATTCGGGAAAATACGTATCTCAGGAAGCAGTTTGATCGACTGCATGGCGTGGACTCGCCGAGTCGGATGATCAGACTCGGCGAGTAGCTTGAAGATTTACTGGGACTCGCCGAGTTGTTCTTCAGACTCGGCGAGTGGAGTCGGGGTGGCCCCGCGATTCTTCCAGGAGTGACTCGTCGAGTCAAAGAGGATACTCGACGAGTAGAAGGGGAAGCTTAGAGGATTGAAGGACGACCAGACTCGCCGAGTCGCCAGGGAACTCGCCGAGTCCAGTCGAGCTGACAATGGACTGTTGACCAGAGCTGACTGGTGTGATTTCTTAGGGTCAGTTAACGTGGAAGATAGGAGTATTAATAAGGGATATATGATGTTACAGGGAGCTTGTAGCTCGGAGGATCAAGTGCAAGAGATTTCAGGAGTTACTATCTTCCAGTGTCTGCGAGGTGAGTCTTCTCACTATACTGTACCCGGAAGGGTTTGACTGTGTGACCGGAAGGTCGGATATGATATGTGATATGTATGCTATATGTGGTAAGTTATTTGTTATGTGTGCTATGTATGTTATGGGCCGGAAGGCGATTATATTATGGGCCGGAAGGCGATATGATGTGTGATGGACCGGAAGGTCGGCGTGGGTAAGGCCGGAAGGTTTACCCAGCAGGGACGGAAGTCCCCTGAGACACATGGACCGAAAGGTCGGGCCTGGAAGGGCGTATGTGCGTAAGGTATATTGGGGAACTCACTAAGCTTCGTGCTTACGTCGTTTATGTTATGTTGTTTCAGGTTCTTACAGTAACGCGGGATGGCAACGGTTCGATTGTACACACCGAAGGAAGAGTTGTGTTTTGGAGGATCCTGGTCTTCTATTATAACGAAAATGAAACTATGTTTTGTGATTCGAATGTGAATAAGATTTTAAACAAGTGTTTTAATATTAAATTGATTATTTAAATGAAAATTTTATTCTTGGAAATCACGGTGTTACAATTTTCCAATGTTTCAGAATTATACTTAAACTTGTAAGCATAACCATGTTTTCTAAACTTTAGTAAATCATGACGAATAGTCTTATTGATCTTTGTGGTGGATCTTGACCAGTGCACACCTAGTGTACCCGATCCGCTAGTCCTTCACTTGGCTCACATATTCATGTGAACAAGGAATTAATCTTAATTTACCAAAGATGAAAATTCTCATTCATCATACAATACAACTTGCATGATTCCAAGTTTCTGTCCAATTGAAACTTGGGTGATGAGAATCTTTCCTTATTTGGCAAAATTTTGAAACTACCACAAACAAAAGAATCAAATCCATATTGCTAAGAATAGAAAGATACAAACATCAATTTTTCATAAACGTCATTGTAAGGATATATAAGATAAGATAAAATCAACAAAAATTTTATTTATTTATAAAATGCAGAAAATTTTTCCTTACAATGCAATTACAAATGAAAACTATGTTATTACATATTTCCTAGCAATCTATCATAACTCCTTAAGCAGCAGCTCAAAAATCCGATCATCGAACCATGCGATTGAAATCCATCTTCGCGATCAGACTCAGCATACTCTGTAGTGTTTTGAGCATTCTAACACTCCTAAGGTGTACATGCAACCCTAGAAACCTTGGATCTATGTTTGACTAAGACACATGCAAATTTTATTTTCCAAGGTTCTTCAACTATCTAACATAGCATGGGGAACTTTTAAACATAAATGCTAGAAGAAGAACATACCTTTTGTAGTTTGGATTCCTTGATAACCTTGTGAGCCTAGCACCTCAAGTGTGATGCCTCAAATGTCTCACACAGCACTACAACTCTTGGAATATACTTTAGAGAAGTTCACTAACACCTCAAAATCGGATAACCCTCTTGTTCTTCACTTAGTGTCCGATTTTGCTTGCCTTGTAGCTTCTTATATAGTTGTGGCACAAGTAGGGTTACACCATGTAAACCCTAATTGTCATGGCTTTTCATATTCCATGATCCATGGGTTTGTAACCTCCATGGATTATCCATGGAACACCTTATGGGTTTTAGCCCAATCCATACAACCATGGATCAGTAGCCCACTATATAAGAATAGATTGTTTATACAATCAACCCTGTATATTTAATTAATCTCTTTAGATCACTTAATTAATTCCAAATTAATTCTTTGATCAATACTAATTAAATAATATTATTAATATATTAGAACTTATAATATATTAATAATCCTTAAGTGTCCTTTCTCTCATTTAGTTTATCCAAGTGTTTCATTTCCATGCAACCCAATTGGACCATGCCAACCGGGTTAAGTACATCCCAGAAATAGTTATGAACTTAGACACCTAATCCAACATACTCTTCCTTTAAACGTCCTTCCCTTTGCATGATCCTACAAAACATCAAAATGCAACCATGTCACATCATGTATTAAGAATCAACAATAAGGAACTTAATAGAGTTAGACAGTATACTTACCTGAATTAGAGTCAAACATTTCGATTCTACCTTTTCACAGATCTTTCAAGTAGTTCGGGCAGCTTCGCAACCAATGCCCCTTCCCTTGGCAACCAAAACATATGGACTCTTTGGTAATGGTACATGGGACAATCTTAGACTTAGCCTTTCTCTTTCCCTTAGAAAGAGAAATCTTTTCTGGACTTCTGATGTTTCCATTGTCAATGTCCATGGAAGTTTTGAGAGTAAATCTTCCCATCAAATTTGCTTTTCCAGTGTGCCAAATCATTGTTGATTCAGCAGCAACAAGCAAATAGGTAAGATCAATAAGGGTCATGTCGTGGTCTGTCACATAGTAGTCCTTAATGAACTCACTATATGACTCAGGAAGTGACTGAAGAACCCAGTCAATAGCCAACTTCCTTGAGACTTTGACACCCAATACTCTCAGCCTGTCAATATGTGACTTCATCTCCAAGACATGAGTACACACAGGCATTTCGTCTTCATGTTTCATTGTAAGTAGGGCTTGAGTGACCTTGAATTTTTCAAGTCTTTGAACTTTTGGGTTAGCGAGAATTATTGGAGGAGGTGGAGGAAGTGAAGTATGACTTCCACGATCCAACCGGGGGACATCATCTTCAAGAGGAAAGTTTGTTCCAAAGGATTTGGGAAGACCATAGTTGTCTGAACTAGACATCTACAATGGGAGAAATTCAAGTTAGTTGATTTAAGTCCTTAATATAACACCCAAATGAAATATTAAGGCTAGGACCGAACACAATATTTTACAATTTGGAAGAGGGATGCCATAATCCAAACTGCAAAATATTTGAAGGTAGGTAAATGACGATTTACCAATTTCCACCATGAAAAACAAAAAAGAATTTTAGGTTTTAAGTGAGTTGAAATGTAACATCCCATTTATTGATTAAATAAGTAGATAAAAATTTATAAATGGATTATAGTTCTGAATTAAATAATATTGAACGGGGTGTTTGTGTTAGGGAGCAAATTGATTTAATTATGGATTTTGAGGGTTAAAGTGTAATTTTCTGGCCACCTTGTAAATATTACTAGAGATGGGGACTGGTTGGTAATTGTTTGGACTTGTATTGTTATGAATTAATAAAGATAGTGGGCTGATTGGTAAATATGGCACCTAAGTTGAAAATGTTTTGAGGAGGAGGGACCAAATTTGGAGAATTGGCAAAAAGTTTGAAATGAGATAAGGGGCTAACCCGTATCCCTTTCCCACGTCCTGTTCTATTGAAATAACCCTAAATCTAATAGCTGAAGTCGCCGCCACCATCACGTAAACTCTCTTCATTCGCCACCGTGAGAAGCTCCGGGACCACCGTTGTTGCCTCACTGTTGAAGCACCGATGAGAACCACCTCCTTGTTGCTGTCGGAGACATAAAAGAGCCCGAGGAGTCACCGTGACCGAAGGCTACAGTCGCGTTCGTCGCTGCGCAGGTCCGGCGTGACCTGAAGGCTCTCGGTAAGACTGCCAACCACACATCTTCTTTCTTCTTCTTCGTTTCTTCTGATTGGACGTAGTGGGACACTGCAGCCTACCGCCAGTGACCTATTAGCCACCGTTTCTGCCCATTCCGGTTATGGCAGCCGCCTGTGAGGTGGCTGGGCAAGTGTATGATCGATTATTTTGGCTATTTTCGGTGTTTGAGGTGTTATTTGCAAAGTAAAGAACCAGAAAATCCACCACCACCACCTCACGGTGGTGGCTGCCACCCAATTCCATTTCTCTGCCGTCTTATGCCGCCACCAGCCACCATGGGAGGTGGTTGTGTGCGCGTATAATTTATGTTTGAGGTTTTTTATGCACTTTTTGGACAGGAACCATCACCACCACCATTGGAAATGGTGGCTGCCACCATGGGCCGCCGCCAATCACCACTACTCGAGGTGGCAATGGGTGGTGTTGACCTAGTGGAACCCTAATTATCCCAATTGCTTAATATTGGACTGGGTTGCTTCATGATTGGGCTAGAAATCCTAATTAGGGTTTAGAAAACCCTAATTTTGGGTTTGTTGGTTTGGGCCTATTGGGACCCGCGTCTAGACTAGTGAACTGAAGTTATGACTCATGCCGAATCTATTGTTTGATGACTTAGTGGGAAAAATGGACTTGATGGGTTAAGTCCTTAATGGGTTAAGTGAGAACACTTAACCCTAATTGTCATTTCATGTGGAAACCCTAATTTTGCTTGGGCCTTGAATTTAGCCTTCTATTGGGCTTTGATGATTGGGCTATTGATGGGCCATTTAAGAACAATCATGTGGACTAGAGTATTTAGATGGGCTTTGGGTTAAGGCCCATATGAGGGTTTGGGCCCAATTTGGAAAATTGGGCCATAGTTGGGCCATTAGTGGACTTTTGTGGACCTATTTGGAATTGGGACTTAGTGGGCCCAATGGGCTTAAGTTATTTATGGACTGAATTGGTTGAACATATTTAGACCAAATATGTGAATGTTGGTCTTAAATCCTAATGGGGTTAATTGTGGATTTGGCTCAGTGTTAGAAACCGGAGTACAGCAGCAGCATTTATAAGATCTGTTCGCCACTCAAGGTGAGTCTTCTCACTATACTTACCTATGTGGTGACTTGTTTGTGACCGGTGGGTCTTATTCATGTTATTGACTGGAGGGTCTTATTTACACTATTTACCGGAGGGTCTTAGTACAGTATCGACCAGAGGGTCTTACCTGTTTATAATGTGTTATGTGTTATCGTGCATACTGTCTTTGTGACTTATGTTGTTATTGTAATCTGTGTATATATTGGTCTTATGTGCTTGCTTGAGTTGTACATTTGTCTGTGTGGTATATATGCTACATTATGTGATACTGAGACCAGACCGGAGGGTCTAACGAACTGTGAAACCGGAGGGTCCTCACTGAGATCGAACCGAAGGGTCCAACGAGCTGTGAGACCGGAGGGTCCTCACTGAGATCGAACCGGAGGGTCCAACGAGCTGTGAGACCGGTTGGTCCTCACTGAGACCGGACCAGAGGGTCCAACGAACCATGAGACTGGAGGGTCCCACTGAGACACATAGACTGGAGGTTCTTACAGAGTTATAGCCTCGAGTGGCTAAAGTGTTGTATGTGGTATTTTGGGGAACTCACTAAGCTCCGTGCTTATCGTGTTATGTGTTTCAGGTACTTCTCAGGATCACGGGAAGGCGACGGCTCGATTGTACACTCGAGCTGAAGAGTTATGTTTTGGAGGATTCTGGATTATTAATCAAATAATTATGGATTTGTGTTTTTGTTAATTTGATAATCGGGGATTTTTGTGTAATGTATTATGAGAATTTTTGTGATTTAAAAATGACAATTTTGTTTGAAAATTTACGGTGTTACAAGTTGGTATCAGAGCCTTGGTTTGAGGGATTCAGATGTGCTCTCGGGTATCTCTGAACTCAAACTGAGGATTTGAGAAAAAAAATTTCTAAAAAAAATGATTTTTTTAAAAACGAGTAAGAGTTTTAAAGATAAAACGAGATGGAGCAGTGTGTACAATCAGCCAGAGCCCGAACGGTGATTTCCCAAAATACCATTATTTGTTTGTATCATGAGATGCTTATGAGATATTTGAGTTGCATGCTAGATGATATGCTAGGTATTTTAGAATTTAGGGCTAGAGTTGCCTGATTCTTGATGCCTTGGCCTAGGGGATGATATTGATTGATAATATATGCTATTTGCTCTGTATGAGCTGAGTAGAAGTACCTAGCAAGAATCTTTTAGAGAGAGTCTTGAGTCGAGGAGTAATCTAGGAGAGATACCTAGACAATCATTTGAGAAATCTACTGACAGAGTATCTAGAGATCCACGAGAGGTAAGATTGCCAGAGTTCAGTGATGCCTTTTGAGTAATGAGAGCAGCGAGTGGAGTGGTATGCCAGAGAGGTTTCATGTGTTGGTTATTCAATGCCCAAATGCTGCTTGCTTTGTGCTTTGTGGAACTCTCGAATGATGGGGGTCGGCTAATAAGTGATTATGACGATATTCAGGAGGTAGATAGTTGGCATCATGAGGAGTTCTTCAGGAGCTGATGGCAGAGAAGTGTGAGAACCTAGAAAGTAATCCTAAACAGATGAGTGCACTGTTTAGAGGTGAGTATTTGCTAGAGAGCGAGCATATGTAACGGGAATGGTGATCAAGAAGGTTGAGCAGTTACTTAGAAAATATGGGACGCTCCGTGTGGAAAGTATGGGTAGATGTGGCAAGTAGTATGGGCCTGTACTACTGAAAGCAGAGGACCCATACTCCAAACAAGGAGAATTTCGGAGGTTCTAAGTAGTAGTATGAGGAGAAGTAACATGGTTCGGATACCATGATTTGTAGTAAAGTGTGTTTTCGCCTTTATCAGTTACCTTATTATGATTATACAGATTGGGAGTGGGGATGGGAGATTGTGGGGCCAGCGGGCGACGACGGTTGAGCTTAAATGGAGTATACCCTGGGTGGGAAAATTTGAGTTTAGATCTCGAGGGTTTTGACTGGTGGGGTGCCAGATGGAGTTGCAAGACTCAAATAGGGGTGGAGATGATGCATTATGGAAGATTGTAGTCTGAGTTAAGTGGTCGGGCGATGGCCTGTGATGTCGAGGTTCTATTATTATGATTATATTATTCCTTTTTCCCATTTTGAGAGGATGGGTGAGTGAGTTCTGATGTCAGAGATTAGAAGAAAACCTTGTAGGGCACTAGTGAGTAGCGATATTGGCACCAAGAGTATTTTGTTATATGAGAGCATTGAGTTTCATCCTTATGCCAGGAAGGGTATTGGTGGGTATTGTGACTAGCGAGGGCTCGAGTATGCCTTGTTTGAGTTAGGTGAGTTGTATATTAGCAACTATTTCCGGAATACGAGAGGAGTATATTGAGTTGTTGGTTTGCGTGGCGATCCAGCAAATCGACTATGAGAGTGAGGTCTTCCGTACTATGACGATCCTTGCAGTGGGGTGATGAATGAGGTTTCAGGGAGGAAGTGCTACTTCAGGACCGTCAGAATAATTGCATGTACATCCGGACGAGGTTCTAGGTGACTGGAGACAGTCATATTGGGAAGTTCCGAGGATTTTGTCTGAGAATTGGGATGTATGGAATTGCTTGGTCTTCTTGAAAGGTCATCAAGTATTGCGTAGTGCGTTCCAAGAGTCAAGTGTGGTGTATCTGGTGAAACTGTCTATGAAGTAGACTGTTGATATATCAATTGGTGATGGATGAACCCTGAGTGGGGGAGGAATAGGTATTCTGTTGAGAGGATCAACAATCTGTTCAGTGTTCACATTTCGGTTAGAAGATTTGGTTATGGGGATCTATGGTATGGACATACGAGACTTTGGTTATTGGTGGGAAGGCAAGGTGCAAAGTGAGACGATGCATATTGTACGCGTTCAGGAAAGAATGAGTCTACCCATGGCGAGTAGCTGTGGTTCAGGGATCTTATTGTGGTCAGAGACTCTTCGGGGTTGTAATGGTTGACTTCGAGACGGTTGCTTCGTTAAGGTCGAGTTACAATCGATGAGAGTTGCTAGTTTGATGTATAGATTGTATCTATACTCCGGGAGGAGTAGCAATTGATTTGTCAATTAGTTTCAGAGTCGATATGAGTAGTTTCATATGGTTTTTGATCAGTAAGAGGATGGGGTTTCGGATGATCATCAACGTGATCTCAGTCATTGATGATTTCTCCATGTTTCAATTTGTGAGTGGAAGGTCAGGGGTTGAGGCAAGCGAGCATGAGATTCGGTGATGGTGTATCGGGGTATCCGAGTATGATGCCCTAAGTTGTTGAGTTAATTTAAGACTCGATTTTATGATATGATAAGTGGAGTATCGAATAGCTATTGTTCCATTGGGAACCCATCAACTAATTGTCATCGGTCGGGGGTGGTTCAAGAATGTGAATTGTATCGAGAGAAAGTGTGTTGTTGCGACTACTGTCATCAGGAATGGGTGGGTGCACCTGTCCCCGATGGATCGCGGAGCATGAGTTCAATGAGCGCTATATAGTGATGGCTTAATAATGAGATTGTGGGTTGGTAAGAGAGTGGAAGGATCCAGGTGAGAGTAATCACTTTTTAATATCAGGGGAAAAACCATGGGGAGAGCCCATGGCGAGTGAGAGAGTGATGTAAGCCTGCAGGGAGTCGTAGCATTCACGAGTGAATGAGTAAGTGATGTAAGCATGCAGGGAGATGTAGCATTCACGAGTGAATAAGTAAGTGATGTATGTCTACGGGGAGCCATAGCATTCATGAGTGAATGAGTAAGTGATCTAAGCCTGCGGGGAGCCGTAGCATTCACAAGTGAATGAGTAAGTGATGTAAGTCTACGGGGAGACGTAGCATTCACGGGTAAGTGAGTAAGTGATGTCAACTTGCAGGGAGCTATAGCATTCATGAGCCAGTGTGAGAGTATCGTAAGACTACGGGAATCCGTAGTATTCCCTAGTTGGAGCAGGACATAGAGGAGTTCTTAGGCTTGGGTAGCCCTGCAAACTGAGACTTTGGGAGCCTGGTGGTCAAACCAGGGGTGAGACTGGGGTCTCCATGATATTTGGGATCCATTATACCTCGAGTTAGGAAGAGGTTGTCGTAATTTAGAAGGAATTGGAGAGTAATGTAAGCGTAGATTTGCGGATCATGGGTCGTGAGTTGAGTGTTTGATTGGAGATGAGTGATTCCAATTCTACAGTTGAACCAGACTCTCAAGTTTGAGTTTGGACCTATCTATGTAAAGGATAAATGAGTTGAGATTTCATATTCCTGATGGATTTCTTTTGAGAGGTTAAGGTTCCCATATGACATTCTAGACTTGGGAGGGCCAGTTCGTTTGGCTTAAGAAGGACCACAGCACATATAAGGTTAGTGAGTGTTATACGACAGAGGTTGGAATGATGTGTGACTATAAATCAGATGTAATATAGCTTGGAGTAAAGCAAACTTAGTAGTTGCATGTATATATGGTTGGTTGATATAACTTTGCTGGATTTGAACGGCTGGAGTTATGCACGGGCTTGTGGCCATGTTGTTTAAGTCGGCAAGCATGTAAGAGAGGGTGAGGAATGATTTCGAGGACGAAATCTAATTTAAGTGGGGGAGAATTGTAACATCTCGTTTATTGATTAAATAAGTAGATAAAGATTTATAAATGGATTATAGTTCTGAATTAAATAATATTGAACGGGGTGTTGGTGTTGGGGAGCAAATTGATTTAATTATGGATTTTGAGGGTTAAAGTGTAATTTTCGGGCCACATTATAAATATTACTAGAGGTGGCAGCTAGTTGGTAATTGTTTGGACTTGTATTGTTATGAATTAATAAAGATAGAGGGCTGATTGGTAAATATGGCACCTAAGTTGAAAATGTTTTGAGGAGGAGGGACCAAATTTGGAGAATTGGCACAAAGTTTGAAATGAGATACGGGGCTAACCTGTATCCCTTCCCCACGTCCTGTTCTATTGAAATAACCCTAAATCTAATAGTTGAAGTCGCCTCCACCATCACATAAACTCTCTACAGCCGCCACGGTGAGAAGCTCTAGGACCGCCATAGCTACCTCACCGTTGAAGCGCCGATGAGCACTACCTCCTTGCTGCTGTCGGAGACGTAAGGGAGCCCGAGGAGTCACCGAGACCGATGGCTACAGTTGCGTTCGTCGGTGCACGGGTCCGGCGTGACCTGAAGGCTCTCGGTAAGACTGCCAACCATGCATCTTCTTTCTTCTTCTTCGTTTCTTCTGATTGGACGTAGTGGGACGCTGCAGCCTGCCGCCGGTGACCTATTGGCCACCGTTTCTTCCCATTCCGGTTATGGCAGCCGCTTGTGAGGTGGCTAGGCAAGTGAATGATCGATTATTTTGGCTATTCTCGGTGTTTGAGGTGTTATTTGCAAAGTAATGGACCAGAAAATCCACCACCACCACCTCAAGGTGGTGGCTGCCACCTAATTCCATTTCTTTGCTTCCCTATACCGCTACCAGCCACCATGGGAGGTGGATCTATGCGCGTATATTTTATGTCTGAGGTTGTTTATGCACTTTTTGGACAGGAACCATCACCACCACCATTAGAAATGGTGGCTGTCGCCGCCTGCCGCCATGGGCCGCCGCCAATCACCACTACCCGAGGTGGCAGTGGGTGGTGTTGACCTAGTGGAACCCTAATTATCCCAATTGCTTAATATTGGACTGGGTTGCTTCATGATTGGGCTAGAAATCCTAATTAGGGTTTAGAAAACACTAATTTTGGGTTTGTTGGTTTGGGCCTATTGGGACCCGCGTCTGGACTAGTGAACTGAATTTATGACTCATGTCGACTCTATTATTTGATGACTTAGTGGGAAAAATGGACTTGATGGGTTAATTCCTTATAGGGTTAAGTGAGAACACTTAACCCTAATCGTCATTTCATGTGGAAACCCTAATTTTGCTTGGGCCTTGAATTTAGCCTTCTATTGGGTATTGATGGGCCATCCAAGAACAATCATGTGGACTAGAGTATTTAGATGGGCTTTGGGTTAAGGCCCATATGAGGGTTTGGGCCTAATATGGAAAATTGGGTCATAGTTGGGCCATTAGTGGACTTTTGTGGACCTATTTGGTATTGGGCCTTGGTGGGCCCAATGGGTTTGAGTTATTTATGGACCGAATTGGTGGACCATATTTAGACCTAATATGTGAAGGTTGGTCTTAAATCCTAATGGGGTTAATTGTGGGTTTGGTTCAATGTTAGCAGCCGGAGTACAGCAGCAGCATTTATAGGATCTGTTCGCCACCCGAGGTGAGTCTTCTCACTATACTTACCTATGTGGTGACTTGTTTGTAACCGGTGGGTCTTATTCATGTTATTGACTGTAAGGTCTTATTTACACTATTGACTGGAGGATTTTAGTACATTATCGACCAGAGGGTCTTACTTGTTTATAATGTGTTATGTGTTATCGTGCATACTGTCTTTGTGACTTATGTTGTTATTGTAATCTATGTATATATTGGTCTTATGTGCTTACTTGAGTTGTGCATTTGTCTGTGTGGTATATATGCTATATTATGTGATACTGAGACCGAACCAAAGGTTCCAATGAGCTGTAAGACCGGAGGGTCCTCACTGAGATCGGACTGGAGGGTCCAACAAGCTGTGAGATCGGAGGGTCCTCACTGAGATCGGACCAGAGGGTCCAATGAGATGTGAGACAGAGGGTCCAACGAGCCGTGGTACTGGAGGGTCCCACTGAGACACATAGACTGGAGGGTCTTACAGAGTTATAGCCTCGAGTGGCTAAAGTGTTGTATGTGGTATTTTGGGGAACTCACTAAGCTTCGTGCTTACCGTGTTATGTGTTATGTGTTTCAGGTACGTTTCAGGATCACGGGAAGGCGACGACTCGATTGTACACACGAGATGAAGAGTTATGTTTTGGAGGATCCTAGATTATTAATCAAACAATTATGGATTTGTGTTTTGTGTTTTGTTAATTTGATAATTGGGGATTTTTGTGTAATGTATTATGAGAATTTTTGTGATTTAAAAATGACAATTTTGTTAAAAATTTACGATGTTACATGAAACTCCTAGATCCTTTGAGATTCATTGAAACAATTTGATGGCATGTTTAAATCTCGATTGTGCCCTTCAAGTTTGTGACTAAGATGTCGAGGATCACAAACAAGGTGTGAATAACCATGCAAATTAACTTGGTACACCCAATTTTACACCACCTAATCAATGTGTCGGCTAACCACACACGCTCCATTGATCTATGATTAACATCAAGCTACCCTTTGCCATGCACTGTCAGTCCCGATTAGTGTGCCAGTTAGCCACACACGCTCCACTAACGGCTTAACAAGGTGCAAAGTGCGATTTCATGGGTTAGCACCATATTCACATTTTCCTAAGTAACTAAGATTGGGAATTTATAAGTGTTTAGTTACTTTATATTTATCATTATACTTTTAATGAAGGGAGAATTAGAGTCCTATCCTACCCGTTCAGCTAACGACCCTCCACCAGTCAAGGAAGCAGTGGGTAAGAGTGGACACCCATTAAACTGCCATTTTATAGGCAGTAAGCTTATACCCCCCTTATAGACCAGCTTCGTGAATGAGGCCTACTAACGGTAAGACTAACTTTTACTCTTATACATATATATAAATATTAAACCTAAAATATTATAATAGTATAAGGGTTGAATTTCAAACTATTAAAAGTCTAGGGTTTAATTTGGAATTAAAGTATTCATAAGTGAAACTTTACAAATTCCAAAACTTGAGGGCAAGTTTTGAACTATTCAAAAACTTTTGGAATCCATAACTTATGAGTTTAATATAGGTTTAAATGAAAGGACTCTTGGAAATCCATAACTTAAGGACATGTTATAGAGTTCATAAAACCATTGATGAAAAAGACTCTTCATTTTTCTTTAACCGATGAGTTTAATGACTCCTTTTAAAGAAAAACTTTTCATTTTCCATAACTTGAGGACAAGTTATGGAATTTATCAGAGGGCATTTAAGATCATCAATTAAATTAACAAGCATGTCAAATAATTTCTATGATCTAACAAAACTCATAAGCATGCATAATTCATATCAACAATTTTCAAGAATCATATGAACTTAATATAAAACTTGAAACTTTGACAATTATATTTTAAATTGGATTAGCATGATCATTACCACATCAAAAACAGGTTTACAAGATCAAAAACAGCTTAGGGTAATGATCCTAGTCCAATTCCTGCCAAAAACATCGAAAATCTGCACTCAGGACCTCCTACTTGTCGAGTGAATGAACCTACTCGACGAGTAGGATGAATTTTTACATGGACTCGGCGATTTCATTGAACAGTGAGCAGAAAAATTGATTTTTTAAGCAATTTGCATCAAGTATAATTGAAAACAAGCTTAGTCTCTGATATGAGTGATATCACTGTTGGGTTTTGAGCATTCTAACACTCCTATGGTGTACATGCAACCCTATATACCTTGAATCTATATTTTCTCTATTATACATGAAAATATCAATTTTCCAAGGTATCATCCTAACTAGCATATTATGGAGTATATACAATATGAAATATAGTTGAATGACATACCTTTTTTGTAGCTTGATTCCTTGTGCCTTTAAATTGTTAGTGCCCCAAGTGTTGCACCTCAAATGGTTCACACAACACCACCAACAATTGGAATAAATTGAGAGAAGATCATATTGCACCTCATGAAATCGGCTAGCCCTCCTTGCCAAGACTCTAGGTCACATTTCATGAACTATGAAGCTTCTTTATAGTGTGCACATTAGGGTTACACCATGTAGCTCATGACTTTCCACATTCTTCATGATCCATGGGTTTTAACCTCCATGGAGTATCCATGGGTCACCACATGGGTTTAGCCGAACATGAAGAACTATGGATCATAAGCTCAGTTTATAAGAATGAATGATTTACCAAATCAATCCCTATCTATTTAATTAGTCTCTTTTGATCACAAAATTAATTCCAAACTAATTCTTAATCAATACTAATTAAATAATATTAATATATTAACTTATAATATATTAATAAATCATAAATATCCTCTTCTCACAAAAGTCTATCCAAATTGTTCCGATGCTATGCAACCCAAATGGACCATGTTACTCTCAAGTCAAGTACATACCAATAATAGTTATGGGCTTAGACACCTAATCCAACAGTTGGTTGTCCCAAAGGAGTTATTCTTTTAGATCCATGGTTCCTGGGAGCTCTTGTGGCATAAAGGTGCCAACTTTATGGTCTTAAGGGCTCCATGCATCCATTAAGCCATTCTTTTGGCCTCTTTTGAGCTTTTGAGCTTCTTCTAGCCTTGCATGAGAGTAAAGTTGGAAACTTTACTTGACCTTTCAGCCTTTAAGGTCCAGATCTTCATCGATGAGCTTTGTCTTGATGATTTGGTGATTAATGATTAATCCCTTAACCTATTAAGCTTAAGTTTTCAGTTTCACACCCATTGGAATGGTTCTTAAGGGTAAATTTGGAAACTTTACCCTTCTAGACGTTATTTCAGTTAAGATCTGAGTGGCGGAGCTATTAGTTTCGAGATTGGTGACTTAATATATTAAGAGTTTTTGTTGCCTCAAGAACTCGGCGAGTTTATGAGTGAACTCGGCGAGTTTGAGTGATTTCTCCCGATTCTGTTGTCTAAAGGGGAAACTCTGCGACTTCGATCGACTTTTCGCAATCCAGTTGATTAATGGGGGAACTCGGTGAGTTGAGTCAACTCAGAGAATTGACTATGACTTTTGACTTATGCCTTTGACCAAGTTGTCCTAAGGGGTGTTTGAGGTAATCTAAATTGTAAAATATGGGCTTAATATAAGGCCCATATGGGATTTAGCCCAATTTGTAAAATTGGGCCATTAATGGGCTTTCATGGATTTAATGGTTTTGGATCTTGTTAGATTTGGGCTTGGGCCTTAGTTACAAATTGTGTTGGTGTTGGATTAGGTGTCTAAGTTCATAACTATTTCTGGGATATACTTGACCCGGTTGGCATGGTCCATTTGGGTTGCATGGCATTGCAATACTTGGATAGACTAAATGAGAGAAAGGACACTTAAGGATTATTAATATATTATAAGTTCTAATATATTAATAATATTATTTAACTAGTATTGATCAAAGAGTTAATTTGGAATTAATTAAGTGATCAAAAAGAGACTAATTAAATATATGGGGTTGATTGTGTAAATAATCTATTCTTATATAGTGGGCTAATGATCCATGGTTTGTATGGATTGGGCTAAAACCCATAAGGTGCTCCATAGATAATCCATGGAGGTTACAAACCCATGGATCAAGGGATATGAAAAGCCATGAAAATTAGGGTTTACATGGATCATGGATCATGGAATATGATAATCCATGGAGGTTACAAACCCTACTTGTGCCACAACTATATAAAGACACCTAGTCTAGCAAAATCGGCACTACTTATACAATATAGAGGGCTAGCCGATTTTGAGGTTAAGTGAACTTCTCTCAATTCTATTCCAAGAGTTGTAGTGTTGTGTGAGACATTTGAGCCATCACACTTGAGGTGCTAGGCTCACAAGGTTCTCAAGGAATCCAAACTACAAAAGGTATGTTCTTCTTCTAGCATTTATGTTTACAAGTTCCCCATGGTATGCTAGATAGGTTAAGAACCTTGGAAAATCAATTTTGCATGTATCATAGTAAAGCATGGATCCAAGGTTTCTAGGGTTGCATTTACACCTTAGGAGTGTTAGAATGCTCAAAAACCCAATAGTGGTATCAAAGCCTAGGCTTGTTTTCTTGATATTTGATGCAAACTTGCTGAAAAACTCAAAAAATTGGCTGTCGGGACAGTGGAATCGCCGAGTCCATGGGGGGACTCGACGAGTCCATGCCTATATTCAACTAACTCGATGAGTCAGTTCATGCATTCAGCGAGTTGGCTTGTCAGAGTGCAGTTTTTCGACTTTTGCCGCTGGAAATGGACTAGAAACATTACCCTAAACTGCTTGGTCTTATAAAACTTGTTTTATATGGTGTAATGGTTATGCTAATCCATTTTCAATAGCTATTATCAAAATTTCAAGTTTTATATGGTTAATTTTATGATTCTCAAAATTGTTGATATGCATGTTCATGAACTTATGAGTTTAGAAGATCATAGGAATTATTTGTAACTTACCTATTAGTATTAATTATTGATCATTATGTGTTTTAATGGAATCCATAATTTTTCCTCAAGTTATGGATTACCAAAAGTCACAGTTTGAAAATCCATTAAAGAAACACATAGGTTACATAAAATCAAAAGTCACTCATTTTAATAAACCATTTAACTCATAAGTTATGAAAGATGAAAAGTTTTGAAAGTTACAAAACTTGCCCTCAAGTTTTGGAACATGTAAAGTCACTTTAAAAACTTTAGTTCCAACCCCTAGAATTTTAAAAGTTAAAATTCAACCCTTATACTTTATAATATTTAAGTTTAATAATAATTATATATGTATAAGAATAAGTCGTTATACCGTTAGTAGGCCTCATTCACGAAGCCGATCTATAAAGGGGGTATAAGGTTGCTGCATATAAAATGGCAGCTTAATGGGTGTCCACTCTCACCCACCGCTTCCTTGATCGGTGGAGGGTCGTTAGCCGAACGGGTAAGACAAGGACTTAAAATCTTCATTAAAAGTATGATGAATATAAAGTAACTAAATGATTTTATAAATTCCCAATCTTAGTTACTTTAAGAAAAATGTGAATAAGGTGCTAACCCTTGAAATTACACTTTTCACTTTGCTTAAGTCGGTTAGTGGAGCTCGTATGGTTAACCGACACACTAGCTGGACTTAACAAGGTAGGGAAAGGGTAACTTAATGTTTATCCTAGTATCGATGGAGCGCGTGTGGTTAACCGGCACATCGATTGAGGGGTAAACATTAAAGTTAGCAAGTAATTTGCATGGTTACTTCACACCTTGTTTTGTGATCCTCGGCATCCTAGTCACAAAACCTGAAGGGCACACTCAAGATTGAAATATGCCTTTGAAAAGTTCAATGAATCTCAAAGAATCTAGGAGTTTCAAAACCAATTAAAACCTAATAATTTATTTCATTTTTCATGGTGGAAATTGGTGAATCGTCATTAACCTACCTTCAAATATTTTATAGCTTGGATTACGGCATCGGTTTTCTAAGTTATAAAATATTGTGTTGGGTCCTAGCCTTAATATTTCAGATTGGGTGTTATATTAAGGACTTATATCAACTAACTTGAATATCTCTCATTGTAGATTTCTGTTTAGACAACTATGATCTTCCCAAATCTCATGGAAATCATACTTCTCTACCTCCACCTCCACCATTTATTCTACCTGACCCACAAGCTCGAAGACTTGAAAAATTCAAGGTCACTCAAGCCCTACTAGAACATAAAGATGGAAGACCTGTGTGCACTCATGTCTTAGGAATGAAGTCACACATTGATAGGTTGATAATGTTGGGTGTCGTTGTCCCAAGGAAGTTGGCTATTGATTAGGTTCTTCAGTCACTTACTGAGTCGTACAATGAGTTCATTAAGAACTACTATGTGATAGATCACGACATGACCCTAATAGATCTATCTTATTTGCTTGTTGCTGCTGAGTCAGAAATGATGTGGCATAATGGTCAAGCAAATATGGGTGGAAGGTCTATTTCTCAAACTTCCGTGGACATTGACAATGGTAACATCGGAAGTCCAAAAAAGCTTTCTCTTCCCAATGGAAAGGGATCAGCCTTGGTCAACCCGGTTGACCAAAATGTAAAGGGAAAAGCTAAGTCTGTGATAGTCCCATGTACCATTCCCAAAGAGTCTATATGTTTCACTGTCAAGAGAAGGGGCATTGGTTGCGAAATTTCCCTAACTACCTGAAAGATCTAAGAGAAAAGGTCTAGTCAAAAATCTTGACTCTGCTTCAGGTAAGTCCACTATCTAACTCAACTAAGTTCCCATTGGGAGATTCTTAATACATTTTGATGTATGGCAGGATCAAGCAAAGGGAAGGAAACTTAAAGAATAGTATGTTGAATCTAATCGCGAAGATGGATTTCAATCACATGGTTCAAAGATCGAATTCTTGAGCTACTACTTAGAGAGTTATGATAGATTGCTAGGAAATATGTAATAGCATAGTTTCCATTTAACGTTGCATTGTAAGGAAAAAGATTTTTCCGCATCTTATAAATAAATAAAATTTTTGTTTTATATTATTTTATCTCCTTGCAATGGCATTTATGGAAAATTGATGTTTATATGTTTCTAGCAATAATGGAAATATGAATTTGATTCTTTTATTTGTGGTAGTGTCTAAATTTACCAAATAAGGAAAGATTCTCATCACCCAAGTTTCATGCTAGTTGTATAGTATGATGAATGAGAACCTTCAGCTTTGGAAAATTAAGACTAATTCCTTGTTCACATGTATATGTGAGTCAAGTGAAGGACTAAGGGATTGAGTACACATTCTTGTGCACTGGTCAAGTCCACCACAAAAGATGGATAAGACTATTCTTCATGATTTACTAAAGTTTAGTAAATATGGTTATACTTACAAGTTTAAGTATAATTCTGAAACATTGGAAATGTCTCGATGTATGGCAGAACGAATGAGAAGAGTCAAACTAGGCAGAAAGATAAAAGTTTCTCAAATCTAAAAAGATGGGAGAGTACTTTAGTATCATGTTTTGTGATCATCTTAATGATTTAGAAATCATATCACAATTAGTCCTCTAAGGACATCTTAGTGCATTCTTATGACTAAGATGATGAATCTTGAATTGTTGAAATGGTTAAATCAAGAAGATGAGTCATACTTCGTTCCAAAACAATTTTTAGAGTCATACTCCAAGATTGTAACTTGAGTGACATATCTTAAAGAAAGGTTTATAACACTTGTCAAATGTAAGAGTAAAATATGTTCTACTCATGTACATTTGAAATTGGTAAGTTGTGATGTTTTTGGATAAAACAAAGACCAACTAAGGCCAATTGTATGAAGTGTTTGTCTTGATAAAGAATCTGTACTATCTCTTGAATATTTGGCAAGTGAGTCTTATATGTCAAGAAAACAGTGGGAGTCTTAAAGATCTTGAAAAAGCTTATAGATCTAATCAAGAAGAAGAACCTATAGTTTATCACTAACACACGACTTGAGGTGTACAACATATCCTGTTGACATATTACTATTTTTGTGCCCATTCCATTTAAAGTTGGCTTTGCATATGAGTTCTTGAGAGTTCTCAATTGGTTGCATAACAACTTGGAAGCAATGGCAGGCCCTTGTGCTGCTAGGTGGCAAGAAGTTAAGACTGCACAAGTTCAATCCATAAGAGTTTGGATTTGTCACTAACCTTGTCTTGTGATTATGGTTTTGAGAAATTCACATGGATAGGAGCACATACACCATAAAATTGAAGTGTCATAAGGTTTCTCTCCGATTCATGAAAATGATGGTGAGGAAACGCTTTCACTAAGTAGATTTTAAGTAGATAGCAATTGTGATATTTGCATTCTCAAAGTCGTTAGTGGAGCGTGTGTGGTTAACCGGAACACTAACATGGACTTGTGAGAAATGGCAAAGGTCTAAACAATTGAGACTATGATTACGTCATCCCTTTTCATAGTTTTGAAATTGTTTAAACACACATTTGTGCTATCTAAGGAAAGGTGTATGATTTTGATAAAGTTTTATCAAAGCATCTTTGTATCAGGAATATGAACTTTGGTAAGAAGGTCAATAAAGTATTGATTTCTAGAAGTCCATTTGATTTCTGAGTACATGCCAAAGCTAGTGGGAGCATAAGTGCTATGCTAATAATCATCATGCAAGTGGGAGCATGATAACTATAATAAGTGCTGCAAGTTAGCAATGTTAATTATAAAAACACAAAAGGTTTCAATTGGGAAAAAGTTGTTTTGCTATAATTAAGGGAGAGGAAATTATACTTCATTTCAATTCTAAAAGCTTAGATTGAGGTTTTAATCATCTTTAGTCAAGGATATATATATATATATATATATATATATATATATATATATATGAATTTTATGTTGGAATGGCTCAACATAAGGAAATTCTATACATGGGTCCATTATTTGCATTCTAAAATTCGATTATGGTTACAGCATCCCTTTTCATAATCTGAATTATGAGAACTTGGCAAATAGAAATAGAAATATCATAGCAAAAGACTGGTCTAGTATCATGTCTTTATGAATCGTGTCCCGTGTGCTTTGGATATAGGATCGATTGCATGTGCTACAATATTCATCTGTTCTAAATTTTTCCAAATGCCCAGAGCATTAAGAGGGAAAAAAGTACTAGAACTAGATATAACTAATTTGATTAAGCAATTGTCGAGTACAATCTAAGGTTTACCAAGGATTGGTTGCTCAGGGACAGTTAAAAGTATAGTGTTAATTTTGGAAGGACCATATTGACATATTCTGAAAAGAGGCAACTCTTGTTCAGGAGTAATAGTCAAAAGGGGAATATGGAAAATGTTCCCATAGGTGGAAGTTATTCATTAAATCTGTGTAAGATTAGGAAACTTAATGCAAGAAGAATGTTCAAGGCAATGAACTTTGAATATGAGACTTTGTTTCCATGAAGTTGATCTCCAATGGAATACTTTGTAATGTTTGTTGACAAGTCTTTGTGACTTTGTGCATAATCATTACAAGTGGACCAATGCATATAAGTTTAGAATCTAACAGATTTAGGTAAATGGTAGGAATTTGGAATTCTTGCATTTGCGGTAAGGATTTGGGTTTGTGAAATGAGTATCATTGGAATTATGTCCAATAGATCTATTTCACAGAGTAAAGATCATAGACAAACTTATTGTGCATACTTAGTGTATGGCATAACTAATGTTGGGAAAAACGTAGTGTGCATACTTGGTGTATGGCATGACTAGTGTTTAGAAAAAAACCATAGTGTACATGCTTGGAGCATGGGACAACTAGTGTTTTAATTCAAGTATAAAGTTGATAGTTTGAAACAGTATGTAATGAATAATGTGTAATCAATATGGTGATAAGTAAAAGATGTTCTATTTATATTCATAAGTTCTGAGACCATATTTGATTCGATTATTCTTGTGTTTCACTTTGCATGTTTTGACTTCCAGAATAACTAGGTCATTCTTCCCGAATGACTAAGTTATTCAAACCATCCACAGTCGGTCATATGTTGGTGGTAGATATGAATCAAGACTGTCATGAGGCTGGATTGCAGATGTCCAAGGTATGGGACATAGCACGAGTTGTTGCAACATTCATGAGTGCTCATAATTTTGAGTATTGGATTCAACCTATGCTCACTAGTATCACTTCATGGAATTTATCTCGAGTGATCATGAAATGGTAATATCATATAAGTCTTCAAACCTAGAGATATGACTTGTTGCCTATGAGTTGGTTATGCATTGATTGTACGAAAACCCATTGGTAACTCGATGTTATAAAACGTGCCTTGGTGTATGATTCAACAAGTAGTAGAACAAGCATATGAGTCGAAGTTTATATGTTCCTTCTTGGATAAGAAGCGATATCTGGGCCCCTCGATGATTTTGTGTTGACCCATGTACCGGGCTCGGTCAGAATTAAGTTGATGTGTTCAATTAAGTTCTATGTCAAACAAATCGGAAATCGGGAAACAAACTAATGGACAATAAGTAAGACATTGTTCCATGTATTTGTCAGGCTGATATCTAGAATAGAGGATTATATGATCACTTATCTTAAATGGTGTATCATCATCATCTCAGTTTCGCGAGACCTTGAAAGTGCTACGATTGTTGATCGGATCCTGAATTTATTCTTGCAAATATAGTTATTAGACTTACCCAAGTGGGAGACTATTGGATTAGGTGTCTAAGTTCATAACTATTTCTAGGATGTACTTGACACGGTTGGCATGGTCTATTTGGGTTGCATGGCATTGCAACACTTGGATAGACTAAAAGAGAGAAAGGACACTTAAGGATTATTAATATATTATAAGTTCTAATATATTAATAATATTATTTAATTAGTATTGATCAAAGAATTAATTTGGAATTAATTAAGTGATCTAAAGAGATTAATTAAATATACAGGGTTGATTGTATAAACAATCTATTCTTATATAGTGGGCTACTGATCCATGGTTGTATGGATTGGGCTAAAACCCATAAGGTGTTCCATGGATAATCCATGGAGGTTACAAACCCATGGATCATGGAATATGAAAAGCCATGACAATTAGGGTTTACACGGTGTAACCCTACTTGTGCCACAACTATATAAGAAGCTACAAGGCAAGCAAAATCGGACACTAAGTGAAGAACAAGAGGGTTATCCAATTTTGAGGTGTTAGTGAACTTCTCTAAAGTATATTCCAAGAGTTGTAGTGATGTGTGAGACATTTGAGGCATCACACTTGAGGTGCTAGGCTCACAAGGTTATCAAGGAATCCAAACTACAAAAGGTATGTTCTTCTTCTAGCATTTATGTTTAAAAGTTCCCCATGCTATGTTAGATAGTTGAAGAACCTTGGAAAATAAAATTTGCATGTGTCTTAGTCAAACATAGATCCAAGGTTTCTAGGGTTGCATGTACACCTTAGGAGTGTTAGAATGCTCAAAACACTACAGAGTATGCTGAGTCTGATCGCGAAGATGGATTTCAATCGCATGGTTCGATTTGGGTTGCATGGCATTTTAATGTTTTGTAGGATCATGCAAAGGGAAGGACGTTTAAAGGAAGAGTATGTTGGATTAGGTGTCTAAGTTCATAACTATTTCTGGGATGTACTTAACCCGGTTGGCATGGTCCATTTGGGTTGCATGGCATTGCAACACTTGGATAAACTAAATGAGAGAAAGGACACTTAAGGATTATTAATATATTATAAGTTCTAATATATTAATAATATTATTTAACTGGTATTGATCAAAGAATTAATTTGGAATTAATTAAGTGATCAAAAAGAGACTAATTAAATATATGGGGTTGATTGTGTAAATAATTCATTCTTATATAGTGGGCTAATGATCCATGGTTTGTATGGATTGGGCTAAAACCCATAAGGTGCTCCATAGATAATCCATGGAGGTTACAAACCCATGGATCATGGAATATGAAAAGCCATGACAATTAGGGTTTACATGGTGTAACCCTACTTGTGCCACAACTATATAAAAACCCCTAGTCTAGCAAAATTGGCACTACATGTACAAGATAGAGGGCTAGCCGATTTTGAGGTTAAGTGAACTTCTCTCAAGTCTATTCCAAGAGTTGTAGTGTTGTGTGAGACATTTGAGGCATCACACTTGAGGTCCTAGGCTCACAAGGTTCTCAAGGAATCCAAACTACAAAAGATATGTTCTTCTTCTAGCATTTATGTTTAAAAGTTCCCCATGGTATGCTAGATAGGTTAAGAACCTTGGAAAATCAATTTTGTATGTATCATAGTAAAACATAGATCCAAGGTTTCTAGAGTTGCATGTACACCTTAGGAGTGTTAGAATGCTCAAAAACACAATTGTTGGGCCAGGGGTAAAATGGTTATTTTACCCTAAGTATGGATTGTGGATCATGGTTTGGAACCCAATTGCTAATTGGGTGATACTTTGGTATTGTTAGCTCGAGAAGTTGTCAGGGAAACAGCTAAGGATTTATTGCAGTGAACTTCAACATTCGAGGTGTGTCTTATAACATCCCAAAATTCAAGGCCAAAAATTTCATTTTCAATTAGGTTATTACATAAAACCAAAGTGTCAATAATCAAAATATAATATTATGAAACCATATCAGAGAATAATCCCAAGGATCTCGTGTGCGGAAAACATAGTGTGATGCGCTGCGACCAAGTCGGCTCCTTTCCTTTGAAACAAAGTACCTGAAACCAAAACTGTAAACCGTAAGCACGAAGCTTAGTGAGTTTCCCCATCATACCACATACCACATAACACCATCGGTATCTCTCAACCAGTAACTGCCATCGGTATCTTTCAACCGGTAACCAGGGACTATTTCACCTCTACCACTATCACATAATAATATGTCATAAACATACAGATCACGTACTAATATCATAAACATGTTGATCACATACTAACATATCATAAACATGTTTATCACGTACTAACATATCATAAACAGACAGATAAGCATTGCATGGGTTCTGTATACCCCTTCGGTATCTTTCAACCGGTAACTGCCATCGGTATCTTTCAACCGGTATCTGCCATTGGTATCTTTCAACCGGTATCCGCCATCGGTATCTTTCAACCGGTAACCGGGGACTATTTCACCCCCCTACCACTATCATATAATAACATGATATAATCATACAGTCAGGCTTATTTGGGGTACTGACCTACCCTTCGATCCTAACGACCGAGTTAGGGAAGAATTATTCCCTGCTACTACCACCGACACACATAGCATATCACATAAGCACATCACATAAGCATATCTCATAAGCATATCACATAAGCATATCTCATAAGCATATCACATAAGCATACCAAGATAATTATCAAAAAGACAATTATCTACCACTACCCCTGTTGGTGGGCCGGCATTGTGGCCTTAGACCCACCCCTACTGAAAGGTAACTCACCTCACACTGCTGAAGTCCCGTAGACACAATCCCACACTGCTGAAGACCCGCAGACTCAACCCCAGCTGTTGGATGACAGATTCCCGAACTGTCAATACCAAAATAACACCCAATTAATAATCAGGTTCCACTACATAACCATAACACATACTTGGATAATTACTACATTACCCCAAGCTTGGCATATTCAAGCCCAAGGCCCAATCCATAGGCCCAAAGTCAATTAGGAAACAAAGCCCAACACATGGCCCAATTTTCCAAATTGGGCCTAGGCCTATACATGGTCTCATTCTAAGGCCCAACATCATATAATCATTAAGGCCCAAACTATGGCCCATCTATGGCCCAATTTTCCAAATTGGGCCCAAGCCCCTTACATGGGCCTTACCCTAGGCCCATTAAATTACTCTAGACAATTTGCTTGATCTTGGATAGCCCATTTAATAACCCAATCATCAAGGCACAATAGAAAGGTCCAACAATAAACCCAAGAGAAATTAGGGTTTCACATAAAATGATGATTAGGGTTAAGTTTCCTACTTAACCCATTAAGGACTTAATCCATTAAGTCCAATATCGCTTAGATTAATCTTGCCAATGCTTATTATTTAATATTTCAAGTTATTAATAATTCTCGTGTGTGTGTCCCAATTAAGTCTCAAAATTAGGGTTTCATTGCATTAGAGTTTTCCAAACCCTAATTAAGGTTTCCAACCCATATTAGTCCATTAGGCCCAATAGTTAAGTCATTAGATCCACTAGGGTTCACTAAGCCCCTTAGACACATGTTTGGTTAGGGCTTTATTGGGCCCATTAAGCCGACTAGAATATCATTAAGCCCATTAGGGTTTTCATTAAGCCCATTAGGCTTTATTGGGCTCATTAGGGCTCACAAGGCCCATTAGGGTTTCAAGCACCCCAAACGAATCAAACTCAACAAGGCGAGCACACCACCACCCGACACGGCGGCCGGTGGCGGCAGGAGGCGACAGCCACCACCCTAAGGTGGTGGTTTTCAATTTCTTTCCATTATTCCATTCTTGTGTTACAATTTACAATGAAAATACCAAATCAACACACACACACTAACTAAGCTAAACATACACACACATAACCACCTTATGGTGGCCGGTGGTGGCGCATGGTGGCAGTGGCGGTTCTCGATGGCAGCCACCACTTCTCGGTGGTGGCAGTGGTTTCTTTGGCTTCCTTCACGTAGCAACAGAACATACATCCATGAATACACCCACAGCCACCTCCCATGGTGGCTGGTGGCGGCGGAATGAGACAGAAGCACTCGACGGCGACAACAATGGTGAACACCGGCTCTATGGCGGCGGTAGCAGCGATCTAGGGCAGGAACAATGACTGTTATCTCGGTTTTCACTCTTGTCGTCGGATTCGCACAATCGACGGTCTACCATGGCGTCACGAAGGCGGCGGCTAGAGGCAACATGAGAAGAAGAATTCCGAAGGGACGATGGCGGCTGGTGTTGACGTTGGTACCGTCGCAGCAGCTTCGTGAAGGTGGTTACCGGTCCCAATCATGGTGGTACAATGCTGGAAGTGAAGTAGGAAGTGGCGGTCAGCGACGACAGCGACTCAGCAACACAGCGATGGCTTGGTGGTCGGAGGAACAAGGGTGGCCGATGGGAGCATAAGGGATGACAGCTGGAAGGATTCTTGTTAGGGTTAGGGTTAGTTTGGGTTATATACCCGTGCCCTAGGAAGTTTAATGTCATAATGGCAGAAATAGTCCCTCCCTTCCAAAATTGTTTTCAAACTAACCCAAATTTTACCATATAAACCCTCAGCATTAAATCCTTTACAATTCAAGTCCGATTTTTACTAAAACAGCCTCTCTTCTACCAATTCTTTTCAAATGAAGTCCCAAAAATTACCAAGTAATCCCTGCCCTCATAATTCTTTAAGGAACCCATCCAAAACTTACACTTTTAACCCCCGACTTCTAAAATTGTGACAATTAGCTCCTCAAGACCATCCTTTGATATATAATTATTTATTTTAGGGCTACCATTTGCTCATTAATTAATTTATTTATCTAATAAAAAAACATGGTATTACAACTCTCCCCCACTTAAATTAGATTTCGTCCTCGAAATCATTCCTTACTTGCCCAACCACTTCTAGTAGCATGGTCACCAATTTTGGCACGCCCTAGCCTTCCCAGGGTAGCCATGACCAATCCTCGTAAAGCCCTAAAATCCGCAGGTGAACGAATTCCTCATAACAAGTTCACATCTACTTCGTCTGAATCTACTATCTCGAGATGGTCTGATTCCCTGACAGACCACTCATATTGATTCATCATCGATGAATCCAGTCCGTTTATCCCTCGACCGACTATTCTACTTTCAATAACTCGAGGCTCCCACTATAAAACAGGTTCACAGACCTAATTACCCCTGCAGATCACTTATTCTTGGTCGAGGCTCAGCTAATCCCACTGGGAGTGACTTGTGACTTCCCTGTCAACCGGCTATTTCGTCCGTACTTGCAACCTGAAACACAAATGCCAAGACTACCCAAACACTAAAAATGTCTGAACACTGAACTGCCTGAAGCAGTATGTTGCCACATGGCTGCTTTCCAAAATCTAACGAGACCTGCCTGGTCTCAATTTATTCACCAACCATCTGAAATACCGGGTTTCGGCCCGGCAGTGGAGTCAAGGGACTCCCACTTAGTCGCCTCACGCGGCTTTCGAACGAAATTCTTCTCCGGAACTAGTTGCCACTAGTTATCATGCCATTGAGGCTCTAACAAATTTCTGATCTAACCGATCGAGTCCATGCGTCGAATCCTATCATCATTAAATCCAAGACTAACAGTGATTGCCAACTAACCGATGGTAGCCTTAAATCACAAGCAATCTCATATAGTCCATTGCTTTCCTGATCCCATAATTGTAGTGAGCCCCTACAGTCTCATTGTTGGCTTAACCAGATCTAATCCATTTGAGTAAATCCGAAATTCAATCTGTGGATTTCCATATCCTCACTGCTGCACCCGAACTGGTGGGTACTATTGCTCCTTTCGCGTCCTAACAACGCACTCATGCTATCTACCAACCTAGTGAATGCTACGGCTACATCCGCAGACTTACAACACTCCCCAAACTAACTGACCACTAGTGAATGCTATGGCTACCCCCGTAGTCTTACAACACTTTCCATACTAACTGACCACTAGTGAATGCTACGGCTACCCCTGTAGTCTTACAACACCTTCCAAACTATCTGGCCACTAGTGAATGCTACGGCTACCCCCATAGTCTTACGATACTTTCCAAACTATCTGACTGCTAGTGGATGCTACGGCTACCCCCGTAGTCTTACAACACTTTCTAACTGAGTCAAACACAAATTCGACCTAACACACCACTGAACTTGAGTCCTAACCGGAACTCTAACCTGTTTCCCAAAACCTGCTATCATATGACCCCACTCTATCAGTACCACAACCCATTTCTGTGATACAAGCGTCACAGTAACCCACGAAATCATTTACACCCTCTGGCATAGTGAGAATCAGTGCCTCGCATAACCACTGTCTGAGAGTCTCAAAGGCTGCCTGCTACTCAGGCCCCCAACGAAAGGCCATCGATTTCTTGGTCGGTCGGGTCAGAGGAACCTCAATCTCAGAGAAGTCCCATGTAAATCTCCAGTAGTAACCTGCTAGACCTAGGAAACTCCGAATCTCAGATGGAGACCTCGGAATCTCCCACTGCATCATGACCTCTATCTTGGCTGGATCAACTAGAATACCCTTCTGGTTGACAAGGTGCCCAAGAGATTGCACCTTGTGCAACCAGAACTCACAGTTAGAGAACTTTATAAAAAGTCTCCCCCCCACTTAGATTCAACTAAGTCTTCACATTACTTGAGAATTGAAGGGTTCCCAATCCTTCTCGCTTTCTAATATCCCACCGATGACAACCTGTGTCTGCCAATGCTAGCGTTTAATCGCCGATTAAACCTTGAGATCTCCCATCCTCGGAAATCTCGATGAGTACTCTTGAAATCTGCTCCAGTCTGACACCTCAATCTATCTAACATGTCGTCAATTGAAGACCTTAATCTTCACTCTAGCTAAGGAATCCTCGTTCCCGCTCCCAATCTTACAGTACCACTAAACTCTAACCGAACACAACCCATGCGAAAACACAATCCTCTTGAACACCCAATGACCAACCACTTATGCATATAACACCCGCGACTGACACTACCCTCTTCATGTCACCAATTCTGTCCTAGCAACGGTAGTGCCTTGAACTCTAAAGGTCATCCATAGACAATTACCGACCATACCAGAACAAATGATAGAATCCCTGAACGTTGACCTCACTGGAGAACTATCACTCCAACCCTGACCGAGTATCCTCTAAATAATACTCCTGCTTAGATCCCGACAAAGATCCGAAATGATAACGGTACGCTAGGAACCCACTTTGTAAGATGTATCCTTCTGTGGGTTCATCAAGGACCTTTCGTCATGTGGAATGGCATATATGATCCTTGGTCACCCGAACACTAGCAGAAAAACCAACCCAAGGTCTGACTTATCGACACCCACTCACAATTCCAAAGCGATGCGTATCCCCAACGTCCATTTAGCAGCAGTAGTAGACGACATACCCGCTTCATCTGGAGGAATACGGATCACCTTCAACTATCAAGATCAACCCTGCCACACCTGTAGCAGCCTAAACCCTTGGTGTGACAACTCGCTCGTGCACTTTCTCGTACGCATTGCGCTGTCTCCGGCCCTGCTAGCCCTTCCCCCGATGATCAGAAGTCATGGGTCTCTTCCCGGGACCCCTTTACTATACACACCTGGTGCGAACCCCTCTTTCCAGGGTGCTTCAAATCGATCCCGCATCTGCAACTCTTGGAAATCATATCCTCCAGGGTCTGACACCCTGTCATGCTCACTAGCTCACTTGCCAATGGCTAAGCTGCAACACTGGAACATCCTCTGTCCCCAACGGGGTCACAAACTTCTAACCAAAGCTTCTCAGATTCTCCAAGACTCTCACCGATTCGAGTACGGATCCTGTGCTTTCAGTAGTATGGGCCCAATACTACCTTCCACACCTATCCGTACTTTCCTCAGCAATCCTCCTGGATCCTCCAAGTCACTTCCTCAACTGGTTCACCCAAGTCTCACGGAGCCTCCCTACTAACCCACTGAAACATATCCTAGACTTACCTAGGTTCTCGATCTTGTCCTGCCATCAGCTGCTGAAGAACTCTCCACGATGCCAGTCATCTACCTCCTGGATGTCGTCACATCCACTAAGTAGCTGACTCCCATCACTTAAGAGTTCCACAAAGCACAAAGCAAGCAGCATTCGGACAATGGAAAAATCTAACCAATATATTCCAATCAAATCAATCTATCCTCTTGTCAGGGATCTATACTAGCATGCAATTCTAAGGCTCACGCAATCAGACATAACCTAAACAGGCTATCCTATCAATAATTGATCAGTACTATCATGCAGCTCAACGAGCACATACATCAGGCATGTAAGGCATCCTCCCTAGATCCTTAGCCCTAATCTAGCATGCAGTTCTCATAATCATATCAGATCATAACATAACATGTACGGGTATCTTGGGGAAAACTTACTTGAGCTCGGCTGATTGCACGCATCACACACTTTGTTCTTCTCAAAGTTCTTTTCTCTTTTCAGATTCTTTTCAAACTCCTTTTCATAAAATGGTTTTACTTTTGAAAATTTTCATACCAAGCCCTTAGTTTGAGTTCAGACACACCCGAGAGTATGTCCGAATCCCTCAAACCAAGGCTCTGATACCAACTTATAACATCCCAAAATTCAAGGCCAAAAATTTCATTTTCAATTAGGTTATTACATAAAACCAAAGTGTCAATAATCAAAATATAATATTATGAAACCATATCAGAGAATAATCCCAAGGATCTCGTGTGCGGAAAACATAGTGTGATGCGCTACGACCAAGCTAGCTCCTTTCCTTTGAAACAAAGTACCTGAAACCAAAACTGTAAAACGTAAGCACGAAGCTTAGTGAGTTTCCCCCATCATACCACATGTAACATCCGGATATCCATGTATGAGAAATTGAGTATTTTATATTGGGGAATGAGGAGACTCGGCGAGTTGACGCCTCAACTCGTCGAGTAGGATCGCGTTTTGGGGACCAGTTTAATGAAGGGACTCGACGAGTCGAGTATTTGGACTCGCCGAGTCGGCGCTGTCAAGGAAAACCCTAATTGTCCGGGTTTGGGACCTATTTAAAGGCCCTTATGGCCTTCAGTGGCGGTCACCTACACCTTTGAGAGACTCCTATCGAACCAGAGAGCTGAGAGAGTGAAGAAGAGCCATTTTGGAGCATTCTTGAGGTGGTTGTGCAATGGAGTAGTCATTTCCAGCAAAGGGAGGTCAAGGGGAGTGTCGATTCAGAGCTTCTAAGCTTCCATCTTCACCATAGAGGTATCAAATCGTTCTCCCTTTTCTTTTTTGGGTAAGATTGGTGATTTTAGGGTTTTCTAGCTTCTTTTATGGCTTGATTTGTGGAGTATAGTGTCCCATTGAGTGTGAAGCCATAGATCTGGACCCAAAGAGGTCCAGAGAGTACCTTCCATCCTGCTTTATGCATTCTATTTGGAGTTTGGAGCTAGGGTTGTTATGTAATGAAGGGTTTCACCCAAATGAGCTTGTAGAACCTTGCATGAGTGCCCAAGGTTCGACCTTTTTGTGGTTATTGGCTTTGAGGGGGATCAGATCTATGGTTTGGTGATGCAGATCTGACCTCAGAAGGTCAGATGAGGGTTGTCATGGGAGCAACCCGTCGAGTCCATAGGCAGACTCGACTAGTCGAGTGGGGGTTGCCCCGCGATTCGTTGCCGAGTAACTCGACGAGTGGAGAGGGAACTCGTCGTGTCTAAGAGGTTTAAAAAGGATTTAGAGAACCCGCATGGACTCGCCGAGTCACTCTTGTATACTCGCCGAGTCTGGTCAGTGTTGACCGTTGACTTGAGTTGTCTTATGTTGACCTTGGGAGTTTTGGTCAACAGAGGTAATAGAGGTCAGGGAGGGGTAAAATGGTCTTTTACCCATTACCTGACTAGAGAGGGAAAGAGTAATCGCCGGTTAATTAGAGTTGGGACTTTGAGTATTAATTAGAGATATTTGCCTTATGTGTTAGGCGGTGGCGAGTCCGAGGTTCGCATGTGCAGATAATTGCTTTCTGATTGTCAGGTGAGTCTTCTCACTATACTTTACCTTGAGTAGGTAACCAGAGTTATGTGACAGAGTATTTGTATGCTATGTATGTTATGTGTTGTATTGCATTATTTCTATGTGATTTATGTTGTGCATGTTTACAGAGTTAGAACCAGAAGGTTCACAGAGTTAGAACCAGAGGGTTCACAGAGTAGGGTCCACGGACCCACAGAGTTATAGCCTCGAGTGGCTAATATGTGTTATGTGTGGTATTTTGGGGAACTCACTAAGCTTCGTGCTTATAGTGTTTTGTGTTATGTGTTTAAGGTTTCTCTCAGGATCACGGGACGGCACCGGCTCGATTGTACACACCAGAGAAAGAGTCATGTTTTGAGGATCCTGGTTTATTAAGCAAGTGAAAATGGAGTTATGTTTTTGTAATTCGATTATGATTGGAATTTTAAGAAAAGTGTTTTTAAGAATTAACGATTATTTTCAAATGAAAAATTGTTTTGAAATTTACGGTGTTACAAGTTGGTATCAGATCCTTGGTTTGAGGGATTCGGATGCACCTTCGGGTAAATCTGGACTCAAACTGAGGATTTAAGAAAAAGTTTCAAAAAGAAATGTGTTTTTATAAAGAGAATAAGAGTTTCAAAGAGAAAGCAAAAAGAGCAGTGTGTACAATCAGCCAGAACCCGAACGGTGATTTCCCAAAACACCCTTATTTTGTGTTATGAGATATTTGTGATATATTTTATGAGATATTGTGCATGCTAGAGGCAGGCTAGGCAATTCATATTTTAGGACTAGAGTGGCCTGATTTGTGATGCCTTAGCCTAGGGTTGCTGATATATGTGATGTGCTTTGAGTATGTGCTGAGCGAAAGTGTCCAGCAGGAAATTTTTAGGGGATTTGAGTAAGGAAGTAATATGGAAGAGGTATCTATATGAGCATATGAGGAGCTTGCTGAGAGGGTAGCCAGATGCCCACGTGGGGCGGAGTTGTTAGAGTTCAGTGATATCCATCACGTATGAGGAAAGCGAGTGGATAATAACCTGAGGATGTTTTTCGTGCTGAAGGGGACGCTTCAATGCCCGAATGCTGCTTGCTTCGTGCTTTGTGGAGCTCTCAATGATGGGAGTCAGCTACTAAGTGAGTATGACGATATTCAGGAGGTAGATGGCTGGCATCATTAGGAGCTCTTCAGTAGCTGATGGCAGAAAAGTGTGGGAATCTAGGAAGAGCCTAGGGAGTAACCTTAGCTAGATGAGTGCGCTGGCAAAGTAGAGAATTTCGCTGGGAAACGAGCACGCGCGACGGGACTGGTGAATGAGAAGGTCGAGCAGCTACTTAGGAGCTCCGGGATAGTCCGTGTGGAAAGTATGGGTAGATGTGGTAGGTAGTATGGGCCCATACTACTGAAAGCAGAGGACCCATACTTGATACAGGGAGTATTCTAAAGGTTCTAAGGAGCGGATTGAGGAGTGATGTTATGGTTCGAGTACCATACATCGGAGCGGATTGAGGAGTGATGTTATGGTTCGAGTACCATACATCGGAGCGGATTGAGGAGTGATGTTATGGTTCGAGTACCGTACATCGGAGCGGATTGAGGAGTGATGTTATGGTTCGAGTACCATAAATCGGAGCGGATTGAGGAGTGATGTTATGGTTCGAGTACCATACATCGGAGCGGATTGAGGAGTGATGTTATGGTTCGAGTACCATACATCGGAGCAGATTGAGGAGTGATGTTATGGTTCGAGTACCATACATCGGAGCGGATTGAGGAGTGATGTTATGGTTCGAGTACCATACATCGGAGCGGATTGAGGAGTGATGTTATGGTTCAAGTACCATACATCGGAGCGGATTGAGGAGTGATTTTATGGTTTGAGTACCATACATCGGAGCGGATTGAGGAGTGATGTTATGGTTCGGGTACCATACATCGGAGCGGATTGAGGAGTGATGTTATGGTTTGAGTACCATACATCGGAGCGGATTGAGGAGTGATGTTATGGTTCGAGTACCATACATCGGAGTGGATTGAGGAGTGATGTTATGGTTCGAGTACCATACATCGGAGTGGATTGAGGAGTGATGTTATGGTTCGGGTACCATACACTGGAGCATATTGAGAAGAGATGTCATGGAATGAGTACCATGGTTCGTAGTGAATGATGCTTGTGGTTCTCCGGTTATCCGGACATGATTGAGTTCGAAGAGGCGTCCCTTGAGAGGGAGATCGAGAGCCTCTCAGAGTATTTTGGTAAGGAGTCAGAGAGAAGGGAGAATTTCGGTCTGAGTTGAGCAATCAGTCGATAGAGGAGATGTCACCTTCTATGATCTGGGTGGTACTATTTATGTTCGTGTGCGAAACATGAGAAGCATCATGTTTAAGTTTTGGGTTTGGGGGTAAACCTTGCAAGTTGTCATTAATGATGATTTTCCACCAGAGTATCAGGTAGCATGTGTGTCACGAGGCAGTGATTTATCATGAGCAGATAGTCAGTTGGGACTGAGATAGTCAAGGACCACGTTACACCTATTTGAGTATAGTAGGGCGTATTGTAGTGGTATCAGTGGGGAGTTCAGTCGAGTTTAGCAGTGCAGTGGTTTTTCTATCTATGTTGGGTATTGAATATGGGAATGGGTCCATGTTCTTGGGATGATCCATGTGTTGGAACGTTGGTTGATGAGTTGAGGTGGGGGAGTACGATGATTTCGTGGTTCAGTCTATGAGCCAGTGATGTTATTGGACAATTGAGTTGTTTGGTATTGGATTGGTACGAGACTTGGAACGACTAGAGGCAGTCGTGATGAGAAGTTCTTGAGGATTTCATCTGAGGTTCAGAGTACATGAGGTCGATTGATTTCCTTAAAGGGGATTATCGGGCGTTGCGTAGCACTTTCTAGGGGCAGGTGCGATTTTACTGGTGAAAATAGTTTGGGGGATGGTTGTGTGCCAATTGGTGATGGTTCAAACCCTGAGTGGGGGAGAACCGGGTACCGTATGGAAGAAAGCAGAGATTTGTCAAGAGCAGTTATAAGTGGGGTATAGAGATCTGCGGTAAGAATTCATGAGACCAGAGATATTGGTGATCGAGGAAAGGGTCAGAGTGAGCTAATGCAGGAAGTACTTGTTTGAGAAGGATGAATGTCTCCACGGCAGGTGGTCAATGGTCAGGAACCTGGTAGTGGTCAGTGTTGTTGCAAGTAGGTAGAGAATGATTGAGCAGCCAACTCCCGGGTCGGTATGCGTATTCTTGCTTGGATTTTGAGCGGTAGGAAAAAGGGTTTCAGAGAATTATCAGCGTATTCCGTAGCGTTAGCGTTTTCTCGTGTTCCAATTGAGTAATTGGATACACCGAAGTTGCGCATTGGGAAAAATGAAGATCTAATTATGGGGTTCAGAGGAAATGTATTATTGTATCTATATGATGCTTGGGGCAGGAGATCAGTGGTTGTGGCAGGATCTTGTGATGTTCTGTTGGGGTGTTCCGAGGTATCCAGGTATGATATCATGATTTTGGAGTTATTCGAGAATCTTGAGTTGAGACGACTTGTGGTGTATCAAGTATCTATGGATCCAGTGAGAGCCTTGGGAGTTGTCATCAGGAAGGACTATTTAAGAATGTGGATTTTCTAAAGAAAGAGGTATTTTATTATGATGATTGTCGTCATAATTTATGATGCATAATTGGGGCAAGTGTGTGTAGATAACTATGATAGTCCGCAGAGCATGAGCTAGTAGACATAGTGTGGTGTGGTATGAGATTTAGATTATGGGGTAATGGGAGTGAGTGTTGTGATGCTACGGGGAGCCGTAGTATTCACTAGTCAGAGAGTGTTGTGATGCTACGGGGAGCCGTAGTATTCACTAGTCAGAGAGTGTTGTGATGCTACGGGGAACTGTAGTATTTACCAGTCAGAGAGTGTCGTGATGCTACGGGGAGCTGTAGTATTCACTAGTCAGAGGATGTTGTGATGCTACGGGGAGCTGTAGTATTCACTGGTTAGAGGGTGTTGTGATACTACGGGGAGCCGTAGTACTCACTGGTCAAAAGCTTTTTGGTGATGTTGAGGAGCCGTAGTATTCTAGGCGGCAAGAGAGTGTGATGATGAAGTGTTCTCCGATCAGAGTATGATGCAGAGGAGTTTTAGGCTCAAGTAGCCTAGTATCGAGTTGTTGGAGCTTGGTGGTTAGGCGAGGGGCGAGACGGGGGTCTCCTTCTCTCTCGGAAATTATTATATTTTGAGTTGAGTTGTGTTGTGTTTGTCGCAGCATGAGGAATTTGGGAAATGGTATTCGCGCGTGGCATAGGGTGAGTCATGAGACTGATGTTTTATTGGGACACGAGGTTTCAACTTTGGGTCGGACCCAAACTCTCGAGTTGAGTTTGGCTTTAATAGTGGGAGGATAACGAGATGAGATTTTATACTTTGAAGGTAAATTCTCGGATGGGAGGTATTGTTATCGTCGGATAACTTTACCTGTATAGGTCAGTACTCGGGTGCAAGAGATAACGCGAGATGCACAGGAGATGTGCGCAGCTAACATCCGAGGTCGGGGTTGAGTTGATCTTCGGTTGGGTTGCAGTCCTTGTATGAGTTAATGAGAATTTTGTGGCTGGTGTGCCATTGGGCTAAGATAGTTGATGTGAGGAGGAATTCAGTGAGACATTTTGGATCATGATTATGGGCAACTGTGGAGGTTTAATTTTTTTTTTTTAGCTGAGGTCAGACCTCGTGTGGTGTTAAAAGAGATATGGAATTTAGAGCGAAGGCTTATGAATGAGATGTTGAGGACACTTCTGAGCAAGCATGGTTATGCTTCTGTGTCTGAGGGCAGAGTGTCGGGATTTCTGTTCGGTCGGTTTCTGATAGCAGTTTTAGAAGATGTACCCCGATGGAGTGTGAACCCTTTTATTCGTAGAGGTGGGGTTCGTCAGTTATGGCATGATCAGTTTGGAGGAGAGATAGTCGGTTGTTGGATATGGTCGTATGAGAATCGGAAAACCAGTGAGAAAGCAGGGTTGTTATTCGAGGAGCAATTATCATGGTGATCGCTCGAGTAAGCGGTCTGGAGGCGGTTCAGGCCACTAGAGTTTCCGGTTATTGGGAAGGCGTATTTCTAGCGGCGAAAGTGTTGGTTTAGACTTTGTTTTGGAGGTTCCATGTGATTTTGGATGTCTCTAGAGAAAGATATTCGGGCGGTATGAGGATCATTTCGGTGGTGCCTTGCGGGTTAATGATTTAAGTTTTGGGTGGTTCAGGAGTGATTTCGGGGACGAAATCTAATTCAAGTGGTGGAGAATTGTAACATCCGGATATCCAGGTATGAGAAATTGAGTATTTTATATTAGGGAATGAGGAGACTCGGTGAGTTGACGCCTCAACTCGTCGAGTAAGATCGCGTTTTGGGGACCAGTTTAATGAAGGGACTCGATGAGTCGGGTATTTGGACTCGCCGAGTCGACGTTGTCAAGGAAAACCCTAATTGTCCGGGTTTGGGACCTATTTAAAGGCCCTTATGGCCTTCAGTGGCGGCCACCTACACCTTTGAGAGACTCCTATCGAACCAGAGAGCTGAGAGAGTGAAGAAGAGCCATTTTGGAGCATTCTTGAGGTGGTTGTGCAATGGAGTAGTCATTTCCAGCAAAGGGAGGTCAAGGGGAGTGTCGATTCAGAGCTTCTGAGCTTGCATCTTCACCATAGAGGTATCAAATCGTTCTCCCTTTTCTGTTTTGGGTAAGATTGGTGATTTTAGGGTTTTCTAGCTTCTTTTATGGCTTGATTTGTGGAGTATAGTGTCCCATTGAGTGTGAAGCCATAGATCTGGACCCAAAGAGGTCCAGAGAGTCCCTTCCATCCTGCTTTATGCATTCTATTTGGAGTTTGGAGCTAGGGTTGTTATGTAATGAAGGGTTTCACCCAAATGAGCTTGTAGAACCTTGCATGAGTGCCCAAGGTTCGACCTTTTCGTGGTTATTGGCTTTGAGGGGGTCAGATATATGGTTTGGTGATGCAGATCTGACCTCATAAGGTCAGATGAGGGTTGTCATGGGAGCAACCCGCCGAGTCCATAGGCAGACTCGACGAGTCGAGTCGGGGTTGCTCCGTGATTCATTACCGAGTAACTCGACGAGTGGAGAGGGAACTCATCGTGTCTAAGAGGTTTAAAAAGGATTTAGAGAACCCGCATGGACTCGCCGAGTCACTCTTGTATACTCGCCGAGTCTGGTCAGTGTTGACCGTTGACTTGAGTTGTCTTATGTTGACCTTGGGAGTTTTGGTCAACAGAGGTAATAGAGGTCAGGGAGGGGTAAAATGGTCTTTTACCGATTACCTGACTAGAGAGGGAAAGAGTAATCGCCGATTAATTAGAGTTGGGACTTCGAGTATTAATTAGAGATATTTGCCTTATGTGTTAGGTCGTGGCGAGTCCGAGGTTCGCATGTGCAGATAATTGCTTTCTGATTGCCAGGTGAGTCTTCTCACTATACTTTACCTTGAGTAGGTAACCAGAGTTATGTGACAGAGTATTTGTATGCTATGTATGTTATGTGTTGTATTGCATTATTTCTATGTGATTTATGATGTGCATGTTTACAGAGTTAGAACCAGAAGGTTCACAAAGTTAGAACCAGAGGGTTCACAGAGTAGGGTCCACGGACCCACAGAGTTATAGCCTCGAGTGGCTAATATGTGTTATGTGTGGTATTTTGGGGAACTCACTAAGCTTCGTGCTTATAGTGTTTTGTGTTATGTGTTTCAGGTTTCTCTCAGGATCACGGGACGGCACCGGCTCGATTGTACACACCAGAGAAAGAGTCATGTTTTGAGGATCCTGGTTTATTAAGCAAGTGAAAATGGAGTTATGTTTTTGTAATTCGATTATGATTGGAATTTTAAGAAAAGTGTTTTTAAGAATTAACGATTATTTTCAAATGAAATTTTTTTTTGAAATTTACGGTGTTACACCACATACCACATAACACCATCGGTATCTCTCAACCAGTAACTGTCATCGGTATCTTTCAACCGGTAACCAGGGACTATTTCACCTCTACCACTATCACATAATAATATGTCATAAACATACAGATCACGTACTAACATCATAAACATGCTGATCACATACTAACATATCATAAACATGTTAATCACGTACTAACATATCATAAACAGACAGATAAGCATTGCATGGGTTCTGTATACCCCTTCGGTATCTTTCAACCGATAACTGTCATCGGTATCTTTCAACCGGTATCTGGCATCGATATCTTTCAACCGGTATCCGCCATCGGTATCTTTCAACCGGTAACCGGGGACTATTTCACCCCCTACCATTATCATATAATAACATGATATAATCATACAGTCAGGCTTATTTGGGGTACTGACCTACCCTTCGATCCTAACGACCGAGTCAGGGAAGAATTATTCCCTGCTACTACCACCGACACACATAGCATATCACATAAGCACATCAAATATGGATAATTATGTGATTAATTGTTAATTTAGATTATTTGATCCTTGTTGTTATGAAAAGTTTCATATTTTTCCCTTTAGGTTTTATAGTTTGAATTTGAACCCAAAAGTTTTGTTGTTATGAAATTTAAATAGTTGAAACCCTAATGTTTTGAAAAAGGTTTCAAAACTTGCCCTCAAGTTTTGGAATTTAAAAGTTGATTAAAAGTTTAATTAGGAATGTTAAATTCTAAAACTCTAGTATAGTTTTGAAAAAGTTCAAACCACACCCTTATGGTTTTATTAATTAATTAAGGTGTATAATTAAAAGAGGTTTAATAAATCCATAAAAGTTTTTGGTTTAAAATTTAATTGAATTAAAAGTATAATTGTTAAATTAGACCACCTAGTATTTTAAAAGTGTAAAATACACCATATACTATATATAACATTAAAAGTCTAACATTATATATATGTATGAGTAAAAGTCAGTCTTACCGTTAGTAGGCCTCATTCACGAAGCTGGTCTATAAGGGGTGTTTAAGGAAATTACCTATAAAATGGCGATTGAATGGGTATCCACTCTTACCCACCGCACTCTTGACTAGTGGAGGGTCGTTAGCCGAACGGGTAGGATAGGACGAAACCTTCCATTATAAGTATAATGAAGTATAAAAGTAACTAAATATTTTCATAAAATTCCCAATCTTAGTTACTTAGGCAAAAGTGAATTGATGCAATTCCATGAAATTACGCTTTGTGCACTTGCGAAGACGTTAGTGGAGCGTGTGTGGTTTACCGGCACACTAAATGGTTCTAAGCAATGGTAGCAAAGGGTGACTCAATGTTTGTCATAGTTCGGTGGAGCGTGTGTGGTTTACCGGCACATTGAATAGGTGACTATAACATGTGTGGGCACCATGTAAGTTTGCATGGTTATTCACACCCGCTTTGTGATCATCGGCATCCCAGTCACAAACAAGAGGGTCATATCGAGATTAAAACATGCCATTGAAAGTTCAATGAATCTCAAAGGATCTAGGAGTTTTCATAGATTTAAAACTTAAATTTTCTTTTTCGTTTATCATGGTGGAAATTAGTGAATCGTCATTCACTTACCTTCAAATGTTCTGCAATTAGGGTTACGGCATCCCTCTCCCGAGTTGTAGAATATTGTGTTGGGTCCTAGCCTTAGTATTTCATTTGGGTGATTTACTAAGGACTCAATCTATCAACTAACTTGAATTTGTTTTCTCCCGTTTTGTAGATGTCAAATTTCGACAACTATGGTCTTCTCAAATCCCGTGGAACAAGCATTCCACATGAAGATGATATTCCACGATTTGATCGAGGAACAAGAGATCATACTTCACTTCCTCCTCCTCCTCCTATTATTCTCCCTAACCCACAAGTTCAAAGGCTTGAAAAGTTCAAGATCACTCAAGCCCTTTTGGCAAGTAAACATAAAGAAGGAAAGTCCGTGTGTGCACACGTCCAAGGGATGAAGTCACACATTGATAGGTTAAGAATGTTGGGATCCGTTGTCTGTGAGGAAATGGCTGTTGATTGGGTTCTTCAGTCACTTCCCAAATCATATAGTGAGTTCGTAAGAGAGTACTATATGATGAACTACGATGTGACCCTTATAGATCTCACCTATATGCTTATTGCTGCTGAATCTGCAATGATTTGGTGCAATAGAAAAGCAAAGTTGATTGGTGAATCTGCCTTCGAGACCTCTATGGATATAGACAATGGCAACGAAAGACATGCCATGATCGAAAAGTTTGATCATAAGAGAAAGGCGATGTCTGAAGTAGTTCCATGTCCTGGTCCAAAAGAGTCGATTTGTTTTATTGCCAAGAGAAAGGGCATTGGAGACGAAGCTGTCCTATTTACCTAAGAGATCTAAGAGATGGGAGAGTCGAAATGTATGGCTCTAATTTAGGTAAAATCCATTGACTAACTCTTTTAAGCTTCATTCTAGATTCTGAATACATAATGTGATAAGATTACAATTGATGTTTTTGTAGGATCGAAGAAAAAGAAAGGAAGCTTAAGGGAAGAAGTGAGCAGAATCTAACCGTGAAGGAATGGATTTCGATCGCGTTTCTCGAAGATTAGATTCTTGAGCTACTACTTAGAGTTAGAATTAGATTGCTAAGAAAGATGTATTAGCATAAGTTTTTCAATGAGTTGCATTGTAAGGACAAATTTTTCCGCAATAAAATAAATTTTGATTTTAAATTTTATTTATTTATCCTTACAATGGCGTGTATGAAAAAATTGATGTTAAAATGTTTCTATTATTAGCAATAATGGATTTGGTTCTTATGTTATTTATGGAAAGTCGAGAATTTACCAAATAGGGAGAGTTTCTCATCGCTCAAGTTTCAATTGGACATAAATTTGGAATCATGCAACCAAGTTGCATGATGAATGAGAAATTTCATATTTGGAAATTAGACTAATTCATTGACAAAGTGTCAAGTGAAGGACTAGGAGATCGAGTACACAAAGTTGTGTGTTGATCAAAGTCCACCATAAGAGTAACAAAGATATTCGTCATGATTTACTAAAGGTTTAGTAAATATGATTATACTTACAAGATTGGGTGTAATTCTGAATTGATTAAAGGGTTTAGATCAATAGCAGAACGAATAAGAAGAATCAAGTAAGCAAAAAGATAAAAGTTTCTCCATTATAAGAAGAAGGGAGAGTAGCTTTTATGCTTTATGATAGGTCTTAATGATTAAGAACCATATTTCAATTGATCCTCTAAGTACAATTGTATGTTCAAGAAGAGGAATCAAGAATTGAAGAAATGGTTAAATCAAAAAGTCAATCATACTTCGTTCCAAAACAAGTCTTAAAGTAAAGATTGTGACAATGAGTGAAAAGTATTAAAGGTTTACAACATTCATCAAATGTGGAAAGTTGTGATATCTTGAATAAGACAAAGACCGACTAGGACCAATTTATGAAGTGTTTTTGATAAAAAACTACACTAACTCTTGAATATTTGTTTGTCAAGAAATGGTTAATGACAAGAGAATCTTATATGTCAAGGAGTCAGTGGGAGTCTTAATGGTCTTGAAAGGTTTCAAGAACAAATCAAATAAACCTTATCGATCATCACTAGCACACGAGTTAAGGTTTACAACCTATCGTGATGACATTATTTTGATTATGTGCCAATCTAATCGAGTTAATTATGCATGAGAGTTCTATGACTTCTCATTTTGAACGCATAAAAGGCAAAGCACCTTAATCAATGAAAGGTACATTGATAGGAAAGGGTGAGCTGCTTAACTACTTGGAAGACATGGTGGGCAGCTGTGCTACCATAAGGTAAGAAATCAAGATTAAGAAAGTTCTGTCCATATGAGTTTGAATTTGTCGTAAACTTTGGTTTTAACAAATTCACATGGATAGGAACACATACGCCATTTAAATCTAAGTGTCATAAGATTTCCTCCTTCATGAAAATGATTGTGAGGAAATGCTTTCACTAAGAAAGATTTTAAGAAGATAGTGATTGTAAAATTGCATTCTCGAATTCAATTATGGTTACGGTATCCCTTTCCATAATTTGAATTGTGAGGTTTGGCAATTAGTCTTAAGTGTTTAGACACACATATGAACTATCGAAGGCAAAGGTGTATAAGTTCAAGAAGCCTTGATAAAAGATTATCAAAGCACTAAGTATTAGAAACATGAACTTAAGAAATTCAATAAGCATTGTTTTTCTGAAAGTTAAAATGTTTATGAATACATGTCGAAGCTAGTGGGAGCATAAGTGTTATGTTTTATAATAATCATCATGATAGTGGGAGCATAAATGTTAAGGCACGTATTGCAAAGTTGGCAATATTAATTATAGAAAACAAGAGTCATACTTTGCAAAGTTGTAAGAGTTGAAAGGTTGTTTTGCTATAATTAAGGGAGAGAATATTATGCTTCATTTCAAATCTAAAGGATTAGGTTGAGAAATGTTAATAAACTTAGTCAAGGGTACATAGTGTGTTCTTAAAATTTCGATTATGATTACGGCATTCCTCTTCACAATTCGAATTTTGAGAACATAGCAAATAAAACATTATGCATTGTGTCCCATACGCTTCGGGTATAGGATTGATTGCAAATGCTTTAATGTTTGACCATTCTAAAATTTCCAAATGTCTAGCGCATTTAGAGGGAAAAAGGACTAGAATTGGTTTTGACTAAAATGATTAAACAACTATCAAAGGACAATCCAAAGTTCGACGAGGATTGGTCGCTTGTGAGTAGTTGGAAGCATGGTATTGGATGGACCATATCGACATTATTATGAATAGAAAAGGTTCTATTAAGAATGAGTTGTCATATGGAAAATATGGAAGCGTGTCCATATTGGGAATTGAATATTAAAAAAATCTATGTCTAGATTAGAAACTTTTATGCAAAAGGATGTTCAAAGGAATGTACTTTGAGAGAGAGACATCATATCTAAGGAATTGTCTTGTAACAATCTCCGATAGAGGACTTTGTAATATCATTGGCAATAGTCTTTGTGACTTTGGTGCAGTGACATTACGAAAGGATCGTTGCGTAAAGTGTTAGAATCTAGCATATTCTCTAAGTAGCAAGAATTGATATTCTTACGTTTATGAAAAAAGGATTGGAGTTGTAAAATGAGAATGATTGGAAATGTGTTCAATTTGTCTATTTCACAAAAGTAAGAACCATAGGTAAACATTGTGTGCATGCTAGGAGCATGGGACACGTGTAGTAATTCAAGTAAGAAGTTGATTAACCGAAACGACAAATAATGAGTAATCGATATGGTGATAAATAAAAGGTGTTTTATTTATACTCAAAGGTTTGAGGCCATATGGGATTAGTATTATTCTTGTGTTTCACCTTTGTATGTTTTGACTTCCAGAATAATTGAGTTTATTAAGAATAATCGAATTATTCGAACGGGTCACAGTTGTTCATATGTTGGAAGTAGATATGAATGAAGACTGTCGTGAATTGGTGTGTGGATTGTCTAAAGAGCATTAGACATAAGCAAATGTTTGTTGCAACGTTCATGAGTGCTTATGAATATGAATTTGAGCATTGGATCAAACCCACGCTCACTTGGATCACTCCATGAATTGTATCACGAGTGATTGGTGAGACGATAACATCTTATATTCTTGAAACTGAGATGTGTAAGTTGTATCTTGCGAATCGGTTGCACATTGATAATATGTAAACGCACTAGTAACTTGGTGTTATAAAACATATTGTTGTGAGTGATTCGGTGAGTGAGTGCAAGCAAGCATTGTATCAAAGTTTATCCGTTCCTTTTGTTCAAAGTAGGATAAAAGCGATATCTTTGGGCCCCTCGATGGTTTAGTAATGACAAACGTAAATGCTCGGCCGGGCTAGGGCTAATTTGATTTGTTCAATTAGTCAGTCGTCATAAATCAGGAATCGAGATATAGTACAAAGAGAATGATTTGAAATCATATCTCATATGATATCTAGAATGGAGGAATATATGATCCCTTATCTAAGGACACGCGTATCTGATAGGATCAGAGTTGACAACGGCTTTGGAAAGCTACGATTACAGATCGGGATCCGAAGTCATACGCAGAATAGTTGTTAGACTTATCCAAGTGGGAGACTGTTGGATTAGTGTCTAAGTCCATAACTATTTTGGTATGTACTTGACCCGATGGTGCATGGTCCTTTTGGGTTGCCTTCACCAAAGCAACTTGATTGGAGAAATAAATAAAGAGAGAGAGGTTATTATGATTTATTAATATGTTATAAGAATAATATATTAAAGGAGAAATCATATTTGTTTAATTAATATTGGTCAATAATTAATTAAGAATTAATTTTGTGATCAAGTGTAATTAATTAAACTAGAGGGGCTGAATTGTAATTATGTGATAGTTACAAAATAAGGTAAGGATTATCTTAAATATAGGGTGAACGAATTTAAGGAGGTAATGCCTTAGAATTCGACTAGGATAAGGGTTTCTAAGACTTATCTTATGGTTGCTTGGTGGGCAAGCAACTAGATAAGGATAAGGACTAAAACCCTAATCTTTACACCTATATAAACCCCCTAAGGCTCATGAATTCGTCCAACCCTTCCCAAGAAGTCCTAAGGACGAATTCCTACCTCTCTCCTCTCTCTTTATACCTTCTCCACTTGCTTATGGTGTTTGTAAGCCATTAGAGGAGTGACACTTGTGACTCTCAGCCTTCCAAAGTCAATTCAAGGAGGAATTGGATTGTTATTACTATATAACAATCAAGGTAATATCTTAAACCTAATTATATGTTAATATTGATTTCCATATGCTAGAATTAGGGTTTATAGTCTTCGATTCAAAGCATGTACAATAGAGAAACCTAGATCCAAGCATTAGGGTTTGTATGAGCACATAAGATGTCTTATGACCAAAACACATCAGTGGTATCAGAGCCATGATTGGTTTCTATTGCATTGATGTCTTGTATGTTTAAAAAATTCGATTTTTGTGATTCTGCTTGATGAACTCGGCGAGTACCACAATGTACTCGACGAGTAGGCCTCAACTCGGCGAGTACAGTGTGGTACTCGACAAGTTCGAGCGTCAGATAAAGCCATATCCGGGATTTCTTGTTGTTTTTGCATAAGGATAGTTACCTTATCATGTTAGATCAATATTAATCCGACTATATGATATATTTGACTATATTTTTGATCTAATTGAAGATATTTATCAATTAATAAGATAATTGTTTCCTTATGTGATAATTGATTAATTATTTTGAGTAAATTGATAAATTATTTTGCAAGAAATCATTAAATAAATCAAATATGGATAATTATGTGATTAATTGTTAATTTAGATTATTTGATCCTTGTTGTTATGAAAATTTTCATATTTTGCCCTTTAGGTTTTATAGTTTGAATTTGAACCCAAAAGTTTTGTTGTTATGAAATTTAAATAGTTGAAACCCTAATGTTTTGAACTTCTTATGGGCATTAGGCTCTTATATCAACAACCTATCAGGCTGATATATACCTTGATTACATCTCACATGATACTTTTTGGTTATGGTTAGCTTGTGGTTGCTCAAAGAATAACACCTTAGCAAAAACAATACACCATATACTTACAAAATGGTCAAGGATTCAAGTTCAAATAGCCACATAACAAACAACTATGTACTTGATTTATCACATAATGCTCTCAAGAGTTGGAAAAAAATAGCCCTATTGCAAACAAATACACCATTTTCAATCATAAAGTATACATGCAACACTTTTCAAAGTACATCTACCATAACTACAAAACCAACATACGTCAAATGGCTCATAACAATTTTACAAATCCCTTTGAAAAGATCAACACCAAGTACAAAATAGCACGACTAAAACTACACTATCATTGTATCACTCGTGACTTGAACAAGATAAGAAGCTTTACTTCGAACCTACACATTGTTACACAAAACTTCATCATAAAACAACAAAAAACCAAATTATAGAGAAATATAATAAACGAATTAATCACATACACACCTTTGAAGCATAAGACCTTGTGTCGGTAATGTTGATTTGACAACAACAATTGCGTAGATAGAGGCCCCACATTTCATTCAACAATGTCTTCTCTTTCATCATTGGATTATATAAAAACCAGTTTTCAGTCAACACCAAGTAATTATAAATTCTAAAAAGATCACAAGTTTTGTCTTTTAGATTGATCAATGTCAGTTGTCTTATCACCTCTTCTTCATCCTCTACCTTGTCAAAATAGCCTAGAAGAAATCGGAAAGCAATTTCACTTCTAAGTTGCTTGGAGTGCAAGCAAACTGAAGGAATACACTCAACAGCTCTCAAGCAATTTATGTCCAAAGGAATCCTGTTTTTACAAAATCAAAAAAGATAGTTTTTTTTTTTGGTAATTAAGATAAGGGAAAACTCCATAAAAGTCCTTATATTTTGGCATTATAATCGATTTAGTCCTTATATGTCTTTTTTATTCACTTAAGCCACAAAAACCGGCAATTATATTCATTTTGACCCTTTTACATGGGAAAACTTTCAAAATCTACACTCTGTGCCCAGGTTTTAAATTTTATTACAAATTTGGTCCAAAAATTTACACTTTTGGCCTAAATTTTAATATTTGGTTACGAATTCATCCTAAATTTAGTTTTTTACAACTTTTTTTCAATGTTTTGTTTTGAATATGTTTTTTTCGGTAAAAAATCATATTTGTACAAAAAATATATATTTTCACATAAAAAACCTTTTTTCTATATAAAAACTTTTTTATGTGAAAATATATTTTTTGTAAAAATATGATTTTTTAAAGAGAAAAAACATATTCAAAACAAAACAAAGAAAATGTAAAAAACTAAATTTAGCATGAACTCGTAACAACGTTTTGAAATCCGGGCTAAAAGTGTAGATTTTTGGACCAAATTTGTAATAAAATATAAAACTTTGGCCAAAAGTATAAATTTTGAAAGCGGGATGACCTGTTGACCGGGTAAAAGGGTCAAAATGAATATAATTATCGAGTTTTGGGACTTAATTGAATAAAAGAAAAACATATAAGAACTAAATCAATTACGAGACCAAAATGTAAGGACTTTTATGGAGTTTTCCCTTAAGATAAATGAAAGAAAAGAAAATAGTGGTGAATAAAAACCTTGAAGCAATGGATTTTGATATTTTTGTACAGCTGGCACTCCATTCTTCATCTTTGAAGAAATTAATCAAAGATATCATACATTCATATAAATCCATAGACAAGCCTAGTAACTGTCGATCTAACATAAGACGAATTATAACAACCACCAACTCTTCTACTTCTGATGTTGAGAAAACAAAATGAAAATTCCTACAAAATAAATTAAAAGAAATTTAAAATTTTGTTACTAAAGATGTCATGTGGGCCCGTTTGTTATGCAGGACAAAACAGGTTGTACTATGTCTGATGTTAATAATTGCAAATTTGTGTCCCATCCAAAAAGGTGGGACGTGGAGTTAGTTTTTGTGTATTGCTTGTGCAAAAGACGTAAATGCCCTCATCATATTGATCATTGAAAATAAATGTATTGGTATATGAAGTTTTCCCTAACCTGGTTTGGCTACAAGTAGAGATGTATTTGATCCATGCTCTAATGTTTTGAGGTGGGCCCACGTGTTCAGAATCTGAAATTAGAGAAAAAAGGAATTAAGTAAGATGCTATAAAGTATAAAATTCAAATAGACATAAGAATGTTGCTATTTCTTGAATTATACCTCCAAGGTCCATTTCAGTATCACAAGAATCTTTTTTAGGTGAATTCAGTAAATATCCATAAGTTTCAAGGGCAACATTGAGTTCCAAATAAGTTGGAAGCCAATCAATCTTTAAAGACAATGATTCACCCTAAATAAACCAAGAAAATAAACTAAATTATACATGATGAATTATATTGACTTGAATTAATGACAATTGACACCTCATTTTTTAGCAAAATTGCACACCAAAAGTTGACTGCAGCACTTCTGAGAGCTTCCTTTGATGAGTACAACACTGTAATTATAAACATGGGAAAAAAATAAAATGTGAATTATTGTGTAAAAAATATAAAAGTGTTAGGAGATGAATGAGTTTAACATACTTAAGTGAAAAGTCCATGTTGCTATGGATTTCTCTACTTTGCCACATTTTTGGACCAATTTCAATAGCCAGCCATTAGTCAATAAACCCTCAAAGAATGTTTCTCCTGCAACAAGAAGATGACAAATACTATTGGTAAGGGTAATTACAGGATTGGACTTTGAAATTACCAGATTGCCCCTTACTAACATGTTTCCAATGTTTTTTTATTACCATGTATATCATGAATGGATACTTTTTTTTAAAAATACTGACCTGATTCGGTACTAAGCTCAACCAATGAATTCACTTCATGGTTCAAAAAAGAATGAAAAATAGAGCAACTTTGAAGATTGGTAAATTCAAATGAAGGTGGGGATTTCTGTAAATTGTAAGAAGAAAATTGTGTTATGATGTGTGATAATATACAAAGATTGTTAATCAGAAAATCAAAAGTCAAAACATCATGTAATAAACCTGGTTCCCAAAAACTTGAAGACCCCAAATGGAAACATCATCCTCATCGCTTAGTTTTGTCATCTACAAAATACAACTCATTGAGTTACATTGCAATGAAAGAGCAACAATGTTTTATACGAATTCAGATAGATAATGAAAAAATAAGAGCAAGATTTGTGCCTTTTCATGACATTCGTCAACGTATTTAGATAACTTGGCAACTCTGCCGTCTTCGTCATCATCAGAGTTGTAGGTTTTTTTGGTTTTAGCTATTTTTGATTCCCTTTCGATTACCCTATTCTTCTCCTTGTAGTGATCCACTAGTAAATCATCCAGACCAATCACTTTTTTCCTGTGAATTTACAGTTGAAGCTTCACATATTTGAAGTAACAAAAGTGAAAGTGCATCTGTTAACTATCAAAAGAGGATTTGACCCTTAAACTGTAGTGGAATCAGATAAAAATCAAAAACCCTAACAGTCGAACATGTCAACAGAAGTCAAAAGGTAATGACCAATAATCTAAACCCTAATTTTACAGATTTTGAAAGTTCATACGAATGAAACGACGCAAGAAAACAAAAGCGGGAACGAAGGAAACGTTTCGACTTTCAGGAAAAGAGCAAAGGGGGTTAACGTTACCTTTTTTTGGGGGCGACAACGGGTGAAGATGCGAGTAGAGCATCCGACTCGAAATCAAAAGGGTCGTCTTCCATATTCTGAAGTTTTGAAAGATTTTCTGATCTTCGAGAATCGAGAATCTCTTCTGTGTTGAGGAACCTGACACCGTTTCAAACAAGACGCCTTCCGCCGCGCCAAAACTGGGAAAGAAAACCTTTTGGATGGCCCCGACCCGATTACCAAACTGATGGGTCTTTATTCGGGTTTTCAATCCGAGCATCAAGTAATTCGATCCGCTTATTAATTGGGCTTTGGGCTTTGAAGTGGAAAACACATAGTTAACAATACAAGTTCAAAATTGAAGCAATACTCTAACAACACCAACAATTTCAAAGCCGAACTGACTCATTTAGAAGCAATAAATATTCTAACGAAATTTGGGCACGGCAATGGCTGCATTTTGACCAAAACTAGTTTTACCCAAAACAATACCAACAATTTCAAATCAACATACAAGTTGAAAATAGAAGCAATTTATATCATTTTAAGCGAATAATGACATTTGACAACTATTTTAACATTTATAACCATAAAATGAACTTTTATTATTTAAAGCTATAACGAAATATATATTTTTTCGTTATTTAAAACACCAAATCACAACACTCCTAAAAATAAATTAAAATTTTATTTATGAATTAATGGAATATAGTCGATATACGGCGTACTCTAAGAGGCTAAGTCCTAGAAATCCTAACTCCAAATCCATTTCTCGATCCAGAGTTCTAGACGTGAAAGGCATGTATTCTGTTATTCATTTCATTCTAGTCAATGTAAAATGCTAATTATTAGTTAATTTAGAGATGTGCATAATTTGTATAAATTTAACATGTGAAAAGCTACTCAAAAATAACATGTCGGCTCTTTGACCTAAAATCAACCCACTAACCCGCAAACACATATGCTTAAACGAATTATATGGGTTGGGCTGGGTTGGGTCAATGTATTCTGACCCACCAACTCGTCAACCCGAAACCCGACCCAATTGTCAAGCCTATTAATAAGCCAAACACCTTCCATAATCAACAAATGATCGAAAGTAACCACCCACTCTTTCAAGAGCATTATTTTATCCTAAACATTAAGAATACCACAAGATAACCCATTAGAAGCAGAAATAGCAAAATCAAAAAAGAATTACCCTATAAACGTCTAACATGAAAGTCGTTGATTGAGTCAAATTTTATCTTTTGAATAGTAAGGAAATTAATGCAATGATTAAGACATAATTTCCTCACCCATCTCTTTTTTCGCCTAAGCAAAACCTTAAATATTCGATGAAAGAAAATTCGTTGACACTCAAATTCTCCAAATTGTGTAATAATCTTCTAATTATGTACTTCACACCCATTTGTTGAAAACCCCATAGCTTCACTAATCTCTACAAAAGCATTAAGCTTTTCTAGAATATAAAACCCCTCTGAATGTTATTAGGTGTTAAAGGCTTGTGCGTTGCTTCCCGTTACCACCACCACTTTCTATTAACGTCGTTTTCTTCTTTTTATCAAAACGTCGGTACCCACACCCACCAGCCTAAGAGTCTCGCACCTTATAACTAACATCCGAGCCTTCACAAACCTGGTCTCCAATGATTTTATTTTGTCCTAAAACAGGCCCAGTCTTACTTACTAAAACCGAGGCAGCAGCAGGAGAAAAAACAGCCCCTCGGTACTTTTGATCATGTTGTTGATCACATGCTTCTTTTCTCGGACAGTAGGCGTGAATTAGGATTTATAGAATTTTGTTGATTTCCTTCCATCGACTTGGCAATTGACGTAAGTAGAGTCGGTTCATCTTTATCTTGAGAAGCAAAAATTCTAGATATTGTTTTTCCATTAGCTATAACCCATATATTAGCTATAATTAAATCATTTAAACCGAAAAGCGTCACAGTTCACTTCAACATTAGAAACATTATTCTGATTATTGTCTTGCAATTGAATCGGTTTCCGATACCCCTTCCAAATCATCGTTTTCATCTCATTCCTCTACTTGAACCGACGGTTCAATCTCACCGTCTTCCACTTCATTTTGCAGAATGTGTGGATTTACAAAACTATCAATATTTTCTTTCGATTTTAACTCCTAACCCGAATCATATGAATCTCCCCTTCAAAAGTTAAATTAAATAAATCCACAATCAATGAAGCTTCGGTAGTTTTAATAAATATCTCATACTGAATAAATTAGTGTCACACCCCAGTCAGCGGTGGAAACGTTAGGTTGTGCAACGTAGTCATAGATCACAGTTATTGAACATTGAACAATAAAAAAAATAACAATACAAAATACATATTCTATTAATACCGAATAGATAATACATTGTTTTTGTTCTTCGAGTACATGAAAACCAAACTACGATGAGTGTCTTAATAATCATGCATAAAACATAAATTGGGATTTATTAGTGGTTCCTTAATTATTCATGAGGGTAAAACTCCATTTAATTACGTCTTTTAGAATACATGAGTTTTGAAGATATGTCAATAATAATGTTGGTGAGTTTCAAACGTTTTGACACATTGTACTTTTATAACTAAAAGTATATTTATATAATTTTGATTGGTTATCCGGCTTATATAAAATGTGTACTTTTTCTAACCAAAAAGTGTAAAATTTGATACTATAAATATCTACCTTACTTATGTGATACGTGGTTCTTTTCATTTTGATATTATGATCATAAGTTCTTACCTGACTTATCAAATACATTCATACTTGTAAATCACTACAAGTACTAAATAGATCAAATTAAGTCCTATTTAAACTTAATTAATTGCTTTTAGAGTGTACTTTGTGGCGATTATAAGCCTATACCGAGCTAATGGCTAGATTCAACCTCTATAAGGCACTAAAAAAGGGTCAAAACATCTCCAACACTTCATCAATGTCGTGAAAGAGATTAGAGAATGAACATTATCAACCGTTTAGACTCATCAGGCAAGGGTTGTAGCTATCAACAACATGTACGGTGTCAACACGTATAGGTCTATACACAACGTTACTCACTCGTTTAAGATTAATGTCTATAGCATAGAGGGGTTTTACTAAGTTTTTGTTCTTCGTTAATGAAGTGATCAACTTATATAGTACACCCAAGTTGAAATAGTTCTAAAAGTGTGTGCTTTCATTTCCTAAACTTTAAGTTAAAAACTTTCTAGACTCGTTTTTCATTTGTTAAGTTCAAACCACTCTATAAGTGTGATTGTGTGTCCTAAACTTTAAGTTGTGAAGTTTCTAGACTTGTTTTTATTCATTGTATAAAAACCATTATAAATTATCTAACGAAATTTGGGCAGCGTAATAGCTGCATTTTGACCAAAACCAAGTTTTACGCTAAACAATACCAATAATTTCAAATTAACATACAAGTTCAAAATAGAAGCAATTGTTGGAATCCTAAGTCTTGGGGTCCAAGCAATCTTATTTATGGCAAGTCTAGTTTATGGCAAGTTGGTTATAAGTTTTCCAGTCTAATACAAGTTGGTATGTTAGGCTATATATACATGTCCATAATCGAGTTTATGATTATGAGAACATATTGTAAAAACATTGGTTTTGAGTGATTTTCCAATTAATCAAAGAGTTATTTTGGTTATTTTGTTTTGCATTCTTGTTTTATAAACTTTAATTGGTATTAGAGCTTAGGAACCGAAGGCTAGGAGATCAAATTTTTACCTGTTGTCAAGTTAGGTCAACATGTCGAATGCAGGAGGAGCTGCTCCGGTGAATGTGAAGGAAGTTGGGTCCACCACAGTCGTATGTCCCATGTTATCATCAACCAATTATACTGTTTGGGCTCTACGAATGAAGGTAGGTCTCAAAATCCATAAGGCTTGGACAGTAATTTATCCAGGAACAGAAAAGAACGAAGATAAAGATTACCTGGCGATGAGGTTGTTGTATCAGGCGATCCCGGAGACTTTGATTATGTAAATCAGGGATGTGGAGTCCTCAAAGGTGTTGTGTGACGCAATCAAAGCCAGGCGTATGGGTGATAACCGCGTGAAGGAGGATAGGTTACAAACCTTGATGGAAAAAATCAACCGATTAAAGATGTCTGACTCGGAATCGATTGACGATTTTGCGGGAAGATTGTCTGGGTTAGCCTTAAAATCGGCATCCCTAGGAGAAGTAATTGATGAAACGAAGCTTGTGAAGAAATTTCTCAAATCATTACCGAGAGTGAATTTCATCCACTTGGAACAAGTCTTGGATCTCAATTTGGTTGGATTTAAAGATGTTGTGGGAAGGCTTAAAGCTAATGAAGAAAGGATTAGATAAGAAGGTGATGACGGAGGAAAAGAATCGAAGGGTTTGTGGTCATCGAGCAGTGGCGACAATGGTTCAAGTGGTGGCGAGGGCTTGTCTGGTGGAGCGAAGGAAAGATCGACAAAGGGAAAAGGGGTGTCGACTGGTAATCATGGATCAGGAGGGTTCTATGGGTCCGACGGATCAAGTGGGCCTAAATCATGTAATTGGGTATCATAAAGGGTTAAACCCAATCACCACAAGTCCAATTCTAATTTAATTCAACCCAATTCCACCAATTGCAAAAAAATGTAATTGTTGTTGTGACAAAAATCGGAAAAATAGCGAAAAAGGACCGATCTAAGGTAATTTGTTTTTAGTGTGATATATCAAGTCACATTACCAATGAATATCCGGAACGACTTCAAAAATTACAAGAAGGTGATTTTTCGGAATGTGATGACAACGATGAGCCCATATTTTAAATACGGGTTGGGGTTGAAGAATTCTCTAGAAGGATTTAGAGATTCGAGGGTGATTATTGGAATCCTAAGTCTTGGGGTCCAAGTAATCTAATTTATAGCAAGTCTAGTTTATGGCAAGTTGGTCATAAGTTTCCCAGTCTAATACAAGTTAGTATGTTAGGCTATATACCTATCCATAATCGAGTTTATGATTATGAGAACAAATTGTAAAAGCATAGGTTTTGAGTGATTTTCCAATTAATCAAAGAGTTATTTTGGTTATTTTGGTTTGCATTCTTGTTTTCTAAACTTTAGCAATTTATATCATTAATTTAAGCGAATAATGACATTTGACAAGTATTTTAACATTTATAACAATAAACCATAAAATGAACTTTTCTAATTTATAGTTATAACAAAATATATACAAATGGTTTAAAAACATTCGTTTTACCAACCGGTGTGTGTGTGTGTGTGTGTATATATATATATATATATATATATATATATATATATATATCAAAAAAATCAACTTATATAAACCTTTAAACTAATGATTTAACTTTTATATAAAAAGAAATGACGAGATGCACGTATTCTCCCCCGAGAAAAACATAAAAATTTGAAGAGGGGGGGGGGGGGGGGGGGGGAACTCACTTTCATTCGGTGCTTTATCATTGCTTTGTTCAGATATGAAATGGGGATTCGAACCGCGACTTGTTATTTTACAAACGACACTTGAAGGTTGTAGGTAGGGCAAAAGCAAGTTGGAAAACTATTCGGATTCACCGGAAAACTGTTCGGATCGGGAACTGGGATTTGTCTAGCAATTTCTGACTTTTTACTTGATACACTTTTTGTAACATCCCATTTATTAAATAATAAAATAAATGAATTAATAATTGAATAGTAGTCCAAAATCCATAATATTTAGCGGGGTGTTGGTTTTGGATAGCCAAATGATATAATTTTGATTTCTGAGGGTTAAAGTGTAATTTCGGGATTTATTTTGTAAATATTTTTAGAAGTCGGGGGGTGTTTGGTAAATATTGGACCTAAATTGAAATGAGTTTGGAATGCTGAGGGCTGAATTGGTAAATGTTGGATTTAATTTGAATGAAAAAGGATAAGGAGGGACTGAAAGTGTCATTATGGACCAATGTTTAAAATTGGACGGGACTTATATACCCATCACCACCTTGTATTCAAACCCTAACCCTAAAACTATTCATAGCCACCACCCACCTTATATCTCATTTCACCTCCGGCCGCCACCTTCACTTCTACGATTTTCGGCGCCGCACCACCACCGCTGTTGAGGTCGCAAACCACCGAAGCCACCACCGCGACCATCCTACTGTCGGAGAAACAAACCCGTGGTGGAGCCGTCGCTATTCTCATTTAAAGACGCACCACCTTCTTCCAACTATTGCATTGTTGCCGCCGCTAAAAAAGAATACATAAAATTGACAACATCAACAATTATTTTATTGAAGATAATAATCAGTTGGTTTTGTAAGATACTTACAATAGAAAACCTCACTAAAAAAAACTCTCAATCACTCAACTTAATCTATACAATAACAACAATTACACGAAGAAGATAACATGAACAATCCCTAAAAGAAATCCTAATCATCTGAGAGAACAACAAGAGCAAAATGTGAGAGAATACTGTGAGTTATGTGAACCCTATTGCATTGTTGCCGCCGCTAAAAAACAATACAGAAAATTGACAACATCAACAATTATTTTATTGAAGATAATAATCAGTTGGTTTTGTAAGATACTTACAATAGAAAACCTCACTAAAAAAAAACTCTCAATCACTCAACTTAATCTATACAATAACAACAATTACACGAAGAAGATAACATGAACAATCCCTAAAAGAAATCCTAATCATCTGAGAGAACAACAAGAGCAAAATGTGAGAGAATACTGTGAGTTATGTGAACCCTCAGCACAACAACACATTAAATATCACGTATCATGGGTCACACATCGGGTATGGATATAACCAGTGTGTTCCACGTCTTTGAGAGAAATGAGCCGCAGCCCATCTAAAAGAAAGACTTGACAAGAATCACCATCCTATAACAATTCTGCACAAAAGAGAAGAATATACAAAAAAATAATAAATACTAATTAAGTAACACATAAATAAAAAGGATATAATAGAAAAGAACAATGAAAAGTTTGAAAAAAGATGTTACATAATTCAACACCCCCCCCCCCCCCCCCCCCCCCCCCCGGAAACTGATCATTATACCATAAACGGATCAACATGCCCCATTTCACCACATAAGTATTCATGTTGACCGGAGGTCAAACCCTTAGCCAACACATCTGAAACATTTTCTTCTGAATCAATTTTAACCACACAAATAACTTTCTTCGAAAATTTTTCTTTAATAAAGTGTGTGTCAACATCAAAATGCTTTGTTTCTTATGAAATGCAGGATTCAAGACTAACTTTACAGCTGAATCATTATCACAATAAACAAGAACATAAGTAAGATCTTTAACTCCCAAATCAATCAACACCTTTAAGATCTGTTATAGAACCAAGAACTCTATATTCTGATTTGGTGGAAGAGTGAGAAACAATATCTTGCTTCTTGCTTTTCCATGAAACCAGACTTTTACCAAGAAAAACTGCAAAACCTGTTACAAACCTACAAGACACCAAGCACTTAGCCCAGTCTGTATCCACAAAATCACTTAAGGACAAAGAATATGTTTTATGACGCTAATGCCTTTATCAGGATTATTTTTTTAAAAACGCAATAACCTAAGAGCAATTATTAAATGAGATTTTCTTGGAGAATGTATGAACTGACTAAGTACCTGAACAGTATAGGCAATATATGGCCTAGTAATGGTCAAATAAATTGATTTCCTATAAGTTTTTGAAAATGAGTAACATTTGTTAACAAGTTATCAAAATTATCAACCCCATCAACTTTTATAACAACATTAATATCAAGAGGAGTTTTAACAGGTTTGCAACCTAACATACCAAATTCATTCAAAAGTTTTAAACAATATTTTCTTTGTGGTAAACAAATTCCCTTATCAACATTTGTAACTTCGATAACAAGAAAAATCCTAAGTTTTCCTAAATACTTAACTAAGAACTTTGATATTAACAAATCTTTAACTTTGTTTATTTCATCCAAATTATTACCGGTTAAGATAATATCATCTACATAAACCAATAGGACAACTACAATATTATTAACACTTCTAAAAAACAACGAAAAATCATTTATGCTTTGTACAAAACCAAAATCCAAAAGAAAAGAGCACAACTTTGCATTCCACTTACGTGAAGCTTGTTTAATACCATAGAGAGATTTTAATAATTTGCAAACACGTTTGTCACCTTTGGTATAATAACCAAGAGGCAAGCTCATACAAACATGTTAATCTAAATCACCATCTAGAAAAGCATTATTAATATCAAGTTGAAATAAAGACCAACAAGAATTAATAGCAAGAGTAATGACAATTCTAATAGTCACCATTTTGGTAACAAGAGAAAAAGTATCCTCGTAATCTATCCCTTCTCTTTGATTGTAACCTTTAGCCACTAATCTGGCCTTGTACCTTTTAAATTCTCCATTAGATTTATATTTAATCTTGTATACCCACCTGCAACATATAGGTTTCCTATTAGGGGGAAAATTAGTAATTATCCAAGTTTGATTTCTATATAATGCCTCCAATTTCTCATTCATGGCCTTGACCCAATTTGGGTCATTAGCAATCTTAAAATATGACTAAGGTTCAGGAGTCTTATTTAATCTTGAAACAAAACACTTACTTTCAGAATAAAAAAAACATAGCTAACATTTCTTACTATCCGATATTTATACTTTCCCTCTATTATATAATCATTAAATTTTCGAGGTAATTTAGATTCTCTATTAGATCCCCTACTTCCTATAGAATACAATTTAGAAAAAACTAGTAAAGAATGAACATTTTCCTCATAAAGATTGGGAGAATGTGAAGCAACCAACTCAGGCTGCAAAGAAGTGCTTAAGCCATCTTGAATGCCATCTTGAACCAACCCAGTTGCACCAAAAAAGAGGTACCATCCTGATCAGAACCGGTTACACTAAGAAAGGGGCTGGAACTAACACTGCGACCCTTATTGTTGCTAGCAGATTCTCTCGTGAGATAAACATCATCCACTATATCAGACACAATCAGCTCGTCATAGGAAAAAGAATCCCAAGTAAAAGAAGAATCAAATAAAGACTCATCAAACAAAGCACCATCAGACCTAGATGTCATTTTGTAAGGAAAGACAGATTCATAGAACTTCATATCTCTGGAAAAGAAAAATGTACTATTATCAAGACTATAAAGCTTTTACCCTTTTTTCTCATTAGAATATCCAATTAAAACACATTTCTCATATCTCACAGAAAACTTATCCGAAACATTAAGTTTAATAGCAAAACAAAGACAACCAAAAACTATAATGTTAACAAAATGAGGAGATCATTTATGAACCAAATCAAAAGGTGACTTCCCTTTAAGAACTGAATAAGGAGGTCTATTTATTAAAAAAAACAGTTGTAAGAACAACATCTCCCCAATATCTTTTAGGTAATCCAGACTGAAAAAACAAAGACCTTGAAACAGTCAGAAGATGTCTATGTTTTCTTTCAACCACACCATTTTGTTGTGGTTTATGAATACAAGAAATTCGATGAAGAATTCCTTTGCTATCAAAAAAGTTTTTCATTCTAATATTAACAAACTCAGTTCCATTATCAGATCTAACCACTTTAATTTTAATATTGAATTGATTTTTAAGAAACATATAGAAATTTTGAAAACATGTAAACAATTCTTCTTTAATTTTTAAAAGATATACCCAAGTAGCTCTAAATAAATCATCAACCATAGTTAGAAAAAACCTAAGACCCCCAAAGGCAAAAATTGATGGGTTTGAGCTAAAAGAACATCCTATGTGCTCATGCAAACAATTGATGGGTTTGAGCTAAAAGAACAATTGATGGGTTTCAGTCAAAACCCTAATTGGATAGCTTAAGCCTTAAGCAGTCCACAGAACCTTCCAGAATAAGGCCTTGGACGAAATCTAGATGGGCTCTCACTCTAATTTCGTCCACCCCCTCAATTCCATAAGGATTTTCAGCCCAAATAAACTATCACACAATTGACAGTTCCAGTCCCCTTTATTTAATTAATCTGTTTTAGTCACAGAATTAATTCCTAACTAATTCTTGTCTAATATTAATCAAACTATACGATTTCTCTTTTAATATATTATTCATATAACATATTAATAAATCATAATAACCTTTTTAATCATAAAGCATCCTATCATATTGCTTTGGTGAAGGCAACCCAAAAGGACCATGCACAATCGGGTCAAGTACTTACCAAATATAGTTACGGGCTTAGACACTAATCCAACAACAATCTTATAAGGGCCCCAAACATCAATATGAATAAGTTCCCCTAAACACTTAGTTTTATGTTCACTTAGAGGAAGGACTATCTAGTTTGTTTAGCTTTATGACACACCTCACAAGGAAGAATAAAATCATTACCAAATTTTAACAAGTCCTTAAGATAATTTAAAGCCTGATCAGTAGGGTGTCCATGTCTATTGTGCCAAATCAACTTTGAAACAAAACAAGTAGTATACTTAGAAAAACATGACCTACCATTATATTTATTATTAAGATAGTACATGCCTCCAAATTCATTACCAGTCTCCTTGGACAGTGAATCATGAACAACAAATTTATTTTCATCAAAAACAACTTGACACTTATTGTTTCTACATAGCTTGTGAGTAAATAAAAGGCTGATATGAAAATCAGGGACAACAAACACATCAAGCAAAGACATAAAATTAGACAAATAGATATTGCCAATTTTATTAACTCTTGCAGTTGATCCATTTGGGCGATCAACTTTAAGATTAAGCTTGGAATTATCCACAATGTCAACAAGTTGGGATTTAACAATAGTCATATGTTGACTAGCTCTTGAATCAACAACCCAGTTACTACTACTAGAGAAAACAACTGCCATATTGGCATTGGCAGACACATCCTCAAGAAACTGTTTTTTAACTTAAGAGATAGATGATATTAAAGTATTGATCAACAGTAAGAAATTGTTGATCAACCTTACCCACATACCATGTAGAGGAATTAGAAGACTCATTCACGTGTGAAGCAACAACATGAACATTGCTTGAAAACTTATTAGTACTGTTAAAATCATTCTTAAGTTTAAAATATTTCAGAAACCCAATTAACTTGTAACATCTCTCAATGGTATGTCCTTTGAGACCACAATGTTCACATTGAAAAACCTAATTTATTCCTTTATATTTTCTAGAATAATTGATTAGAATCTTCGCTAGATACAATTGAAAAATCAGTTTTCACATTAAGTAAAGGATCAAGAAGTAAAATATGTCTCTTGACCTGAGTGAAAGAATCATCTAAACCACTAAGAAATTGCATAAGCTTCATTAATTTGGAATAATTATTAAATTGAGTTGCAGCTTCACATGTACAATCAGTCAAATTGGTAAATCTATTAAATTCCTTCCAAAGGGCATCGAGTTTGTTAAAATAATCTGAAACACTTAAACCACACTATGTAACAGAATTAATACGCTGATGTAGATTAAACAAATCCTTATAGGTATCAAACAACTCAGTCCATATATCAAGAGCAAATTCAAAACAAGCATGTTCTGCACATATAGACTCAGACAAGGACTCTAAAACCCAAGAACAAACAATAGCATTTACTATATTCCACTTAAGAGACTTAATAGGCTCATCCTTCTATTTAACAACAGTACCATCAACAAAACCAATTTGATTTTGATCCTTTATAACTCTAGTCATAGAGCTCCTCTAGATCCTAAAACTTCCAGTTCCAAGAAGTTTAAAACTAATAATAGTGGTAACTATATTATCAGAAGGATGCAAATAAAGAGGATTGTCAAAATCAATAAGATCAAATTTACCAGATGATTCTCTAGTTTCAAGAGCAGGACCAGTCATATTAACAAAACAAGAAATAAAACAAACAAATCAGACAGTGATTCACAAAAAACAACACACAGAGATCATAAAAAAGAATTCACAGACAAAGAGCACCAAGATTAACCTAAAAAAAAGATAAAGTGTGCATGACTTACAATAATCCTTTATAGCTCCGAAAACTGCAAGGTAGCTTCGTTAGATCAAAGAGATCTAACACTGAAGCAGAATGGAATCCAAATACCAAGAATCACCCCTGTTTTTAGAACTTGTTTGCACGAGTTTAGTGTTGATCAAAGAAGCTTTGTTGCTGACCGTTAGGATAACAACAGTTACCCTAAGCGTTTACAGCCAAGCTCTTGTTTACTACTAAACAACGTGACAATGAACTACCAGAGATGACACCACCACCAACAATGATCTCACAAGAGTCGGAGATCTTCAATCCCAGACATCACATGATGATCGAAGATCATAAAAACAACAGAAATGATGAACAAATATAGGGAAACTATAGAAACCCTAGAACAGTCAACAAAAAACTTGCAAAACACAAGACATAAATAAATAAATAAAACTAGAACGTTCAAACGAACTAAATATCTAGACCTAGACACGGAATAACAGGAACTCAAGAACGAGACGAACAAGATGAACCTCACTCTGATACCATGAAAAGAACACAAAAAATTGACAACATCAACATTTCTTTTATTGAAGATAAGAATCACTTGGTTTTCTAAGATACTTACAATAGAGAACCTCACTACAAAACTCTCAATCACTCAACCTAAAATATACAAGAACAATAATTATAGGAAGAAGATAATATGAACAACCCCTATATGGACCCTAATCGTCTAGGAAAACACCGAGAGCAAATTATGACAGACGATTGTGAGTTATGTGAACCCTCGCCACAACAACACATTAAATATCATGGGTTACACACCGAGTATGGATATAACCCACGTGTTCCACATCTTTGAGAGAAACGAGTTGCAATTCATCTAAAAAAGACTTGACATGAATCACCCTCCTTTAACTATTTTTCACAAAAGAGAACAATATACACAAAAATAATTAATAATAAGTAACAAAAACATAAATAAAAAGGATATGTGAAAAAAGATATAATAGCAACGAACAATAAAAAGTTTGAACAAAGATGTTAATCCCACTTATTCCTCAAAGTAAACAAATGAATACCCCCTATATAGGTACATTTACATGCTCCACACCAAATGAATATATTACAAAGTCGTCTGGAAGTGGATTAAATTAAAACTTAGCATTGCCTAGAGGAAGACTAGGCTCTTTTAACTTTATTAAAATATTTATTGATAAGGCTGAGCGGTGTCCTAAAATTTTCACCGGTGGACACATAGGATGAAAGTGACATTTATACAATTTTTAAAAATGGTAATGGTGTGGTGTTTAGCATTACCACCAACAAAACCCATACAAAACTCAAACAAATTTGATTTTGCCGTTGGTGGAATACTACCGCTGTTACTATACCGGCGGTGAAAATGAATGTGGGGTGCGGTGTTTACCGCCGGTGAAATGGGACACTTACCATACCTTCCAACCTAACAAGTTCACCATTGCTTTTTCTAGAAATACCAAGTAAGTGACTCATAAATAATTGTCTTCTTTTTCCCAACTAGGCAACTGTTGAGAAGCATAAATGGTGATGGTTGTTTTTTGAAGGTTACTGGAATCCAAATACCATTTATACCAACAATTTTTCTGGAGCATACAACATGACTCTTCACAAGTTTAGATGGATCCCACACACAAATGGTATCATCTAATTTTTAGTATCACTCTACAAGCAAAATCAAAGAATAAATTACCCTATAAGGCACGGACTATAAAAATATCCAACTCTGTCGTATTCGTTTCTTGAATGGCCAAGAAGTTAATCGTATTTAGATGACATAACTCCTTAATCCATAATCATTTTCACGCTCCTAAGTGGATATATATTGATATAAAAGAAGTTCATTTAGGATTGGTTTGATCTCCAATCACATTGACTATAGCCTTTAAGTCATATGTGCATTCCTTTTAGGGTAATCCGATGATAATATGTAGAGTTTGGGTCGAGTGGATTTAGTGTCGAGCAATTTCTTGATTCCTTGTTTATATTCTCCTTTGATCTTTGCATTATGGTGAGGTCATGGGATCAACAAGGTTGTTTTGGGCTAGGGTTCATCATGTCCCACTCCACAATAATACCATGTCAAATTTAGAGGTTCTCAAGCTTAATCATTTTCATAATAGGAGGCAAAACATATATACAAAGAGAGAGTGAGAGACAAACATATAGTTTAGGAATATATGCACTATAACACTATAAGAATGAAAAGATAGAAACAAAAGTAGAAAAAGAAAGCAACAAACGTGATTGGTAGAGAGAAAAAACGTGATTGGTAGAGAGAAATCAGGTCCATATATAATTCTCATCAAAAGAAAACTATATAAATGGTCAAACTCAACAAAGATATCAAAAAAAATTCAAGGCTACATATCGATGGAATCAGAGTTGTTTTCGATGTTTTAAAACCGGTTTTTTAGTTGAACGCTATGGTGACCGGCGGTTCAACCGATTTAACTGGTTCGACCGTCGGTTCAACCGGTTTGTACAATTTTCATCTTTTTCTATTTTCCTATACACACACAAATATCCACAAGTTTAAATATTAAAAATACACTTAAATACAAGTTGAAGATCAATCCAAATACATTAAAAATACATAAGCGTAAGTTTTATATCAACCCACTCACATCAAAAATAAAATAAAGTATAATAAAGAAACAAAATATAAATTTAGATGAATACAAACGCATTAAAAAAAAAAAAACTTTATAACATTTATCATGTGCTTTTATTCAAAAAAATCTAAATAGATGTGAAAAAAACAAAGTTTGTTATGAAAATGATTCATTTCCATGTGTTTTTATTCTATTTAACCGGTTCAACCAGATTTTTGTAAAAACTAACCGGTCCATTCCGGTCCAGAAAAAGACATAAAACCGGTGCTACTTCTCCGATTCCCGATCCAACCGGTTTGACCGGCCGGTTCAAACCGGTTTTTAAAAATATCGGTTGTTTTGTTTAATAAGATTTATCTTCTAAAATTTATATTCTAATGGATGGAGTCATGGAGAAGACGTATTTCACTGTAGAAGGCTTAGTTCTTGGCTAAGATAATGCGACATTCATTGACCCATAAATGAGCTCATAGTTGATAGTAAAAGGAGTTGGTTAATAACTGAAATTAATTAAGATTTTTTTTTTGAACGTGCAAAAGTTTTACTTAGAAGAAGAAAGAAGAACCCATAACCCCTAGCATGTAGCTATGTAGGAGAAGGGAAAAAGAGATGGTTACTTTTACAAATAATTATCACATAACAACCATTCCTTTTAGAATTCAATGGAAAGTTAGAAACATAGATAAACTCCAAATAATTAATGCACCATTTAGTCAAATTGAAAATGTCTCAGCCACCATTACTCTGTATGTTTGAACCACATGAATATTGATGTCTTTATGATGTCCGCTACCATCGTAGGAGTTGTACTCTTTTTACTTAAAATTCTATCTTTCCGAGCTTTCCATAAACTCCAAATCGTGTCATAACACATTCCTAATAGTATTCTTCTCTTTTTAGGACAATTTCCAGGTTAAGGCGAAATCCAACACTCCACTTATTTTATCACATTGAGATATCGCTATACCACACCATCTGAAGATCCACTCCCAAGTGACCGTTGCAAATGGAAAAGCCTGGTCAGTTGACTCTTCATCAATATTTCATTCACTACAGGTCACCAAAACGGAGTTTACTCCCCTTTGTTGAAGTGCCTTCGCAGAAGGAATTTGATTTTTTTTTCTGGATCTCTAAACAAAACATACTATCTTTATAGGGATTTCAGGCGAAGGTATTTGATGTTGAATCATAATTTGACGATCTCAAACAACTCCTACATGCTTCAATCATGAACAAACCATTTGAATTGAGACCAAAAATCCATTTATCTTTGTTTGAGTTGAGACTAAACATATCAATCATATGAACAAGTTGTCTCACCTGGTTGGAGGGGCTTGTCTTGACCAGGACCATTAGTAACTACCTTTATATATTCAATCACAAATTTTGCATGGTTTTTCTGATTCCATGGAAAATAGTTCATGGAAAGTGGGCTTCAAAGGACCGTTAGTCTATGTGACATCCCCAAATTCACAGTCATTTTGAAAATTTTATTTATGCTTATTTTAAAATCAGAGTATCTTTTTTGAAGAATAGTATTGCGGAATTTGTTCCCAGAAAAACATGATAAATATATTATCAAAGCATTTCCGAAGAAATGTATTTTATTTATTTTAAAACATTGGGATGCCATCATCAATACAGAAACATAAGCATAAACAGACCTTACATTCATTTACACTAGTAATTTACATCTCCTTTAATCTCTCAGTGTAATGTAGCTTCGTATCGATACGTGTGATACAAGTAAACTAAGTGGGTCAAGTTGGGAAACCTAGTGTGTATATAGGGTTTTCAACCCACTATAATATAGTTAATTTGTTTCTTTACATTATTCATGTCAAACAATCAACCCGATTACCCACCCCCGTTTTCTTTATTTAATCTTTCCTAAAAGTTTACCCTAAGGGTCATCTCCTACATTGTATTTACCTCTCATCGCATTTCCTTATATGTTTGTTCCTAAGGACTTTTCCTAAGGATCATCTCCTTCATCGCATAGGCAGTACTGATTCAGGGATTACTTCCCCAATACGTGTCCAGTAAGGGTTAAGGTTGTTGGAATAGTGTCTAAGGCTGCAACTATATTAGGCAAGTATTTGATCCGGTTGTGCATGGTCCTTTTGGGTTGCCTTCACCATAGCAACTTGATAGGATGATTTATTAAGAGAGAGTAAATATTATTAATATATTATGGGAATAATATAATGAATAATATATTTGTTATTTGATTAATATAAGTCATAGAATTAATTAGAATTAATTTGGTGACTTAAAGAGATTAATTAAATAAAGGGGTATAAACTGTCAATTGTTTGATAGTTAAGCTTTAGACTGTAAATCCATTGGGATATGCTTTGGACGAATTCTAAGAGTGTTAGGATAGCCTAAATCGTCCAAAGGCTTATCTATGGAATGGATTTGGATAGCCTTAAGAGAAGATTATCCAATTAGGGTTTAGGTTGTAACCCTTAAGGAGTCTACAAGTATAAATAGACCCCATGGCATAGGGAATTCGTAACATCTCCAAAAGTAAGAGAACCCTGGCCGAATTCCTTCCCTCTCCTCTCTCCTAAATCATTCTTCTTGCTATTGGTGTTTGTAAGCCATTAGAGGAGTGACATTTGTGACTCTAGAAGCTCCAAGACCTCAAGATCAACAAGGAACTCAAAGGTATGATTCTAGATCTGTTTCAATGTTGTTATTTAACCTAATTAGTCATTAGAAGACTTGGATTCAAAGCATGTTTATTAGAAAGCCTAGATCCAAGCATTAGGGTTTTGCATGCGCACATAGGAAAGTTCTTATGGCTAAAACCCATCAGTGGTATCAGAGCCTAGCTTGGTTTTCTTTAAATTGTTGCTTGATTAACTGAAACAAACCTGCAAAATTCGATTTTTAGGTTTCTGAGTCACTGACTCGGCGAGTCCCAAGGTGGACTCGGCGAGTAGGCCTGACTCGGCGAGTCCCCTTGTGCACTCGGCGAGTCCAGGCGTCAGGAATGGCCAGATTCGGGATTTTTTCATAATTATCTTATGGAAACTTACCTTAATCATAATAGATCAATCTAAATCCGATTTTTTGATATATATGACTATTATCTTGATCTAGTTAAAGGTATTTATCAACTAATAAAATATTTAATTTCCTTATATGATAATTAATTAATTATTTTAATTATTTTGGTAATTATCTTTCAAAGAAATCTTGAATAAAATCAAATATAGATAATTAGGATATTAATTGTTAATTGGAATTATTTGTTATTTGATCCTCCATGTTTTAAATGTTTAAAACTTGCCCTCAAGTTTTGAAATTTATATTTGTGATTAAAAGTTTTAATTTAGACAACTTAAATTTCAAACCCTAGATTTTAAAAGTTTTAAAATACAACCCTATACTAATATGATATTACTAGAATAATATATATATGTATAACTAAATGCTAGTCTTACCGTTAGTAGGCCTCATTCACGAAGCCGATCTATAAGGTGGGTATAAGGTTGCGGCCTATAAAATGGCGCTTAATGGGTGTACACTCACACCCACCGCTTGCTTGATTGGTGGAGGGTCGTTAGTCGAACGGGTAGGATAGGGCAACCTCATCCTTTCATTAAAAGTATAATAAGAAATATAAAGTAACTACACATATTTTTAAAATTTCCCAATCCTAGTTACTTTAGGAAAAGTGAATTGATGCAATCCCATGAAATTACACTTTGCACCTTGTTAAGATGTTAGTGGAGCGTGTGTGGTTTACCGGCACACTAATTGGTTCTAAGCGAAGGTGGCAAAGGGTGATTCATTGTTTATCATAGTTCGATGGAGTGTGTGTGGTTTACCGGCACATCGAATAGGTGATCGTTACAATGAAGGCACCATGTGAATTTGCATGGTAATTCACACCCGCTTTGTGATCCTCGGCATCCCAGTCACAAACAAGAGGGACATATCGAGATTTAAACATGCCATTGAATAGTTTCAATGAATCTCATCCGAACCTAGGAATTCTCAAAAACACTTAGGACTAATAGTTTAAGTTTTGTGATGGAGAATTAGTGAATCGTCATTCACTTACCTTCAATTTATTTGCATGTTAGATTACGGCATCCCTTTTCTAGTATGTAAATGTTATTGTTGGATCCTAGCCCCAATTTTTCTTATTGGGTGATAATTAGGGATTCTTATTCTAATCTATCTTTGTCCTTTTCTAATTATAGATGTCGAACGCAAACAACGCTGCTGCTAGTTCTTTCACGTTGATGAGCCTTTGCCAAAAGGTCACCTTCGATGGAACGAACTTTAGCGAATGGATAAGATACATTCGCACCATTGCTCGCTATGAGGATAAGGAGTATGTCCTCGATGAGAAGCTCGAGAAAATCAACCCCGAAGTTGCTACTCCCGCTGAAATCACTGCTTTTGAAACTCATGAGTGAGATGCAACGAAGGTACATTGCATCATGATCGCTACCATGAACTTCGAATTCCAAAAGTCCTACGAGGACATGTACCCGTACGAGATGCACCAAGACTTATTGGAGAGATATCACCAAAACGCGAGACAAGAGCGTTATGAGATTTTCACCAACATGATTTCCGCTAAGATGGGTCATGGAGAATCTCTTACCGTGCACCTGCAAAAGATGCAAAGGTATGTCGATCGCCTTCGCAAGTTAAATGTTGACTTCGGTGAAGACTTGGCGATCGACATGGTGCTTCATTCTTTGCCTCCGATGTACAACCAATTTAGGATGACCTACCACATGAACAAAGAAGAGGTCACCCTAAGCAAACTCCAAGGTCTCTTGAGGGTCGCTGAGAGCAACTTCAAGGACAAGTCTGTTGCACCTACCCTAAGCTGCCCAGATTACCTGCAAGCAATCAAAGAGGGAAAGATCAAGCCATCTTTCGCAGGTATATACACAATAAAATCTAACGATTCTAATCATGCTATTTCTTGGGTTCTTGATACCGGTTGTGGTTATCACATTTGTTCTAATGTGCAGGGACTAAGAAGAAGTAGGGATGTGGAGCAAGGAAGGATCAATCTAATCATGGGGAACAGAAGATCGTCGCCTGTGACCAAGATTGGAGTGTATTCTTTAGTGCTTAGGAATAGTTTGGTTTTGGATTTGAACAATTGTTGCTATTCGCCAGAAATGGATAGAAACATCATTTCATTTCATGGTTTATATAGACAAGGATTTAGATTTTCTTTTAATAATGAGAATGGTTCTATTTTGGCTTATCTAAATGGTGTCTTTTACTTTGAAGCTACACCATGTAATGGAATATATGAAACCGTTATGATTGTTGATAACTTAGGAAATGATGTTTTGAATATTGATTCTTCCACTAGTATGGATAAAGCATCCTTGTGGCATTGTCGACTTGGACATGTCAACAAGAAACGCATAGCCCAACTCCAAAAGGATGGAGTGTTGGAGTCATTCGACCTTAGGGAAGATGACACATGCGAGTCTTGTTTGCTTGGAAAGATGACTAAGTCACCCTTCACGAGTACATGTGAAAGGGGCGAGGGTCTATTGGACCTAATACATACCGATGTATGTGGACCATTTAGAACAACCACGAAGGATGGGAACCGCTTCTATGTGACTTTTACCGATGACTATAGTAGATATGGGTATATCTACTTAATCAAGCAAAAGTCAGACACCTTTGAAAAGTTCAAAGAGTTCAAGAATGAAGTGGAGAATCAATTGGGCAGGAAAATCAAGATGCTTCGATCCGATCGAGGAGGAGAGTACCTAAATCTTGAATTCCACGATTATCTCAAGGAGTGTGGAATAGTTTCACAATTGACGCCTCCTAGGACACCGCAGTTGAATGGTGTGGCAGAAAGGCGTAATTGAACCTTATTGGATATGGTTCGCTCTATGATGAGTCGTGCTTCACTACCAATCTCTTTTTGGGGGTATGCCTTAGAGACTGCCGCCCATATCCTTAACCGAGTCCCTACTAAGAAGGTTGCCAAAACACCTCATGAAATGTGGACAGGGAAAGCTCCCTCGTTGGCACATATCAAGGTTTGGGGTTGCGAGGCTTTCGTAAGACGAGATACTCACGACAAGCTTGAACCTCGAAGTGAGCGATGTATTTTCATCGGCTACCCGCAGACATCCTTTGGATATCTCTTCTATAGACCGAAGTACAATGTTGTCTTCGTTGCGAGGAGAGGAGTTTTCCGAGAGCGAGAACTCATAAGCCAAGGAGACAGTGGGAGGCAAATCGAACTTGAAGAGATTCAAGAGTCGATAGATGAAGGAACCTCTACCGCTGGCATTCAACCCGAGGAGGAAACTCCGGTTGAACCGATTGACGAATCCCTACCTCTTAGACGTTCCGATAGAGTTAGAGTTCATCCCCAGTTTTATGGCTTTCATATCACTACGGAAGGGGACACGTATATTAGTGATGGTACACTAGTAAATCTTGATGAACCTAATAGCTATAAGGAAGCCATGGCAGGCCCGGAGTCTGCAAAATGGAAAGAGGCAATGGATAGCGAGATCCAATCCATGTATGATAACCAAGTTTGGAATTTGGTTGATTACGTGCCCGGACGTAAGACCGTTGGGTGTAAATGGATATTCAAGAAGAAGACCGACGTGGATGGAAACGTACACACATATAAAGCGTGATTGGTCGCGAAGGGCTTTACTCAAACTCCCGGAGTTGACTATGATGAGACCTTCTCGCCAGTTGCGAAGATTAAATCTATTAGAGTGCTGCTAGCAATTGCCGCATTTCATGATTATGAAATTTGGCAAATGGATGTCAAGACCGTCTTCCTTAACGGAAAGTTGGCTGAGGATGTTTACATGGCTCAGTCAGAGGGGTTTGTGGATCCAAAGCATCCGGATAGAGTGTGTAAGCTTGAGAAGTCCATTTATGGACTTAAGCAAGCGTCTCGCAGATGGAATCTTTGCTTCGATGAGAAAGTCAAAGAGTTTGGATTTGTACGAAGCGAAGACGAATCTTGTGTATATGTCAAAGCCAGTGGGAGTATAGTAAGCTTCCTCGTTCTATATGTCGATGACATATTACTCATAGGAAACGACATCCCGACTCTGCAGGAGGTTAAGTCCTGGCTCGGGAAGTGCTTCGCTATGAAGGACCTCGGAGAGGCTTCTTACATTTTGGGAATAAGGATAGTAAGAGAAAGAAGTAAGAGACTAATTGGACTTAGTCAGAATACTTACTTAGAGAAGGTACTAAAACGTTTTAGTATGGAAAACTCAAAGAAGGGAGAACTACCGATACAAAGTAATGCCAAATTGAGTAAGACTCAAAGTCCGAGTACCGAAGCTGAGATAGCAGAAATGAGCCGAGTACCATACGCTTCCGCAATTGGCTCAATCATGTACGCTATGACTTGTACTCGCCCTGATGTAGCCTTCGCTTTGAGCATGGTTAGCAGATATCAAGGGAATCCTAACAAAGCACATTGGATTGCGGTGAAAAACATCCTTAAGTACCTTCGGAGGACGAAGGAATGGTTCTTAGTCCTCGGAGGGAGTGATGACTTGAAGGTGCGGGGGTATAGTGACGCCAGCTTTCAGACCGACAGGGACAACTATCGTTCGCAGTCGGGCTGGGTCTTTACCCTAAATGGAGGAGCAGTGACATGGAAGAGTTCCAAACAGGAAACCGTAGCTGATTCAACGTGCGAATCAGAGTACATTGCAGCGAGCGAAGCGTCGAAGGAGGCAATATGGCTAAAGAACTTCATCGGTGATCTTGGAGTTGTACCTGCCATAAAGGATCCAATGGAGATTTTCTGTGATAACGAAGGTGCGGTTGCCTTGACCAAGGAACTGAGGGATCATGGTTGTCACACCCCGAAAACCGAAGGCGGAAACATTTCCGGGGTTGACTCCACGTTGAGTATCAAATCCAATGCACATAGTAAGTAAAGTAAAACAACCATTACATTACATAATAAAGTTTTACAGTTGTTTCAAAAGTAAAGTTTGTACAGTTGTGATACATAGTATATATAGACAAAATGAAACGGGTCTTCATGAACTCCGTCTTCTGATCAAAAGAAATCTTCGGATACCTGTTCTAACACTGACCTGAGAACACAAGCGGTTTGAAAATCAACATAAAGCTGGTGGGTTCATAAGCAATTTTGTGAAAATGTTTATGTCTCCTTTCTGTTTCTGAAAATGTAACACACGCCAAGAAAATCCCATATTTTCTTAAAAGTTAGTTGTTGTTTCACAAAAGTAAAGTATGGCTTAGTTATCCAATTCATTGTTTTATGTCTTTAGTGTATCAGTGTATTCCCAGGAAAGTCCCATACCTTCCTGAAGGGTAGTTATTGTAAAAAATGTAATGTTATTCAGTTGGTTACTCTTTTCTGATTATGTGTATGTTACCCAGGAATGCCCCATGCTTTCTTGTATGTTGGTTTTCAATGTAAAATATGTATTCTATTAGACCTGGTTATGTACAAGATTTCCCAGGAAGGTCCCATACCTTCCTGAATGTTGGTTATCATTTGTAAAAGATGTAAAAGATGTAAAAGATGTAAACTGAATCCTGGTTATCTGTAAAATGTAGTATGTGGTTCATTATTACTATAAGTAAATCTCTGTTATCCTAATTGCGAGTTCCATAACCATACAATAGACTAAAACCTGTGGCAATAAGTAGTCCACATGTGGCAATAAGTCGTCCACATACTTATGACTTTCGTCACCCTTGAACCATTTCGGTTCGGCTGTAGCTAGCAGCCAGGTGTGGGGTAGTCAGCCCCGTATAGATCTATACACTCAAGTCACACTCTCTAAATACCAGAGATTCTGGTTACGGGTGTAGTCCTCCACTCGCGTATCTCTGTGGAGTGTTTGCCGAGGACGTGTCTCCAATCATACGGAATAACAAATTTACTAGTAATAATAGTATAATCCTCCATTCACGTATTTTTGTGGAATGTTATCGAGGACAAGACAGTGTACGAAATATATTATTCATGTGTTATAAGTCATGCTTTTAACTGATAAAATGTGGAAACCATTTGTGAAATATATAAAACATAACAGTTTATAAAACTCATTTCACAAATAAGTGTTTAAGTAATCTATGTATTCAACTCGTTATCAGTTGTGTAATCAATATTAAAAGCATATGAAATGTGAAGTACACACATGAAAATAAGTTTTGAGTATAAGAAAACCCTTGTACTTTGCTTGTGTTCCCCCCCTGAAAACAGTGAAAAACAGTGAAAAAGGGTAGGGGTATGAACTCACCGGACGAGAAATGTGACGATTTGGATGCTAAGAGTTGATCCGAGGCTTGTAAATACACGAGGTTCCTAATTATAATGCAAAGATACACATTTGTATCTAATTAGGACTTAGTTTATTCATATGATAGGGACACTTGCTTCAAGTCACGAAAACACTCCGATATAAGTGTTTGGAGGGACCCGGGTGGCGTTTAAGGACGTGAAATGACACTAGGGACTTGGGACTTGAGTTTACTCCCCATGAGTAAACTAATAGAAGAGTTTTTGGTCTACAACACCCATTCCCCATGAGTTTACGGCCGTAAACTCATGGTGGGGGTGGTTTATGGTGCTAAATGACTTCTAACACTTAGGGAATGTTTCTAGGTTTTGTTCTAAATGCTTGGAATGGATTTAAATCACCAAAATGATCAATTTATGGGAGTTTACGGCCTAGCATAGGCTCCTGGCCGTAAACTCCTTAATCCTCAGAAAATGTTGCTAAAACAAATCACATGTGATTAATAGGATTATTCCAAAACCTAACATGAGTTTTATGGGACATTTGAGGGGTGTTATGGAGTTTACGGCCCATGAGACCCTCCTCATGGCCGTAAACTCTTCTATAGGGTGATATAAAGTGTTTCAAGGTCTAAAACTTGCATAGAAGGGCTTCTAAAATTCATTTAAAGGCTTTAGGGGTGTTTAGTTTGCATTCTAACACCATAAATTTTGGAGTTTACGGCCCAAGAACAAGCCTTGGCCGTAAACTCTTAGAAACACCACAAATGATGTGTTTAAGTCCCTTAAACTATTTTTGGTTGGTCCTTTGATTTATTCCAAGGCTTTTGGTGGTGTTGGATGGCTTTCTAACACCTTAAAATTGAATTTATGCCTTGTTTTGGGGAGTTTACGGACCAAGCACTCACCTTGGCTGTAAACTCACATAAGTCCCTCAAAAGTTATGTTTCAACTGTCCAAATGCTAAAACCAAGGTCCTATAATTCATATCTAAGCCATAGAAGTGATTTGGAAGGGTTTAAGGGCATGAAAACCCTAGTTTAATGAGTTTACGGCCCAAGAATGATCCTTGGCCGTAAACTCCTTTAAACTTCACAAAGTTCATGTTTTAATTGTTTAGAGTCCATATCTTGAAGCCATTTAGTCATATCTAAGTCCCAAACTTGTCAAGGAGGGGTTTAAGGGCTTAAAAACCCAGTTAATATGAGTTTACGGCCAATGAATGCTCCATGGCCGTAAACTCATGAATATGGTCATAAATCATGTTTTGAACTTGAATTTGAAGGCTAAGGAGGTTACAATACAAGCTAAGGAGTGTACCTTAGAGATTTGAAGCCTTAAATTTGAGTTTTGGACCCTTAAACTTGGATTTAGGAGAGAGGTTAGAGAGAGAGTAGAGAGAGAAGGAAAAAGCTTCAAATGGATGCTAAAACACGTTTATATAGGTCTTAAAACTTGTACGCGGTGGAATTCTACCCGATACCGACGTTAAACGCGGCTTTTGGTCGCACCCGATTAAGTTACCGTAACCCGATACGGTAAATTCTAGAAATATTCCGATCACTAAAGTTGGGTGTTAAAATGATTTCTAAATGTATTAAGACACCCATTAAGTCATTTTAAATGTGTACTAATAAATGACTTAATTATACGGAAGATCGTAAATCGAATTTGGAATGACGATTGGTTGCGCGAGTTGGACTACAAAAGAGTTACAATAATTTATACGGAAATTTCGGGTTGTTACAATGGTAGATCAAGACATATCGACAGAAACTATCACTTCATTAGACATCGTATAGAAGAAGGACAACTCGTAGTGAAGAGGATATCATCAGAAGATAACCCAGCAGATCCGCTTACGAAGGGACTGAGTAGGGTTAAGCACTTGCAGCATGCTAGGAGTATTGGGCTGAAGGATGATATTAGCATAGATTAGATAGTATTAGAAACGTGTAATAGATAAATGTAATTGACATTTGATGATTAAATAAATGAATTTTATTTATGAGTAATGTTACTATCTTATGTTAATTGTTTAGCTATTGTTTCACTTTGCATGTTTTGACTTCCAGAATAATTGAGTTTATTAGGAATAATCGAATTGTTCAAATGGTCCACAATCGTTCATATGTTGGGAGTAGATATGAATGAAGATTGTCATGAATTGGTGTGTAGAATGTCTAAATGGTGTTAGACATAGCAAAGGATTGCTGCAACGTTCATGAGTGCTTATGAACTAGTTTTGAGCATTGGAATAAACCCGCGCTTGCTGGAATGACCTTATGGAATGCGATATAAAAGGTGATCGCAAGACGATAATATCATATAGTCTTAAAACCTAGATATATGGTTTATTATTTGTTAATTGATTGTACATTGATAATACGAAAACGCATCAGTAACTTGGTGTTATAAAACGTATTGTTGTGTATAGTTGGTTAATGAATAAGTAAATGCATATAAGTCGAAGTTTATCTGTAACTTTTATCTAAGAAGGTAAAAGCGATATCTCGGCCGCTCGATGATTTGATTTGACTTATGTGCTGGGCCCGGTCAGAACTAAATTGATGTGTTCGATTAAGTTCTATGTCAAATAAATCAGAGATCGAGAAACCTAAATGCTTGACTAACCATTCCATAGGATTGTCAGCATGATATCTAACAGAGGACTGTACGTTCCCTTATCTAAAGGACAAGATTGATTAGATCAAAGTTGACAGCGTCTTTGAGAGCTACGATTGCAAACCGAATTGTACCTGTAAATATAGTTACTAGACTTATCCAAGTGGGAGACTGTTGGAATAGTGTCTAAGGCTGCAACTATATTAGGCAAGTATTTGATCCGGTTGTGCATGGTCCTTTTGGGTTGCCTTCACCATAGCAACTTGATAGGATGATTTATTAAGAGAGAGTAAATATTATTAATATATTATGGGAATAATATAATGAATAATATATTTGTTATTTGATTAATATAAGTCATAGAATTAATTAGAATTAATTTGGTGACTTAAAGAGATTAATTAAATAAAGGGGTATAAACTGTCAATTGTTTGATAGTTAAGCTTTAGACTGTAAATCCATTGGGATATGCTTTGGACGAATTCTAAGAGTGTTAGGATAGCCTAAATCGTCCAAAGGCTTATCTATGGAATGGATTTGGATAGCCTTAAGAGAAGATTATCCAATTAGGGTTTAGGTTGTAACCCTTAAGGAGTCTACAAGTATAAATAGACCCCATGGCATAGGGAATTCGTAACATCTCCAAAAGTAAGAGAACCCTGGCCGAATTCCTTCCCTCTCCTCTCTCCTAAATCATTCTTCTTGCTATTGGTGTTTGTAAGCCATTAGAGGAGTGACATTTGTGACTCTAGAAGCTCCAAGACCTCAAGATCAACAAGGAACTCAAAGGTATGATTCTAGATCTGTTTCAATGTTGTTATTTAACCTAATTAGTCATTAGAAGACTTGGATTCAAAGCATGTTTATTAGAAAGCCTAGATCCAAGCATTAGGGTTTTGCATGCGCACATAGGAAAGTTCTTATGGCTAAAACCCATCAAAGGTATCATCACATGAATACGTAGTTACAACATCGCCTGAACTCGTAGTTCAAAGTAAGGGTTAGAGTATCATCACATGAATACGTAGTTACAACATCGTCTGAACTCGTAATTCATAGTATGGGTTAGAGTATTATTGCATGAACATATAGTTACAACATCACCTGAACTCGTAATTCATCACTTACAGGTTATGAGCCCATGAACCCTACAACACAATGGTGTAGCACAACGGATGAATCGTACCATTGTTGAGAAACTTTGATCCATGCTCAGCATGACTAAATTCTCAAATGCCATTCTAGGGTGAAGTTGTATTGACAACTTGACATCTAATAAATAGGTCACCTTCCGTTCCATTGAATTTTGAAGTTTCGGAGATGAAATGGATGGTAAAGACATATCATATTCTCACTTGAGAGTATTTGGGTGTAAGGAGTTTGCACATGTATCAAGTGAATTGCAGAAGAAGTTAGACCTCAAATCCACTCCATGCATCTTTATTGGATATGGAGATGAAGAGTTCGGGTACAGGCTATAGGACCTAGAACTGGAGAAGGTAATTCAAAGCATAGATGTGGTTTTCTATGAAAACCAATATTATAATTTCAAGACATCGATTAGAGAGCAACCAGGCTCCAAAGTTTCAGAAATAATATATGAAGAGGATGAAGAAGTTGATGATGCATATCAAGAAGGTGTTGAGCAAGGGGTGCTTGCACCCCTGGATAATTCAGATCCATTGCTAGAAGTTGAAAATGAAGGAACTCAAGTTCGAAGATCCGAACGAGTTTGTGCTCCATCAAGAAGATATCTGACTTCAAACTACATCCTTCTTACTAGCGAGGGGGAGCCAGAGAGATTTCCAGAAGCTTAATCTCATATTGACAAAACAAATTTGCAGAAGGCCATGGAAGAAGAAATTAATTCTTTGCAGAAGAATCAAACATATGAGTTGGTGAAACTCCCCAAAGGAAAGAAAGCCTTGGAAAACAATTGGGTTTTTAAGTTGAAGAAAGACGACAAGGGAAATACTATGAAATATAAGGCGAGACACGTTGTCAAAGGTTTCCAACAAAAAAAAGGAATCGAATTTGATGCAATTTTTTCACCGGTTGTGAAGATGATGTCTATTTGAGTTGTACTCAAATTAGTTGCCAGTCTAGATCTTGAATTTGAGCAGATGGATGTGAAAACAACCTTTCTCCATTGTGATTTGGATGAAGAAATATACGTAGAACAACCTGATGGCTTTATATTCCTAAAGAAAGAGCATCTTGTCTGCAAATTAAAGAAGAGCCTTTATGGTCTTAAGCCAGCCTCAAGGTAGTGGTACAATAAGTTTGATTAATTTATGATGAATCATGAGTACAAGAGAACTGTTGCAGACCACTGTGTCTATCTAAAGAAGTTTCCAGATGGGAAATTTGTCATCCTTTTGCTCTACGTGGATGATATATTGATGGTGGGTCAAGATGCAATGATGATCGACAACCTGAAAAACGATCTGTCTAAGTTCTTTGATATGAAAGACTTAGGCCCAGCACAACAAATATTGGGCATGAAAATTATCGGTGATAGAAAATCAAGGAAATTATTCTTATCATATGAAGAGTATGTTGAGCGTGTGATCAAAAGGTTCAACACGGAAAATGTCAAGCCCATTGGTACGCCCTTGGATAATCACTTCAAGTTGAGTAAGAAAAATTGTCCATCTTCTGAGAAAGAAAAAGAAGAGATGAAGGTAGTCCCCTATTCCTTAGCCGTAGGGAGTCTTATGTATGCAATGGTGTGTACAAAACCAGATATTGCTCATGTTGTCGGTTTTGTGAGTATATATCTAGCTAATCCAGGAAAACAACATTGGGAAGTAGTCAAATGGATACTTCGATACCTAAGGGTAGTTCAAAAGTATGTTTATGCTACAGGGGAGCAAAGCCAATCCTGGAACGTTATACAAATGCCGATATGGCAGGAGATCTTGATAATATGAAATCTACATCAAGCTACATTTTCACTTTGGCAGGGGGAGCTATCTCGTGGCAATCCAAGTTACATAAGTGTGTCGCACTATCAACAGCAAAAGTAGAGTATATTATTGTTGGTGAAGCTGGGAAGGAGCTTATATGGATGAAACGGATTCTTCAAGAATTAGGCTTTCCACAAGAAGAGTACATCATTCATTGCGATAGTCATACTGCTAAGGACCTGAGCAAAAACTTGATGTACCATTCCCACACAAAACATATTGATATTTGTTATCACTAGCTTAGAGAAATAATTAATGGACGGGAATTGAAGTTGTTAAAGATCAACACCAACAACAATCCTGCAGACATATTGACAAAGGTGGTGACACAAGAGAAACACAAACTATGTGTTGACATAGTTGGGATGAGGATTTTTAGACGGAGACTGGAGGGGGGGGGGGGATTTGTTGTGTTCCAGCCTCCAAAGCTACAGTAGCCGTCTTTGTTGACAAAATAAAACCTAGGATGGCAAAGTCTTCCAACTCTATGATGAACACATTTAATGAAGGCAACATAAATGGTGGTTGCCAAGACTATAAATAGAGACTTCATTCTTCAGTTGTAAGCATCTCAAACACAGAGAAATATATAGTATAACACTTATAGTGAGAGTGTTCAGGTCAAGTCCTGAGGATTCAAATGCCCAGGACGAGTCGGGAAAAAGAGGCTCTTAGGCCTTAATGTGTAAGGAATTTAAATTAAGTTTTTTTTAAAGCGATGACAAACTTTATAGCAATAAACATATCAAAATCATAGTATTTAAATTAGTAATGGCATATTGTAACTGATGGGTTTTAGTCAAAAGAAAATCCTATGTGCTCATGCAAACCCTAAATCTTGGATCTAGGTTTCTCTATTGTACATGCAATTCATCCAAGACTTATGAACCATAGATCTAGCATAAATATTTCGAAATTATCATATAAAATCAGATCTAGATGATTACCTCTTCAAGAATGGCTTGAATCTTCTTGTCTTGGAGCTTAGAGTCACAAATATCACTCCTCTAATGGCTTACAAACAGCACAAACAAGAGGATAATCTTGGAGAAGGAGGAGGAGCACCAAAAAAATGTCCAAGAACCCTTAGGGATTACTTCCACACGTTTTTAGGGCCTTAAGGGTTCCTTATATAGTGAGGCTATTAGGGTTTTCAACTAGGAAACCCTAATCTGACTGCTTAGGCCCTAATCAGCCCATGGAATCCCTTCTTAGAAGCCTTGGACGAATTCTAATGGGTTTCCCCATAGATTTCATCCACTCCAACTTCTATGGAGTCCATTAGCCCAATATTCAACTATCACACAATTGACAGTTCTAGTCCTCTTTATTTAATTAATGTCTTTTAGCCACAAAATCAATTCTTATTAATTCTTGACTAATATTAATTAAACAATATGATTTCTCCTTTAATATATTATTCATATAATATATTAATAAACCATAATAACCTCTCTTTCTCCTTAAATCATCCTATCAAGTTGCTTTGGGGAATGCAACCCAAAAGGACCATGCACAACCAGGTTAAGTACATACCAAATATAGTTACGGGCTTAGGCAGTAATCCAAAAGTCTCCCACTTGGATAAGTTTAGTAACTATAGTGTGAGTACACTCCAATTAGCAATCGTAGCTCTCAAAGATGATGTCAAACTTTAATCTTATCAGTAATATGTCCTTTAGATAAGGGATCATATATTTCTCCATTCTAGATATCGTATAGACATGAGGCATGGATTATAATCATTCTCTCAGTCTATATGTTTTTTCCCGATTTCTGATTTATGACGACCGACAACAGACTATAATTGAACACATCAACTTAGTCCCGGCTTGGCCAAGCGCTTAGGGTGTCATCACTAAATCATCGAGGGGTCTACAGATATCGCTTTTATCCCACTTTAGGTAAAAAGAATGGATAAACCTTGACTCAATGCTCGCTTGTACATACTCATCAAATCACACACAACAATATGTTTTATGACACCAAGTTACTGGTGAATTTACATATTATCAATGTGTAACCACCTTGCAGAATACATCTCACACATCTTGGTTTCAAGAATATAAGATATTATCGTCTCACTAATCACCCGTGATAAAATCCATGAAGTGATTCAAGTGAGCGTGAGTTTAATCCAATGCTCAAATCTTATTTATAAGCACTCATGAACGTTGCAGCAAAATTTTGCTATGTCTAATACACTTTAGACTATCTACAAACCAATTCATGACAATCTTCTTTCATACCTACTCCCAAAGTATGAGCGATTGTGGAACGTTCGAATAATCTTATTATTCAGGAAGTCAAAACATGTAAAGTGAAACACAATAATAATACTTAATCCCATATGGCCCCAAACTTGTGAGTATAAACGAAACACCTTTTAGTTAGTCACCATACGAATTACTCATTATTTATTGTATAATGTTTCGGATAATCAACTTATTACTTGAATTATAACAACAGTTGTCCCATGCTCCAAGCATGCATACTAAGTTTACCTATGGTCCATACTTTGTGAAATATATCATTTGAACACATTTCCAATGATACTCATTTCACAACTCCTAATCCTTATCATTAGTGTAAAAATACAAAATTCTCGCCACTACTAGAATATGTTAGATTCGAACATTTTCTACAACGATCCTTTTGTAATCTTACTACACAAAAGTCACCAAGACTTCGTCAATGAAATTACAAAGTTCTATATTGGCGATTGTTACAAGACAATTCCATAGATGTGAAGTCTCACATTCAAAGTACATTCCTTTGAACATCCTTCTTGCATAAAAGTTTCTAATCTAGACATAGATTCTCGATATCCAACTCCCAATATGGAAAAATTTCCATATTGGCCATACGACAACTCATTATTAATAGAATCATATCTAATCATAATAATGCCATTATGGTCCATTCGTTACAATACTTCCAACTTCCCGCAAGCGACCAATCCTTAGTGAACCTTAGATTGTCGTTGACAGTTGTTTAATTATTTTAGTCAAACCGGTTCTAGTCCCTTTTCCCTCTTAATTCTCTAGGCATTTGGAAAATTTTAGAACAGCCGAATATTATAGCATATGCAATCGATCCTATACCTGAAGCGTATGGGACATGATTCATAATGAAAAAATGTGATACTTTACCAATTTCTTTCTATAATATTTCCATATATAGAATGCCCTTTATGTTGAATCTTTTAAACATAACATCCATATATGTCATTCGACTAAATTCAATTAAAATTTCTCGATCTAAGCTTTTAGATTTCGAAACGAAGTATAATATTCTCTCCCTTAATTATAGTAAAACAATTATTCAACCCTGAAACTTTTGCAAAGTGAACCTTTTGTTTTCTATAATTAATATTGCTAACTTGCAATACTTAAAATAATAATCATGCTCCCACTAACATGATAATTATATCCATACCAGCATAACATTTATGCTCCAACTAGCTTTGACACGTATTCAGAAAACATTTGGACTTCAAGAAAGAAATATTTATTGGCTTCCAAAGTTCATATTTCTAATACGATATGCTTCGATAAGCCTTTATCTAAGCTTCTCAACCTCATACACCTTTCCTTAGATAGCTTATATGTGTGTCTAAACAATTTCAGCACTTACAGCAATAAGTCTTAAATGTTTAAACTAATTGCCAAATCTCACAATTCGAACTATGAAGAGGGATGCCATAATCATAATCGAATTTGAGAATGCAATTTACACAACAACTATCTCCTTAAAATCTTCCTATTGAAAGCGTTTCCTCATAATCATTTTCATGAAGCGGAGAGAAACCTTATGACACTTAGTTTTTATGGCGTACGTATTCCTATCCATGTGAATTTTTCATAACCATAATCATAAGACAATGTTTGTGACAAATCCAAACTCTTATGGACGGAACTTGTTTATTCTTCATTTCTTGCCATCAAGGGTCCTACCATTGCTTCCAATTTATTTAGCAGCTCACCTATATCAGTCAATGTACTTTCATTGAACAAGGTGTTTTGCCTTATGCAATCTATTGAGAACTCATAGAACTCACATGCATAGCTAAGTTAACTGGAATGGAACAGAAACAATAATATTTTAACATGATAGGTTACAAACCTCAAGTCGTGAGCTAGTGTCTAATAAGTTTACTTTTGATTAGTTCTTGAACCTTTTTCAAGATCATTTAGACTCCCACTGACCTCTTGACATATAAGATTCTCTTGTAAAGAAACATTTCTTGACAAACAAATATTCAATAGGTTAGTGCGGATTCTTATCAAGACAAACACTGCACACATTGGTCTTAGTTGGTATTTGTCTTATCCAAGACATCACAATTTACCAATTTTTTTCAAATGTGCAAAAGTAAGAAACTTTTCTACTTCACATTTGATGAGTGTTATAAACCTATTGAATACGTGTTACTTAATTAAGACATGTCACTCAATACACAATCTTAGATTACAACTCTAAGACTTGATTTTGGAACGAAGTATGAGTCATCCCTTTTGATTTAACCACTTCAACAATTCCTGATTCCTCTTATTAGCCATACTAGTGCACTAAGATTTACTTAGAGGATCAATTGTGATATGGTTTCATAATCAATGAGACGATCATAAAACATGATACTAAAGTACTCTCCTATATTTTCAGATTGGAGAAACTTTTATCTTTCTGCCTAATTGATTCTTCTTATTCGTTCTGCCAAACATTGAAACTTTTCCAATGTTTCAGAATTACACTTAATCTTATAAGCATAACCATATTCACTAATCATTTAGTAAACTATGACAAATAGCTTTCATTTTTATTTATGGTGGACCTGACCATCGAATCCTTGCGATCGAAATCCATTTCTTCACGATCAGATTCAGCATGCTTCTTCCTTTAAGCTTCCTCTCCTTTCTTCGATCCTTAAAATCTGATGTATGGAAATCTTGGTACTTAGGTAATTAAGACTAATTCCTCTCATTTCTTCGATCCTACAAAACATCAAAATGTAATCTTATCACATCATGTATTAAGAATCTAAAATAGGAAAATTAATAGAGTTAGATAGTGGATTTTACCTGAAGCAGAGTCATACAGCTTGACTCTCCCATTTTCGCGATCCTTCAGATAATTTAGGCAGCTTCGTAACCAATTCCCCTTCTCTTGGTAGTAGAAACATATGGACTCTTCTGGAATGGTACACGGGACAATCTCAGACCCAGCCTTTCTATTGTGTAGAGAAAACTTTTCTGGACTTCCAATGTTGCCATCAATGTCCACAGAAGCATGGGAGGTTGACTTACTAGACATATTTGCTAGACCAGTACGCCAAATCATTGCTGATTCAGCAGCAATGAGCAAATAAGTCAACTCAATGAGGGTCACGTCGTGATCCATCATATAGTACTCTCTAACGAACTCACTATATGATTCAGGAAGTGATTGAAGAACCCAGTGAACAACCAACTTCCCTGGGAAAACAGTACCCATCATTTTCAACTTGTCAATGTGTGACTTCATCTCTAAGAAGTATGCACACACAGACTTCCCATCTTCATGTCTTTTTGCCAATATGGCTTGAGTGATCTTGAACTTTTCAAGCCTTCGAACTTGTGGGTCAGGGAGAACTATTAGAGGAGGTGGAGGTAATGAAGCATGATTCTTATTTCCATAATCTAATCGTGGAACATCATCTTCAAGTGGAACATTTAAAGGTAGGTAAATGACGATTTACGAATTTCCACCATGAAAAACGAAAAGGGAATTTAAGTTTTAAATGAATTGAAACTCCTAGGTTCTTTGAGATTCATTGAACTTTTCAATAGCATGTTTAAATCTCGATTGTGCCCTTCGTTTGTAACTCGGATACCGAGTATCACAAACAAGTTTGTGTATAACCATGCAAATATACATGGTGCCCCCAATGTTACAGTCACCTAATCGACGTGCCGGTTAACCACACACGCTCCATCGATCTATGACAAACATCGAGTCACCCTTTGCTACCTTTTCTTAGAGCCCAATTAGTGTGCCGGTTAACCACACATGATCCACTAACGTCTTAGCAAGGGTACAAAGTGCAATTTCATGGAATAGCACCAACTCCACATTTTTCCTAAAGTAACTAAGATTTGGGAATTTATAAAAGTGTTTAGTTACTTCATTAATTCATTATACTTTTAATGAGGAAAGGGTTGCCCTATCCTACCTGTTCGGCTAATGACCCTCCACCAATCAAGGAAGCAGTAGGTGAGAGTGAACACCCATTAAACGGCCATTTTATAGGTCATAACCTTATACCCCCCTTATAGACCGGCTTCGTGAATGAGGCCTACTAACGGTAAGACTAACATTTTACTCATACACATATAATATTGGACTTTTAATTTTATATATAGTATAAAGGTGTATTTTACACTTTTAAAATACTAGGTGGTATGATTTAATAAATTATACCTTTAATTCAATTAAATATAAACCATATCATAATGGATTTATTAACTCTCTTTTAATTATACATTTATTTAACTTAATAAAATCATAAGGGTGTAATTTGAACTTTTCAAAAGACTAGGGTTTTAGAATTTAATATTTTAAAATTAAACTTTTAATCAAAATTTTAAATTCCAAAAACTTGAGGGCAAGTTTTGAAACTTTTCAAAACCTTAGGGTTTAGAATTTAAACATTTCAAAATTAAACTTTTTAATCAAAAAATTTAATTTCAAAACTTGAGTGCAAGTTTTGAAACTTTTAAAAACACATAGGATCAAATAGCAAATAATTTAAATTAAACATTTAATTTAATGATTATCTAAATTTGATCTATTCCAATTTTGATCACAAGATAACTCATCAGATAATTTAAATAATCAAATATTATCATATAAGGAATTTATTATTCAATTAATTGGTAATTATCTTTTGTTTTGGTAAGGATAATCATATAATAACAATAAAATTTGGATTTTATTAGTCAAAAACGATTTTGGTAATTATCCTTCAGCAAAACAGCAAGAAATCCTGAAAATCCCTCTGTCTGACTCCCCGAGTCACTAACTGGACTCGCCGAGTGCAGCTAGTGACTTGCCGAGTCAGGTCGGCCAGAGGGCCAAAAACTATTTTTTTTTTCCAGCAAGATGAACATACAAGGCATCAATACAATAGAAACCAATCAAGGCTCTGATACCACTGATGGGTTTGAGTCAAAAGAACATCATATGTGCTCATGCAAACCCTAAAGCTTGGATCTAGGTTTCTCTATTGTACATGCAATTCATCCAAGACTTATGAACCCTAGATCTAACATACATATTTCGAAACTATCATATAAAATCAGATCTAGATGATTACCTCTTCAAGAATGGCTTGAATCTTCTTGTCTCGGAGCTTAGAGTCACAAATGTCACTTCTCTAATGGCTTAGAAAACACCACAAGCAAGAGGATGATCTTGGAGAAGGAGGAGGAGCACCAAAAAAAACGTCCAAGAACCCTTAGGGATTACTTCCACACGTTTTTGGGGTCTTAGGGGTTCCTTATCTAGTGAGGCTATTAGGGTTTTCAACTAGGAAACCCTCATGTGACTGCTTAGGCCCTAAGCAGCCCATTGACTCCCTTCTTAGAAGCCTTGGACGAATTCTAATGGGTTTCCCCATAGCTTTCGTCCACTCCAACTTCTATGGAGTCAATTAGACCAATATTCAACTATCACACAGTTGACAGTTCTAGTCCCCTTTATTTAATTAATGTATTTTAGCCACAAAATCAATTCTTATTAATTCTTGACTAATATTAATTAAACAATATGATTTCTCCTTTAATATATTATTCATATAATATATTAATAAACCATAATAACCTCTCTTTCTCCTTAAATCATCCTATCAAGTTGCTTTGGTGAAGGCAACCCAAAAGGACAATGCACAATCGGGTCAAGTACATACCAAATATAGCTACGTGCTTAGACACTAATCCAATAGTAACAGCTAACCATATTGTAACAGCTAACCGACGACCCGTAAAATAATATTTTCCTTTGCTTTATTTCATCACCATTCAAAGTTCCAAGATCAAAATTTAGAGGTTTATACGGGCCTCCAAAAAAATTCATGATTTTGTCATTAGTAGTGGAGTGACTACATTTATATAGTTTTTTTATACGGGAAAGGAACACGAGAAACAATTTTTCTGAAAAGATGCAGAAATAATTATGTCATCACACATTCAAAAGTAGGAATAATGATTGATTAAGTGGTGAATCCAAGATTTAAACATACGAGATTCCAACCTGAATTAGGTATAAAATAAACAGGTCAAAAAATATAGTTTCTTATATTTTAATAATACTATCTAAGACAAATATAATATAAAATTATTAACTTTAGCAATGAGAAATAAAAAAAATAAACATCATAAAAAGACAAGAAACAAATGAAGATATAAAAACTAATAAACAAATAAATTATTAAGACTATTCTAAATTCTATGATTCAAGCTATAGCATATAGCTATAACCTAAATAATTACAAATAATTAAAAAAAATTTAGGAAAAGATTGAAAACAAAAAAGAATATCGAGCTAAAATGACTAAAATTGATTACATTATATATACTCAATATATAAAAGTATTTTGTTCCCTCTAATATCCAAAAAGACCAACATACCAAAACTAATGTTCAGTACATCTATTCTACTTTATAGTTTCTAGAGTAGACTACTAGATATTGACTTATTTCTTTATACTTATTTGGTTATCTTTGCATACAAAATAACTTCACTCGTCAGTCTAGAAGACAAAGTAGAAAGTCAAACCTGACAACCTTGAAGTTAAAGGAGACTAGTCGCTGGAGAAAGTGGAGAAGCGGGCCTCTGGTTGATCACAAATCGAGAGAGTTGTATAGAGAATCGGCGGAGATGGGTGAAGGTGGACGGAACCGCGCGTTGAAGCAACTGGAGACAACAAAGAATCGGTGGAAATAGACGGAGATGGGTCTAACTAAGTGAGCCTACCGGAGACAAAGAATAGCACCGAGATACAAAAGTTGAGGACAACAAATGTCTTTGTGACCTAAAGTTTTTTTGTAAATTTTGATTTTGGGGATTTTTCACTTTTCAATCTTCTTCGGTTCTTCCCTATATATGATATTATTTTGTTTTATGTTTAGTAATTTTGAAGATTAACAATATCAGTATGATTTTTATAAATTTTTTTTTTGTTATCCAACATCTCCTCCTAAAATTTTAGTAACCATATAGAATTTTTGTTAACAAAATAGGATCATTAAAACTATGGAGTAAGAACTTTTTTAAGAAACGTAAAAAATGAGAACAAAGATCGATAAATTTATCAAATAATTAAGAAAAAAGGCTCACAAAAGAATTGGGCCCTATTCATGTGCCATGTCTCCCCTGTTTAAATCCGGTCATGAGAGTGTTAGTGAGAGGGTTGGTTTTTTGTAATAGTTGAATGTGATAGTTGTTCCTCCCATTGTAATTATATTTTCGTGTTGAATAGAAGAGTTTTCCAACCCCAACTACAATGTAGTTGTGTGATAAATGGTATGTAGGTTAAATATCCAAGTTGTGAATACTAATAATTACTTTATTTCATAACGAATCTTTCTCTACTTTTAGTCTCCACCACCATTTGCATATTAAAGCAATATTCAGATCTTCAATCGATCCAACACCAAGCTCTCCACTTTCTTTTGTACCGGTAGTTTTGCTCCATGAGACCCGGTTAATCTTGGTGTTGTCTTCTGATCCTCCCTATAGAAATCGTCTTCAAAGTTTTTCCAACTGTGAGATATATGAGATATGGCAGATGTTATAGATAAAATTTTATATTAATTGAGTGAATGATGGATTAATATGCTAATTTAATTTATGAACTTTTTTTTATAAATAATTAACTTATTAAATATAATTATAAAATTTCTATTATTTAAATATCGATTTAGTTTATTAAATAAAATAATTGAAGATGATATGATTGTGATTATATATGTACTTGACCAATTACTTGTAGTTTGACAGGTTTTATGTTTTAGTTAGACTTTCAACTTTTACCCATTTTATCAATTGATCAAGAATAACCTTTCTTAAATATCTTGTATTTTATAGCGTATACATTAAATTATTTATCGTAAATTTTGAAGCAAAATATTCCATTTCTCATTATAAGTACATTTTCCAAAACAAAACTCGAATAAATGTCTGTTTCTATGTGTCATTTGTCTTAAACTTTTTGTTAAGTGCAAAAGAATATGCAGACACATGGGGACATGAGTCACATGAGGCTTAATAATTCAATAGACCATGTCATGTGCATTAACAGCTCATATGTGTAGGGTCGATGTCTTTCCATAACTCTTACTTTAGGACCCCTTTATGGAGCACCCTTAGCCCTAAGGCCAAACTATTTATGTCTCTTCTTTTATGTGTATACACAATACCCTACAATGGCCTGGCCACTCCAATTTAGCAGCCATATTTGTTATAAAAAAAGTGTATTGGAATGTTGAAAACAAATATGTTACCCACCAAAAGGAATGAAATAATTGGCCAAATGAGACAATCATAAGGGACCTTTTGTGTTCCTCTAAAAATTTTGGTACTCTTTGATGTGATTGTTAATACTTCATCTATTTTAATAGTATATAAGTTAATTAGGATATATATACGTGTTTGTTAGAATAATAATAGTATTAATAAATTCTAACTTGAGTTTTTATTGATGCAAAGATAAATCTCATCCAAAGTATGTATACATTGAATTTAATAGAGTTTGTCGTATCATGATTCCATTCTTTATTCTTGCTTTATACTTTTTTTTCTATAATGTTAGAACTTTATAAAATTTAATAGACATATTAAAAAAAGTATCTATTACAAAACCTAATCTACGATAAATATTTTTTTTTTCATTAAAAAGTTCAACAACGATTAAATTCATATATCCATTGAATTCTAAAATAGCATCACAGATTAATTACGTTTAACCTATTGAATGTCAATTAGTTATTTCATTTTATTCGGTTATTATTTTAAATTAGGCATTTTGGATGTTCTTAAAACTCGTCAAACTTTTTTATATTATATAGTAAGTAAGCATGTTATACTATTAGTAATATGTTAGAAAGATTAGCTAAAAAGTTAGATTTTAACCATAAAACTAGTTTTTAAATAAAAAAACTAGATTTTGTCTGATAAATTATTCGCTTTTGTTATAAAATAGTTGATAATCTAGATGATAAATATAAAATAACATAAAATGACATTTATATATATAATAAAAAACTAATATTATATTTATATAAAACATTATTAAAATAAATCAAACACTTCATATTGGAGGCTATTTTTTTCACCATGCGGGCATTTTTTTTTTTGGAATTCCATTTGTTTGGTGTAGATAGACATAGAAAAAAGTCTCAGTTTTATAAAATTTCTCTCAAGCGATTTTTTTGGGTGAATAGTAGGAGTAAGACTGTGAACCTTCATTGATTTGTTTGGTTTCAAGACCCAATTCTTGTTATTTATTTCATGTATTTTTTTTATTTAACTTCTTGCTAGTTTAAGAAGTATTCTCCCGTGTTCAAAAAAAAATAATAGTAAAATTTTTTTTCCAATCATTTAAGCCTAATAAGGGTCCCTTATCAAACTAAACTAATTTCATTTTTTTTGTTCTAACCATATTGTTGGTGATCAGTGTTAGACAGTGGCGAGTTTAGAATAGAAAAAAACCATATGGTTCATTAATTTTTCTCTATACACTTTTTGTACAAATTCAAAGATTTTTATAGGTAAGTTAGGTCCTAAACTTTTTTACGGTGGGTTCCTAAAAAATTTCTATAACAATTTTAGATAAATTAAAAAAATTAGGTGGGTCCTAGAACCTACCTTCCTTATACATAGCCTCGCCACTCGTGGCAGACATAAGGGGTTTATGGGATGGCCGGTGTAGCCCCTCAAAAATTAAAGCACATTATAAAATGAAGCTACTTGTGTAGCAGAATATGAATTTGGTAGTATAGAAGCCCAACCTAAACTAGTTAACGAACAATCGTATATATAAAGATAAAAAATGAAGCTACTTGTCTAGCAGAATATGAACTTGGTAGATTTGACTTTATCACTAATATAATTATAGGGTATCATGTTTTGTCTAAAGTAAACAATCTAAGCATACAAATACAAACTAAAACCATGTGTGTTAATGAGACAATGATTAGTGTATGCGCACTTATTGAGCTTTTTAAAGACTACCGAGACTATAGTTTTAAGAAGACTTTGAATTTTTCCAGATCTATAGCTTCTGATTTAGGAACATATCTAATGTTTTTTTTGAGGAAAATAATAAAAAGAGAAATGAAAAAAAGATATTTTGACGAGGATAACATTCATTCATCACTCGTTAGATCTAACACATAAACTTTCACCTCAAGAATCATATGGATTGAGTATTTTATGTACATAGCTGATTGAACTATTAGTTTATTAGATCGAAGGTTTGAAAAATACAAGCATAATGGATACATTTTTGGTTTCTTATTCTCTCTCTCTCTCTCTCTCACACACACACACACACACACACACATATATATATATATATATATATATATATATATATATATATATATATATATATAAGTCATTAAATACTAATCAAATAAAAATCTTGAAAAATGACCACATCACAAACATCGATGGGGTGATTTATGCAATAAACTGAAATTGTTACAAATAAATTTATCGGTTGAACTTAATACAACTCACACAATATTAAATATCTTGAAAAGGATAAAAGTTTTTCAGTTTTTTTACTAACATACTAAATATTGTTGAATGTTCCCATTATAGTTGCATCATTGGAAAGAAGCTTTTCAAAATTAAAATTCAAAATCTTATTTGTAATCTATGTCTCAAAATAGATTTGATACTTTGGATTTGATTTCGATTGAGAACGGGTTTTTGAAAATATTGATTATAATAGTATAATAGATGAATTTGATTCTAAAATACTAAAAAAATGATGTTTAGAAAATAGTAATGCAATGATTGTTATTTTTTTTATGGAAAGTTGCATGTAATATTTAAATTTCCTAGTAATTAGTGAAGACCATGATATGATATTGAATTTAATGATAGAAAATTATTTAATTATATTTTTATAAGAAATTTTTTATGAGGTCTCAATTTAATTTTCACACAAGACCTTCAAAATGTTATGATCATGTCTGACCATCAATATATCACAATGACGATCACTTGAGATCCTAACACTAAAGTAGAGTAACACTAAAATAGAGCTGTTTCATGTGCAAATCTAATATGATTTAACTTTAAGTTGCAATTAGCCCACTTAGGTAACATGATGTCTAACAATGTGTTTTAACAAAGAGGTTCTCGGTTCAATCTCAGACATACACTAATTTGTCATTATAAAAAAACAAATAATAAATAAAAACAGGCCATTCAGAAAAGAATATTTCAATAAGATTTTGAAAATGTTTTTGCCTGAAATCTATAGTTTTCATGAATCTCAAAGAGTTGTTTTCAAGTTTTACAAAAACCCTTTAAAAATATATGGTTTTTTATATATAAATTTAATTGAGAAGTAGTGTTAGAATTTCGGGGTAATAAAATGCTTGGAAATTCTGAGAATCGTGTGTACACTTTCAGATTAAAGTATTTGGGTTGTACTCCCAACCTTTAATCGGATAAGACTTAGAAGATTTTCAAGAACAAAGAATATAGAAGTTATGATTTTCGTGATTATACTTGTACCAAGAAAATTATGACCAAAATGCTTAAATACTTCATTTGTCTGAAAACTACCAAAGCAATTTTTTTTGTCCAAAAACTACTCAAACTGTCAAAAGACTGTTTATAATAGTCCTAAATTGTCACTAAAATCGGGGATCAAAATGAAGTCAAAATTCGGGTTCATTTACAAGAATTCAGGGATCTGCCCCTAGGACCCTGCCAGGGGTTGCCGCCCTTGGACCCCGCTCCCAGGGGCTCTGCCCACGGACCCCATTCGTTCAGGGGCTTCGCCCCTAAATGACGGTGTACTTTAAAACTTGATCAAACTTAAACAAGTGTGTACTCTACAATTTCTTTACTTGTTCAATATTTATCAAAATCATTTTTGGTCAACAAATTAATCTCATTACACTTGAATAATATTGATGATAACAAATTAACAACAAGTAGGAAGTGAGGACAAAATGCATGCATTTTCAATAAAAGCTCATGGACGGTGATGTCTTATAAATTTACGAAGTCTTAACAAAGGAAGGTGATTAAAAGTGTATGGAGAATTTTTGTAGCATTAGAATGGTATTATAAATGAGTTCTAAGTAAAAATATGAAATTAAAGAAAATTCAATGACATATTTTCATATAAATACAATAGTTATTGGTTCATTAAAAGTGTATCGACACAAAACAGACTACCTTTGTTAGTAGAGGGCAGAGCCTGTCTCCACTCTCCACCAAAGGCTTATCTCTACGCCAGTGGGAAAAAAGGCAATCTTAGATATTTTGTTTTTATATAATATAAACAAGTCGTTGGCGAATTAACACAATGGAACATAATGTTTGTTATGGAGGAATTTCTTTGTAAAAGGTATCCAAATGTAACTTTGTGTTTAGGACATGGACTTTTGAGATCAAGTTTTAGTCGACATCAAAGTAAGTTTCGTGACTCCTTTTGTTGAGACTTACAACTAATTATCTATTTATGTGTCATGTGTGGGAAATATTATTTGCTAACGTGGTATATTACATTGTTTACGATTATGATGTTTTCAATATGTTATTTATGATATGAGAACGTTATTTAAGGAAGTAATTAAGAAGTTAGTGCAAAGTTTGTTGGTTTTATTTGAAAGCTAATACAAACAATATACTCTAATAGCAATTTTGCCAACCAAAGGGCACATGCACGATTGGACTTTATAGAGACGGGACTGAAGAATTTGTGTTATACTTGATGACGTTAAACTTAATTTAAATCCTCCCAAACAGCCCTTTAGGCTTGAGTTTTAATTTTCATGGCAGCTCCACCTTAAATTTCTTATGCTTTGATTTTAGCTTACTCAATATGATAATTAGATATTTGTCTGATTATCTAACTATTATACAGGTCGACCGGGTAGCCCAAAAGGATTATTCAATTACTTTTGACCAATCGTATATGTTTCCCGACCACATGCTAAGCAAATACGTAGTATTTAAAAAACATTGCGAGACAAAACAAGAATACAAAATTCAGTTAATGATAAAAGAAAACATTTAGTGGCTTTGAAACTATAATTTCTTAAACTTTTGAAGATTTGTTATACAGATAACTATTGTATTTATATGAAAATACGTCATTGATATAAGTTTTTTTTTGTCAAAAAAAAGTAATTTGATTGTCATCATCTACTAACTTATAAATATAAAAATCATTTAAGCAGAACAAAATTAGAGTTAGATTGAATTTATAATTTTCTCTTTGGTGAATCTTTTCAAGAGTAAGGATCTTTCATAGGATAGGAGTCTTCTAGGTTTTTATTTATTTAAAACAAAGTAAATTACACGAATGGTCCAATGGTTTGGGGTAATTTGCGCACTTGTTCCTAACTTATTTTCTTAACTCGGAAGGTCTCTGCTGCTTGTTTTTGTTTTTTTGTTTAATACGAATGGTCTCTTTGGTTTATTTTTTTAACGCGCTTGATCCCTACTATTTTTTTTGGTTACACACTTGATTTTATCTTACCTAAAAAGACTATTATTTAAATAGAGAAAAATGATGGGGTATGTAAGGTAAGGTGATGGGGTGGTGTTGGGGGTGTGTTTATTTAAATAAATTAAAAAATCAATGACAAAATAGTCTTTTTAGGTAAGACAGTGACCAAGCGCGTAACAAGAACAAACAATAGGGGCCTTCCGAGTTAAAAAAAATAAAAATAAGTTAGGGACCAAACGAGCAAATTACCCTAAACCATAGGGACCATTCGTGTAATTTACTCAAATATAAATTTCGAGTAAATTATAGTTTTGGTCTCTATGGTTTGTCCCAATTTGTGTTACAGTTCAAGTTTTCATTTTTTTACATGATTAGTCATGTGGTTTCCAAATCTTGCATCGGAGGTTCATGAGGCACTTACTACCAATTCACCTATGTTAAATGGGTGTAAGATGACGAAAATGACTCATTTTGTTTTATTTATGAATTTTCAAAATTTTTCATTTGTTAATCTTAAGATACCATTTCTATAATCTACTAAAAAAGGCCATAAAGGCTAAAAAGTGGAGCTTGATGCTTTCTATATTCTCCCCTCTTGGCAGATTCATCAACCGACATATACATTTCATCTCTCGACAACAACTTCTGACCACCTTCATTGTTCCATCATCCAATTGCCATCTCCAAACTAGTTTCGACCATCTTCCCCATCGTCTTTGTTGTCGCAATCAACACATGTGTGTCTTTCGCCCATCTCTTTCCTCTTATGACTTCAAGATCCATTTAAGACTGAAGCCATCGTCATGATTCGTCCCTCCCTCCCTCCAATGTTCTCGTCGCACCTATCATCTCCTCCAACCACCTATTTCTTCCCATTATGATTTAGGTTTTATATAGGTTAAATTTGAAGGGTTGGGTTTTTGTTTGGTTTTGTCATCATCAAATTTATTTGTAACATCCAGTTTCAGGATGTTTCTAATTTCGGGATAACTGACCGTAATTTAACTGAGTAAAGGTCTCAGGCTTCAAGGGAATAAGTTTTAGAACTTACTGGATGTTGATAATGTTGTTTAAGTGAATTAATCCTTTGAATTGTGCTTTGGAGCTGAAGGGTAAAAGGGGAAAAAGTGATATTTTGGACTCTTCGCATGTATAAATGAATTAAGTTCAATATTCATTAAGTCAAAAGTAATTAGATAGAATTATGAGGTTTGTTAATACCTTAGTGTGCATATAAAGATCACCGAAAATGTATTTGAAACGAAAAAGTTATGATTGCTTAACGTTAGGAAGGATTAAGCACAAACATGTCACCATTGTATGGTGAGAAGGTTGATAGTTTTATTTTATTTACTTCTTTTTATAGTTTGTTTTAGCATATTTTATTTCATTTTTATTTAATCTTCATGCATATTTTCCCTTTTGTTATTTTATATCTATATCGGGTGCTTTCTAGTCTTTGAGTATAATTGTACATTTTTAGAAGACTAATGTGGAACAGATATGTCCGGGGATCATGAGAATTCATTCGACTTGAGGATTGAGGAATCTTGGTCTTCGTGACACTTGTGGAGATGATACAAAAGTGGGCTTGCTGATGAATGGAAGAGTGAAGAAATATGGTTCTTGAACTTAAAAGAAGATGGAAGAATTATTTGAGCTTGCGGATTTGATTGATCGAGTGGGTATTCGAGCTTTCGATAACTAAGAGGAGGTGAATTTAGCCGAAAATTACAGAAAACTTGAAGAATTATGGGCTATAAATTTTGGACAAGAATTAGGCTAGTGGGCAAAGGTAGTGTATGCCTAAGAAGAAAAGAGGCCCCAAATCAATTCGGCACGTGGCCTACCCACATGTGTGCATGTGGCCCACGTGGGCTCCAGAGTGGAAAATCTAGAAGTTCAATTATTGGTTGCTATTTGGGAAAGGTTGTTAAGGCTCTTTTCCACACTTTTTAGATCCGAAATTTTGGTCATATTCTCTGGAGACTGGGGAGCTTTATAGACTTGAAGATTGTCATATTCAATACAAGTATTGCACTTTGAAGATTGTCATTTTATTATCTTGATAATTGGTTTTATTTTTGGTATTTCTAAATTTTTTTTTTTGTTTTGCTTAAACTTAGCCATGTTAGGCTAAGTGAATCTTGGTCGATATTAGGAGTAATCTTTGAATGTTTGGTTGATTTTGAAGAACTTCAAGAACCTATCTTAAATCTTTATGAAAATATTTTCCATTTCAACATCTTATATATGCATATGTCTTTATTCATAAGTTTAGATGTATGTTTAGTGATTAGGTGGCCAATTTCTTGATTAAATAATGGATGTTTAAATTAACAAGCAACAAATGGTTCTTGTGTTTGTTTTCACTTCACAAAATCATCAAAGTATTTTTTTTCCAACATGGTAGTGAAAGCTTTGACTCTGCATAGATTCAGAGACTTTTAAATCTTAATGTTACTTAATTTTCATTAATTACATGATTCATGGGAATCGTGACTTTAATTAAGAAAATATGTTATGAGCTTCTCTAACCATTGTATTAACTAAGAAAAGTCTAGGTAATCTCAAGCTTTTTGGATTGTTACAGCCAAATTAGAGATTCAATACAAGTAGTGCACTTTGAGCTCTAATGATCTATTTACCAAATGTTCAAATGATGAAATTCCAATGTCAACCATTTCCTTCATATTTATTTACATTAACTCTCATTAGTTTAATTTGTGTTTCATTTGTTCTAGTAAAAAATAATAGATTTAGAACAAAAACTAAAATCCTCATTTTTATTTTTGTTGTTGTTTTGCAAGTATTTTTACAAGAGATTTTCATTGAGTTACAAATTGAAACAATCTACATGGATTTGATTCCCTTGCCATTATACACTATCTCATATGGATTTGATTCCTTTGCCCATGATATTAGGGTTTTCCCTATATTAAAGGACCTTACCTCTATGTCTTAGGTCATTTTGCAACCTCCATCACATCAAGAACTCCTAGGGAGCAAAGCCTAGACTCCCTATTCATAGTTTGAGCTCCTTATCTCTCCTTAAAACTCTTTTGGTGTAGATTTTGGGTGTTTTAGTGAAGAAAGAAATAAAGGTTGCGGTTAGAATCTTAAAGCTTGTGCATCTCTCCCATCTCTACTTTTCTGGACCCTTGTAAGAAAGCAAGAAAGGTTGTGCTTGAAGTTTGAATCTTGTGGATCTCTACCGTGCCGTGACACCCATATACCACGTCACGGGGAAAGTACATTGACCTTAACTTACGACGAAGGAATTCTTATGAATCCCTGTCATCCATCACTGCCCTGTAGTGATCTATTTACTACGTCGTGGTAATTTTTTGAGAGCAGCTCCTTAGTTGATTCCATTCTAACTTTGGGGACATTTTTCTTCAATATTTTAACCTTTATAACTTCTTCATTTCTAACCCATTTTCTAAAATTCAAATATCCCCGCAAAGGTGGGAACATACTCTACAACTCTGTTAAGTCATTCTTACTAAATTAACTAGACGAATCCCTGCGCGTTGCGCAACAAAGATTAAAAATATATTGTTAAAATATTAAAAAAATATATGTTTAAAATGGTTATGTTATTCACATTAACTCTGAGATAATATTTTTACACTAATATATATATATATATATATATATATATATATATATATATATATATATATATATATATATATATATATATATATATAATCTCTATTATTTTGAACAATAATATTCATTAACATCAACCCACATTTCTCATTAACAGAATTAAATATAATTATCTATTTAGTATTATTTTTAACAATTATTATTATTGATTAAGTATATTTTTACTTATGCGATCATTTTCTAATTCCAATAATGATGCTCATTTAAAATAGAATTTATATATAGCTAAATGTAATTTATAATTTGTTATGTTATTATCATTTAAAACTGTTATTCATTAATTTTAAACCACTTATTATTAATAATAAGTTAAAGAAGACTTTTAAGAAACACTAAATATTATTATTAAAATGTGAATAAGATAGACAATTTGCATTTTAAAAGGGACTTGCATGGATATTAATTTTTTAAATACTTGTTATTATTAATAAGTGAAAGAAACTTTTAAAAAACACTTATTATTATAATTAAAATGTTAAACATATACTAAAATATAAAGTGATAAGATAGACAATTTACATTTTAAAAAAAATGCTTACATGGATAATATGATAATATGACATATCCATGATTTTTAATTAATTATTGTTTTGAAGCAACATGAACATACAAACATGTATACAATAGTTAATTAAATATTATATATATCACCTTCTATAACATACGATCGATAACATGAATCTAATCTAATTTACATTAAAATTTCAACCACAACATACAATGATATTCTTAAAAGAATACTTAAATCAAGAAAATACAAAAGAGAATTAGTATATAACAAACTTACAAATTAAAAACTTCAACATAATAACATGGCTCGAAAAATTGTTCAAATCCCTCAAACAAACACAAAAAACTTTAAACTTGTTTTCTTTGTGAATTTTGTATGTGATTTGTATTTGTGTGTCTACTCAAAAAGATTGACCTTTTATAGTAGAGTATCCATTCATTGTTTATTAAATATATTATATAAGTTATAAAACCTTTGAATTGTTAATCATTATTAAGAGACTTTTGAGTGGTATTCATTAAAATATGAGGTTTCAAATGCATGAGGTGTTTGCAAATTTTTATGGGGGTTTTAAATGCATGAGGTTCAAGAAAAAATGCTAGCTTTATAAGTATGTATGATATGAGTATTAATCTATTAAGTCACAAAGTTGGCCCAAAAACATAAAATTTCTCATTTTACCCTTTAGGCCAAAATGCATATTCTCATGCTTTCTTTCTCTTGAACTTACTAATCTTACTTTTTCTAAGTGACTTAAACTTATCTTGACCATTTTCATGAAGTCACAACTTCATAAACTTATCAAATTCCTCTAAATGACCATTTTTCCTTTTTGGTCAATATTTGATTAAAAGTCAAATCTCTATAAATTCGGGTTCTTACATGCAGTCTCTAATCCTTCTAGTTGGTGAGCCTTTAAATCACTATCGTGTGGACCTGATAATGTTGTTGGGGAGAAAATACACCAATACTTTTTGTCTAGGTAGTATGTATCTATTTTTTTTTACTTTAATTTTCGATATGATTGTCTCAGTCACATGTACAATCGTATTTTTTTGTACGTTTGACACAATTGTGTTGGGTAGTAACTGATATGCAATTAATCTCCGTATGAAAGGAGGGATGTCGATATATGACTTATTTATGTATGGTTTACTTGCTCAGAGTGGATCCCATTTTACTCATCTTTATTGTTGGAAAAACATACAATTTTCAATAATTAATTGGAGGGTAGGATGCATTTGGACCTGGTATATGGCCTACTTGATGCATGAACGATGTCAATTGTTGTTGGTTTATAGGGATTTGAACATGTGGGTTATATTTTATGACATATGTTTGAGTATTTAGTGCCAAGAAATGTTGAAGTGTTGGTCGAACCATATTTTTGGTAAAATATAGGCAACTAAATGTTTTGTGTTCCTATATCTTGTACAAGCACTCAGAACACATGGTGTAGGCATTTAAACCATTTTACTTTTAACTGGCCCTCTTGTGCTCAAGCTCTAGCATGTTTCCACAAATAATGAAATCTTCTTATGCCTAAATGGTTTTCTGTATGTTCCTTAGGTTTATGTTTCTTGATTCGCTATTGTTGCTTTTTCCTCTATATTGTTTTCAAAATTTTGAATTATACGAAGACATCCCGTTTTTTTTCCAATATTTGTTGTTGGGTTCTACATGCAATGATACTTTGTCTCTTAGTATAGTTGGCATTGCATCCATGTGTTAATTTGGTTGTTTATAAAGTTTTTGGTCATAGTTTAGTTTGAACATGACTAACATTAATGTTAGAGGAATATTCGGGTGTTCCTGAGGTTAATTATTTTTTCATTAGTGGCGAGGTCGGACATTGTCATGTAGTATGTTTAACTTTATGCTCTTTCTTTGCGTAATATAAATCAAAGATGACGCTAATTATCAAGTTAGTATGGTGGTTTCTATTTCTTTAGGCTATCGGGCATTGGACTTGGATCAACAAGTTCCACAGTGATGTAAAGTCAAAAGGGGAAGGATCCTTGGAATCATTATTCTTCGAAGCTCAACTTAGTGTTTTGTATTAGAACGAGAATGAGTAAGATCTAGTTGTGATTGCTACCCTTTTGGATGTTTTCTTGCATGGCTATTTATTAGTTGTTATGTGTTTAAGATGCTATACGTGCATCGTGTCCTTATTATACTATGATGATGCTATTTACAGAAACATGTTCGACACCTGAGCCGAAGGGGCTATGGCCGAACACAAAGGTTCCGTGGGCCAACATATGGGGTCCACCACTCTATTCATATATATATATATATATATATATATATATATATATATATATATATATATATATATATATATATATATATATATATATATATATATATATATATATATATATATATATATATATATATATATATATATATATATTTGCAAAGATCTTTATGAATAGTATTCTAGTAAATTTTGTTTGTTTAATTTGAAAGTAAGTACTTTAATAGTAAACCCGCCAACCAAACGAAGTAGTCAAGTGGGACTCAAACCCATATGATTGAGACGGGTAAGAAGAATGTGATGTTAAGTATTAATTGGATCAATATCTTGTTGGGTCAAAACTGATTATTGTGTCGTATTAAAATTGTTTTAGTCTGCCAAATCTTATTCTAGAAAATATATGACGTTATTCTTGATATTTTGTCTCATGAACATTTAAATCTAAAGTCTTACCTTCTTTAATGTTACCATCAATTTAATCGTGCGTATAAAAGATAAACATGATTTTTTTTTAATATACTATGCTCCGACATGGATTGGACAAAGTTTGTCATCTTTTAATTATTTCAAATGTTATTCTTATCAGTGTCTTGTTAATTAAGAGTATTTCAATAATTTTATTATTTTTATAGATAAGATGATAAATAATGCAAATAATTATGTTACTTATAGTCCAGAACTCGCGACCATTCAATTTAACACCTTTGGTTAACAGAAACATCAGTTTTATTTACCTAAAATACAAAACTGACAATTAAAATTGTAGACTTTCGAAATTTGGACATAGAAATACATTATAACTGAATAATATTTTACTAAAAAACAGCCACATAGGTATAAAGAAAGTCTTTTATAATTTGGGTGTGCAGATGTATGTCTATGTCAGTACCTAAATGAATGCTTTTAATGAATGATAGGTTCGCTGCTATAGTGCTATGTATAACTTTGCACATACAAAATACACACGCAACTATTGGATTTAGATGATTAACAATAAGAATATAAGATGATTTCAATTATCAAATACAACCAAAACGGGCGAGTAGGATAAAGTTTTAAATACATATTTTTTTGTTTTTATTCATTTTTATAAATTATTAATATATTGATGTACATGCATAAATGATAAAGCTCTTTAGTTAATAACTTTATATTATGATATATATAAAGAACGACTTAAAATAACGTAGTTTTAATATAATTTAATCAAATCATTTGTCTTAATTTTAATGATTTTGTTAATTTGAGTTTGATCGACTACTTCTTTGAGATCTCAATCTTTTTGATGAAACAGCTATCAAATGATGCTAACAATATTCTATGCAAATGAAATTATCATATAACGAAAACCCTTGGTGCATTAGTTCCTCCATTATGTGTACTTGAAAACATTGATGATATTTATGATATTTGATTGTTCCACTTTATAATTATGGGTTAATTAATTTTACTACATTAATCATTTGTAAGACTATCGGATATGGACAACGTCCTACCCCGTTTTTTTAAGTTGGCAACCAAAAAACGTAGGTATAACGACTACAACCCCCACCCCCCGGCGGCACCCCTCCATCGTGTTTTCAGGCGTTATGTTGCTGCGCGTTTTCGTGAAAAGGGGAGACAATGTCATGAATCAATCACAATTTAGACCGTTGAGAAACGGTCAAAAAGTAAAAAAAAAAAAAAATAGTTTAACTCACATATAAATACATAAAAACAACACCAATTTTTACTCCTCTCTATTTCTTTCTTTCTACTTCATATAACTTCCAATATTTCAAAACAAAAAAATGGATCCGTTTGATCCGTTTCAAACGTTCAACGATGATAACCACAAGATATCTGTAACATTCCAAAATTCAAGACCAAAAATTTCATTTTTAAATAAGTTATTACATAAAACAATCAATATAAAACATTCATAATAATATCTCGTGTCAAATCAAAGTATCAGTAATCAAACAGAGTATCATAAAACCATATCAGAATGTAATCCCAAGGATCCAGTATGCGGAAAACATAGTGTGATGCGTTGCGACCAAGCCGACTCCTTTTCTTTGAAACAATGTACCTGAAACACATAACACAGTAAGCACGCATGCTTAGTGAGTTCCCCAAAATACCACATACAACACATAAGCCACTCGAGGCTATAGCTCTATGAGACCTTCCGGTCAATGTGTCTCAGGGGCCTTCTTGTCCCACAATCCGAGTAGACCTTCCGGTCCTACCCTATCGACCTTCCGGTCCATACCATGTTGACTTTCCGGTCCATACACTGTTGACCTTCCGGTCCATACCCTATTGACCTTCCGATCCATACACTACTGACCTTCCGGTCCATACCCTGTTGACATTCCGGTCCATACCAAGCACCTCATAAGATACATAACATATACATATCACATAGAGACATATATCACATACTCTTCATAGCACATAAAAATATATAAGACCTTCCGGTCACATATCACATAAGTCACATAGCTCATACAAATATATAAGACCTCCCAGTATCACATAAAGTCTCATAACTCATTCATACACATAAGACCTTCTGGTCACAACTAGTTACCATTCATGATAAAGTATAGTGAGAAAACTCACCTGGCATTGCTGAAGTCCCGCAGACTCCATCCCACACTGCTGAAGTCCTGCAGACTCAACCCCACCTGCTGGATGACAGATTCCCGATCTGTCAATATCAAAACATCTCCCGATTAATAATTGGGTCTCACTACATAACCATAAGTACATACTTTGGATAATTACTACATACCCTAGGCTTGGCTTTATTTAAGCCTAAGGCCCAATCCATAGGCCCAAAGTCAATTAGGAATCAAAGCCCAACATATGGCCCAGTTTTCCAAATTGGGGCCAAACCCCTTACATGGGCCTTACCCTTGGCCCATTAAAGTATTTTAGTCTAATTGCTTGACTTTGGATGGCCCATTAATAACCCAATCATCAAGGCCCAATAGAAGGGCCCAACAATAAACCCAAGTGAAATTAGGGTTTTCACATAAAATGACGATTAGGGTTAAGTGTTTCTCACTTAACCCATTAAAGACTTAATCCATTAAGGACTTAATCCACTAAGTCCATCATTCTTCTAAATAAGTCATATGGTGTGATTGGGCTTAATCACACAATTCCCTTCCAATGGCCCAAAAGTGGGTCCCAATAAGTCCAAGCCCATAAATCCAATATTAGAGTTTTCTAAACCCGAATTAGGGTCAACCCCATCTTAGCCCATTAGGCCCAATTGATATGTCTTTTGATCAATTAAGGTTCACTAGACTCGTTAAGGTTTCACTAGGCCCATTAGGGTTCATTAAGCCCATTAAGCCTCATTGGGCCCATTAGGGTTTCTTACTCCCTTGTCCAAACATCCAAACGAGTCAAAACACCATCAAAGTACACCGCCACCCGACACGGCGGCCGGTGGCGGCAGCCACCACCCTGTGGTGGTGGTTTCAGTTTTCTTATTATTATTTTGGCACCGTTACAATGTACAACTTGATAATACACACACACACACTAAGTAAATACACACCGGCAACCACCCTTATGGTGGCCGGCGGTGGCACGTGGTGGTGATGTCCTTTTTCCGACCAAATAACACCCACACACATACTTCTAATGGAATGCAACCACACACACCTAAACACGCAGTAAAACACGCACACAGCCTACACTCGGAACATAAGCGCAGCCACCCTCCTAGTGGCGGTTGACGGCGGCAGAGGCGGTGGCAGGAGGACAAGAAGGTGGCATCAGCTCACGGTAGAGCAAAAAACCCCACGAACACGAAAACCACCTTGACTGGGCTATCCACAAGAACTGGCGACCATTTACCTTCACAGAAACGCACCGCAACAACATCATCTACCGGAGATAACGGCGGAAGCGGCGCTGTCGTTTTGCTTCCCCTTCATTTTCGTTAGAGAAGCGATATCTCATGTCCATCTTCGTCTTCAGCAACCACGGGAGGCACGACAGTGGTTTTTCCCAGTCACACACGTCGTGCATAGCAGCGAACACAACGCAGTTCACCGGAGGAGAGCACCGATAGTCGTCTGTCGGTTTCTTGTATTGCACTTCGTCGCTGGCAGCAGCTTCGCCGGCGATATGGTTGCGGAGGACTCCAGCTTCAACGACAAGGAGGCGGTTGGCGATGGTGCTCCGGTGAACTCCGACGGCGATAGACATGGCGGCTGGAGAGAGAGATAGAGTGAGGGTGGCGGCTGAATGAAACATCTAGGGTTAGGGTTTCGCATGACATATATACCTGGCACCCTTAAAACATATATCCATAATAACATAAATGGTCCCTCCCCATAGGATTCTTTTCACAGAAAGCCCACAATTTACACTTTCAACCCTGGCTTTGGAAATCTTATTCAAATTAAATCCAATAATTACCATTTAAACCCTCGACATTAAAATCCTTTACACCTTAGGTACAAAATTTACCAAACAGCCCCCAATATCTTAATTATGACACAATCAGCCCTTCGACCTTATTTCCTTTTAAATTAAATCCAAATAATTATCACGGAGCCCCTGTCTTCATAAATATTTACAAACTGAGTCTGGAACTACACTTTTAACCCCTCAACTTCCAGATTATGACAATTAGCTCATGGGAGACATTCTTTTATATATAATTATTTATTTTAGGGCTTTTATTCGTTCATTAATTTGTTTATTTATTTAATAAATAAACAGGGTGTTACAACTCTCCCCTACTTAAATTAGATTTTGTCTTCGAAATCATTTCTTGCCATTCCTTGCTCGCCCAACCACTCTAGTAGCATGGTCACCAACTTGGACACACCCTAGCCTCCCTAGGGTAGTCGTGAACAATCCTCATAAATCCCTAAAATCCGTAGGTGAACGAATCCCTTGCAACAAGATTTCGTCTACTCTGTCTGAAGTTTGTTGTCTCGAGATGATCTGTATCTCTAACATACCACTCATACTGAATCATTATCATTGAATCTAGTCTGTTTATCCCTCAACTGACTACTCAACTTTCAATAACTCGAGGTTTCCACTATAATTCAGGGTCACAAGCCCAATTATCTTTGCATGTCAACTATACTTGGCCAAGGCTCAGCTAATCCCGCTACGAGTGACTTGTCAATTCCCAATCAACCAGCTATTCCGTTCGTATTTGCAACCCAAAACACAAATACTGATACTGCCCAAACACTGAAACTGCTTGAACACTCAACTTCCTGAAGTAGTAAGCTGCTACATAGCTGCTTCCCAAAATCTATCGAGACCTGCCTGGTCTCTATTTATTCACCAATCATCTGAAATGCCGGTTTCCGACTTGGCTGCGGGGCCAAAGGACTCCCCACTTAGTTGCCTCACACGACTTCTGAACGGAATACTTCCCTTGAACTAGTTGCCGGTAGTTATCATGCTACTGCAACTCTGCAACTTTCTGTTCTACCCGATCGGGTCCACGCGTCGAATCCTGTCATCATCAAATCCAAGATTAAAAGTGATTGCTACCTGACCACTGGTAGCCTAATATTCCAAATGACCTTAAGCAGTCCACTGCTTCCTTGATCTCATATCTGTAGTAGCGTTCTTACAGTCTTATCACTGGTTCAACCAGATCTAATCCATTTAGGAAATTTTCAAAATCCAATCTGTGGATTTCCCTATCCTCACTGCTGCACCCGAACTGGTGGGTACTACTATTCCTTCCGTGTGCGACGTTATGCTTCACTACTCACACGACGTGCGACGTTGAACAAAGATCGCGAAGAAGGGCATAGATGTCTAGTTAACGATTATTTTGCAGATGATTGTGTCTTCCAAACAAACGATTTCAAAAGAAGGTTTCGTTTGCGAAAAAATGTATGTAAACGGATAGACGTCAATGCATTGGAAAGTATGTATCAATTATTTCAAGTTTTGTAAATTATAATGTAGCTTTTAATAAATACACATTTTTACCTATTAAATATATCTGTAGGTATGACTTTTTCCAAATGAGGTATGATGCTAGAGGTAAACGAGGTTTGACAGGGTTACAGAAATGTGTTGCGGCAATTAAGCTTATGACTATGGGGGTGTCACCGGATTCTATCGACGATTATATAAGAATGTCTAAGAGAACTGCATGAGAAAGTTTGTATAGATTGTCAAGAGGTGTTGTCGAAACTTTTGGTGACAAATACTTGCGCAAACCTTCATTGTATGATATGCAACAACTATATGTGTATGAACAAAGAGATGGTTTTCCAGGTATGCGTGGAAACATTGATTGCAAAAAGTGGACATGGAGAAATTGTCCCGTGGCGTGGAAAGGCCAATACACAAATGGTCATCATGCAGCGCCTTCGTTGGTATTAGAGGTAGTTGCTTCCCAAGACTTATAGATTTTTGACATGCTTTTTTTGGGGTTGCGCGTTCCAACAACAACGTAAATATTCTTGATCACTCACCAATATTTGAGGATATTTTTTCAGGAAAGGCATCAGATGCTCATTTTACAGTGAATGAACATGAGTATAAGTTTGGGTATTACCTTACAAATGAAATATATCCACTGTATTCCACGTTTGTGAAGACGTTTCAACACCTGGTAAACTCAAGAGACAAATTTTTCAAGGGAAGATATGAAGGAGCACGTAAGGACATGGAACGTGCTTTTGAAGTTCTAAAATCAAAATGACACATAGTTCAACATGTGGCACGACCATATGAGTTAGAAACTCTAGGAGATATTATGTATGCATTGATCATAATGCATATGGTGATTGAAGATAAAATGATGAAATATTGCGGAGTATTCGCCTACGGAACCTAGACATGTGCAATTTCAACCAGGGACAATAGAGTATTTTCATAGAGTCATTGATATTCAAGACCAACAAAAACACAAACAACTTCGAGAAGACTTGAAAGATTATATATACAATGGTAACGAAGATGTATAATTTAGGGATATATATATATATATATATATATATATATATATATATATATATATATATATATATATATAGACTAAAATGATTGGTCTATATATTGTGTGCATGTATGTTTAATTATGGACCAATCATTTTAGTTATTTTAAGAAAGTAATTAATGCATATAAAATGTTGAAGATGTAATTAATATCCGTTATATCTTCAATATGTAATATGCATTAATTACTTTCTTAAAATAACTAAAATGATTGGTCCAGAATCAATCATACATGCACACAATAGATAGTGAAAACAAAATAACCTAACCCTATATATATATATATATATATATATATATATATATATATATATATATATATATATATATTCTTTTAATTTTTTTTTAATTTTTAAATGTTTTTGTCCTTAGTTGTATTTTTTCTAAAATATTATGTTTAATTTAGGATTTATTAAAACATCATGTTTTATTAATTTATTTATTTTTTATAATTATTCAAAAAAACAAAAAGTAAATGATGACATGAAAATTAGATGGTATTATAACATGTTACTAATTTCCACACTTGGTATTATAATACCATATATGACTATGACTAGAATGATGAGGTAACAATTTTTTGACTTGATTACATGTTACATACACCCACCACCCTAATATATTTAGGTATTAAAAAAAAGAACTATGTTCATTTTCTTTTAATTAAGTTTTAAAAAAAAAAAAACTAAATAGTAGTTCCAGAATATTATTTTAAAGTTTTGTAACCTGCAATTCTTCGCATAGCATTTATTGAACATAAATGACATAATGAAAGGTGTGGAGATTTTGGGAGTCGATAATGAAATATTCATGGCGAAATTTTTAGATAAAAAAAACATACAAGTTTTTCCTTATATTAGTTCCTTAATCTTTGCATTATTACTCCAGAGACCCCCACAGTTTGTTTGCTCACCAGATAAGAGGCAGGATTATTATTTAGATTATGAATGTTAGTTATTACTTTAGACCAAAGACTCTTAAATTTTTTTCTTACACCTCGTTCCCGAGTTTAACAAAAGAAAAGAAAAGAATGTCACGAGAGAAAAGAAGAGAAAGAAAAGGAAAACAATATTTTCTTTCGTGTTCCCGAGTTGGAGAGAAGTGGAAGGAAAGTGATTTTGTTCTTTCTTTTCAAATCCTCTCAAATCGGAAGGAAAGTTAGGAGAGAAAGTGATCCTCCCATTTCCCTCTACTTCCTTCCACTTCTCTCCTTTAATGAAACTCGAGAACACCAATTTCTTTTCTTTATTTTTTCATTTCCACTCATTTTCTTTCCTTTCTCTCGTTAAGTTGAACTCGGGAACGGAATGTTAGTCTCCACCACCATTTGGTAAGTAAAACATTTTTTTTTGCTTTTAAAGTACCCACCCCTAGACCGCCAACCTTTTTGTCCGCCACTACTTTTGACCCTTCAACCCAATGGATCTTGTTTTTCTCATCAGTCCCACCCCATAAGAATATGCGTCTCAAACTTTCGAGCATATCTAACGTTCCTTATGGTGCTTTGAATAAAGAAAAATAGTATGTAGGCAAGCTCCACAATACTAATTTAATCAGTGTCAAGCGGCACCCGAATGACAATGTAGTTGCTTTTCAGTTTGATAATTTCGATTGAAAATTATCCACAATGGGTTTCCAATTGTTGGGATGACAAAAAAAACCCGAACCCGACGGGGAAACCTGAAACCCGGCTATTTCGAGTCGAGTAATGGGTCGTTATTGGGTTTTTAATCAGGTTCGGGGCAGGGAGTGGGTTATCCTCGCCCCGACCCGCCCCGATTATATATATATATATATATATATATATATATATATATATATATATATATATATATATATATATATATATATATATATAAGGTTAGGATTAAATGTGCCGTTGGATTAGAAAATCAAGTGGTTAAAAATGGAGCCTAATTTTAATAATCTACTATTTAATTTTTTTAATAAAACGGCTGATAATAATGCTATTAGGGTTAATATAGTCATTTTGGGTATATTTTATAAATGGAAATCAACATGTTACATGCCTACAACCTAATCTTTTGTTCCGTAGGTTAGTATCATTACATGTATGTAGGGGGAAAAATTACCCAAAACAAATCAATTATCCAATATAAAAGATTTCATATCCCAAGTTCTTAAAATATTGTAGACCTATAAGAATTAGCATTATACATCCTGTAAGAATGCACACGTCTTCTCTAATAATCTTGTATTAGTTTTAGTTTATAACAAGTTTGATTTTGTTACAATGTTAAGGAGATTTTAAATTTGCTGGTGTTGCTAGTAACAGTAGTAGTTTTTCAAAGAAAAATTATGCTTGTACATTTAATTTTCTATGAATAAATGGTTTTTTTTACAATGCTTTTGTTTGTTTAGATGAACCAGTTTATTACAATTGGTGTTGCTAGTAATAGTAGTAGTTTTTTAAAAAAAATTATGCTTGTACATTTAATTTTCTATGAATAAATGTTTTTTTTTACAATGCTTTTGTTTGTTTAGATGAACCAGTTTATTACAATTGTTGTAGTTGTGCTTGAGTTGTATGTATAGGAAAATGGTTATTACAATGGTTTTGGTTGTTAGATTAATTGTGTAAAAGAAAGTAAACAAATTTTTGAGAATGATGTGGGGTAGTAAATGGAACTAAACAATTTTTTGAGAATAACGTGAAAAAATACACAAGAAGACATAAATTGTTTGAGAATACAGTAGGTTACTAGAATGATTTAGTTTATAGTATTCTAAAAGAATGTAAACAAATGTAAGAGAATACCTTGGGGCAGTAAATGGAAGTAAACAATTATTTGAGAATAATGTATAAAAAAAATACACAAGAAGACACAAAATTTCTTGAGAATACAGTAGGCTACCAGAATGGTTTAGTTTATACTATTCTAAAAGAAGTGTAATGGTTCAATTCACTTAATACTCATTTTGTAACTTGTTTTCATTGACAGAAGGTGTTGTAATAGAACAACCTCTCCAAGCAGAACCAGAAGTTGATAAAGAATTACCAATGGTATAAATAATTATAATAGAACAATACATATTTTGATTATTTCATTCTTAAAGTATAGAATTTTTTTAGAAGTAAAATTCTCAAGTAATACATCTCATCAGTCTTAAAGAACATGTCTTTGTTTTTTATGGTTTTCCTATTCCTCTATTTTTAATACATGTAACATTCTTGAACAATAAATCATCTTCTTTATAGCCTTTCATTCTTGAAGAATATGTTGGTTTGAGTTTTTCATTATTAAAAAACATCATTATCATACTTCGGTTTTATTATTCATTCATAAAGAATATGAAAACCTCTATTTAGTTTATCACTAACCAATGAGCAATGACTACTCTCCTCAATTATAACCCAATGAGAAATCAAACCAAATCATATAGCAAATTATAAAACATGCGATGAAAGTTATACATTGTTCCAAACATGATGTATGTTAACCTGCAACAAAAGAAACTCGATTTTAAGACATAAAGATAGAAAAGAAAAATCAGTCTTGATTGTTCTACATGTAACATTGTCATATTGATCAGACCTAGCTTTTCTTTATAGGAAAATAGAAAATTAAATTAAAAAAAAACTAAAGATTGTGAAACTAATCAACGTAAAAGGCTTCAACCAATGACCTACTTTTTCAAAATAAAGACATTTGACTTGAAAATATAGTTAAACAATAATATGGAGTAAAAAAAATCACAAATTATACATCAAATATTGATATATAAATATCTAAGGACTATTAAAGCAATTGATGTCATGATGTTCGATGGTGTGTGTATTTTGGTGGCAGAGATGGAGAAGGTTTTTGGTAATAATATCAACGAAGAATTATTAGGGATTAAAAATGTCAGTTATTTAGAGTTTAAATTGTATTCCATAATTACGAAGCTCTAATTCTAATGATAATTAATTCAATTAACAAAATTACTATGTTACCTTTATAAAATGATTGGACCATATTTAGTCATACGTTCACACAATAATTGAAGGTTATATATGAACCTAACTCTCTCTCTCTCTCTCTCTATCTCTCTCTCTCTCTCTATATATATATATATACATATATATATATATATATATATATATATATATATATATATATATATATATATATATATGTTCGAATTCTTTTGATGTTAATTGCACGCATTCAAAGATAAAGTACTTACTGTGGTCAACCTTTTTAGTTATTAACAATCTGGTGTGAATTATCATTTTTTATGTTTTGACGTATTACACTAAAATTAAATCAAATAATTTTTAATATAACGTCGAGTTAATTTTATTAAAGTGATTCATCATATTTTTAATTTAAAAGGAGGCTAGAACATGTATCGGGGGTACCCTAAAACGAAATAAAGATTTCGTTATGAATTGTGTAAACCCGATAAGATACCCGAAACCCGACGGGAAAACCCGAAACCCAACGGGGCGTCCCGATAATATACCCGAAAGATATCGTGCGGGTTTGGGAAACTATGCCCCGCCCCGTTGCCATTCCTATCCAATTGTTTTTTTATAACATATTGGCACCCACTAGACCCCAAGTAATAAAAGGGAAAACAAGTTTTTCGAGCAATCAAGAATTTGTGCCATGTTATGGAGTTCATAGTTTGTGGTGTAGATTCTGCAAAGTCTTGACTTGTAAAAGTTTACTTTGAGACCAGAGGAGATTTTAAAACATTTTAGGATACATGATAAATATTTTATGCTGCCTCTGTCCCATTTACCGGTAAAAATGGCATTTACCTGTAAAAATAGCATCATCCACATAGAAAAGGTGGGAGATTATTGGTCCGCCTCATGGTAATTTGATCCCATGGATTAGAAGTTTATCTGTTGCGTCTTGGATTACTACAATGTAACGCCCGCAAATCCGGGCTAGTCAAAATAGAGGCAATAGGAGTCGAAAACGCCTTTTCGACAAAAGATTATTTAGAATAAATAATCTTAACCAAGTTGTAGAGTATGTCACAAGGTTTCCGTACATATAAAGAACGCCGAAATCCGAGTTATAACGAAGAAGTTATGGCCTATCGAATTTTCGCGACAGAACCGGCACGATACCAGAAAGCGTAAATAGTGAATTTACGATAGAGCGAGATTTAGCCTTAGCGATCTATACGGAAGTCGTAGAATATGTTAAACTAAGAACATCGATAAAAAGAACGCCCAAATCTGACTTCGTATGAAGAAATTATGATTTTTCGAAGTTTCGGACTAGCAGTGTACAGCCCGAAATTCGAATATTAGATCGAGCGGTTTTTAGCCGACACGACCTAAACGAGAATCGAAGATCTCGTTGAGAGTCGCGTAACGAGAAAAAGATGGGCGAAAACGGATGTCGGATGAAGAAGTTATGAGGATTTAACGGACCAATCGTGTCCCGGCCCGTTGATAATATAAAAATTAAAATCGAGCCAAAATTAGCCAACAAAGTCTAAACGAAAGTTGTAGAGTACGTTCCCACCTTCGCGTGAATATAAAGAACGTCGAAAACGGAGCTCGTACGCGAAAGTTACGAATTTTTAAAGTTTATAATCGAATTTGCGAAGGCTGATGAGGATTGATGACGTGGCACGTTGTGGGCCGTCGGATGATGATTCAGATCTCGCTTCGGATCATGCCACGAAGCCTCGCCCTACGCCCCGTGTCCGAAGTCTGTACGCCCCGCGTACCCTCGCCCTGATCTACTCCGAGTGTTAGACAGCTCGACCCTCGCTGGCACTCTTATCCGATGACTACGCCCCGCATAGGTCCGAGGTACGCCCAGCGTACCGAGGCCTCGCAGGGTATAAAAGGGGGCCGATTATCCTTCATTTTTCACACCTTTCTTCACTCTCTCTCTAACTTCTTTCTCTCTCTAAGTGTTCTAAACACCCCCAAACCCTAGGGAACCTCCCTAGCACCCTAGGGAAGCCCCGAGGCTCCCGGAGTCCCGAGAAAAAGGAGTTTTTCGGTTTCGAAATGCTGCTCCAATTAGGTCCCGGTTTTCGATAAAATTCGCTGTAAGTGTGCTACGCTTACGCAATTTTTAATATAACTTTCATATAATTATAGGAATGTTATTAGGTCCTTAAAATAATTATTTGGGCTATTAAAATGAGTTATATCGAGTATTATTAACACTTAATAATACTCGGACTAATGAATTTGTCGCGGTTATCGTTAAACTAAACCCTAATGGTATCGATACTAGGTTTTATCGAAGGAATATCGTTTTGAGAGTATCGAAGCGCTGTCCGAGTGCTGAGTCACCACCTACTCAGGTGAGTGCATAGTTACTTTCAACTTACACATAGATATGAAGTATTTTACGTGCTGTGTGTGTATATTATCTATATACTTGCTATCTATGTTGGATGAACGTTTTATACATGTTTTCAATGATTCAAACTGTATATGTATTTTATATCTACATAATGTGCGGGGTAAAACACGGGTAGATATAATAGTTGTTGTGTGACAAAATAAAATAATCAGAGGCCTCGTTATAGCTGTTCTTGATGATCTAGTCATCTAGCGGAGTATAGATGACGACCACGGACTATTCTAGACAGTCCAGTGGAACACTAACAGGCTCGCAACCTGTAGGTGTTTATTCGAACTGTATGTTTAACCGAACTGTGTGTTTATTCGAACTGTGTGAACTGTGTGCTCACTAGATATACTCCATCCCAATGATAGTCCTTTGACTAGGTCCCTTGTGTTAGATGTTTTAGGGACGTAATGTGAGGATAACGGGAATGGGTAATTAGGTTGATTGTTTGATGTTTAAAAATAATAATTATATTATTGTGGGTTGAAAACCCTATGTGCTCACCAGGTTTTCCAACCTGACCCACTTAGTTTATTTATATCACAGGTGTTGATATGAAATCACAATACACTGAGAGATTTAAAGAGATGTAGATCACTAGTGTAAATAATTGTAAGTTCTGTTTATGCTTATGTTTCTGTATTAATGATGACATCCCAAACGTTTTAAAATGAAATAAATGCGTTTCTTCAAAAATGTTTTAATAACGTATTTACCATGTTTTTCTGGGAACAAATTCCGCAACATTTTTATAAAATGAAGTATTATGATTTTTATAAAGCATAAACAAAAATCGGTCTTTTCTGGCCGTGATTTTGGGGATGTCACATACAAGAAGTCCCTCCATTGCAAAGATGAATAAAAACGGAGAGAGAGGGTCTCTTTGTCTAACACCCCTCTTAATTGGAAATTATTATTCTCTTTGGTCCCAAATCATAAGTCCAAAATTATGTTTTGGAAACACAAATGGTGTGGGAATGTAACATTGCAACACAGATTCCCTTAAGTTTATCAATTGGAACCAGTCATAAAATGATTGCTCATAGACCGTTTTTGCACTGAAGGTTTCTCGTGGCAATGGAGTTCCAACCTACTTGATGAAGTTGTGATGGTTGAACTACATGAATTGTACTCCTTGTTCGTATCTAATATGTCTCCTCGATCCTCAAATATGGGATTCAGGTTCAATTTAAGCGAAGATGGCACATATTTGGTGAGCACCCTAAGGACCTTAGTGGACTAAAAAACTAATCAGGTGGTTGGTCAAAACTTATTCCTCTAAAAGTATAATCTTTCGTTTGGAGGGCCACAATGGATAGAATTCCTATTGCACAATCGGTCGGTTTCAGGGGTATTTCAGTAAAAAAAAAACGCAAACTTTCAGTTATGTGGGATATGTACTGATTCAGTGAGTCACCTTCTGGTTGAGTGTGACTTCTTCAAGGAGGTATGATATTGGATATTAAAATGGTGTGGGATCAACAATATTCAAGCCAATACATTGAGCAAGTTTATCGATTACACTGCATCATGGGGGAATTGTCCTAAAAAGCGAGTTACTTTGAATTCAATCTTGTACTCCACATTTTGGAACATATGGCTCGCGAGAAATGAAAATATTTTTAGCAAGAGAGGCGTTTCATCTGCAAAAATCGCTAACTCAATATGGTCAAAAAATAAGGGAAACTTTGGATTCCTATCCAATGATCCAGGACGTAATCCTGGACGTGAAGAATAAAATAAAATTTTCATTTTTCTTGCTTGATTTACAATTTTCTTAAGATTTTATTTTATATATCCATATTCCATACATTTAACTAGTAAAAAAATCATTTAAAAGGGGTTTGCGAAATTTGAAAGAAAAAAAAAATCATCAACGAAAACGAAAAAAAGAGGGATTCGAATCCTCGGTACGAGTAACTCGTACAACGGATTAGCAATCCGTGGCTTTCGTCCACTCAGCCATCTCTCCCAATTGAAAAAGATAATTACTATGTTACATTACACATCAAGTAATGATTAACGAAAGTATTTCTTTCACATTCTTTATCGTTATTATATAATTAGCAATTCCATTTAGATGCTAGGTAAACGAGTGGATTGAAGTTGCTACCCTTTTTAGTTCAATGTTATTTCTCTTGTAACAAGATTTTGTTTTTCTGTTGTATGTATTCCCCTCCAATTTCATAGTTTCTTGCTGTGAAATTGGGTTTCATTAATGTATTTGTAGTTTCCAAAAGGTTCCTTAATCAACGTGAATAACCATGTTTATATTAAATAACTAAAAGGGTAAATAAGTAATTTAATGTATATGAAATTGGCTGAGAAAATGCCATGTACAATCAATAGACTTTTTATTAGAGTAGATTTATTTTAGATAGAACGATCATGAGGTTTTAGATATTGTTGGATGGTTTGACGAAAATAGCGGATAGTTGAAAGTTAAAATGATTGTTATATGTTTTAAGTGTAATTTTAAGTTGGAAATGATGGTATGTACATGCAATGCGGCTTTTTAATTAAGTTTTTATGTTATTTAACCTTTAATGTTATTTTTTTCCACAAAAAAATCAACATTATATGTTAAACAAATGTGAAAATGATAGTTATAGCTTATATGTTTTAAGTGTATTAAGGTATCTAAAAAGTCAATTCTTTAAATCATAGGAACATGGGATTGTTAATGGAAAGGTACCCTAAAGGATAACATTTGGCTTTCTATAATATGGTGGCCATAACAACTCATTTCTCAATTATTGGGCTTTTAGAGCTTTACAAGTCTCCACCACCTAGGCACCTCTTTACATATTAATAATGTTCAAATCATCTTTTCAAGTCCTAACATCTCACATTTTTATATTAATTTACATAAAGCCTTCATATAAACACTTTTAGCTAATATCTCATTTTAGTTGTGTCGTAGATTTTTAATTTTAACGTTTTAGATTTGCTAATACTTTATTTGACTGTAGTTTAAATTTTATTTATTTTTAGACTACTTTGAAAATCTAATTGAGATCTAGTTAACGACATATTGTATACAAATATGTTTTTACTTAAATTTTGTATATGTAACAAACTAGCAATTATAGAAACCGATCACCATAATTAAGGGCATTAAATGAATAAAATGGTCAAAAACAAGATTAAATATGTTCCCTTCACTATCCCTAATTAATTATTTTATGTCTTATTTTAATTTATATTCAATTTGATACATTTAAAATTAATAAAATCCACTAAAAATTCACATATCTGAATGGCTATTTGACCTGAGAGTACAACCCATCAATACACATTTAAGATACCCATCCAGCAAAAAGGGCAATTTTGTCATTTCACATTCAACGGTCTTTTCACAAAACCAAGACGTACCTCCATTGATGATCTTGAAAACAGCATTCCTCAATCACCCTTGTTTAATGTTCGATGAATTTACTCATAAAAAATTGAAAAATTATATTGCAATCAATTTGCAGTTTTTTATTCAAGGGAAAACGGTCTTCCAACAAACCCACCATCATCATCATAATTTGGTTTTTCGTGATCTCTACTTCTTCAACCATAAACGAAAGCTTCATCTCAACCAAATTGGAGAGCGAACACCCATCTAATCTGAAATTTTCATGGTCATTTAAATATCTTATTGATGTTCAACAATGGTGGAGCTTCATAGATCCACCAAGAACAGGAAGGGATTCTACGTGAGGATGAAGTTCTTTCGAACCAGGAATCCAAAACCAGAAAAACCCTTTTGCTTCAGATACTTCAAATGGCTTCTCTGGTTTTCCCTCTCGTTTTACTTCTTCGCTAAGTTTCTCAACAATCATGAACCCAGTACGAATTCGTTGAAGAAAACGATAATCTCTCACACTCAATCCAATGTTGTTTCTCGTGCCCTTTCCGAATCAGTTCCCCAACAACCCAGAATTAATCAAGGTTTGCATCTGATAATTTGATTAATAAGTTTTTGTAGGGTTGATTTGATTCGATTTGATAAATTTTGATTCGATTTGCAGGTTTGTTGAAGAATTTGAAGGTGTATGTATACGAATTACCCTCGAAATACAACAGCGATTGGCTATCAAACAAACGGTGTAACAATCATCTATTTGCTTCGGAGGTGGCGATTCATAAAGCGTTGATGAAAAGCGATGTTCGGACGTTTGACCCATCGGAGGCTGATTTCTTCTTCGTCCCTGTTTACGTTTCCTGCAACTTCAGCACCGTTAATGGCTTTCCCGCCATCGGACACGCTCGTGCTCTTCTATCCTCCGCCGTTGAGCTCATCTCATCGGAGCTACCATTCTGGAAACGAAGCAATGGATCCGACCATGTCTTCGTTGCCTCACACGATTATGGGGCTTGTTTCCATGCCATGGTAACATTACAAAATGCGCTGCTGCCATATTTTCGTTTGCTAAAATTTTGTTTAATAACAGATTGCTGAATGTTTGGTTTTTTGTCTGAAAATCAGGAGGATCGAGCTATGGCTGACGGGATACCCGATTTCATGAAGAATTCGATCATTTTACAGACGTTCGGCGTTAAATACAAGCATCCATGTCAAGACGTCGAGAATATCGTTATCCCACCTTACATCTCCCCGGAAGATGTTCAGTCAACGCTGTCAAAGTCGCCGATTGAAGGTCGCCGGGATATTTTCGTGTTTTTTCGAGGGAAAATGGAAGTTCACCCCAAAAACGTCAGTGGACGTTACTACAGCAAGTAATTAATGCCAAACTCCATTTCCAATCGATTCAACTTTTTACGTTATGTTAATGAAATTTGATGTAACAGTTGCTCAAAATTGATTTGCAGGCGTGTGAGGACGGAGATACTCCGGAAATACGGAAATGACCGGAGGTTTTACTTGAAGAGACACCGGTTTGCTGGATATCAATCGGAAATCGTTCGATCGGTGTTTTGTTTGTGCCCATTAGGATGGGCACCATGGAGTCCCCGGCTAGTGGAATCCGTGGCGTTAGGTTGCGTTCCGGTGATCATAGCCGACGGCATCCGTCTGCCGTATGAAACCACCGTGCCATGGTCGGAGATATCTTTAACGGTGAGGGAGAAAGACGTAGCGAAACTTGGCGCCGTACTTGACAAGGTGGCGGCGACAAACCTCTCAGCGATCCAGCGAAACTTGTGGGACCCACAACTCCGGCGGGCCCTTCTTTTTCACGACGACATGGAAATCGGTGATGCGACATGGGAGGTCCTTGTTGAGTTATCCATGAAACTTGGTAGGTCTTACCGGAGGTCGAGGCTTTCCAGCGAATAAATGGCTGACACGTGGTGAGATTTTGATAGAAAAAAGTCGTATGCCAGCTCATACTGTTGTGTTCCAACGTGGCATGATATGTGGGGCCCAAGTCTGACCCGGTTGGTGAGTTGGCAAGTTGAAAAAGTGGGCTGGATTAAGATGGAGTGGTCCTCATGGTTCATAATGTAGACCTACCTGTCATTGATAGGTTAGGTTATTATTGTTCTGTGGATACTTTGGGTATTAGATATGTACACTTAGGCCCCTGTAAAATAGAAATCGGCCTTTTTGAGATATGAATTGAAAATGAAATATAGAGAATTTACAATTTTTATTACTTTATTTAATTTATTATGTAATGTAAAGTAAAATAAGTTTAAAATAATATTTTTTTATCAATATCATCAACCACTTAGATTTATTTGATTTTTATTTTTATTTTTTGAATTTTGGGTTTATAAAATTATTATATTCATTAGATAATACTTTATTTACTTTATTAATTATATTTAATCGAATCTTAATTTTTACCTGATTAATTTAATTTATTATAATCTTCGGTATTGTATTAAATATCTAAAGGACATATAATGCTTTTTTGATGTTATTACTAAGTATGTAGCAATTTTAGTTTTTTTATTATTAATTTTCAAAGAGAAATCCAACGGAATTTAATATATTTACTTTATTAAATGTTATTATCAAGTGATTCCTTTTTAAGAGTATCACGTGAAGTGATTTATTTTTAATACAGAGAAATTAAATTGCTTATTATTTTTTATGCCTATAAAAATTTCTATCAATTAAAATTATGATATATGTCATGATTTCATATTTAACTATCTCATTAAGAGTATATAAAATTCATCAAATAAAATTAAATTAAATGATAGAAACGATAGACATGTCACCATCTACCTTAGTTGAGATTTGAACTTAAATATTCAATGCTTACCATGTGCTCCTCCACATATATCTTTATATTGTGTTTTCTTATAAATGGTGGGAACCATAGGTGGCAAAGTTGATACATATGAAATTTATAAGGGCTGTATTGTAATAATGTATGTGTAAGTGTAATATGGATGGCGGGAAAAAAGGTGGCAAAGTTGTAAATGTTTGTAAACAAAAGGGTGGTTGTTTTGGAAAACGGCGAATAGCATGTGACTGTGGGGTTAAAACTGGAAAAGAGTGTGTCAGAAGTTATAAATAATTGTTTCCAACGGTCACGGCTTCTTGATGTTTGGATTAAATGCTAACGTACTGAAAACAATTGTTTTCATTTTTTTTACTTATCCATATTTTTCTTAATTTAATAAAAAGTATTTTTTTTTATCGATGTTCGATTTCTTCTTAGGATACTCTTCAAGTTTGAGTAACACCCGTCTCAAGGATTATAAAATATTTCTCTTGTGTTAGTATAATCTCTTACATAAATGTTATGTTACGATACTTTTCCTGTAACTTATATGCTTGCTAAATCATGTAATTTGGCTATGAAATAAGAACTTAGTATATACATAAAGATATGCCTTATTTAAAGAATTATTTTATCTATTTTCATGAGTATTATGACAAGATATTTAGATTTTTTGTAAATATGATTCGATGTGAATGGAGATTTGACTTGATAGTGGATGCATGGGTATAATAAGCACAATATTAATATTAGTTTTTCTGTCATTGATCTATACTAACCTAAAACACGATATTATGAATCGGAGATATTTTAAAATAATTTTGTTTGTGAAAGGAATATGTTACATTCATATGAAATCAAATAGCGTTTTGGGCGACGTCTCTAATATTCCATTTATTGTCCAATGTTCGACGTCTCTTTTTGTCCAATGTTCAATACCTTTGAACTTCAGTTACTTAACTCAGATTTTGCTAGTATTATATATAACAAAATAACCATTTATTATTAATGACGATGTATTTTGAAAAAAAGTTTATAAATTTGACATGCATAATAGTTGGTTTATAAGAAAAAGTCAATAGTTTCACTTAAAAAAATATAAAGGAACCAACATTTTGATATTATTAAGTTCGTTCGGATCTCAATGAAAGTTTGTGACTTTTAGCAACCTATCTTTAAATGCATGTTCTTGGACTTGTCATTTGGTAAGTTAAATCCCCCATTTCTAGAAGAAACCCCTACCAATCACTTGACCAAATTGTTGCAAAGCATTTATTAACATATAATTGGGCCAGTTATTGAAAACAATAAAAAACAATTATATTTTTATTATTTTACTAAACTCATTAAATATAATCTTTTTATAAAATAAAATTATACAATAGCAATCAACTTTAAGTTTTATTGTATTATTGTTTTATAAAATAATACCCATCCATTAGTGGGGTTGATCTACAATGTTAAAGAATTTATGGATTTGACTCAACTGTTTATCAACCATTTTTGCCTCGGTTGCCTTTTCAAACCATTTTTTTTTATGTTTGAATTGTGTTATCCATGTTAAATGGTAACAAGTGCATTAAAATATTATTAAGGAAAATTAAATATAATATATGTCATCATTTGGCATGGGTAGAAAGATGATAGGAAGAAATTATAGAAGGATATTTAATTTCTTGCTTTTATATTCCATTTAATTTCCCTTGGTTTTCTCCCCTAAAAACCCGTACATTCATATCCTTATCTTCTGCAAAAGATGAGAGAGCATGGACATTATTTCCATACTGGCAAGTTGCATAAAAAGGGAACATAATTTAGTCATTTTATCATTTTAGGTAGCATATTAATTTTAGGCGAGATTAGGGACCAAATTTTCAAGAAAACTTAATTAAGGTAATTTGACTTGATAATCCAGTTACACTTTTTTTGCAATTTTCTATTTCCATTTCGAAGATTTTTACAATATGTCAATCCAATCATGTTTTTAACCTCCAATTTCTAACAAGAGTTGGCTGCATCCATAGATTCTTATAACAAAAAATAATGATTGACACATCTGTGCATATTGTGGTCCAGTTAAAAAGTTCCTAACTTTTGCTCCCCATGAATTTGCTTGTCCACTAATTTCCCACTTTTATTCCAACTCCCGAATTAAGTCAACATGAGATTCAAATCCAAATCCAAAACCAACCCATCTAAAAGAACGATCTTCAGGACTTAGAGTCGAATATAGTTTGAAATCTGAAATCAAAATTAACCCATTTCAGTACATAGTCAAACATAAGGAGGGCTAAAAAGAAAATAAACCAGGAAAAAGTGATGCTAATAAGACACCTATTGATCATTTTATAAAAAGTTAACCTATAATTAACTACTTATAATCAAATTTTTCGAAAAATATTGTGATTTCAACTAATAAAAATATTTCAAAATTTAATTAAGATGTTTATATGGTAAAACGAGGTGTCACGTGGTACAAATTCTATACAGAATGTGAAATGGGTTATGTAGCATGCCACGTGGTACAAGTTCTATACAAAAATCAATTAGATTCCGACCAATAAAAATATATCAAAATTTAATTAGGGTGTTTATATGGTAAAATGGGATGTCACGTGATTTCAATCAATAAAAATATTTTAAAATTTAATTCAGATGCCTATATGGTAAAATAGGATGCCACATGGTACAAATTCTATACAGAATGTGAAATAATATGAAATGGGTTATGTAGCATGCTCATAAACCTTAATTAGACATCAAACAATCTGATTTTCGCCATGAAATCAATTATATAAGTTTAAATAAATTAACTAAAAGCCCATAAACCTTACTATATTTTGGACCAAATGATATTAAACCTAATTTGGGTTTATAAAAATGTGATTTTCGCTCTCACATCAATATTACTATATTTTGACATTTGAATTTATCTTGAGCATCATTTGCGTAATTAAGCTGTTAAAAATATTACCTGGGACATAATTTCAATGTTTTATGACATTTAACTAGTGCAAAAAGAGTTTTACAATTCATATTTAGATTACAAAATTTGTATTTATAACATTATAAAAGTATACGTTAGCTACACCATATGGGCATAATTTGAAGTAATTTTATGATATTGACCATGTTGCCTTAAATTGAGTAAATGTTGGGAAATACAAATACAACGACAAGAGTATTTAAAAATATTAATTTCTATATGATGCTACATGAAAATAATAAAGATGTATTATGTAGTATGTATAGTCAATAATGCAATTAGCGACTGAGTAAATAATTGGTCAAAATGTGTAGAAATTTTAAGAAAAGTTGTTACGTGACAATGGTATGTGATTTTTGTCAAACTATTTAGGAAAGATTATTGTTACAGACTTACAGTCGTGTAAGTTGAGGTAAATTCTGCAGAATTTCCTCAAACCTGAGATACATGTTAAAGTCCAATATATTTTTTGGGTACATGTTTTTACAGTTTTAGTGTATTTATGGATTTGGATAGTTTATTTAGCATGCCACGTGGTGCAAATTCTATATAGAATGTAAATAGGATATTTTTAGTTTCAAAGTGCATGTTACCTTTATTAATCTTTTGTGAGAGATAGAAATTGACTCCATCTAGTAGTTTGATCATTAAACAGACATTGAATGGAAAATGGAAGCAAGATATATAGGTTGTAGTGGTTTAGAATTTGCTATTATGTGGGCTCCAAAATATGTGTTTTGAGGCTAATTTGGTTCGTAAATGACCTGTTTCGGGCATATATTCATGTTGGGTCACATATTCATGTTGTTGGGCCAAATATAGGGGTTATTGAGGCCCACCAAGACTGTTTGAAGTTGTTGGAATAACCCAATAGGCTGGGTAGTTTGTGGAACTGGTTGTCGTGGGTCATTTATTACTGATGTGGGCCGACAGAGGTCAATTATTGTTGATATGAACTATATTGTGGTAAGGAACGAGTAATTAGTATCAGATTTACACGACTAACTCCATTTAATTTATTGAAGATTTAACATTAGAGAGATCATCAGGAAGATTCTTTAAGGTATGAAAAATTCGATGATGAATAGGCTCCTTTCTTGGTGTTTTAGGATTGATTTTGTAGTTATAGCATATGCCACATTTTGTTGTTATGGAAGAATTCATGAATTTGGTCCCAAAGATCCTTGGTGATTCAATTGTCTCTAGAGATGATTTGATGAATTTTAGAGTCACAAGTAGAATAAAACCGTGGATTTTATATTAGAGTCATAGCCTCCCAATCCTTGTCATCATGTAAATATGACCTAAAACCTTGATGCCTTTGCACATATTGAGAAATATACTACAACAAAACTTGTAATTAGAAGTATCAAATGTTAACTTCAAACTAAATTGCGACTAGATGTTCATTAATTGACTACTTTCTTTCACACTCCTCGTATAAACACAAGGAATATCAAAAACTAATTTGGATATTAGTTGAAAAACAATTAGATTATAATGCAATTCTTGAAATTCAGTACAAATCATACGTAGAAACCATATTTCTGGGATGCGTCTTGTAAAACTGAACAAAACATATTTTCAGTGTGTGTAGATATGACAATTTTTTAAACTTATAAACATACATTTTTTTATTGAACAACATAATTTTTTTTATAAAAACAAAAGAGCAAAATGCTAGTGGAAAGTTACAACATACAAGTAAAAATGGGATTACAACACCAAATCACCAATTTAAAGAATCTAACTTTGCCTTATGCTTAAGCAAATTAAAAGAAAATAATTGAATGTAATCCTCTATCTTCGATGGAAGAGATCTAACATTCTTGAACAAAATATTGTTACATGCTTTCCAAATCAATCAAACAAAGAATACACTAAAGTATGTATCGTCTACGAGTGTTTTCTATTAAGAGGCCAATCATTCAAAATCTAAAAATTCTCCTGAAGCCAATAACTATGAAGCACGGGAACTTTAATTAGGTCGTCGTTCCCGTATCCGAAACACCATGGAAACGTTTCCTTGACGTATCTGGTAAACACGAAACGTTTCTTTGCAGTTTCCTCCAAGTTTCCGCTAAGTTTCAGCCACATTCCATTTTTTTTAGGTTTTGCATGGGCTTTTTCAGTCCAACAAAATCTAATGGGCTATATTAATCGACTCTTTACTTATCACCCTATAAGCCTAATCGATCGACTCTCAACTCTCTCTTACCCATCGTCAAATACGTCGATCAGACGATCACAGTGATCACTAAACAGAAGATCACCAAACCACTCACCAATTAAGAAATCAGACACCGATTTTGATGGTTTCTCAAGAACAAGAAACACAGTCATAAGGATTATCATCAACAATAGACCAACCTTCATTGTGGGACTACGTGACTAAAGTGGAAAAACTTGTTGGAGCAGGAGGATGTTGGAAATTCAAGTGTAACCTGTGCCATATCTCTGTCATATTCGTATGTTGAATTTTTGAGTTTTACCGTTTTCCATTTCCCTTCTGTATCCGTTTCCGTGCCACTTAGGCGAAGAAGAGGGGATAGTAGCAATAAGGTTTCACCTGGAGGTTAGGCATCGCCAAATTTGATTTGCGTAGGCACACACAAAACACAAATGATATGCCCGTTCCTACTCTTCTTTTTTTTTTTTTTTTTTTTTTTTTTTTTTTGGTGTGTGTGTGTAAAAATAAAAAAATAAAAGACATCATCAATCACCCTTTTAGAAAGGTTTAAACCCGTTGAAATTCTGTTAGATAAACCAAAAAACTTTCAACGAAACCCAATTAAACCATTTGAAATCATGAACATCGATCCTATTCCTCTAGTCTTTCTACTTCAGCAATGCATGTTCTAAAGAGACTCACGAGTCACCCACTAAAGACCAAGTGTCTTTAGTAATGAAAACAATGAGGGGATAGTCCCAAGTCTAAAAAATCTTTTTCAATTCTAGCAATGTTACTCCATGTAATTTCGGCCTCGAAACGATATCCTCATCAAATTTGGACGAGAAAAAAAAAATTCCACTCATCTTTTATTTTATCCGGATCCATGATCCGATTACCATGGATTAAAAGACCGTTGATTCTATTTCTTTGCATTCTTCCATTTATGATACCGGAAAAAAAACATGTTTCATCAACATCAACATCCACCTCCAATTTATTTTTGCCTTCCTTAACAAAATATAAAAACACTCTTATCTCTACCATTTAACTATCACAACATCAATTAAAGCACGCGAAATTTTATTTATTGTAGTGAATACAAAATATAAAATCTCTCTTATCTTATCATCTATCACAATATCAAACAAAAGTTCGATCATATCAACTATTATTATTGTGTGGACCCTATGGTCTTATCAATTAATTAAACTGACACTAATAGGGAAACATCAAACATTAATTCAAGAAATGAAACACTGTATATTTCTAGAAATATTAAATAGAAGACCCCATCAAGTAAATTTAAAAGTCTGTAAAGAAAACTACGAGAAAGCTATCATTATAACGACTTTTACCAACAAACCGATTGTTATTAAATTGTTGAACATTCCATAGATGAAAGTAGTTGCTGCTTTATGTTATGCAAGTTTATAACAATGATTCATCAGTATTGGAAATTAGCAAGAATGATCTTTTTTATTGTTGAACTTTTAAAATAACAAGCGATTGTGTTTTCTTGACAAATTATTAACTATTTCATACGATTTTGGAATAGGTACCGGTATGGGCAACAGCTAATTTTTTTCTTTGCTAATATTCATTTGATAACACATCGTTCGTTGCTAATTGATTGAATGATTGCATACAACATCTAGCAACAAAATTTACATGTTTAGATAGTGTATGATTGTTTAAAAACATAAAATGAACAAGTTGTAATGAGTCACACAAGTTCAGAACACAATAAATAAACAGATTTGAGTATGTGTCGAAACTCGAAAGGGGTTTACATGTGCTGATCAATCTAGAAACGAATTAAAAAACTAGATTCTTACAATAAAATGATTTTTTTAGTAAAGTCCCAATATTTTGGAGAAATTTATGATTAGGTCCCAAAAAGAATTGAATGGAAAAACCCAATAAACTGGTAATTTTATTCAATTTAGCCCTTTTATCCCGATAAACCTTTTACAGTCGTTTCGTAGGCTGATGTGACAATAAGTTGCTTAGGTGGATGTGGAGTCTTCAAATGAGAGCTTGGAGGCATTCTTGGCTCATTTAATGCCTAAAATTGCAGAGGCCCTCGTCCAAGAGAAAGTGAAAGAGATGTCGTCTTCTTTGTCTGTAGGAAACAAAGGCCCTCATCGAACACACATGCAAGGTTTAAGAAGCAGGTGTTATAGTAGTGATCTGGTCAGAAAATAGACTTTGTGGACTCCCTTAAACCTAGGAAGAAAGTTCGTTGGCTGCCCTAATTTCCACGATGAAGACAATGACTGCAAGTATTTTCGTTGGATAGAACCCCCTCTACCAAACGAGTGGTATAAAGACCTCATGTTAGAATTTTTACAACAATGGTAATGTAAGTAACCCTTTTTGGAGAAATTGTGGAACGACAACTCGTGAAATAAGTTGTGGAACCATTAGGCATTCAAAAAGAAGTTGGAATTATAGGCGGAAGTTTGAAAGCATTGTTTTATATGTGTTTGGTTGTGTGTGTTAGTTATGTTTAAGGAATGGTAGGGTAGAACTAAGGTGCTTATGTCATTAAGGTTGTAGTATTTTGTTTGTAGATGACTTGTATTTGGTTTATAAAATAATATTTTGTAATGAATTAACAAGTTCATGTATTCACTTTGTTAATTAATATGATCAAGACTTGTGACATGGAATCACCCATTACCAATGAATGGAATTGTGAAAGTGTTATAATCAAGGAACATGATTTATCTAGTTGTAAACCAAAACGTGAGTACAAATATGAGCCAAGAATATGAAAAATCCATTTGTAAACCAAAACATAAACATAATATGGTCAAAAATATATTAATATTAAACAAAATTTAAGTAAAATATTCCCTAAGAGAAGGTTTGTACAAAAAGGGCTATTAGCATTTTCCCATGGTTAAAGTTTGTACATGTCCTGAACAAAAAAAGGGTTTAGAAATACCCTATTCTAGACTGACTACTTTGTCTGCACTCATCCCCCTCATATCCTTATCTACCACTTGTTTTTTCAATTTCAAAAGTGTTATCATCTATGAAGGTCTCCTCGTTCTTGTAACAAGGTCCACTATTCAGTTGTCATCTCCTGATGCTTGGGTTTCAGGGATTGATTTAGATATGCCCTCAACTGAAATTTATGTCCCATCTTGGCTCTTAATAACAACATCATATAATAAGAATAACAAAGGCATATTATCATATTATGTAACATATATTACAAAATCATATTAGCACATTACTTAACAAAGGCATGTCAATCTCCACATGTACATCTTTTATACCTATAATTTCATACAGTCCAACTTTAGTTAAACCAATACAATTCATGATCTCCCTAGAAGTATACTTTGACTCTCTTATGAACTTAATGTTTTTGCGAATATCATCCTTATCTACATGAGCAGTATCATTAACTTCTACCTGAGAAATATCATAAACATTTAGACTCTTAAAAGTACCGTCATCTGTATTACCTATGCCACTAGATCCCCTACTACCACCTCGATTACCTCTTCCATCACTCTTATTCCCTCTATCACCTCCTCTATCCCCATATCTTGTTCAAGTCTAGTTAGTTAAATCAGGTTCCAATCTGGGCATGCCTATTTTATTTTGGGGTTTAAGTTCAGGGACCATTTTTGGCTTTTTACATGAAGTTTTATTCAATTTTTGCACTAGATAGTTCTACCCTTGTCTAACAGTTAACCTTCTTGACATCCTCCTAACTATAGGGGGAAGAGGGGCATGGTACAATTTGTTTCTTCCTAAAAGTTAAGTTCCATTCCCTAGGAGTATATTATAAATATAAGTTGTCGTGTAGTTACCCTTGTTGAACCAAGTGCTTATGAAATTGATTGGATCTTGATTAATGTAAAGAATTCCTACCTATGCATGCACACAAGGTATCCCTGATACCTCCCAGAGTCTATAGGTACAATACTAATTCGACAAGTCAACTCTATAAATTTGAAACCCATTCCTTATTTTTAATGCAATTAAACCACTTGGAACTGCATATTAGCTCCTTCAAATTTAAATAGTAAAGTCTGTATTAAGAAGCAATTATGAACATTCATACTACATGGAAATACTTATCGTATATCTTCACAAATTCCTCTAACCTCTTTACTGTTGTAGGTAATGTTGTAAATTATACCCAAGATACAACAGTTGGTAATATGACTATTAATAGTAGAGTCCTTTTAGGTTACATGCAAGGACATATTTAAGCCATAATTTACAAGAGAGAATATTAGCGATCTAGTTTGTTAATTTGTTAGTGTTTAATAAATTAATAAAAATTTGTAGAACTTAAATGCTTAAAGTGTAAAGATTTAAAAGTAAGATATTATGGATAATTACATAGTGACCAAGTAATTATCCAATAAGAATTATAGACCATCCCTTACAAATAGAGATGCCTAAAATCAGATTTGAGATTGATCCATCAACCCTATATTTGGCTGCCCTCACCCCTATCAAACTAACCGATCTGCTTGAGGTTCCTACATGATTAGTGGGATGAACATAACCCTAATCGTTTAGGGTTTAGTATTTTCCAATTCAAAAGGTTATCAAGATTTCCGATATGATTCTTAGGTGCAACTATGAGAGAGGAATCCTACTTTGGATTTCTAAATATCCGTTAAACCAGCGAGAAGAAAAACAAAGACTCTAAGGGTATGGATTCTAATGTTTTTTGTAATTTTTTTATTTTCATTAGAACTGATTGAAGTTGTGGTTGTCAGCATAAGAAAAGTTATTTGGCCTTTTCTGGTTTGGGCCCTATAAGGCCCTTTAGCCTTATAGCTAGGTTTAATATTCCTATTTATATTGTCTTTCTCTTTCTTTTGTAGCTGTAGTGTGTTTTATGGTTCAATAATGAAAGCCTAACAATATTTTTTTCATTAGTTTACATGGCATCAAAGTCATATTCGGCCTGTCATTTATAATTGTTGGAAGTAAGTGGTACACAAAGTTGTGGCATCCTACAAATCAAATTTTTTTTGGATGATTTGGTTTGTCTTTCTGATCTGCAACTCTATTTGGTTTGTTTTGATTTGTGTGGGTTGTTAGAGGGTTCTGATTGTTGCTGGTATTCATTTGAATTTATGGTTTTTCCTTATTTTTCACACCGCGATTTGGATTTCACCGCCGCGAAATTAACCTTTCGTCGATATCTTGCCGCGACTTAATTTGAAATTACCATTTCGTCAATATCTTGCCGCGAATTTATTACCGCGCTATGATTTTTTGGAATGAAAGCATCTTTTTTACATTTTGGTTATTGTTCGAAGTTTAGTTCATTTGGCTATTGCTACTATTTTTCGACTTTGAGGTTTTGTTGTTCTATTTGACTGTTTATTGTTCGTTTTTGGTTTCAATGGTTTGATTTGTTTGTCTGTTTTTGGTTTGGGATTATTATTTGATTGTTTACTGTCACTATGGATCCAAAGGATAAACTAGTTAAAAGAGTTAATTTTGATGAATGTGCTTACTGCACATAGAAGAATCATTGGAAGTATTAGAGGCCATTTTTATTGAACAAAGCAAAACAACAACAAGTTAGATCATCTGGATCGTTTCAGCAATCGTTTCACTCTACAGTAGAAACTAATGTTCATGCTACCACCATGTCATTTTCTACATCAGATCCTGAAGTTCTTGAGCAGTTCAGACAGTTCCTTGCTCTTAATTATGTAACTATGTATGCATATACATCTCATTTAGGTCTTTCCTCATCCAGTACTTTAGGTATTCCTTCATCTTTATGGATCTTGGACTCTGTTGCATCTCATCATATGTCACCTTAATTTTTCATCCTTTACTTCTTTGTCTTATGAATCATTCGTTCCAGTCATGTATACTAGCTCTACACCTGTGCCTATAGAGGGTGTTGGCTCGGTTGTCACTCCTTATGCACCTCTTAATGATGTCTGTTATATTCCTACACTTACTTTAAATCTTTCCTCAGTTAGTTAGTTGTGTAAGTATGGCTATTGGATTTTCTTTTTTTTTTTTCGATTCTCATTTACAAAGAATGATTAGGACTGAGTGTAAATTAGGAGAACTATATGCCTTTGATCAACTTTAAATGTTTGATGTCGCTGCCAGTAGTAATTATTTGTCTGATTTTGCTGCCAATAGTCTTGATTTTCCTTCTTTTTGTTTAAGTGATTCATCTTCTCACTTGTATATTTGGCATTCATTTTTGGGAAATGTGTCAGCTTCTCGTTTATAGATTTTAGCATTTGTTGGTGTTTAGGTTGTTTAGACAGTCATGATATTTTTGATTGTTGTGGTTGGAAATTGGCAAAATTTTCTACTCTACAGTTTAATAAAAGTGTGATTCACTATGCTACTCTGTTTGATCTTGTGCATTTTGATGTATAGGGTCCCTCACCAGTTTCCTTTAAAAGAGGATCCACTTATTATGTTTCCTTTATAGACGGTTACACTCATTATATGTTGATTTATCTTATGAACGACATATATGACTTTTTCACCATATATATATATATATATATATATATATATATATATATATATATATATATAGGGTTAGGTTATTTTGTTTTTAGTAACTATTATGTGCTAGAATGCACAGATCTGGACCAGTGGGTGGAATATAATCAAAGGTCATGATCTGAGGGTCTATGATAGTAAAATAGGATAACATGTACCATATAATCACACAAATTTGAGCATAAGGGCATTTTAGTCAATTAACCTATATTAAAAAAGGAAATTTTCGGATTTTTAGGGAAAATTAATTCCTTTATTTTTAAAAATTTGAATATTTTAAATTAATTTAAAATTAAAAATCCAATTTTATTCTGTCAGAATGATAGAATTTTAACCATAAAATAGTAAATATATTTTTGTTAGAATTATGCTCTTTTAGAATTTTATTCTAATAGAATATTATTGAAGAAAAACAAAATTCTTGAATCAGATGTTGAAAAATAACAAACATTCTAATATATTCTTATACATCCGAACTTAAAAACAAATTCATACATATTCTTACAGACTAAAATCCTTATACATTTTAATATAATTATACATATTCTTAAAGAATATCAAAAAAAAAATGATTAAGATTCTTAAAAAATAACAACATTCTTAAATTGTGAGTATGATCAAACTTTATTCATTCTTCAAGTTATTCCTATTAGGTCTTCAATGCCTTCTTCCAGCCATTCCTATAACAAATACAACAAAAACCAATAATTGTTAAAAACATGCTACATGCAATTAACTATCACTTAATATATTCTGGTAGAATAATAGAATATGACAGAATACATATAATACATTTTGGTAGAATACATCGATTTTATTCTGATAGAATACATAGAATTCATTCAAAAGTATTGTATTTACTGCTAATATAATTTTAGATTTCAAATATACAATAACGAGGGACAATAGAAATTGGAATTAAAAATCACAAATTGAACCAAAATAATACATGGACAAATTAATTATCTTTTTAAACAATTACATAAAACATGTGTTGCTAGTAATTCTGACAGAATGCATACCACAAGGTTAAATAATTTAAATTCTCTTCCAGGCATTTTAACAAACACTTGTTAGGCATTATCACCAAACAAGCCAAAAACCATATTTGATTTAATTGCAATAGTTTACCTATAAACATAATTTCCAGCAACATATTTGATTTAGAATGCATACCACAAGTTCAAAGCCAAACATCCATACTAGCTGCTGATCTGCCTTACTTCTCTCTTCCAACTGATTTCGCCGACAACGAGATGGGAACCCACGATAGATGGCCGAGGATCAACAGTCCGCCCTCAATTTGCATCCATCCCAGCCGCCTCCTTCCCATCACGATTTCTGAACCACCGGACCACCATTCGACTTCCCTCAATCACCTGATGCCTTCTCGATCTAATGAAGACGACGATGAGGACCGAAGTCCCTTTCTCAGCCCTCCTTGCAAATCTGTTTGACCCTCACTAGTGCCCTTGATTTTTGACTGCTCCCATTCGATCGTTCCTTATATACAGAGACGACGATAGAGGAGAAGTTGGTAGCGATCCGTAGGTTGTAGACGATTATTTTTAGAGAAAAGGGGGAATCGGTGGTCTCATTTAAGGGATTTGATCCATAAATCAAGGGATTTAATTTTGGTTATTATTTACTTTATATGCAAAATTACATATCTAGCCTTATCTTGATTATTTAAGTATTTATTTTTTTCCTGAATTCCTATTGGTGCATTTATGCACACAATAATTGTCAAAAATATTTGAACATATCTCTCTCTCTCTTTCTATATATATGTATATATATATATATATATATATATATATATAGAGAGAGAGAGGTAGGTTCAAGTATTCTAATTAATTATTGTGTGAATGTGTGCACCAATCAAATTTTAGATAAATTAAATCATTTAATAAATAATATAAGGGTATTATAGTAATCTTATAAATAGCTAATTATGGTATGATTGAGTTATAATAGGATATTAGCTGTATTCCTGATAAGGCGCAAGGAGTACAGATAAATTTAAAACATTCAACATCTCGATGAGAATTATGAATAGCCCTAAATCGAAGTCATCTATCGACCACTTCTTCTTATTCTTCTTCTTCTTCTATTACTTCTTCTTCTTCTTCTTCTTCTTCTTCTTCTTCTTCTTCTGCTTCTTCTTCTATAATCGATCATCAAGATTCCAAATTGAAGTATCCTTTTCCAATCAATCAATAAGCTTTTCTTTCTCTCACTAAACTCGTTTTTTTCTTTAGTCGATCAATCTCCACCGATTACAAGCCCTAGCCATTGATACAAAGTCGTCGCCACCATCATCCGCCCCAAACACCTTCCTTCTATCTTCCTTCTTCTCGATTTTGTTTCTCTAACCTAGGACCATTGTGGTTACTCTGTACTTTTCAACTCAATCCTCCCTAAAAAAATTCAATAAATTCAGTAATTTCGGCCTTAACAGACCAACCAAGCCCTAAATCCTTTTGTGGCGTGTTTTAATTTGCTTAAGCGGAGTGAGAAAGAGAAGATTGTGGTCGGGAGAAAAGAGCAGCAGCTGTGGTGTCGATCCAAGGAGGAAGACGAGGCGAGAAAGGTCAAGCGAGAAGAAGGATTTGGTTGTGGGATCGACTACAACATGTAAAACTTCTCGATTCTTTTTTTCTTTCTTCCTTTCATTATATATTCCTTCTTCTCGATTTTTTTCTCTAACCTAGGACCACCGTGGCCATTGGCCACGACTTCCATTGTTGTTCATCAACCAACTCCATAGGGTGGTTATAGGAGGCATAAATGTAAATATAATTGCTCAAACTGGCAATGATTTAGCTTTGTCAAACTTATCACTCAAATTTATTGGACCTTTGAGTGTATGTCTTTACATTTTTTAATATTATTCTCAAATCTCAACTAGCCCTTATAGTTTCTTGATGGTATTCTGATGAAAACCTATTGGAGATAGGCTTACTGTGAGAGTGAGGGTATCTAACTCATCAGATACTCGTATATACTTTGAAGACTTCATCTTCAAGATCCCAAATCAATAGGTTACATACTTTTATCCTTATTTTATTTGGATTTTTTTTTAGGATTAAGCTCTTCAATGGTTTTTTTATGTAGCCAATTTTGGAGGCACGGGCAACTCTACTTTGGCTTGACAAAAACTATTGCCCAACTCGTATTCCACCAGAGGTAAGATCTAAACTTGTACAGTTTGTTTTTCATGATGAGGAAGAATGGTTCCATTTTTGTGGGGTAAAATAAGTATTAGAGGTTTGTTTGCTTGATAAATAGTACTTATTCATGGATTAATTTTGCATAAGTAATTATGTTCATCATCAATCATCATGTAAAATTTGGCCATGTTTTTGTTCAGCTATTTCATATACGTAGATATATGATATTTTTTTGTTTTATTTGTTAGTATTGGTATCGTTATTTGTTCTTGAAATTTGAAAGTTCTTTTTCATGAAGTAGATGTACTGCGAGAGTGTTTTTGATAAACAGAAATATGCGGTAATTTTTCTTTGATTCCTTTGGCAACCTTTTTACTCTAAAAATTTTGCGATATATGGGGAGGAATGGTTACTATCTAATTAACAGATAATTGGTCGAATATGTTCATGTTACTAAAATTTAGACTTTTTATGGTGTTGTTACAAATACTAATGCTTTTGGTAGGTTAGATCTTGGGTTCTAATAGTTACTGCATCAAATCATTGTACGTTTTATATATATATATATATATATATATATATATATATATATATATATTTCTGCATCAAATTAGTATGACTTAGCTTAGTTTTTATTTTATTTTATTTTATTTTAGGTTCTAATAGTTTAAATTACACATGTAAAGTATACAAATTGGTGTGATAGTAGTAGCAAGCGTACAACAAAACTATTCTACAACAAACTTTATGATATGCGAGATTTCATTGGATCTAATATGTATTTGTTTGTCATGTTTATAGATTTTCAAGTTTTTCTTAGGGATTTGCCATACTTGAGTTCAACTCCTTCTGTAACTCCAAGCATAAGGCTGTTTTTATAAGATGTAATTCGTTTAGAATGGATTAGCAATGTATTCTTTTAGAGTATGTATAGTTGTAATAAAATGTATAAGAATGTTATTCTGTAACAATTTGTATGAATCTACATTTAGGTGTCCGCGAGTAAACAAAGATATTGTTATTTTTCAACTAATGGTTCAAAGACGTTATCTTTCTTCAAGAAATTCATTTAATCAAAACATGTATTCTGTCAGAAAATATGTATCCTGCCATTATTAGAAAATATTATTCTAACAGAATGTCATTCTGTCGGAATAAAATCGGATATAATTAAAAATTAAGTAAGAATTAAAGTTGAATTAATTAAAAAAAAATCAGAATTTTAAATCAAGAAAATTAATTATCCCCAAAAATCAGGAATTTTTCTTTTTTAAAGTTATCTCAACTGACTAAAATACCCTTATGGTGAAATTAGATGGTATTTTTGAGTTATTTTTAATTCAATAATAATTATTAATCATTTTCTTAAAATAACTAAAATGATTGGTCCACAATCAACCCTACATCCACACAATAATTAATTAGAATACAATAACCTAAGCGCGCATACACACACACACACACACACACACATATATATATATATATATATATATATATATATATATATATATATATATATATATATATATATCGAATTTTGAGCCTTAATCAAGACTCAACACTCCGCTGTTATAAAATGCTTTCGTTGTGATTTGTGAGGTGAATATACCTCGAATGATTTTAATCAGTTACTTGTATCTAATGGCACTATGCACCAATCATAATGTACATATACTCCTCAAAAAATTATATAGTAGAAAGAAAAGATCTTCACCTTGTTGAAACTGCACCGTCCTTTCTTTTATCCTCTCATGTACCTAGTATCTTTTGGGGAGAAGTTGTTTTTACCGCTACATATGCCATTAATTGCATTCCCACATCACACAATTTTGGGATGTCTCCCTATGAAAAACTATATGGAAAACCTCTTGATTATTCTCTAATGCATGCATTTGGATGTACATGCTTTGTTTTATGAGCTTACACTGAGCGAACTGAGTTGTCTCTAAAATGAGCTTTATGTGTATTCTTAAGGTACGATATTGGTCAAAAAGGATATCGAAGTTATGATCCTACAAGTTAGAAATTGTATGTTTCTCGATATGTCACCTTTATAGAACGAATTCCTTTCTATAACATTCTTGTTCAGTCGCACAACGTGACTCAGTCCAAACTTCGAGTTATTGATCCTTTTAGCATTGACAGTGATGATATTTCTTCATATGGTTATGTTACTTCAATTAGCCCTCCAACTTTTGATCCCACATGTGCTGTTTCTCAAGAACACCATTGGATATTTCTCAAGAACTCCCTTTTGTTGTTTCTCACGAACCACCACTTGCTCAAGAACCCCCACCATCAAAACCTAATCGTACTCGAAAGTCTAACAAGCTTCCTAGACCAACATCCTTCAAATACGCCATCTCTGATCTTCTATGGCAAAAAGCTATGGTTAAGGAACTTGAAACTCTTTATTGGACTCATACATGAGATTTAGTTCCGCTCCTACCTGGAAAACACAAAATTGGTTTTCATTAGGTATATAAGATCAAAACCAACTCTGATGGGTCTATTGAACATTATAAATCTAGCCTTGTTGTAAAAGGATACCCGCAATTCTTGTTTCAAAAATGATAATTGTTCACACTCTAATTGACGTTTCTTTTATCAACAATGGAAGATTTATCAAATGGATTTAAAAAATGCATTCTTGAATGGTGATCTTCACGAGGAGGTTTATATGTCTCCTCATACATGTATTACTCATCGGTCAGGTGAAGTATGCCGAATTTGGAGAGCATTTAATGGTCTCAAACAAAGCCCCTCACGCTTGGTTTGAGAAATTTTCTACTGTAATTACTTCCCTTTCTTTTCAATCTAGTTGTCACGATATGATTATTATTGGCAATGATGATGATGGTATAGAATCCTTGAAGCGTGATTTAGCTAGCCATTTTGCTATGAAAGACTTTGATTTACTGGGTTATTTCTTAAGGATTGAAGTTGCTCAATCTATAAAGGGTTAGATTTTATTTCAGACGAAGTATATCTTAAATTTGTTTAAACGCGCTCGACTTTCGAATAACAGAACATTTGATACCCCTCTAGCGAGTAATGCCAAGTATTCTCCAAATAACGGTGTTCCCTTTTCAAAACCGAGCCTTTATCATAGCTTTGTGGGGAGCTTGGTCTATCTTACCGTTATTGAACTAGATATTCCTCATGCAGTCCATATGGTTAGCTAATTTGTCACTGCTCCTTTCACAGTTATTGGGGAGTTGTTCTTCATATTTTGAGATATCTTTGTGGTACTCACTTTCGTAGTCAAGAGTTTCCTTTTACTTCCACTCTTGATTTACGTGCATATAGTGATGCTGACTAGGATAACAATGTTTATGATCACAAGTTTACTATAGGGTATTGTATCTTTTTTGGAGTTTGGCTGATTTCATGGAAGAGTAAGAAATAAGATGTTGTTTCTCGTTCATCAACGTAATCTGAGCATTAAGCTACGGTTGTGGCTACTTGCGAGATTGTGTGGCTGCAATAGCTTCTTGTAGACATGGGTGTTCATATTTCCCAGCCTACCCCTTTGCACTGTGACAATGAGCGTATGATAATGATTGCCAATAATTCAATGTTTCATGAGTGGACAAAACATATTGAGATTGATTGTCATTTCCCTTGTCATTGCTTTTAGCAGGGGTCTATTTCCCTTCCTCATGTTCCATTTACAGTGCAGATTGATGATATATTTTCGAAAGCCTTAACTACTCCTCATTTTCATTTTTTATCTGAAAAACTCTGAATGTTTATTGTTGTCGCATGATGAGTTTGAAGGGGGATGTTAGCATATTAAAACTCATTTGGCCTTTTCTGGTTTAGGCCCTTTTGGCCTTTTAGCCCAATAGTTAAGTTTATTCTTCTTATTTATATTGTCTCTCTCTCTTTCTTTTGTAATTGTACTCTCTTTTATGGTTCAATAATGAATTCCTAGCAATATTTTGTCCATTAGTTAAAGTGACCCTCTTATGGATTACAGGGTGTTATTGTTTTGCTTCTTTTGTGACTTTTTGGCTTGTTTGTACCCATACCCATTAGTGGTATCAAAGCCACTAGTTCAAGTATTTTGAACTTTTGATTTCCATTATGTTTTGTGTTAAACTATTTGCATGAATATGGAGTGACTTGAACAAACCAAGAATTTTAAAATTTTAAACTAAACCTTTTTACAATTGAAAACCGAATTAGGGTTTAGGAATAAATCGTTACTTCCAAGTTTGCATGTCGCAACTCCTCTGTGTACTCGATGCGTCAGATAGCAAATATCTTGTCACCTTAACTGCGGAAACTGACGTGTCCCTTTATGGTATACATCACATTTTTGGAACTTTTCACACAATCAATTTTTCAATATATATTGAGTCTGCTTTGGTCACATGAATGCATTTTACTTGGTTAATTCGCAGGTTTAAATATTAAACCAATAAAAGTCTCATGTAAATGGTTTTACAAAAATTGGTTATCACTTTGATTGTTGGTTTTAAATTGTATAAATCTAATTGTTAAGATAAATATAAGACATTGGTTTTTAGATGATCTCTTGCATGTGAGATCATATGTGACATTCCCTTTTTCTCGGCCTTTTTTAAAACTTTTTGTTTATGCTTATTCAAAATATTTGTTATTGCGGAATTAGTCTCAAAATATGCTTGATACGATATAATATCAAATCAAGGCATTTTAGAAGAAATGTTTTTTCATTTATATTTTCAAAACTCGGCATGTCGTCATAACTAATACAAGAAACATAATCATAAACAAAGACTTACTACATTCCATTACACTAACGATCTACATGTCCTTGCATCTCTAGAAGATAATTACATTCTCTATTAGTATCTACGTATTGATACTTGTGATAAACTATGTTTAGTGTGTGAAAATGGAAAGAAGACCAAGTCATACTTCAAGCCAAAGTCTTGTTCCTCCATCACAAAACCCTTTCATCTCCTTAATATGGACCTGTTTGGACCTGTCCCAATAAAGTCAAGTTCTGGGAAGAAGTTTAGTCTTGTCATCATTGATGAATATCCAAGATTTACATGAGTGGTTTTTCTGAGAAAGAAAATCCATGTTGTTGATGAGATCTTCTCTCTCATTAAGCAATAGGAAGTTCTTTATGACCATAAAGTCAGGCAACTACGTAGTGATCAAGTCACTAAATTCAGAAATTCCTCAGAATATTTTTGCTCAATACAACAATCTCTTAAAATTTCTCTGCTGTTAGACCCCCCCCCCCCTAACAAAATGGCATAGATGAAAGAAAAAATTGAACATTCATTGAAGTTGGGCGAACTATGATTGTTAAGGCCGGTCTTCCTCTATCCTTCTGGGCTGAAGCTGTCAACACAACATGTTACACTCAAAACCATTCCATTATTGTGAAGCGTCATGGGAAAACTGGTTATGAGTTGCTTAAAGGGAGTAAACCTAACATCTCCCACTTTTATGTGTTTGATTGTGTCTTTTATATTCTGAATCAGAGGGATCATCGTTCAAAGTTCAAAGCTAAAGATGATGAAGGAGTGTTCTTGGGATACTCTAGTGTATATAAGGCTTAAAGTGTCTTCAATCTTTAAAGGAAAACTGTTGAGGAGTCTACTCATGTCACGTTCAATGAAGACTCATTCATTCATGATCGGATAGACCATCCTTCATCCATTCTAAATGAGCGCACCTTCAGTCCATCAGACCATGTATGTGAATCCTTATCAAACATCATTGAGGCTATTGTTCCCAACATTGATCCCATTATCAATTCTTATTCTGAAACTAAAGATCAGTCATTCTCAGAGGATCAGGCTGTCATCTCTGAAGAACCTAGTCTAATCAATCCTTAAAATGCGGAAGATTCTGTCCCACATAATGTGAATGATAATACAAATCATAGAATTCTTTGTGATCATCATGAATTTCAAATCATTGGAGATGTCAATTATGGAATTCTCACTCATAGCAGAGTCAGCAGTAACTTTTGAATGTTTGTGAACTTTGTCTCAATGATCGAACTAAAGAATGTTATTGATGCTCTCAAAGAAGCTGCCTGGATCATGGCTATGCAAGACGAGCTGAATTAGTTTGAACATCATCGTGTGTGGACTCTAGTTCCTTGGCCTTAAGGAAAAACCATGACTGGTACTCAATGGGTGTTCAGAAACAAGATGGATGAAGATGGAATTGTTATTAGGAACAAGGAAATACTTGTGGCTCAAGGATTTTGTCAGCTGGAAGGTTTGGAATATGATGAAGCATTTGCCATTATTGCTCAACTTAAAGCGATACGATTGTTCCTTGCCCATGCTTCATTCAAGAACTTTAATGTCTATCAAATGGATGTAAATACTTCTTTCTTACACAGGGATGTTCAAGAAGAAGTATTTTTGAAACAACCTCCAGGGTTCAAAAGTGAAAATTTTCCTAATCATGTGTATTGTCTAGACAAAGTTGTCTATGGTTTGGAATAGGTACCCAGGGCTTGGTATAACACCTTGGAAACTTATCTTCTAGAGAGTATATACAAAAGAGGAAAAATTTACAACACCTTGTTCACCAAGTAATCATGATATCACATTACCCTTGTTCAAGTGTATGTTGATGGCATCATTTTTGGATCCATTGATGAGAAGCTGAGTTCTAAGTTCGCTGAAGTAATGGCCAAGAAATTTGAAATGAGCATGATGGTTGAACTAGCTTGCTTTTTAGTTTTGAAAGTTAATCAAATCACTGATGGAATCTTATTTTTTTGTCAAGAAAAAAATATTGCAGAGATACTTAAGAAATTTGGTTTTTTTGATAGCAAACCAGCAAAGACTCCAATGTCTTCATCAACGTCTATCTCTGTTGATCCAACTGGCACTGATGTAAATGCAACCCTATATCGATGAATGATAGGATCATTGTTCCATCTTACTACCAATTGCCTTGACATCATGTTCACTACCATATTGTGTGCTCGAGATCAAGCCTATCCAAAGGAATCCCATCTTCTTGCTGTAAAAAGGGTCTTTCGTTTCTTGAAACATATACCTAATCTTGGGTAATGGTATCCTAATGACTCTGAGTTCAAGCTTGTGGGATTCACTGACTCAGATCATGGTGGATTTGGTATTGATCGAAAAAGTAATTCATGAGGAGCTCAACTACTAAGAAATAGACTTATAAGCTCGTCTAGTAAGAAGCAGGCATTAGTGGCTTGTTCTACCGTTGAAGTTGAATATATAGTCGCTAGAAGATGTTGTGCTCATATTCTTTGGATTCATAATCAAATCTTAGATTATGGCTTCAATTTCTCAAAGACTCCCATTTGTTGTGACAAAAACAGTGTCATCCAGATGATTCAAAATCCGGTGCAGTATTGTAAGGCCAAGCACATCGATATTGAAGGGTTTTAGTATACTACAACATCCTATGGTGCACATACAACCGTAATTGCTTTGGATCTATGTTTTCTCTAATTATACATGCAATATTGTTTCCAAAGCATTAAGCCTACAACTAGCATGAAATTGACATAAACAACATAAAATACTAGTTAGGAGTTTACCTCTTTATGTAGCTTGTAGAACTTGTTGTATTTGGCCTTTAAGAACTTAGTGCCCCAAGTGCGACACCTCAAATGGTTCATAACACACCTTAGACAAAGGATGACATTTGAGAGAGTTTCTTCCATACAAATCGGCTCATATAAACTCACAGAGCATTAGAGTTGTCGATTTTAGCTATGGGGTCAAGTATATATATGTTAGGAATCCAAGAGTCATGGGTAAACCCTAATCCATACTCTTGGGATTATTATCCATGATCCATGAATCAAGTAGGCTAACTCTTTACTGATTCATCCATAAACTTAGTCCATCATGTATCGTAAGCCCATATATATATATATATATATATATATATATATATATATATATATATATATATATATATATATATATATATATATATATATTACTAATTTACATAATTAGTCCCCATTGATTTAATTAGTCTCTGTTGATCACTAAATTAATTCTTGATCAATACTAATTAAATCATATGATTTCATATTAATATATTAGAACTTATAATTTATTAATAAATCATAAATAACCTCTTCTCAAAAGTCCATCCTATCAAATTGTCGTGGTTATATGCATCCCAAATGGACCATGCTACTCTCGGGTCAAGTACATACCAATTATAGTTATGGGCTTAGACACCTAATCTAACAGTCTCCCACTTGGATAAGTCTAATAACAGTTATTGCAAGTACAACTCCATAACCCGACTAGCAATCGTGGCTCTTAAAAGTTGTTGTCGAACTCTGACCTAGTCAATGACACGTCCATTAGATAAGGGATCATATATTCCTCCATTCTAGATATCATATGGACATGAGACATGGATTATAATCATTCTCTCTGTCCATCTGTTGTTTCCCGATTTCCTATTTATGACGACCGACTAATTGACAAATCAAATCAGTTCAGGCTTGGCCAAGTGCTTAGGGTTGTCATCACTAAATCATCCAGGGACCCACATATATCGCTTTTATCCCTCTAAGGGTAAAAGGAATGGATAAAACTCGACTCAAATGCTTGCTTGTACTTACTCATCAAATCACACACAACAATATGTTTTATAACACCATGTTACTGGTGTGTTTACATATGTCAATGTGCAACCAACTTGTAAATTACAACTCACATGTCTTGGTTTCAAGAATATAAGATATTAACGTCTCACAAACACTTGTGATAAAATCCATGAAGTGATTCAGATGAGCGTGGGTTTAATCCAATACTCGAATCTTATTCGAGAAGTACTCATGAACACTGCATCAAACTTGTGCTTAGTCTAAACACCTTTAGACAATCTACAGATCCATTCATGACAGTCTAGCTTCAATACCTACTTCCAAAGTATGATCGACTGTTGATGGTTTGAATAACCTAGCTATTCGGGAAGTCAAAACATGCAAAGTGAAACACAAGAATAATCGAATCCGATATGGTCTCAGAAATTATGAATATAAATAAAACACCTTTTATTTAATCACCATATTGATTACACATTATTCATTGTATAATGTTTCGATTAATCAACTTAATACTTGAATTAAAACAATAGTTATCCCTTGCTCCAAGCATGCACACTATGTTTGCATATGGTCCTTTCTTTGTGATATAGATCAATTGAACACATCTCTACTTAAACTCATTTCACAATTCCAAATCCTTACTGTAAATGTAAGAATATCAAATTCTTGCCATTTACTGTAATCTGTTAGATTTTAAACTTATATGCAATGATCCTCTTATAATGACTATGCACAAAAGACACAGAGACTTAGCAACAGATATTACAAAGTATTCCAATGGAGAGCAATTCCATGGAAACGTAGTCTCACATTCAGAGAACATTCCTTTGAACATCCTTCTCGCATTAAGTTTTCTAATCTTACACATATTTAAGAATAACTTCCACTTATGGAAACATTTCCATATTCCCATTTTGCTATCACTTCCGAACAAGAGTTGTCTCTTTTAAGAATATGTCAATATGATCCTTCCAAAATTCACACTATACTTCCAACTGTCCATGAACAACCAATCTTTGGTAAACCTTAGATTGTCCTCGACAATTGCTTAACCATTTTAGTCATATCCAGTTTTGGCCCTTTTTTTCCCTCTTAATGCCCTAGGTATTTGGAAAATTTAGAACGGATGAATATTATAACACATGTAATTGATCCTATACCCAAAGCATATTAGACACAATTCATAAAGACATGATACTTGACCAGTCTTTTGCTATAATATTTCTATTTGCCATGTTCTCATAACTCGAATTATGAAGAGGGATGCCGTAATCATAATCAAAATTTGAGAATGAAATTAACATTTCCATATATAGAATTTTCTTATTTTGAACCATTCCAACATAACATTCATATATATTTGACTAAATTTGATTAAAAACTCAATCTAAGCTTTTAGATTTTGAAATGAAGTATAATCTCCTCTCCCTTAATTATAGCAAAAAAACCTTTTCAAACTCTGCAACTTTGCGATTTGAAACCTTTTGTTTTTCTATAATTAACATTGCTAACTTGCAACACTTTGTATAATAATTGTGCTCCCACTAGCATAATAATTATTATCTTACTAACACTTATGCTCCCACTAGCTTTGACATGTATTCTGAAATCAGTTGGACTTCTAGAAATCAATACTTATTGACTTTCATTACCAAAGTTCAGATTTCTGATACGAGATGCTTTGATAAGACTTTATCTAGGTTTCTCAAACTCGTACACCTTTCCTTAGACAGCTTACATGTGTGTCTAAACAATTTTAGAACTTATAACAATAAGTCTCAAATTTTTAGACCTTTTCCATTTCTCACAATTCGAACTATCAAGAGGGATGCCGTAATCATAATCGAATTTGAGAATGCAAATATCACAATTGCTAACTATTAAAATCTACTTAGTGAAAGTGTTTCCTCATAATCATTTTCATGAATTAGAGAGAAACTTATGACACTTAGATTTTATGGTGTATGTGTTCCTATCCATGTGAACTTGTCAAACCATAATCATAAGACAAAGTTAGTGACAAATCCAAACTCATATGGACTGAACTTGTTCAATCTTAATTTTTGCCACTTGGTAGCACAAGGGCCTACCATGTCTTCCAAGTTGTTAAGCAAACAACCGAGAACTCATACAACTCACATGTATAGTCAACTTTAACTGGAATGAGCACAGAAACAAGAATGTCAACACGATAGGTTATAAACCTCAAGTCGTGTGCTAGTGATAAACAATTAGTTTACTCTTGATTAGGACCCCCACTGACCTCTTGACATATAAGATTCTATTTGTCAAGAAACATTACTTGACTAACAAATATTCAAGACTTAGTGTGGTTTCTTATTAAGACAAACACTTCACACAATTGGCCTTAGTTGGTCTTTGTTTTATCCAAAACATCACAACTTACCAATTTCAAATCTACAAGAGTAGAAAACATTTTACTCTACATTTGATAAGTGTTGTAAACGTTTCTTAAGATTATGTCACTCAAGGCTCAGTCTTGGAGTGTGACTCTAAGATTTGATTTTCAAACGAAGTATGATTCACCTTTTGATTTAACCATTTCAACAATTAACGATTCCTCTTGTTAGCCATACAAATGCACTAAGATGTCCTTAGAGAATCAATTGTTATATGGTTTCATAATCACTAAGATAATCATAAAACACGATACTTAAGTACTCTCCCTTCTTCTTAGATTGGAGAAACTTTTATTTTTCTACCTAATTTGATTCTTCTTATTCGTTTTGCCATACATTGAAACCTTTTCAATGATTCAAAATTATACTTAATATTGTAAGTATAACCATATTTACTAAACTTTACTAAATTATAACGAATAGTTTTATCGTTCTTTGTGGTGGACCTGACCAGCGCACAACCAAGTGTACCCAATCTGCTAGTCCTTCACTTGACTCACATATACATGTGAACAAGGAATTAGTCTTAATTTCCCAAAGATGAAAGTTCTCATTCATCATACAATACAAGTTGCATGATTCCAAGTTTCTATCCAACTGAAACTTGGGTGATGAGAATCTTTCCTTATTTGGCAAATTCTCGACACTACCACAAACGAAAGAATCAAATCCATTTTACAATATTGCTATCAATAGAAACATATAAGCAATAATTTTCACAAATGCCATTGTAAGGAAACTTAAAATAAAATACATTTCAAAAATTTCTTTCTTTATAAAAATTGTGGAAAACTTATCCTTGCAATGCAAATACATATGAAAATATGTTTTTATCTATTCCTAAGCAATCTATCATAACTCTTAAGCAGCAGTTCAAAATTCTGATCATCAAACCATGCGATTTAAATCCATCTCTTCACGATCAGAATCAACTTACTCTTCCTTTAAGCTTCTTTTCATTTCTTCGATTCTACAAAACATCAAAATGTAATTACATTACTTCATGTATTAAGAATCTCCAAATAGGAACTTAATAGAGTTAGATAGTGGACTTACCTGTAGTAGAGTCAAATATTCTGACTTTTACCATCCTTATGATCTTTCAGGTAAATTGGGCAGCTTCGCAACCAATGCCCCTTCTCTTGACAATAGAAACATATGGACTCTTTGGGAATGGTACATGAGACTATTTAAGACTTAGCCTTTCTCTTTACCATTTGGTCAAATGACTTGACCATGGCCGATCCCTTTCCATTGGGAAGAGAAATCTTGTCTAGACTTCCAATGTTACCATTTTCAATGTCCATGGATGCTTGGGGAGTAGATTTTCCAATCAAATTTGCTTTTCCAGTGCACCAAATCATTGTTGATTCAGCAGAAATAAGCAAATAGATAAGATCAATAAGGGTCATGTCGTGGTCTGTCATATAGTAGTCCTTAAAGAACTCACTATACGACTCAGGGAGTGACTGAAGAACCAAATCAGCAACCAACTTCCTCGCGACTTCGACACCCAAATCTCCCAGCCTGTCAAATATGTAAATTCATCTCCAAGACGTGAGCACATACAGACTTTCCTTCCTGCCAATAGGGCTTTGAGTGACCTTGAACTTGTGGTTTAGGGAGATTTATTAGAGGAGGTGGAGGAAGTGAAGTTCCACTACAACACGAAAAAGGGATTAATCTTTCACCTTGATCGTCTTGTGGAATATCATCTTTATGAATAAATCTTTTTCCAAAAGGATGATGAATACCACAGTTGTCAGAACTAGACATCTATAACGGGAGAAATTCAAGTTAGTTGATTTAATTCCTTAATATAACACCTAAATGAAATATTAAGGCTAGGAACCAACACAATATTTTACAATTCGGAAGAGGGATGTCGTAATCCAATTGCAAAATATTTGAAGGTATGTAAATGATGATTTACCAATTTCCACCATGAAAAACGAAATTGATTATTAAGTTTTAAAATGGATTGAATTTCCTAGATCCTTTGAGATAAATTGAATTTTTCAATGGCATGTTTAAATCTCGATTGTTCCCTTCAAGTTTGTGACTGGGATGTCAAGGATATCAAACAAGGTGTGAATAACCATGAAAATGTGCTTGATACTCTTAATGTTACAGTTCACCTAATCAATGTGTCAGCTAACCACACACGCTCCATTGATCTATGATTAACATCAAGCTACCCTTTGACACACATTGTCAGTCCAAGATTAGTGTGTCGGTTAACCACACGCGCTCCACTAACGACTTAACAAGGTGCAAAGTGCAATTTCATGGGTTAGCACCAAATTCACATTTTTCCTAAGTAACTAAGATTGGGAATTTATAAGTGTTTAGTTACTTGGTATTTTCATTATACTTTTAATGAAGACTTCAAAACCATTTAAAAAGACTCTTAAAAATGAGACCTTTCATTTTTCGTAACCTATGAGTTTTAATGACCTTTTAAAAGAAAAACTTTTCATTTTCCATAACTTGAGGACAAGTTGTGGATTTCATTAAAATCATTTAGATCATTATTTTAATTAACACAATATTCAAATAATACATACATGATCTAGTTGAACTCATAAGAACAAGATAATTCATATCATCAATCTTCAAGAAATTAGCCTAATCATATAAACTAGTACAAATCTTATAATTATGATGATTATCTTTTAATTGGACAAGCATGATCATTACCATATCAAAAAAACAGATTTCATGGTTCAAAAAAACAGTTTGGGGAATGATCCTAATCCAATTTGACCAAAAAAATCGAAATTCTGCACACAGATGCATCACCACGTCTTGGTAAATATTGCCACATCGTGGTGGGCATGCAGAAACGAAATTTGTAGATTTTCCAGCTTTAAAAACAAATAAGCATCAAGTATAATAGAAAACAACCCTAGGCTCTGATACCACTGAAGGGTTTTAGTATACTACAATATCATATGATGCACATACAACCCTAAATTCTTTGGATCTATGTTTTCTCTAATTATACATTTAATATTGTTTCCAAAGCATTAAGCCTAATACTAGCATGCAATTGACATAAACAACATAAAATACTAGTTAGCTGTTTACCTCTTTATGTAGCTTGTAGAACTTGTTGCATTTGGCCTTTAAGAACATAGTGCCCCAAGTGTGACACCTCAAATGGTTTACAACACACCTTAGACAAAGGATGACATTTGAGAGAGTTTCTTGCATACAAATCGGCTCATATGAACTCATAGAACATTGAGTTGTAGATTTTAGCTATGAGGTCAAGTGTGTATATATATATATATATGTGTGTGTGTGTGTGTGTGTATATATGTTACGAATCCAAGAGTCATGAGTAAACCCTAATCCATACTCTTGGGCTTATTATGCATGATCCATGAATCGAGTGAGCTAACTCTTTATGGATTCATCCATAAACTTAGTTCATCATGTATCATAAGCCCAAACCATATACATACATATATATATATATATATATATATATATATATATATATATATATATATATATATATATATATATATAGGAATGAGTTCTATGGAAAACAAATAACTAGGGCAACATCTATCGGAACCAATAATCAAATGACACGTGTCCATTTCTTTTTTTCACAAGTAATGTATTGTGGAAGTGATGTGTTGTCATGTTTTCATTGGTTCAAATATGTGTTGCCCTAATCATTCATTTTCCATATAACTCTTCCCTATATATATATATATATATATATATATATATATATATATATATATATATATATATATATATATATATATTACTAATTTACATAATTAGTCCCCATTTATTTACTTAGTCTCTTTTGATCGCTAAATTAATTCCAAATTAATTCTTGATCAATACTAAATAAATCATATGATTTCATTATAATATATTAGAACTTATAGTATATTAATAAATCATAAATAACCTCTTCTCAAAAGTCCATCCTATCAAATTGTTGTGGTGATATACAACCAAAATGTACCATGCTACTCTCGAGTTAAGTACATAGCAATTATAGTTATGGGCTTAGACACCTAATCCAACAGATATCCCTCATCACTTCATTAGGGACATAATTCAAAAGGGAAAATTGGAATTGTTCTACATTCCATCCATTGATTTATTGGCTGATATTCACTAAGGCATTGGATGAGAAGACCCTGAATAAATTAATTAGTGATCTTAGCATGCTTTCAATGACTTAATTTTCTTTTTTTTTTCTTTGAAAACTTTGCTTTTATTTGCTTTCACAAACACAAAAACACACAAAAAAAAACACAAGTACTTTATTTATTTTGCTTTTGCCAAAGGAGTTTACATAGCTTGCTTAAATTTTTGTATCTAATGTTTACAAGTGTTTTCTTTTCTCTCTACTCTCTCTCTCTCTCTCTCTCTCACGTACACACATGTCTATCTATTTCTTGTCTGCAGTCGATTTGCATCTCTTCTTTTTGAAATTAGAAAGAGTTTGGGTTGTGAAGAATGTTCTGATTGCTCTAATTGTGAATGCGAAAGTTGGCATCATGTCTTTTTCTTGTTGACAATACCCTCTTTCATCCACTCACTTTCATGGATGCAAACAATCATCGTCAATACAATGAGTCTTGATTCCATCTACTGACTCATAATCCCGTAAATCCTCAAGTTCATGCAAATAGTCATCATCAATATAATGAGTCTTGCTTCCATCTACTGATTCATAATCTGGTAAATCCTCTAGTTCTCTATTATTGAGTTTGGCAACTCAATGATTACAAATATTATAGCTCATTAACTCGTTGGTTATAACGACTGGTTCTTTCTCTTCCTTTGTTCTTGGTAAACATGAAGCTTGGAATCGATCTGCAACACTTCACCGATTAAGCACATTTCCTATCTTTGTATATAGTAAATTATGTTTTGTTTTGATGCATTTGAATATGTTTGTGTATTCTTTATATACATTAGTAAGGCACAAATATCTTAGAGAAAGGAAATGGATTCATGAACCTTTAAATCAAAAGATTATTAGTATTAGTTTTTATGATTCTCCTGAAAAAGGCTATACCCATGTCTTCTGAAAAAGTTGTATATTCCCTCTATTAACTATTCATCTATTGACCATTTCTAACGTTATTATATCATTACCATTTTTGTCTTGTACCATTTTAAAAGAATTGATGGTGAATTTTAAATTCTAGACTACAACTTAACTTCATGATACAGAACATAAACCACTTCTTGTTGATAAGTTTACATTGTTTATGATTCATGTTGATTTCACCTCAGCGTGATTGCAACATTTAATTCTCTCCTTAACTTCTTCTTCATAAAACTTAACGATTCACTGTGATATACCACACAATGATAAAAGTTTGAAACTATGTATTAATGATTAGTCTATGTACCGTGGGCTATCACACGCACCAATCCTTTCTTGCCCTTAAATTCCTCTAAAAGCTTTATGATTTAGTGGAACATACCATACATTGATGAGAGCTTGAAAAATATGTGATGATGGTTAGGCTATATACCATAGCTTATCATACACACCAATCCATTCTCGTCATACATTATTCTTTAGAATTTTATGATTCAACGTATGAAACCAATCTATGCCAATGGGTATATCACGTTCCATAATGTATTACATGCACCTACCCATTCTCTTCCAACAATCTTCTTTTAAAGAAGTTGACGATTCACTATATCTACCATACACTGATAAAACTTGGACATTCTTTGCCGATGGGTAGATTCCGTACCGGAATGTATTACATGCATCATTCCACTCTAATCCTTTATTATTCTAATAAAAAAAGTTAATGATTCAGTGTATAAAACCATATGATGATGAGACTTTGCTATATGATTTCAGTGAATGGTAGTACAAACCCATGCAATCAGGAGACATCACAATCTCACTCGTTTGACAAGTGCAACTTTGATCCACTGATAATGTAAATCTGATACGTTGACCACTTGCGCTAAAAATTCAATATTGTTGATGTCAAAAATGGGGAAAGATCATCATATACTCACACACATTCATCTTCTTAGGGGGATATATTTTCAAAACGCATTCAACTTCTCAGGGGGAGATACTTTCAAAACGCATTCATCATTTCAGGGGGGAGATAGTTTCAAAAACTCAAGAAATAAAGTTCTTACACTCAGGGGGAGCAAAAGTTGAAGAATTTGTTAAAGGTTAGTTTTGACATCATTATATAGGGGAGATTGTAAGGTCACACCTTATGATATCATAAGTCAAACACAACATGCTATCCACCAGGTCCAGCGCCAACATCAACATTAACGACAACATGATCCGAATGATCTTAGTGATTGTTTGTATATTAGGTAGATATACTTTGTATATATAGAATAGATATCTAATCCGTAATCTTAGTAATAAGGATCATGTCTTTACATACATTAGTATACATCCCCAAAAAAGTGAGATCTATGTTTTTGTAATCGTATATATTGTATTATTAGGGTTAAACCCAAATAGAGCTTGGTGCCTCGCTTTGTGCGACTAATCTCTTCGTGGGAACCTTGTCTTTGTGAAAGTATCTTTGTGATCATTCTTGTTCTCCTGTTTCTAATTAATCTTTGTTCTCTTTTTTTGTTCTTTATTATTCATACTTAAGTGTATCCGATCCATACAAACCTTCAGATCCTAGCCTTGAATATTAATTTGGGTTAAAATATTTAAGGACAATCAACTAACTAAAATCTTATTTCTTGTTTTAGATGTTTGGAAATCGTGATCTTCCTCCTTCTCCTCCTTCTCCTCCACCTACTCAAAACTTCCATCTCTTGTCGATCCTTTCAAAGGATAAGCTTACTAGTCCAAACTACACGGATTGGGTGCGAAATTTGTACATGAAATTGAGAGACAAGAACTAAGAGTATGTTCTCAAGAATCCAATCTTAGAAATAGACAATGAAGCGGCTACTCTTGAGGAACTCACTAATTATAATCATCGTGTTTACAATGACACCAACGTCGCTTGCATAATGATTTTAGCCATGGAACCTGACCTTCAAAAGTCCTATGAGGACTATTAGAGTTACGAAATGAACTAGGCTCCTACTTATATGTTCCACAATAAAGCAAGACAAGAGTGTTACGAAATCATGAAGGCCCTCATGACATGCAAGTTGAAAGAAGGGAATCTATGTGTGCTCATTTATAGAAGGAAGCAATGGCAGGCTCTAAAATAGCTAAATGGAAATAGGAAATGGATAGAGATATCAAGTCCATTTATGATAAACAAGTATGTACTTTGGTTGATCAAACACCTAGTCGAAAAACGATAGGGTGCAAATAGATCTTCAAGAAGAAGATCGACATGGATGGATATGTATAGACCTTCAAGTCAAGGTTGGTTGCAAAAGGCTTTACTCAAATCCAAGGGATTGACTATGATGAGAACTTTTCTCTAGTTGCCAAGATTGAGTTAATTAGTGTAATGCTTGCCATAGCTGCTTATCATGATTATGAAGTATGGAAAATGGATGTTAAAACTACTTTCCTTAAAGGAAAGCTGACTGAGGATGTGTATATAGCTTAGCCAGTAGGTTTTTAATATGCCAAATTCCCTAATAAGGTGTGAACTCTTGAGAAGTCCATCTATGGACTGAAACAAGCATCTCATAGCTGGAATCTTTGTTTCCATGAAAAGGTCAAGGAGTTTGGATTTTCTAGAAGCGAGGATGAGTCTTGTGTTTGTGTCAAAGCTAGTAGGAGTATAGTGACCTTCCTAGTCTTGTAGGTGGATGACATAGTCCTTATAGGAAACGACATTCCAACCTTGCAAGAAGTGAAGTTTGGGCTTGGAAAGTGATTCTTTATGAAGGATCTAGGAGAGGCGACGTACATACTTGGAATAAGGATTTATAGAGATAGGTAGAGAAGTTTGTTTGGGCTTAGCCAAAATACATATTTGGATAAAATATTGAAACGGTTCAATATGGAGAACTCCAAGAAAGGGGATTTACCCATGCATCATACTGTTTAATTGAGTAAGACTCGATGTCCCAATAGTGATAAGGAAATAGACATGATGAGTCAAGTCTGATATGCTTTAGCTATAGAATCGATCATGTATGATATGACAGGTACTCGAAGGGAATTATGGGGGGCGTAATTCCTAAAAAATCTTGCAAAACCAAGTTCCTATTTCATGACAATATATGTTGTGTCCAAAATGGAGAATATGCGAGTGAGCCATCGATGTTCAAAGATGATAATTTGAAAATAAAGTTAGCAAATAAAGTGGGTGTGTGAATGTGTCCTACGTAGGAAAAAGAAGCAAACTCTTAGTGGGTTTATAAACATAGATGTGTGATGGGTTTACAAGCTTCTATGTATAATTTTACTCCAACATCTATACGCATGCAGGGGGTGAAAATTATGGACTTTGTGGATAAAATTTAATGAAATCATGTAGGGGTGTGACATGTGGACAAGAATGCAACTCCGAAATTTTGAGCTCGTGCAATCCACATTTTTTCAGAACATTACAATTTTGGTCCTTAAAATATTTTTCTATAACTAATGCATTTAATGTGAGTTAATGGATAATTAATTCAGTCGATTTTGATTTAATTAGTACAATTACAAAGATTAATATATAAAGAGACCTTTGTTTCTCATTCTCATACACGGAATCGAATACTCTCTTCTTCTTTTCTCTGCATACAATTTTCGGCGAACTTTTCAGGAAACTGGTTTGATCCGACAGTACATGTTGCTTCGATTGTTGTACCCTGGGAATAGACGGTGATTCTATTTAAATGATTTGTGTCAAACACGAGCCTTTGTTTATCAGTGTAATAATTTACTAATTATTTATTTTGCAGATTTATTAACGAAATCCAACAACTATACTTTGTTGATTAACTTGTTATTAATCAATTGTGTGTTTGGAAGTTTAATATACCAAAACAAAAATAACACAAATATATTGAAAGGCAATTGATACGCAGAAAAAATAAGAACATAAAAATTGAAAGGAATAAACTCTTATTGTAATGCAGAAAATAACTCAAAACTAGATCACAATCTCTTTTATATTACTCTCTCTAAAAATCGATACAGTCCTACTTGATCATATGCATATGCATATATATATATATATATATATATATATATATATATATATATATATATATATATATATATATATATATATATATATATATATATATATATATATATAGCTAAATAGAATCCTACTTGATTACAACTTGCCATATAAATGACTTGCTTGATCCCTAAGCCAACTAGATTTCCTTGAGTCCTAAGCAACTTGTTAAGACTCCTTGTTGCCTAAAGAATAAACCTTTTTACACCTTATCATGTCTAAATGGAGTATTATCGGAAATTACTAATCACCCACCTAATTTTCGAATGGAAGTTGTGAGGTCTTCAATTCCTACCAGCTTGCACATCTCAACGAACTTTATCTTAGCTAATGTCATTGTCAAAATGTCAGCTTGTTATTCCTTTCCACTTACATGCTCGATTGTGATCCCTTTGTCTTCAACTCGTTCTCGTATGTAGTGGAAAAGAGATTTGAGGTGCTTGCTCCGCCCATGAAAAAATGGATTTTTTATTAATGCAATTGTCGATGTGTTGTCAATTTTAATTGCCACTTCTTGTACTTTAGAACCAGTTATTTCTCCGAAAAGAACTCATAACCAAACTTCTTGACAACTTGTTGCAGAAGCAGCCATATACTTAGCTTCACAAGATGATAACGCCACTATTTCTTCATTTTGAGAGCACCATGTGATTGGTGATTCACCAAAGTAAAATACATGCCATGTATTTCTTTTTCCATCATCTCGATCAATGTTGTACATGATTGCTATCACAATATCCAACCAGTCTTTCTAGATTATTATGACTGTAACGTTTCCCATATCTGATAGTTCCTTTTACATATCTTAATATTTGTTATATAGAAGCCATTTGTGACTTCTTTGGAGTTTTCATATGACGACTTGCTATGCCAACCGAGTAAGCAATGTGACAACTGGAAAATTTTGAGTCGAGCAAAGTCTAAAGGGTTTTGTGTATAAGTGTACCCACAGCGTAACTTGTTGTAATAAAACTTTGTAAAAGGGGCATTAATTATATAAGTGAATATTATAATTAACCTTTGAAAAGTCAACAAGCTGGAATAAATCAAGGATGGGACCACTTCATTTTAGAGATTTTGGCTAGGACCCCAACACATGGGATTTCGGTTGGCATAGACCGAAATCACATGTGATTTCGGTTGGAGCATGGGCTGAAATCTCATGTGTCTTGGATATTTTCCAATGAGTTTTCCATGGTGATTTCGGTTAGTATAAAGGGATAAGAAGGTGACTTTATGATGAAATATTTCACCTTTTTCCCATGCAATTTATACCCAACACACATCCAAGAAATTATCCAATAGTTACCCAAATAAAAGTCCCATCACCTTTCCTCCTTAAACACGTCAGGAAGCACCCAAAATCCCCACCATTTCGATTTCTCCATTCTACTCTAAATTCTCTCAACGATTAAGAACAAAACCTGCAAGGATTTATTTCTCAAAGCTTGTTCTTAGTATTTTGGTAACTTTATCTCACTAATCTAGTGTTTTTACACACATTTACACAAGTTTCATTATATTTACACACATTATTATGTGTTAAAACTCTTAAGGTAATAATATCATCTTCAAAGAGTTCGTCAACCACATTCAAGTGTTTAGGCTTGGAAATCTTCACACCATCTCCTCAAGCAACCCACAAATCCACTCAAGGTGAGCTCATACCCCCACATTTTCGAGTTTTTCATGTTTAATGGGGGGGGGGGGGTGGGAATACAAGTAAAACTTGTTTTAACACATAAATAGTTGCAACGTTCATCTTCATGTGAAAATAATATATTATTTGCATGTGTTATGGTTATTACTAGCTTTTATCCAAATATTTGTAATATATTAGTTTTCAAATGCAAAACTAACAAAGACAAAACATATTCCATGTCTTAAAATAATAAGAACAATTGTGATTTGTAAAACTACAAGGTTTTTGGGAGCTTTTACCAAAAATGTAGCTTTTCTAACAAAAAGGAGTACATTCTAGTTAGTTCACTATTTTTGGGTTACAATCTGAAAACATGATGTTTAAACTTACATTTTGATACTAGACAAAATCACTACAAGGTACTTATATAAATGACTATATAAATGTTCTTGACAAACAAACAAGATAAACTATAATTGGTATAGTTTGGGAGTCACAAAACTACACTATCATTTCAGAAGAAACATGTAATTATTTAATGGTATAATTATTTCATTTACAAGAAAAAGGAGTTTTCATTTCATTTAAATTGGTTGATACTGGTTGTAAGACATTTAGCTTCACCTTACCTACTAGAGTACACATCAAGTCCTTAATTATAACCAAAGACTCTTGTAAGGAGAGCGTGACACTTGTGCATAGATCTATACAGGATTGACAACCTCGCACCTAAATTGTTAGGTACAGTTAGACCAAAAGGTCTAGGGTGACAACTGTCGTAACAGTTCCGACGCCCGAAGCACGTCGTTCAGGCCACTAGTCGCATTAGTATGATTATAATAAGTCACATATGGTATCGACAACACATTTTATTTCGGGTTAACATACATTCAGTAGCTTTATATAAAGATAAAACTTCATAACATTACTTTTCAATACAACATTACTTACATTTTTTAGTCTTTGGATTAAGACTTACAACTCAGCTATAAAGAAAATATTGGATTTTCTATAAATATGCACTATCATTTTACACGAAACAGTTGCAAATTATTCTCATACAAAACGCTTATGAACACACCAACTTAATTTTTGACACTTTTCAAAATCTCTTGTATTCTCAGGAAACCAGTAAACAGGTAATCAAAGAGTTTTTTGAGGATGAGGCATCGCTGCATCAGGTTATTCATTTTTTCATATGCACTTGATGTTATGTAAACAATATTTTGAGTACAATGTAACTTAATAAATATTCAATACTATGGTTGTAATTGTAACGCCCATAGATCCGGGCTAGTCAATTTAGAGATAATAAGTGTCGAAAATGACTTTTCGGCAAAAGATTATTTAGAATAAATAATCTTAACCAAGTTGTAGTACATGTTACAAGGTTTCCGTACATATAAAGAACGCCGAAATCCGAGTTATAACGAAGAAGTTATGGCCCGTCGAAGTTTTACGGCAAAACTGGCACGGCACCGGGAAGCGTAAAAAGTGAATTTACGATAGAAGACTTTTTAGTCTAAACCAAATTCGTAGAATACGTTAAACTAAGAACATCGATAAAAAAAACGCCCAAATCTGACTTCGTATGAAGAAGTTATGATTTTTCGAAGTTTCGGATTAACAGTGTACAGCCCGAAACTCGAATTTTAGTTCGAGAGGTTTTTGGCTTACGCGACCTAAATGAGAGTTGAATATTTCATCAATAGTAACTCAACGGTAAAAAGATGGACGGAAACGGAGTTCGTATGAAGGAGTTACGAATTCTTCGCGGTCATTTAACAGTCTAAACGTCTCCTACTGTTAAATTTGAGATCGGTAGAGAATTAGCCGACGGAGTCTAAAGGAAAGTTGTAGATCATGATTTTACCTACACGGGGATATAAAGAACGTCGAAAATGGATCTTGTATGAGAGAGTTATGATTTTTCTAAGTTCGAAGGCTGATACGCGATAGGGGTGACGTGGCACCACTAGAATTGGACACGTGGCACCACCAGAAAGCCACCACATGGACCAACTCGGCGAGTCCATCAGATATTTTCACTATAAATAGAGGTTCCGGGTCTAGCCTCTCTTCACACCTCCCAAACTCACTTTCTCTCTCTAGTTTCTCTCTCTAGCCTCCCTAACCCCCCTAAAAGCCTACGTAAACCCCCTAGCACCCGAAGGAAGCCCCGAGGCTCCCGGAGTCCCGAGAAAAGAGCCTTTCGGCTCGGGAACGGTGCTCCAGCGAAGCCTAGTTTTCGAGAAAATCCGTTGTAAGTGAGCTATGCCTACCCTATCTTTAGTATAGCTTATGTTTTAATATATATAGTAACGTTATTAGGAACTTATAATGAGTATTTGGGCTATTATTATGAGTTATATTGAGTGTTATTTAACGCTTATATAATAATAATAATAGCTAGACTATTAATTAATCGCGGTTATCGTTAGACTAAACCCTAGTGGTATTGATACTAGGTTTTATCGAAGGAAATTGTTTTGAGAGTATCGAAGCGCTGTCCGAGTGCTGAATCACCACCTTTCAGGTGAGTGCATAGTTACTTTCAGCTTACACATAAATATGAAGTATTTTATATAAATTACGTGCTATGTGTGCATATTATCTGAATACTTGCTATCTATGCTGGATGAACGTTTTATACATGTTTTCAATGATTTAAACTGTATATGTATTTTATATCTACAAAATGTGTTGGGAAAACATGGGTAGATGTAATAGTAACTGTGTGACAAAATAAAATAATGAGAGGCCTCGTTATAGATGTTATTGATGATCCAATCATCTAGTGGAGTATAGATGACGACCACAGACTATTCTAGACAGTCCAGTGGGACACTAGCAGGCTTGCAACCTGTAAGTGTTTATTCGAACTGTGTGTTTATTCAAACTATGTGAACTGTGTGCTCACCAGGTATACTCCATCCTCCACATGGTTGCCATTAGGACTTTCATTGCCAAGGAATCCCCTTAGCAGTAGTGTCCATCCCAATGATAGTCCTCAGACTAGGTCCCTTGTGTTAGATGTTTTAGGGACGTAATGTGAGGATAATGGGAATGGGTAATTGGGTTGATTGTTTGATGTTTAAAAATAATAATTATATTATTGTGGGTTGAAAACACTATGTGCTCACCAGGTTTCCCAACCTGACCCACTCAGTTTATTTATATCACAGGTGACAATATGAAGTAACATTACACTGAGAGATTTAGAGAGATGTAGATCACTAGTTTAAATAATTGCAAGTTCTGTTTATGCTTATGTTTCTATATTAACGATGACATCCCAAATGTTTTAAAATGAAATAAATACGTTTCTTCGAAAATGTTTTAATAACGTATTTATCATGTTTTTCTAGGAACAAATTCCACAACATTTTTATTAAAAAAAGTACTCTGATTTTTATAAAGCATAAATAAAATCGGTCTTTTCTGGCCGTGAAAATGGGGATGTCACAGTTGGTATCAGAGCATTAGTTTAAGAGAACTAGGAATATGGATTTATTTCTAGACTTAAACTTAGAATGCTAAGCGATGATTGTGAGGTGTGAGCACTAGATTATTTTAGGAATTGTGCCTAAAATGCTTTTATGTGCTAAATGTTTGTGCATGATATGTTGTTATTTGTTCGGATCTATGGTCTGTTGCCGACCGGATCTGGAAACCTTATGTGTTTAGGATTCTAAGCATATGACTACGATATTAGAACTAGCATATAAACGTTTCAGAGTGATAAGGATGATTTAAAATGTCAATCCTAAGTAAAGTTCTAGATTCACCTTATTTATCAGGATGATTTAAAATGTCAATCCTATGTAAAGGTCTAGATTCACCTTATTCGGTGTATAGATCAAGATGGCAAGAACCCGTAGCGGAAACGTGCATGCAAATGAGAATAGGAACCAACCCCCAGTGGTTCAGCAAATACCTGTTGTAGAAGAAGTTGCACCTGGGCCAATCGCGATGGCCGGAGTACAAGCAATGGTGCGGATAATGCTGGATCAACAGATGGAAGAAACAAGGCGTTTACTTCAACAAAGTAAGGACAAACTTACTATGTCAGTACGTCAGACACCCACTCTTGAGGCGACCATCTGGGTTGCTAAGTCTGTTGATAAAGTGATCAATGGTAGTATCACCAGCAAGGTTGAGGTTGGCAAAAAGAGGAAATTTGAGGGTTCTTCAAGGTCTGACAAGAACAACATGTCCTCGAAGTCTGGAGGAGTAGGTAAAGCAAAATGGTGTGACAAGTATGGAAGGAAAAACAATGGTAGATGCCCTAAGGAAGTAACCTGCTTCAAATGCGGGAAGACTGGTCACTATGCCCACGAATGCCCAACCGAGGAGGAGGTTTGCTTTAAGTGTAGAAAAGAGGGACACTTCAAGCAAGAATGTCCAATGAGAGCTACAAGGCCAAGTGTGCTACCGAAGCACCATGGGAAAGTAACTTGTTTTAAGTGTGGAAAGCATGCGCACTACGCCGATGAGTGTACATTCAACACCAGGGTGTGTTACGAATGTAATGAGGAAGGGCACCTCAAGCAAGACTGCCCAAAAAGAAAAGCATTTACAAAGCCAAAGGCACCACTGAAGAACTATGGGAGATGCTACGAAGAAGTAACTTGTTTTAAGTGTGGGAAGAACGAGCATTACGCCAATATCTGTACATCCAGCAAGAGGTTCTGTTACGAATGCAGGAACAATGGACATATATCAAAGGATTGCCGAAAGAAAAGTGAAGCAGCAAGAGTGAATGCACCTCCAAAGCCAAGAAGCATCCCTAACGAAGCAGCTGACAACGCAACAAAGAGTAAGGATTGATATCCGAAGGTCGAGTTATGATGTAGCCTATTAGAGGCATAGTCTAGGGTGAACTTGAACACCTATGTAATAGTTTCAAGGAATAATAAAAACCTTCGTTTTGATATTTGATGTGTTAAGCTGTTATGTGATTTTATTATATGGTGACTTGGAAAAACTGCAGGACAATACTTGGGACGAGTATGAGTAGGTGTGAATGGTAGTAGAGGCCTATACTACCGGAAGCATAGGACTCACACTTGGATCAGGGAAAGTCACAAGGTTACCAAGAAACTAGTAATTGATTTCGTTTTATTCAAGTATATCGTTACCATTGTTTTGGTAATGACTAAGAAGATTGTTGTTATCCCGACCCTAGTGGTCATATCATATTGAGTCCGACTACGATGAGTAGGTTACGTGGTTCAGAGAACCAAGTTTGATGTAGCGTCCGACTTAACCCAAACGATTGAAATCAAAGCAATCAATAGAAGTGTAGCGCTCGTTGTTAAAAAAACGTTGGTAGCTAGAAGTGCTACATGTGATTACATCACATTAGACCATGAAGGAAGACATATTCCATTCCGGAATTTGACTCTAAGAGACCTGAGTCTAAGCGTTGCTACATACGGTGATATGTCATTAGAATATGACACATCGGTCAATTGTAGAAATCAAATTAAGTTATCCTAAGTTTTTTAATAAGAAGAAGGAGTCTCTGATAAAGAATGAGGTTGTGACACGAAGGTCATGATTGAGAGCCTAACGAGCAAGTGCAAGATCAAGCACCGCCTGCAGTCAAGGAGTCCAAGAGATAAATACTCATTCGAAGAAATGAGGAAGTTACGATTATTACCTAGGATGAATAGATAACGTATGGAGTCATTATACTGTCCTATTTTGTTGATGATTCCGGGACGTAATCATCCTAAGGGGAGATAATTGTAACGCCCGCAGATCCAGGCAAGTCAATTTAGAGACAATAAGTGTCGAAAATGACTTTTCGGCAAAAGATTATTTAGAATAAATAATCTTAACCAAGTTGTAGTACATGTTACAATGTTTCCGTACATATAAAGAACGCCGAAATCCAAGTTATAACGAAGAAGTTATGGCCCGTCGAAGTTTTACGGCAAAACCGGCATGGCACCGGGAAGCGTAAAAAGTGAATTTATGATAGAAGAAGGTTTAGCCTTAGTAGTCTAAACCAAATTCATAGAATACATTAAACTAAGAACATCGATAAAAAGAACGCCCAAATCTGACTTCGTATGAAGAAGTTATGATTTTTCGAAGTTTCGGATTAGCAGTGTACAGCCCGAAACTCGAATTTTAGTTCGAGCGGTTTTTGGCTTATGCGACATAAATGAGAGTTAAATATCTCATCAATAGGAACTCAACGGTAAAAAGATGGACAAAAACGGAGTTCGTATGAAGGAGTTACGAATTCTTCGCGGTCATTTAACAATATAAACGCCTCCTACTGTTAAATTTGAGATCGGTTGAGAATTAGCCGACGGAGTCTAAACGAAAGTTGTAGATCTTGATTTTACCTACGCGTGGATATAATGAACGTCGAAAAAGGAGCTCGTATGCGAGAGTTATGATTTTTCTAAGTTCGGAGGCTGATACGCGATAGGGGGTGACGTGGCACCACCAGAATTGGACACGTGGCACCACCAGAAGGCCACCACATGGACCAACTCGGCGAGTAGGTCCCCCTACTCAGCGAGTCCATCAGATATTTTCACTATAAATAGAGGTGCCGGGTCTAGCCTTCTCTTCACACCTCCCAAACTCACTTTCTCTCTCTAGTTTCTCTCTCTAGCCTCCCTAACCCCCCTAAAAGCCTACGTAAACCCCCTAGCACCCGAAGGAAACCCCGAGGCTCCCGGAGTCCCGAGAAAAGAGCCTTTTGGCTCGAGAACGCTGCTCCAGCGAAGCCCGGTTTTCGAGAAAACCCGCTGTAAGTGAGCTATGCCTACCCTATCTTTAGTATAGCTTATGTTTTAATATAGTAACGTTATTAGCAACTTATAATGAGTATTTGGGATATTATTATGAGTTATATTGAGTTTTATTTAACTCATATATAATAATAATAATAGCTAGACTATTAATTAATCGCGGTTATCGTTAGACTAAACCCTAGTGGTATTGATACTAGGTTTTATCGAAGGAAATTGTTTTGAGAGTATCGAAGCGCTGTCCGAGTGCCGAGTCACCACCATTCAGGTGAGTGGATAGTTATTCTCAGCTTACACATAGATATGAAGTATTTTATATAAATTACGTGCTACGTGTGCATATTATCTGAATACTTGCTATCTATGCTGGATGAACGTTTTATACATGTTTTCAATGATTTAAACTGTATATGTATTTTATATCTACAAAATGTGTTGGGTAAAACATGGGTAGATGTAATAGTTGTTGTGTGACAAAATAAAATAATGAGAGACCTCGTTATAGATGTTATTGATGATCCAGTCATCTAGCGGAGTATAGATGACGACCACGGACTATTCTAGACAGTCCAGTGGGACACTAGCAGACTCGCAACCTGTAAGTGTTTATTCGAACTGTGTGAACTGTGTGCTCACCAGGTATACTCCACCCCCCACATGGTTGCCATTAGGACTTTCATTGCCAAGGAATCCCCTTAGCAGTAGTGTCCATCCCAATGATAGTTCTTAGACTAGGTCCCTTGGGTTAGATGTTTTAGGGACGTAATGTGAGGATAACGGGAATGGGTAATTGGGTTGATTGTTTGATGTTTAAAAATAATAATTATATTATTGTGGGTTGAAAACCCTATGTGCTCACCAGGTTTACGAACTTGACCCACTCAGTTTATTTATATCACAGGTGACAATATGAAGTGACATTACACTGAGAGATTTAGAGAGATGTAGATCACTAGTGTAAATAATTGTAAGTTCTCTTTATGCTTATGTTTCTATATTAACGATGACATCCAAAACGTTTTAAAATGAAATAAATACGTTTCTTCGAAAATGTTTTAATAACGTATTTATCATATTTTTCTGGGAACAAATTCCGCAACATTTTTATTAAAAGAAGTACTCTGATTTTTATAAAGCATAAACAAAATCGGTCTTTTCTGGCCTGAAAATGGGGATGTCACAGTAATGCTTTGATCTCTATTATTTAATTGTTATGATACTGTAGATGAAGTCATCCGCCCCCAGACGTTTCCGCTGTTCTGGTTTGGGGGTGTGATAGATTGGTATCAGAGCATTGTTTATAGTGAATTAAGTATATCAAACCTTGTAAGACATACAACTATAAATACAAAGGGGATAAAACACTATGACTAAAAGTATACTTTTAAAATATAAGTATTTCTATAAGAGTATACATATATGCATACATACTAGGACATTGTCGTAATAAGACACATATAAAAGTATTTAGATAAGTTAAGCATTACGATTAAGCCTGGGCAGTTATGTAATCATATCTGGGATAAATATAACCTAATCAATTATATTTATACGAGATATGACCAACATGTGTTTTGGAATGGTCGCAATGGGTAACAAATATAAAACTTACCAACCCTATATACCAAGAAACTCTAGAACCAAACATGAAGTTAAAATGCTATAGCAGTATTTTAAGATACTACATAATCATACACTTAAGCCTTTCATATCTTTCTCATATCTCTATTCTCGCATAAACTTCATGGCAGGATTTCACATGCCCAAAGACCCCTATTTCCCTAACCAGGGAAATGATAAGTGGATCGAAGAGGGCCCTAAGGAGGATCCTAAGGAACTAATGGAAGAAGAACCCAAAGAGGATCCAGAGGAGGAGAAAGAAGAAGACGAGGAAGAGAAAGATGAGGACTCGCATGCAGAGTCCGAAGTATTTAATCCACCCTACGTCGCCCGGGTTCCTACAAATCGGATGGACTACCTGGGACCCACGCGCCCGTTGGGCAGATGACCTGGAGAAGTGGAGCAGGCAGCAACACGAATGCTCACCATACGACATGCAGTGAGGTTTCTATAACCTCATCCATAGAGGTCCTGAAGATAAGGCCCTCCATGTTATGGTTCAGTGAATCACACACCTCGGGGATCAGACTAGAGCATCGACAAATCGGATCATGGAGCTAAGGGCCGCTGTCGAGGCCATTGATGCATGGACTCGATTTCTGGAGAGGGACTACCCTCGAACATGCCACCTCATTGACAGCCTCTATGAGGACCTTACCACCACTCGGGTGGAAGTGAGGGAGTACCAGGAGAGACACTCGACTCTCGAGGAGAGGGTAATAGCAGCTAAGCGTCAGATAGCAAAATTACAGGGCGCCTCGACTTCATCTCATGGTCCGTAGGAGACTACCGGCCGTGAGTATGGCTTATACTACTCGTGTCTTGTTTTTATGTACGAGTAAGTGTTTGTGCTACTCTTTCATGTAGACCTTCTTAAAGGACAATTTTCACGAAACTATGTACTAGAACCATATTATCAATGAAATTTGTATGCATTTTATTTCATTGGATGTTGTTATGCAATTGTTTACTTGTTATAGTAAAGTTCTTTATGAATTGCTTGCAAATTTCAATAACAACTAGACTTGATACATATATAAAACAAGGCCTTTCATTGCGGTGATGCCTTATCCATAACTTTTCTCAAAAACTTATCGTTATTCCACCTTTACAATTTATGACAGAAGTATGCCACCAAGGAAGTCAAACATGCCCAAGAACATCACACCAACAGCCCCACCACCACCACCACCTTCACAATGGGATTATGCGGTGTTCCAGGAAGCCGTAACATCCGCTGTGGCCCAAATCAACAGCAACAGCAACGAAGGTGGATACGAGACTGACAGTTCCAATTAGGGAGAATACCAAGGGAACCAACGGATGTGCTCATACAAGGAATTCATGAACTGTAAACCCAGGACGTACCATAGTGACGACGGAGTTGTTACTCTGACAAGATGGTTTGAAAAGACCAAGTCCATCTTTGAGATCTGCGCATGCCCTGACGAGTTCAAGGTCAAATATGTCGCATGTACATTTGTGGACTCAGCCTTGTCGTGGTGGAACAAGATGGTTTGAAAAGACCAAGTCCATCTTCGAGATCTACGCATTCCCTGACAATTTCAAGGTCAAATATGTCGCATGTACATTTGCGGACTCAGCCTTGTCGTGGTGGAACAGCCACGTTAAAACTTTGACTCTAGTTGTTGCCAACTCCATGAGTTGGGAGGACTTGAAAGCAATGATGCTCGAGGAATACTGTCCAATGAATGAGATGCAAAAATTGGAATAAGAGCTGTGGGAACACTCCATGAAGGGTTCTGACATTGCCACTTACACTTCCAAGTTTAATGAATTGGCAACTCTGTTCCCGACGATGGTCACTCTTGAGGCCAAGAAAGTGGAATGTTACATTTGGGGGCTATCCCCTCAGATCCAGGGGATGGTCATATCTACCAACCCGAGCACACTCGACAGTGCCAAGAATCTGGCACAAACTCTTGTCGACCAGGGAGTTCGTCAAGTCATCATAATCTCCACCCCTGAGTAGTCAAAAGGAGGTGACAACAAGAGGAAGTTTTGGAACAAAAAGAAAGGCCAACTCGCTCAAGACCCAGAAAAGAAGCAACAAACTATGGTTGTCCATGCCATCACCGCCCCTACTGCTCCTACAGCCGCTACTCCAGCCAAGCAATACATTGGGACTCTTCCGAAGTGTGAAAAGTGCAACTACCACCACCATGAACCCTACCGAGAAATTCAATGTAACAATTGCAACAGGAAGGGGCACACATCCCATTTCTGCAAAGCACCAACACAACAAACCACCCAGGCCACTAATGCTGGGGTAAGTTGCGCCTGCTATGGTTGCGGTGAAACGGGTCATTTCAAGAAAGATTGCCCGAAGGCACAAAACAAAAATAGCGGATGTGTGGGAAGAGTTCTAACGATGGGTCATGTGTAAACTGTGAGGGATCCCACCATGGTTACTGGTACGTTTCTCCTAAAAAACTCCTACACATGCATACTTTTTGATAGTGTTGCGGAGAAAAGTTTCATGAGCCACCAGTTTAAACACTTACTCAAATAGAAACCTCAGTCATTAAATGGAACGTTCACAGTAGAAATGGCCAATGGAAAAACAGAAAGCACTGGAGATATATTCGTAGGATGCACACTAACTCTAAACAATCATTCCTTATGAATCGACCTAATGCCGGTCACAATAAGTAGCTTTGACATTATCATTGTCGTGGAGTGGTTAAGTCCTCACCATGTCGATATTATGTGTTACGAAAAGGCCGTTCGCCTTAACCTACCAAATAACGAAACCCTCATCATTTATGGCGACAAACCCAACGCAAACCTACTAATTATCTCTTGCATCAAGGCTCAGAAGTATCTACACAAGGAATACCACACTTTATTAGCCCACATAGTGGATGAGAAACAAAAGGTGAAAGACATTAAAGATATTCCCGAGGTCTGCAACTTTCCCATTGAATTCCCAGAAGACCTTTTGGGAATCCCACCCGTACGCCAAGTCGAGTTCAGAATCGACATAATCCCCGGAGCCACCCCAATAGCCAAATCCCCATACCGCTTAGCACCGACTGAGATGCAGGATCTGTCCAGCCAACAGAATGAACTACTTAGCAAGGGATACATCCGACCGAGCTTCTCACCTTGGGGAGCACCGGTCTTGTTTGTGAAAAAGAAGGACGGATCTTTCCGCATGTGCATAGACTACCGAGAACTGAACAAGTTCACCATCAAAAACCGTTATCCCTTACCTCGAATCGACGACTTATTTGATCAACTGCAAGGGTCGAGCTACTTCTCAAAGATTGATCTAAGGTCGGGGTACCACCAACTGCAAATTCAGGAGGAAGATACTCCAAAGACGGCATTCAAAACTCGCTACGGCCACTATGAGTTTGTCGTAATTCCCTTTGGTTTGACTAATGCACCTGCAGTGTTCATGGACTTAATGAACCATGTGTGCCGACCTTACTTGGAAAAATTCGTAATAGTATTCATCGACAACATACTAATTTATTCACGAAGTAAGGAGGAACATAGTCAGGATATACGGCAAGTCTTAGAGATGTTAAGGGCAGAAAAGCTATATGCAATGTTCTCAAAGTACGAGTTATGGATTTGAAAAGTAGACTTCTTGGGGCACGTAGTCAGCAAGGAAGGGATACACATGGACCTTTCCAAGGTCAAGGCGATTGAAAACTGGGCAACACCAAGAACACCGATAGAGATCCGCCAGTTTTTAGGCCATGCTGGCTACTACCAAAGATTTATACAAAACTTCTCTAAGATCGCGAAGCCGCTCACAACCTTGACTCATAAGGTAGTGACTTTCAGCTGGGGGGATAAACAAGAAATTGCCTTCCAAACGCTTAAGTAAGCTCTGTGCAGCTCTCTAATGTTGTCTCTCCCAAAAGGGACCGAGGACTTTGTAGTCTACTGTGATGCATCCAAGTAGGGCCTAGGATGTGTGCTTATGCAAGGAGGAAAGGTAATTTCCTGTGCCTCAAGACAACTCAAGACTCATGAGGTCAATTACACCACGCATGACCTCGAGCTAGGAGCAGTGGTGTTTTCCCTAAAGATCTGGAGGCACTACCTATATGACACCAATGCACCATCTTCACAGACCATAAGAGTCTACAACACATTCTCAATCAAAAGGAGCTCAACATGAGACAGCGACGATGGTTGGAACTGCTAAATGACTACGAATGTGAAATTTGTTATCATCCAAGCAAAACCAACGTGGTAGCAGACGCCCTAAGTCGGAAAGAATACTCGGGCCGCCGAGTAAAGTCATTAACCATGACCATCCATTCACACCTATCCACACAAATCAAGGAGGCACAATTAGAAGCCTTGAAACCCGAGAACGTCGCGGGAGAGGCCCTACGGGGGAATGGATGGAAACCTTGAGGTTAAGGATGACGGAGCTTATTATCTCATGAGTCGAATATGGACACCGAAATTCGGTAGGTACAGAAAGGTTTTCATGAACGAGGCTCACAAGACAAAATACTTCGTTCATCCCAGTTCAGACAAGATGTATCTGGACCTTAGTAAACTTTATTGGTGGCCGAACATGAAGGTGGAGATCGCTACCTATGTGGTCAAGTTCCTGAGTTGTGCCAAGGTCAAGGTAGAATATCAAAAGCCCTCGGGTTTGCTTTAATAACCGGATATACCTGAGTGGAAGTGGGAGCGGATAACCATGTCCTTCATAGCCAAATTGCCTAAGACAATGAGTGGATTTGACACTATTTGGGTGATCGTTGAAAGGTTAACCAAATCCGCACATTTCCTTCCAATAAAAGAGACAAGTTAGAGAAGTTAACTAGGTACATTAAAGAGAACGTGCAACTACATGGGGTGCCAATATGTGACATCCCCATTTTCACGGCCAGAAAAGACCAATTTTGTTTATGCTTTGTTTAAAAATTAGAGTAATATTTTAAATAAAAGTGTTGCAGAATTTGTCCCAAAACAATATATGATAAAGATTTATCAAAAGCATTTCCGTAGAAATGTATTTCATTAAAAAGACTCGGGATGTCATGTTCGATACAGATCATAAGCATAAACAATACAATATAGGCCTTACTACACTATTCCGTATTTACAGGCCTAAAATCCATTAATCTCTCATCCCAAGACATCACATCTATGCTCATGCGCTACTACCTGTAATACAATAAACTAAGTGGGTTAGGCTTGGGAGCCTGGTGAGCACATAGGGATTTCAACCCACAATAAATAAGTTTATTAGCTTTATCAAACCAAACAAACCCGATTACCCGTTCCCGTTATCCTCACTTTACGTCCCTAAAACATCTAACACAAGGGACCTAGTCTAAGGACTATCATCGGGATGGACACTACTGCTAAGGGGATTCCTCAGCAATAAATGTCCTTAAGGCAACCATGTGGGGGATGGAGCACATCTGGTGAGCACACAGTTCAAAGAAACACACAGTTCAAATAAACACCTACAGGTTGTGAGCCTGCTAGTGTTCCACTGGACTGTCTAGAATAGTCTGTGGTCGTCATCTATACTACGCTAGATGACTGGATCATCAATAACATCTATAACGAGGCCTCTCATTATTTCATTTTATCACACATCAAGTATTACATCTACCCATGTTTTACCCCAACATTTTTCGTAGATATAAAATACATATACAGTTTAAATCATTGAAAACATGTATAAAAATGTTCATCCAGCATAAATAGCAAGTATTCAGGTAATATGCACACACAACACGTAATTTATATAAAATACTTCATATCTATGTGTAAGCTGAAAGTAACTATGCACTCACCTGAAAGGTGGTGACTCAGCACTCGGACAGCGCTTCGATACTCTCAAAACAATTTTCCTTGGATAAAACCTAGTACCAATACCACTAGGGTTTAGTCTAACGATAACCGCGAGAAATTAATTAGTCTGACTATTACTATTATTATATAAGCATTAATAACACTCAGTATAACTCATAATAATACCCCAAATAATTATTTTAAGGTCCTAATAATGTTACTATAGTAAAACATAAACTATACTAAAGATAGGTTGCTCACTTACAGCGGGTTTCCTTGGAAACCGGGCTCCGCCGGAGCAGAGTTTCTGAGCCGAAAGGCTCTTTTCTCGAGGCTTCAGGAGCCTCGGGGCTTCCTTCGGGTGCTAGGGGGTTTACCTAGACCTTAGGGGGGTTAGGATAGGCTAGAGAGAGTATAGAGAGAGAAAGAAGTGGAGAAAGGTGTGAGAAATGAGAGAACCTGGAACTTCTATTTATAGGGTGAATTCCTGATGGACTTGCCGAGTAGGAGGACCTACTTGCCGAGTTGGGGCATGTGGTGGCCTTCTGGTGGTGCCACGTCACCCCTATCGCGTATCAGCCTTCAAACTTAGAAAAATCATAACTCTCCATACGAGCTCCGTTTCCGACGTTCTTTTTTTCCACGCGTAGGTAAAATCAAGATCTACAACTTTCATTTAGACTCCGTTGGCTAATTCTCGACCGATCTCAATTTTAACAGTAGGACGCGTTTAGACTGTTAAATGACCGCGAAGAATTCGTAACTCCTTCATACGGACTCCGTTTTTGTCTATCTTTTTACCGTTGAGTTCCTATTAATAAGATCTTCAACTCTCATTTAGGTCGCGTAAGCCAAAAACCGCTCGAACTAAAATTCGAGTTTCGGGTCGTGCACTGCTAAGCCGAATCTTAGAAAAATCATAACTTTTTCATACGAAGTCAGATTTGGGCGTTCTTTTTATGGATTTTCTCGGTTTAACATATTCTACGACTTTTGTTTAGATCACTAAGGCTAAAAAGTCCTCCATCGTAAATTCACTATTTACGTCTCCCTATGTCGTGCCGGTTTTGCCGTAAAACTTCGGCGGGCCATAACTTCTTCGTTATAACTCGGATTTCGACGCTCTTCATATCCCCGGAATCCTTGTTTCGACCACTACAACTTTATGTAAAGATATCGGACTTATCTTACACTTTAATTTTGACGCTTATTTTTATTCTTTATTAAATATAAATTTATAATAAATTAATAAGCACACAAATACACATAATTCACATAGAATTAAAATATTTCATCTTTATTACATCAAAAAGAGTTACAATAGTTGACCTAGACTATTACATTGTCTAAAAATGCTTAGCCCCGAAACCCGGGCGTTACACAATATCTATCATCTCCGACAGAGATAGACGGTTCACCTCATAGTTTTGACAATCACTACAGAGGTCGTTAGGGATCAAACTCGACATGAGTACAGCTTATCACCATCAGAATGATGGGCAAAGAGAAAGGACTATTCAGACGTTGGAAGACATGTTGAGAGCATGTGTGATAGACTTTGGTAAGGACTGGGATACCCACTTAACACTCGTTGAATTCTCCTACAATAACAGTTATCACACTAGCATCAGGGTCGTGTCATTTGAAGCCCTCTACGGATGTAAGTGCAGATCACCTATGTGTTGGGTTGAAGTGGGTAACACGCAACTAGCAAGAGGACAAGTGCTTAATAGCACTCTCACCGGCCCAAAAAACATATGAGAAACTACATAAAAGATCGTCCAAATCCGTGAACGATTAAAGGCATCCCAGGATCGGCAGGAGAGCTATGTTGATAAGCAACGTAGACCCTTGGAATTCCAGGTTGGTGACCGCGTTCTGTTGAAGGTATCACCGTGGAAGGGAATGATACGTTTTGGCAAATGTGGAAAGCTAAATCCAAGGTATATCAGGCCATTCGAGATCCTTGCTAGAATCGGCCTGGAGGCTTACAAACTACAATTACCATAGGAACTCAGCAACGTACATCCCGTCTTCCACGTATCCAACCTAAAGAAATGTTTGTCCTACGAGACTCTTATAGTCCCACTCGACGAAATCGAGGTAAACAAGAGTCTACACTTTATAGAGGAACCTGTGGAAATAATGGACAGGGAAATCAAGAGAACAAAACAAAGTCGTATACCAATAGCGAAGGTCCGTTGGAACGCCTAGCGGGGGCCTGAATTCACTTGGGAGCAGGAAGATCAGTTGAAACAGAAATACCCACAACTTTTCCTCTACATGCAAAAACTCATTCAAGATGCAAATTTTGGGACGAAATTCCCTCTAACAGGGGGATGATGTGGCAACTGGAAAATTTTGAGTCGAGTAAAGTCTAAAGGGTTTTATGTAGAAGTGTACCCACAACATAACTTGTTGCAATAAAACTTTATAAAAGGGGCATTAATTATATAAGTGAATATTGTAATTAACCTTTGAAAAATCAACAAGTTGGAATAAATCAAGGATGGGACCACTTCATTTTGGAGATTTCGGTTAGGACCCCAACACATGGGATTTTGGTTGGCATAGACCGAAATCACATGTTATTTCGGTTTGTACAAGACCGAAATCACCATGTGATTTCGGTTGGAGCATGGGCCGAAATCTTATGTGTCTTAGATATCTTCTAGTGAGTTATCCATGGTGATTTTGGTTAGCATAAAGGGATAAGAAGGTGACTTTATGATGAGATATTTCACCCTTTTCCCATGCAATTTATACCTAACAAACATCCAAGCAATTATCCAACAGTTAACCAAGTAAAAGTCACATCACCTTTCCTCCTTAAACACGATAGGAAGCACCCAAAATCCCCATCATTTCCATTTCTCCATTCTACTCTAAATTTTCTCAAGGATTAAGCACAAAGTCTCTAAGGATTTATTTCTCAAATCTTGTTCTTAGTATTTTGGTAAGTTTATCTCACTAATCTAGTATTTTTACACACATTTACACTAGTTTCATTATATTTACACACATTATTATGTTTTAAAACTCTTAGGGTACTATGTATTCACAGAGTTCGTCAACCACATTCAAGTGTTTATGCTTGGATATCTTCTCACCATCTCCTCAAAAAACCCACAAATCCACTCAAGGTGAGTTCATACCCCCACATTTCGAGTTTTTCATGTTTTTGGGGGAAATACAAGTAAAAATTGGTTTAACACACAAAAACTTCAAATGTTCATCTTCATGTTAAAATAATATATTATTTGCATGTGTTATGGTTATTACTAGCTTTATCCAAATATTTTTAATATATTAGTTTTCAAATGCAAAGCTAACAAAGACAAAATATATTCCATGTCTTAAAATCATAAGAAAAATTATGATTTGTAAAACTACAAGGTTTTTGGAAGCTTTTACCAAAAATGTAGCTTTTCTAACAAAAAGGAGTACATTCTAGTTAGTTCACTATTTTTGGGTTACAATCTGAAAACATGATGTTTAAACTTACATTTTGATACTAGACAAAATCACTACAAGGTACTAATATAAATGACTATATAAATGTTCTTGACAAACAAACAAGATAAACTATAATTGGTATAGTTTGGGAGTCACAAAACTACACTATCATTTTAGAAGAAACATGTAACTATTTAATGGTATAATTATTTCATTTACAAGAAAAAGGAGTTTTCATTTCATTTAAATTGGTTGATACTGGTTGTGAGACATTTAGCTTCACCTTACTTACTAGAGTACACATTAAGTCTTGAATTATAACCAAAGACTCTTATAAGGAGAGTGTGACACTTGTGCATAGATCTATACGGGATTGACAACCCCACACCTAAATTGTTAGGTACAGTTAGACCGAAAGGTCTAGGGTGACAAATGTCGTAACAGTTCCGACGCCCGAAGCACGTCGTTCAGGCCACTAGTCGCATTAGTATGATTATAATAACTCACATATGGTATCGACAACACATTTGATTTCGGGTTAACATACATTCAGTAGCTTTATATAAAGATAAAACTTCATAACATTACTTTTCAATACAACATTACTTACATTTTTTAGTCTTTGGATTAAGACTTACAACTCAGCTATAAAGAAAATATTGGATTTTCTGGAAATATGCACTATCATTTTACACGAAACAGTTGCAAATTCTTCTCATACAAAACGCTTATGAACACACCAACTTAATTTTTGACACTTTTCAAAATCTCTTGTATTCTCAGGAAACCAGTAAACAGGTAATCAAAGAGTTTTTTGAGGATGAGGCATCGATGCATCACGTTATTCATTTTTTTCATATGCACTTGATGTTATGTAAACAATATTTTGAGTACAATGTAACTTAATAAATATTCAATACTATGGTTGTAATGCTTTGATCTGTATTATTCAATTATTATGATACTGTACATGAAGTCATCCGCCCCCAGACGTTTTCGTCATTCCGGTTTGGGGGTGTGACATAAATCAACCCTTTTTTGAAGCAAATATCTCAATCTTCCAACTAGGCTTCGATATTTTGTTGCATCCGTGTCTTCCTTTCTTTCTCCTCTTGAGAATTTTGCATTTGGATCCACTAGAACTAGAGTAGGATTACAGTCATACATTCCCGCATCCTTTAGCACCTTTTTTCATACCCTTCTTGCGTGATTAGTATGTTATCCTTCTTTTGATATACCTCTATTCCTAGGTAGTATCGTAATATTCCAAGATCACTCATGTCAATGTTCGTTGCCATTGCTTGCTTGAACTTGTTTATAATTGATATGTTCGTTCCCATAATGACCAAGTCATCAACATATACTCTAACTAGGATTAGATTGGATTCTATATTCCTTCTGTATACAGCTTGTTCTTGCACACACCTTTGGAACTTCATATTTTTAAGAATCCCGTCCAACTTCATGTTCCATCTTCAAGGAGCTTGATGTAGACTATATAACACTTTTATGAGCTTGAATATGAAATTATTTTTATATTTTCCTTGTTTTTCGAAACCTTCAAGTTTTTCTACATATACTTCCTCTTGCAATTCGACATGTAGAAATGCAGATTTTACGTCGAGATGATGTAGCTCCTAATCTTTTGAAGCAGCTAGTGCTATTAAAATTCTAACGGTTTCGATTCATGCTACCGTTGCAATAACTTCCTCAAAATCGATATCGTGTTGTTGGTGATATTCTTTTGCTACAATTCTAGCCTTGTACTTGCTAATTGAGCCACTTGCATCTCTTTTTACTTTATAGACCCATTTTAGACAAATAACGGTTGTGTTGCTTGGTCGTTTTACAAGTCTCCAAGTTCTATTCTTTTCAATAGACTTGATTTCTTCTTCCATTGCTTTTACCTATAATGGATTTTTCTTGGCTTCATGATAGGTTGTCGGTTCATCTTCATTGAGAGCCAGTAGTAGCTCATGATTCTCTATGAAAAAATCAACTTCGAAATCATTACATCTTTTAGGAAATTGTGTGTTGCGATTTGACCTTTTAGTTGTGGAACTTCATCTTGTACAACCGTTGGAGGTGACATCGATTGTGGTCTCGACTCACTTTCTTCACCATGCTTGGTTTCGTTTGTTACATCATGTGCTTCACTCGCTACCGATCTACTTCCAGTGTCAACTAACTTCGCCCAATGAACCCAAAACGTCCTGGGTTTTTGTGAAGTCTCGTCTTCTTTTTCCCAATCCAATTTGAGTTTTCATCAAATATGACATCTTGTGACACCGTGATTTTTTATCTTTGGATAATATATACGATAAGCTTTGGAATCGGTTTTGGACCAAAAATACACCATTTTTTGGATTGATCATCTAGCTTCTTTTGGTGAGGAGTTGTGATTTTTACATAAGCTAGTGACCCAGAAATTCATAAGTGTTCAATATTAGGATTGCGGTGATAGAATTTCTCACATGGAGTCGAATTCTTTAGAGCTTTTGTTGGTAACCTATTTATAATATAGGTTGCATGTCAAATTGCCTCTCCCCAAAGAAAGTTTGAGACATTTTTGGCTTGTAGCAAGCTCCGTGCTATCTCGAGGAGTGTACGATTTCTTCTTTCTACCACCCCGTCCGTTTTGTTGTGGTGTGTATGGAGCCGTGAGGTGTCGTATCATACATTCGTCTTCACGAAGCTTGTTGAATTCCTGTGAAGTGAACTCTCCTCCTCCGTCTGTGCGAAAAACCTTAGTAGATTTTTTGCATTCTTTTTCAACTAATTAATGTCTTGAATTTCTTAAAATAAAATATTACCTCACTTTTTTCTATCATAAGATAACTCCACATAAACCTTGAGTGATCATCAATAAGAACAAAGATATACCTGTTTCCGACAATAGTTGTTGTGGTGATATCGGCCCGCAAAGATCTCCACACGCGAGTTTTAGGACATTCTCTGCTCAATATGAAGCCTTTTTCAAAAAAAAAATGCTTTGTGTTTGTTTTCCAACTAAGCATGACTCACAAAGTTGATTTGATTCAGTGATGGAGGGTAGTCATTTGACAAGTTCCTTTTTTGACATAGTTGAAGTATTATCAAATTTGGTATGTCTTAGTCTAGCATGTCATAGCCACGATTGCTCACTAAGACGTGTGTGTAAGCAAATTGGCTTTCTAACTTTGATTTTTTTTGTAGAGACGATTCACAGAACATTTTACTTTAAATAGAAGAATATTTCGGCTATCATAAAAGTGTAGATAATCACCTTTCATTGATATGTGACACCCAATTTTGGTTGTTTCACTACTAGAAAAAAGGCCTTTTACGACGCTCATTGCGCGTCGTAAAACGCTCAGACGACGCGCAAATGCGTGTCAAGGAAGGCCCTGTCATAAAGAGAGACGACGCGCATTTACGACGCGCATTTATGACGCGCAATTACGACGCGCAATGCGTATCAAGGAAGGCCCTGTCATAAAGGAAGACGACACGCATTCGTGTGTCGTAACCTTACGACGCGCGTGTTTATGACACGCAATGCGTATCAAGAAAGCCCATGTCAAGAAAGGCCATGTCATAAATAAAGATGACACACATTTTTGCGTATCATAATTTTAAATTGTAAAAAAAAAATTTATTTATGGATTTACTAATTTTCAAATTAAACTTGCATTTAATGTCCAATAATAGAAAATAATATATCATATATAAAAAATATAATCCATTACATAAAATTTAATGTCATACAAAAATACAATACATTGTAATACATTGGTATTAAGGGGACCTAATTGTACATTGCTATTAAGAGGTTTTCCCTAACTATATAACCTATTTGTATAACCAAGTCCAAATGAAAGTATCCACGACCTTCTTCCAGCTGTGTTAGATTCCGAACGAATTAACCTATATATTAATAAAAAAAATAACATTAACATATAGCAATAAATAATAATAATAATAATAATAATAATAATAATAATAATAATAATACCCATATTAATAAGTGCATTAAGTCAAAAAGAAAACACAACTACGTATTTGTCTATTTTGTTGACTGGATGAACTATGTGAATGTGAGTAAATGACCCTATTACCCTTCTGTACATATGAATTCAAAAAGAAACACCCCTATGTCCCTTTCTTAGGCTAAATGAACTGTCTGAATGTGCGTAAATCAAATGACTATCTTACCCCTTTGTATGTACTATGTCAAAAAGCATCACCCCCTAGTGAACTATTTGAATGCAAGTAAATGACCATTCTACCCCTTTGTATTTGTTAGGTCAATAAGAAACACACCTATATATATGTCCCTTTTTTTACTAAATGAATAAACTGTTTGAATGCAAGTAAATGACCATTTCACCCTTCTGTATCTATACCCATCAAAGTAAAAGATGCTGAATGATAAATGATACATTAGTGGATGATATGTCACATAACACATACCTAAAAAAAGCAAGAAATGGCTTCATTAACTTTCTTTTCAGTAGAACCCCATGATGATTGAAGATGTGCTTGTGAAAGAAGACAACAGCCAAGAAGGTGAAGAAGTGTGCACCATTCGTTGTTTACACCCTGCATACCACTAGATGATGTTTTCTCCTTGAGTGTATTTTGGTTCACCATAGCTAGAAGATGCTTCAAAAAAAAAAACAAATATACAAATGAAAGAGGTGGGATTTGGAAGGTGTTTTGAATCAACACGATTTTGATGTTTGAAAAAACTTTGATGATCAAGTAACAAATTTATCTGCATATGTAAATTTAAAGAATAAGCCTCTAGCTTTGTTTTGACATTTTTATTGTATGTATTTATGTATGTATGTATGTATGTATGTATGTATGTATGTATGTATGTATGTATGTATGTATGTATATATGCATAAACATTTCTTTTTCTAGAATAAAACATCAAGTGCTTACCTGGCCACCCAACTTCACCATGTAGCTCAGCAACAATAGAATTCCCACTGCAAGAACAATATATTTATTACTTGTCCTAACAAAACAAATTGGATGCATGCATGTTAATTAGTGACCTTCTGAAACTGACCAAATTAGTTTGATTGTTTGTGCCATTACACACCTGTTGAAACAAGAATCACAAAATAAATGGCACTAACAGAGATTGTCAAAACTTTGAGTAATGAAACAAGGGCTTCTGATAAGATCCTGCTCGTAAATGTGAAACTATTCATAAAATGAAGAATAAAAATGTGAAACTTACTACAAGCATCATGAGTACAAATCCGGTCAAGGCCATTACAACTCCTGTAAATGAGTTCAAGATTACCAATTCACAATTAATATTAAGTGTTGTTTGTATAAAAAGAAGTATATAAATTACATTTTGGTTCTTATGTATAGCTGATTTTTTTTTCAATTCTAGTCCTAACATGTTTTCTTTTGTAGTTTTGGTCCTTATTTTGAGGTTTTTAGTTTATGTTCCAACTAAAATGACTAAATTTTTGGGACCAAAAGTAGTCATTTACTTGGTACAGGGACCGAAAATGTTACAAGAAACCTCAAGTAAGACATAAAACTACATAAAAAAAAGAAACAACTTTAATCAAGGACGAAAAATGTAATTTAGTTTTAATAAAAGCAGTCCGTTACCAAAATATGGAACTATTAAAGCTACAAGTAGTGTGAAGAACACCAAAATAGAATCACAGTTGCCAATGTTACAACTCCAAAAGTTGCTCAAAAAAACCTCTGGAATTAGTCCCTTTATCTCAGTCAGGGGTAAAAAAGGAAAATTACTGAAGGATATAGAAATTAGAACCTGTAATATAGGAGAGTAACTGAGGTTTCTCAGCCAAACTGTTGGAAGGATAACAACGGTGGATATAATGGCACATAAGTAATGAGAATCAAGATGTATACCACCAATATCCAATTGAGCTAGTGGGAAAAGTGATGATAAATTGTCATTCATCATTATCAAATATTCCACACAAGAAGACTGCAGTATTAATTAGCATACAATTAAAATTTTTAATTAGATATAATCATGCAATGGAAATATGAAATTAATATTCACATATGAAATTAATAGTCACCACATGCTTGTTCTAGTGATAATTGGTAAGAATTCATACCAGAGAACCCAAGGGTGGCATTTACCCTTTGTTTTTACTTGTTTAAATCAAACCTTTAAGTGCTCTACTTAAATGCAAATGTGTTCTTTTTCTTTCTAAAACAGTTTGGTTTACACATTTAAAACAAGAAAACAAAGTAAAAAAGGGAGGAAGGAGTCAAAGGTACTCTCATTGCTATTGACAGATTTGGTCTACCCCTAACCTGTTCTCCCTAGGCCTGGTCTGAATGCCCCTTTAGTCTGGCTTTGTTGCTCACATATTTTTCTATTGATTGTTGCTAAGAATGACATACATGATAGAAGACTGAGATATCTACTCTTCAAGTGAAAATTTTATAGAATCATGGATATTTAAAAATAAACAGTATGAATTTTTCGTATAAAATAACCACCTCCAGTTTGTCAGGGAACACCTCATCCTATAAACCAAATAAAAAAAAGAAGCTAAAATTTGGTTCACTAAATAGAAATATATAATAACAGAGTTCGGGAGATGGAATACTCGTGTTTCTTGAAGTTCAATTGCCCAGGATAACCATGAAATCTAAAGACCATACTTATACACATCTAACAACCCTGAAATCAAGATGCATAATCATCCAAGATTCCTGGAGCTTTTGAAGGTCCTTTCCTGAAACTGTGTTGCAGCCTTCTAGATTGGGAGTCGTAAAGATTTTCCTTTATGAACACCAAAGATCTCTTTGCAACCTCCATGTACTCCTGTGGCTAAATTTACAAAAATAATTAATTTAAAACATGAAAAATAGTAAACTTTTTCATCTTTATTTCAAGATTCAATCTTACATCAGTTCCAGCAACAGGAAAATTGAATTTTGTTATATCAGGTTCGTTGTTGAGGATCTTGGATGCTCTAGCAAATGATGAAACTACAAGTCCGTTCCAAGACACAATGACCTGTGGATTTGGTCTGTTAAGCACAAATGACAAGAATACCCTCGGATAAATATTTTCTTCCTTATCAGTTTTAGGGTTCCTCCCTAAAAAAGACAACGAACAAATGACAAGAATACCCTTGCGATAAATATGTTCTTCCTTGCGATAAATATTTTCTTCCTTTAAGCAGTACTACTGTATCTGATGAATGAATATAGAGTAATACCTCTTTCCAGATGAACGAATAGAATAAGTAGAGAACCTAGCAAGTTCCCAAGAGAGATCAAACTCCAATGTCGTAAGTACAAAGATCACAATTGACAGGACTCAGCGAAAAAAGACATTTTTTAACCAATGGTAATGTACAGGGTCAACTGAGATGTAACTGAATTAGCTAAAATACCTTCCCAAATAGAATGATATTGCCAGCATTAGAGCCAAAAAAAACTCCTCATATGCATCGAGCATGTAGAAAGAAAGAGATCCATCAAGTTCCACCACAAATGGTGGTTTTTCATCAGAATATATACCAGGAACGATCTCAGCATTCAAATAAGAGCTTATGTTTGTCTTCAATCCCAATGTTGCACTGAGAGTTGGATCCTTTTCCACTTTAATTTTAACATTTAAAGTCCAACCGTCGGCCTCCTTCATCACTGGCTCAACTTTCAGTTCACTATTGTCCTTAGATGTTTCAACTTCACTTGCCACCACCGGTGGCTCCTCCACAACACCCAAATCTGTTTCATTTTTAGGAAATTCTAGCACTTCCTCCCTTCTTCTATTACGTCGTGTTTATGCAAATTATTTGATGATGGAGTATTCACAGCCACCACACTTGGAAGTTTGAAAAGACCAAAACTTGTAGTAAGATGAAATTGAATACAGATCGAGCTCAGATTGGTACGTATCTCTTCAAAATATGCTTCCCCGTTACGCTAATCCCACCGCTATTCCACCAATAGCTCCGGCAACAGCCGACTGTTGTCGTGGTGGTGGTCGTTTATGATGCGATTTGAAGATAACGGTTGGTAAGACATGTCATAGTTAGGGCTACAATTAGGGTTTCGATCTTTCAAGAATCTGATTCCAAGAGAGAGAGATGTTTGATGATACTGAAGATGAAGATGAGGGATCTAGGGCTTTTTCTTGCTAAGTAGAAGAGGCGGGGGATTAACTTTTTTGGATTCAATAGGCGGGGGTAATTTTCGTCGATTTCATTTCCCGCCTAAAACGCGTGTTTCACTTAAAAATTATAAAGTGACACATTTACATGACGCACATTTTATGAAAGGCGCCCTCCGCATTTCTTTTTTTTTCTTTTCTGACACTAATTTTAGGGCGCGCACAAATGCGTGCCCTCTATCCTTCAGATTTTGCAAAACTGACATTATCTTTTAGGGCACTTACAAATGCGCGTCGTCTATTAGTGAGTGTCATTGTTTGCGCGTCATTAAAGGTCTATTTTATTGTAGTGTTTGTCCTAAACTGATCATATTAGTTTCTAAGTTTCTAAATATAATATATATCAGTTAATAATTTTTGGCTTCCCTATTCAGCTCGAACAAAATAGAACCTTTTCCATGTATCTCGACAAAAGAGTCATCACCAATTTTCACACTACCTCTAGTTCTTTCATTAAGTTCGGTAAAGAAAGATAGATTACCTGTCATATGATTACTCATCGATTGTATTTGATTCCTTCATCTTCAAGTTATCAAATTCGTTTATTAGGGTTTGTAAACGAGATTCTCTTACCCTATCTGCTCCAAGGTGGCAAATTTTGATGGCTTCCCAGATCTCCTTTGTCATACTCATCTTGCCAACTTGCAAGATTAAGTCTTCAGGGATTGCTTGGAATAAAATTGCAATTGCTACATTGTTTCTCTTGACATCCGCCGTTCCTGGATTAACAGCGTCCCAAACTTGGTGAACATTGAAGATTACTTTCATACGGATTGCCAAGACAGTGTAGCTAGTCGCCATGAGCATTGGAACGAGGAACTAGGATGATGAATTCTCCTTTGTTCCGGACGTGCCTGGATCCATTGGACCTGTCATCCATTGGAACGAGGAACTAGAATGATGAAATCTTATTGTAATTCAGAAAAGAACTCAAACTGCATTACAATCGGTCATCTCTTGCTCTCTCTAAAAGTTCATATGATCCTACTTGATCATATATATATATATATATATATATATATATACACACACACACACACATGGCTAAATAGAATCCTACTTGATAACAACATGACATATAAATGACTTGCTTGATCCCTAAGTAAAATAGATTTCCTTGAGTCCTAAGCAACTTCTTAAGACTCTTTGTTGCTTGAGGAATAAACCTTCCTACACCTCATCGTGTATAGAAGGGGTATAATCGGAAATTACTAATATATATAACTATTTATTTATTTTGAGAATGTACAAGGTTGGCAATTTGTGTTAAAAATGGGAAGAAAAAACCAATGTTTGGAAAAATGGGTGAATTTTACTTCTTCCAACGAAAATAACCTACATATAGTCTTTAATCTAGAAAATCCGGTATTAATTCCATATTAATAATGTTGTGATTAACCCTCAACTAATGAGTTAGAATTTCCATTTATAGATCAGGTTTGTGACAACTAGTTGCCTCAATCCGTAAACAAATATTACATCTCAATAATTCATTTCTTCAACTTTACAACCATTTTATATGTATAAAAACAACACACCGACAAGAAAATTACAAAACACATACAATCAAGACTTTACCCATATCAAACCCAAATCATTTATGAAAAAAAAAAAAATACCATTTAACATTCTGGAGTTTGGGTGTGGTCCCTTTTCGGATCACTACAATAATCATACACTTTGTAGTTCCTTTGAACCCATTGCATTGCGGCCACTTGCTGGTGGCTCAGCCCTCCTGTGGTGGCTGGAGAACCAGAAGGAGGCTGACAAGATTGCTGTGAATCAGCGGCACAACCGTTGAGCTTGAAGTTGGTATACCTACCAACAAAAGGTTGGTACCCATAGTTTACTTTGTATCTACCGTTCTCGGTGGCCCATGAAGATGCATCCCATATGGATCCATACACGTACATAGGTCTTAATGGAAATGTTGTGTCGCTTTTCCTCGCGTATCTTCTAATTGGCACATCATCTACTAAAAATCTGCATAATTTCATTTAGAAAGATCATGACATTTAAGCTTTTGTTTTTGTCTCGATTACACTAGAATTAGCTTGTTATGGTCAATAATGTTCTATGAAAAGGTCTCTCTCTCTCTCTCTCTCTCTCTCTCTCTCTCTCTCTCTCTCTCTCTCTCTCTCTCTCTCTCTCTCTCTCTCTCTCTCTCTCTCTATATATATATATATATATATATATATATATATATATATATATATGAGGAGGTTCAATAGAAAACCATAATTAACTAAGGAACCAATCTTTTTTTCAACTTTTAGAATTTATTTTTTATCAAAAAAAAAAAAAAAAAAAACTTTTTATCCTTTTTCCAATGATATGAAATTTAATTTTTTTTTATGTCAAATTCACAATGTGAATCCGAAAAATATTTTTCACATTTACAATGTTAATATATGAATTTTGATATTTTTAGATTTTTTTTCGACAAAAAATAAGCTCTAGGAATTGAAAAAAAGACTTGGTTCCTTGAATACCAATGATTATGGTTCTCTATTGAACTTTTATATATATATATATATATATATATATATATATATATATATATATATATATATATATATATATATATATATATTCTTTGCTTTTAAAAAAAAGTATTGCACATACAATATATAGGTCGCACTTGCAAAAAGTGTTTGTGTTCTTAGCAAAGTGTTGCATTAGGCCTAATCAGGCAACGAGACCTAAAGTATTGCACATACAATATATAGGTCGCACTTGCAAAAAGTGTTCGAGGTGTCTCATTAATTTCATTTAGTTGCTGTGTTATTGATAAAATAGTTCAAATAAGAAGAATTTATATCTAATTAAACACAAAGGTTAAGACATATCTTTTATGTAATATGTGATTTATTTATGTGACACTTACGAAAAAATTAAAATGATATATGTTAATAACTAATTTATAGCTTTATATTTAATACCTAACCCCATTTAATTATTATAAATATGTTAATGTTTAATTTGAAACCGATTTGACCACTAAATTAACAATAAATACTATGTGCAGTTGTCTTTGTTTTCTTTCGTAATACTAATGTTTTAATTTTCTTGTTTATGTTACATATAGTAACACGACCCACAAATAAAAAGTTATAAAAAAACCAAATTTTGGAACCAAAGATTCGTAGAAAACAAACATGATTTCTTTTGGTGTCCAAAGCATCGCATAATGGTGAAAATCCTCGGTAGGATCGAACCATAGGTGAAATTGCTCTTCTCGTCCTATGATGTGCCCATCTCCACTTCCTCTTATGTACACGTTCGTTTGTAATGTATAAGGTTTATCAGGTGTTCTCCCTAAGAACTCGATGTCAACTTCATCATGATTTCCAGGATGATCCTCATTATTGGAAAGCTGTACAAGCATTCAATGATCCAATTAAGCACAAAAAACCACCATCAAAATATAGATCAGAAAATCATACATATCATGCATGAAAATTATAGATTTATGTTGCAAGTAAATTTCAAGTTCATACGTACGTAAAACGATGTGATAACTCCAGCAGTGTAACCAGGGTGAAGCTTTACATCAGTCCCGAAGTAACCAGATTTATACGATTCTATTGACTTAAAACCGCTTCCTATAACAATAAAAAGTACGATAATATGAAGTTATATGGACTATATATGAACAAACAATTCATGACATACGAAAGCTATAATTCATAAATTTATGCATGCTAGGTGTCAACCTAGCTAGATACCATACTAACCAGAAGACTTGTCGAGCCATATGGTGAGTGAACTTTGGTCGAGCCGCTGGTTCTGTGGGCCCCATAAATTCTTATAAGCTTGATTAAAGGCTATGGTGTCAACCCTAGAGCTAGGGTTATAGCCAGGCGAGGGTGGGTTGCCCATAGCGTTGGCTAAAGAATTGAACATAAAAAGAAGAAGGAAAAAGGTTGCCATGTTGGGAATAAAGAGATGTATGATCTGCTTAAATGGACGTACAATAGATAGGGGGAAATGAGAAGCATGCATACAGACCACATTTGGTGGGATAGGGTATAAATAAGAAGATTATGTAGGGACCCATGCATGCAATATTATTAAACTTTGGGTGGGACAATGACTTAGAAGACCATGGAAGTTTCAAATTTGTTCAAAAAACACTATTCAAGTATTATATGTTCAAAAATATTATCAAACTAAGACATATGTTCAAAAAACACCAACAAATTACATATTCTGTTCAAAAAACATCATCTTTATGGTTTGGGGTAATTTACATGTTTAGTTCCTAACTTTTTTTTTTCTTAACTCAGATGGTCCCTTGCGGTTATATTTATTTTTTCTTCGGATCATGATCGAGTTAAAAGACTAATATACCCTTATTAGTTTCATTTAACATGTATTTTTATTACTTATAAATATTTATACAATTGATATATTTATAATAAATAATAACATAGATTGTATAAATAATTAATAAATAATAAAAATAATGTTAAATGAAAGTAGTAAGGGTATATTAGTCTTTTAACTCGATCAGGGTCCAAAGTTGAAGCAAATCTAAACTAAAGGGACCGTCCGAGTTAAGAAAAAAACAAGTTAGAGACTAAATATGTAAGTTACCCCAAACCATAGAGATGATGTTTTTTGAACAGAACATGTACTTCGTTGGTGTTTTTTGAACATATGTCTTAGTTTGATAGTGTTTTTTGAACATGTAATACTTGAATGGTTTTTTTCGAACAAATTTGAAACTTCAATGGTCTTTTAAGCCATTATCCCAACTTTGGGTTGATATCTTATTCAAAATATAGAGGTGAAAATTTTGATATGTTTATTTGTAAAGAAATTAAAGTCACTCTCGTTATGTTTTTTTCGGTGGGTAAAAGAAGGTAAAGACGGGGTAAACATCCTCCAAATAAATAAATAAATAAATATAAATAAAAATAAAAAAATACCCAAAAGTTGAAACAGACAAATATCAAAACTGGAATAAAAACAACACAAAAAATTAAAACTGAAAAAAAGAATATATATATATATATATATATATATATATATATATATATATATATATATATATATATATATATATATATATATATATATGTTTGTTATGTAAATACACTTAATAAGGTATAGATCGAACCTTTTAAATAATGTGGTTTAAAAAAAACAAGAGATTTTTTCCTTTAATTTTATTTTAATAGAATAACAGTGAATTGAGTTAAATTATGAAATAAAAAAATCAATTATATATTTTTTTATTGCAAAACATCATTGAAATTTATAGAGAAAATAAAAAATCAATATTTTTTTAATGAATATAACTAAAATGTTTTGGTCTTCAATTGAAAAATTATATCGAATGATTTGTGAAATGTTGATTGAGTTATTTCATATTCTTATTTTATTTTTTATTCTATTACTTTCCATTTATAATTTAGTAGGGCTGATTAAACGATCATGACTTTTAATACTTTAAGTTCTTAGACACAATGAAAAAAAAGAACGTAAATTTGATCGGTTTAGTAAGTCATATGATTAAGCAAAATAAGTGATATCATGATTATATATGGATCAAAACTACATACTTTGGATGGTTCTATCTATAAGTTTAGATAGATAATAGCCAGTGGCAGATCCAAAACTAAATATAAGTGGGCTCCATTTTCATAAAAAAATATATAAACACATAAAATTCAAAACTTTTTTGGGGTTTTGAGGTAAATAAAATGTCAATTGGGGCAATTTAATGTACAAATAGGTTTTAAGGAGAGTGTTTTTTGTAAAAATATGATTTTTGAAGTGTTTATTAATAATAAAAATGGTGGGACACATTTCTAAGTGGGGTCCATGCACCCCCTAAATGGGGTTGCATCCGCCACTGATAACAGCCATATATATATATATATATATATATATATATATATATATATATATATATATATATATATATATATATATATATATATATATATATATATTATACTATATTATAAAGCATATTAGTCATATCTTGAATTTTAAGAGGTATAAGTTACAAAGTTTTTTGTACAAATCAATTATACTTAAATAATTCATTAATACTTGTCAAAAATATGACGAATAAATATAAGGAAAGTAATTAAGAAATTCAATTTGAACCAAAATGAAAATATTAAATTCATGTATATAAATTAATTTATATTTCTTAAACTAAACATCAATATTAATTAATTTGCATCAATACTATAAACATGTTGTATAACTATAAGGTATAAACATAAATATTGTATTTAAAAGTGGTAATTTTTTTATTATATAATAACTAATAATAAAATCTAATAAAATTTTCCCTGTAAGAAACTATTCGCCAAAAAAATTAATTATCGGCGCCGCTTTGCGCAGACACACATCTAATATATATATATATATATATATATATATATATATATATATATATATATATATATATATATATATATATATATATATATATATATATATATATATATATATATATAGGGTGCAAACGAACCGAGCCGAGCTCGAGCTCGGCTCGATTCAAGTTTTCTTGTATTGAGCTTGTAAATAATTATACAAGCTCGGCTCGGGCTCAGGGTCGACTCGTTTTTTATCCGATGTGCCTAAATGAGCTTAAGCTCGGATCGAACTCGTTAAGAAACTCGTTTACCAATACCCTAAATCCATAATTCCCCTAATATTTTTTATTTTAATATATATAAATAATAATAAATTATATTATATAAAGGCTCGTTTAGGCTCGCGAGCCTAATCAAGCTTAATGATATAGGCCCGAGCTCGAGCTCGTTTAATAAACGAACTTAAGATTAAGCTCGAGCTCGGTTCGGGCTTGTTTAAAATCGGTTTCGAGTCGTGCTGTTAACGATCCGATCTCGAGTAGGTCGCGAGTAGCTTGGCTCGTTTGCACCCATATATATATATATATATATATATATATATATATATATATATATATATATATATATATATATATATATATATATATATATATATATATATATATATATATATATATATATTCGAGTAGGTCGCGAGTAGCTTGGCTCGTTTGCACCCATATATATATATATATATATATATATATATATATATATATAGAGAGAGAGAGAGAGAGAGAGAGGGGGACGTTATATGGAAAACAAAAAAAAAACCGTAAAAATCATAAAAATGTATAAAAAATACTTAAGAATCACAAAACTTTTTTTGACTTTTATATATATAAATCGCAGCTATTTTAAAATTTTCGCTGAAAAAAAAAATTAAAAAATCGATTTTTTTTTTATTATTTTTTTTCAAAAATATTTGCAGTGAATTTATATAAATAGTTGCGATATTTGAGAATATAAAGTCAAAGAGAAGATTTTAGATCTCTAAGTATTATTTTTATATATTTTTGTAACTTTTAGGATTTTTTGTTTTTCATAGAACTTAAACATCTCTCTCTCTCTCTCTCTCTATATATATATATATATATATATATATATATATATATATATATATATATATATATATATATATATATGTATGTATGTATGTATAGGTGGAGGTTCATTTGAGATCACATATATTTTGTGAGACATGAGGACAAATCTAAGCTTTTGATCAAAACTGATCTTGTGGCTCATAAGAAAACGTGATTAACACTAATTAATCTAAATGATTAAGTAATTAGGGTTAGATTAGTCACTAGGTTAAATATTAGATCATCATATTTGTTATCTTCGCGTTATCATAAAACCCAGCTGCTTCGATTCTTTCCACCAATTCATAGTAATCGATCAACATTCCTTCATCTTCGATTCACGCTAATCAATCTTTTATTTGCTTTAATTTGAGTGATTGATGTTTATGTTCATCTATCGACAACAATTCATTTCAATATTTTTATCGATTTTAGCTCTGTGATCATCGATTTCATCAAAGGTAGAAGTTCAAGTGTTCGGTCGATTTCTATTAATCTTCATTTTCAACAATTGCTAACGATCTTTCAAGTTGTGCTTTTTACTCTACATCATGATTTCATCAATTGATCAAGGTTTGAGTTTTATTCCCCTAAGTTTTCATCGGTTTCAGATCAACGATTTTTAGCCATTCATAAACATTGGTAATCAATCATCAACTGATATCGATTTCCATCAGATTGATGCTTCGAGTTTACTATCAAATCAGGTGTTTTATCAATTTAACTTCATCTTAAATCTATTATCATTTCAAGTATTTGATTTCAGCCATCGATTATCAATTTCAAGCTTTTGGTTTTTTCTATGCATTCGAGCACATATTAAACAAAGATAAGCAAGCAAAAATAACATATCTTCGTGTTATTTTGTGCTCATTCTATAAAATCAATGAGGTATGTACATAATTGTTATTGTTCTTGAGCCAATTATCTTACATTATACATGCACTCTACCTATTGGATGAAAGTCGTGAATGAATAAAGAGTCTGATGTAAAGTCTGATATATCACTCCTTCCTTCCCACCCTTAAACTTTATTACGATTTAATGATATTGACCCCAATTTCCAAACTGATTTTTCTTAACGTAGTGATGACTAATGTACTTCTTCTTTTTTAATTTTTTTCATCTGTAACATTATAGTTTCCAAATTGCATACAAATACACAAACTACTTACATAATTTTCTATACATATAAATACACATATTAAAAAAAATACTTTCCGTTATAGCATCCTACTTTTTTTTTTCATTTTTTTTCATCCATAGCATTATAGCATCCAAATTGCATATAAACAAACAAACGACATACATAATTTTTATACATATATTTGCACATATGCAAAAATAATACGCATCCCATTATAGTGTCCTATTTTGGTTCCTTGGTTAATTATGGTTCTTTATTGAACCTCGCCTTATATATATATATATATATATATATATATATATATATATATATATATATATATATATATATATATATATATATATATATATATATATAAAATTGTTTAATATAAATTAATATTTAAATGACCTAAAACTTAAGGTGATATATAACAAAATAACATTATTAATAAGTTATCTCAAATAAGCTCTTAGCTTATTTGTATTGGAATTCAAATTAAGTTATCAATAAGTTAATTTATAAGTTATTTTATAAATTATTTATAAATTATGATAAGTTATTTTTAAAGTTTTATGAAATACTAAATAAGATAACTAATTTTTGTGGAAAAGGAGCTTTTTTGTATTAGAATTCAAATGAAAGTTACATCCATATTATGTTTACATCCACATGGTACGTGTAAGTTGTTAAAGGCATATTGATTTATTTAAATCCAATTATATCGACTCTAATGCCTTGTTAACTTCACAGAAATTCGATGCTATCTTATGCCGACACTACTGAGCAACTTTTGTTTAGGAAATGTACTTGATAATAAGGTAATTAAGTTTTTGATTTGTTTATATCTAGGTAACCATTTTTTTTTACACATCTAGATAACAAATTTTTTGGAAGTGTTCACATATGATTATTATGACCGGCTGTAGCAGGTTACCAAGATGTATACAAAAAAAGATTGTATACAAAAAAGTTCGTTACCTAGATGTATACACTTCCAAAAAATCTGTTACCTAAATGTATACAAAAAAAGATTGTTACCCAGATATGAATACACCGAAAAGGTAAAAGTAAATTACACGAATAATCCTTGTAGTTTGGGTAATTTTATGTGTTTGGTCCCTATTTTATTTTTTAACTTGGGTAGTTTGTTGTGTGTTTGGTCCATGTTTTACCTCAAAAGATTATTGTGCCATTTTTTACTATATTTTTAATTAATTTTTTTTATTTATGTATTTATTTTTTATATATTTTAAAAAATTAATAGACCTCACATCCACATCTTCACTATCGTTTCTTTTTTAGGTCCTTCAACTCCATCGAGCCAACCCCACAACACACTGTCTCTTCATTGAATTTTCCATCACCACAACCCAATAGAAGCTGTGGAGTTGGTTCGCCGGAGTTGAAGGACCAAAAAAAGAAGGGATAGTGAAGACGTTGATATCATTAAAGATGAAAATGAAAGAGAAGTTGAGGAGGATGAGAGATGAGATGGTGACTGGTGGGACCGAGCTTAAATTTCTCGAATGTGGTTTCAGGTTTAGGGTGAGGAGATACAAATATATGGGGTCTATTAATTTTTTAAAATATATAAAAAATAAATACATAAATAAAAAAATTAATTAAAAAATGATATAATAGTCTTTTGAGGTAAGATAAGGAACAAACGCACAACAAAAACAGACAACATGGATTATCTAAGTTAGAAAATAAGTTAGGGACCAAACACATAAATTATCCAAACTACAGGGATCATTCGTGTAATTTACTCTTACCTCTTCAGTTTCTTCATATCTGGGTAACTATCTTTTTTTGTACACATCTAGGCAACTAACTTTTTGGAAGTGTTCACATATGACCATTATGACTGGATGTAACATGCTACAGCAGGTCATAATGGTCATATGTGAACACTTCCAAAAAGTTCATTACCTAGATGTATACAAAAAAAAGATAGTTACCCAGATGTGAACAAACCGAAAAGTTAATTATCTTATTAAATCAATTTCCCTTTTTGTTTTGGTTGATCTTTTTTAAAATAATATATATATATATATATATATATATATATATATATATATATATATATATATATATATATATATTCAATACATGTATACACAATTTATTTTTTCCTATTTATGGTCTGTCTTTTTAAAAGTAAAATGCAAAATTAAATATTTAGCGAGAATTTCCATCACATTCAATGTGTCAAGGGGACACCGGCCTTACTCAAATATTTGACAAGTATTAATTATATATGGGTACAAAATATGGTCAGCTGGAAGTACAAATCGTCAACAAAAAAATTAAATGGGGATACAAAATTCGCAATGGTTGTGTGAAGCCAAGCATTCCCCAAATTAGGGTTCTTGTTTGATGGTTTCTTACAAGCAACAAATGTTTATAAAAAAAAAATTTAACGTAATTATGAAATTATAGGCTCAAAGTACTGCATAATTTTCTTTTAGTAATTGTGATTATGATGTATATATTTGAAAATATAATGGTAAAATAATATCAGTTTATAAAGAAACGTACATAAAATGAATGAGCTAGATAAATTGACCGTATAATTGATCAAAAGCAAATATATTGTGTGCCAATTAGGTCGTGTTGGATTGACCTACAATTAATTTATGGGTCTTTTTTAACTTTATACATAACCAGGGTCGGTCCGATTGTTTTTGATACCCGGGGCGAAATAAGAATTTTATGCCCTTATATATGTTCCATAAATGTGTTGCTATTTCTATTATAAGTACATTTCTATAATGGATAAAAAGTTACGTACGTTGCTCTAAAGAAAGTAAAGGACATTGGTATTTCTCATAATTTTTCCAAAATCAAAAGATGAAAGTTGAAACAAAATTCCTTTTTATCATGTGAAATACCTTGTGTATCTGTTATAACTCATAAATCTTTTTAATGTTTTTTAAATCTATAAGAATGTGCTTAATTCATGCTTTTCACTAAATTAATGTACATGCTAACTTTTTTCTTAATTCCATTTACAGGAAGAGGATTTGTATGAAGTTGACATTCTGTTAAATGTAACTCCCCGATTCTCAGGTATTGTTCAATTATAGTTTCTTGGTTTTGGCCCTACTCGACGAGTCGGTTATCCTACTCGTCGAGTAGCAGCGGGAGTGGATCGCGATTTAAGTGATTGACTCAGCGAGTCCACTAGTGGGACTCGGTGAGTAGGATCTGGCAAGTGAAACCCTAATTTCCGGGGTTTGTGCCCCTATTTAAAGGAGCCTTAGTCTCCCTTGGGTCTCTTTGCAGTCTTAGAGAGCCCCTGATTCGAGTGTGTGTGCTTGTTGAGTGTGTGAAGCTTGAATAGAAGATTTTGAAGGAGAAGGCTTAAAGGAAGAGGAGGTTGGAGCAAGTTAGGTGGGGAAATCTGCACTATTTTCAGTTGTCATCTTCCAGAGGTATCCTAAATTACCAACTCTTCTGTGAGTTTTCCTTTTTATTGAAGTTCTAGGGTTTCTATGGACCTTAAAGGTTGATAAGTTGAACAATGAGTTGGATCTGAAGTTGTAACTTCAGATCTGAACCCTCTCTACGCTCGAGAAACATAAAGTCTCAATAATTGATCATGTATGAGGTCCCTCTTGGGCATGAAGCCCCATTAAGAGCTTAGAATTGGCATTTAGAGCCTTAAATGCAATGCATGTACGTAAAGTTTGTGACTTTACGTAATAAGTATACCATAGAAGCCTAGATCTATGAATTGGAGCCACTGCATGGCTCAGAATAAGTCGGTATGGGAAAAAGACCAAATGGACCTGGCGAGTCACAAGGATGACTCGGCGAGTCTGATGAATGAAGCCGTGAAACTCGACGAGTTGGATGAACAACTCAGCGAGTCAGATGAACTTTCCCAAGGATATGCCCAACGTATGCACCCATCGAGCTTCGCTTAGGAAACCCGACGAGTGGCTTTAGGGTTCAGTCGAAAAACGAGGGAAACTCGACGAGTCACTCGACAACTCGGCGAGTGCACCGGAAGCCAAGGAAACTCGGTGAGTAGCCGAGGGAACTCGGCGAGTCAGGTCAACATGGACTGTTGACCTTGACTGTTGACTTTAACCATTGACCTAAGTTGATCCGTTGACTTTTGAGGACAGTTCTAGGAGGATCAGAATCTTATGTATGCAATTCGTAATAAATATAGGTAGTGGGATTCGTGACAGTAGCCCGAAGGTTGGAACTAATTTCTCTTAGACGAAGTTTCGAGGTGAGTTATCCTTACTATACTAAGGGGTCTAAGGCACCAAGGCCGGCCCAATGGATTTGATATCCTAGTAGTATTTGATATGTTGAGTTGAGTTAGTAATGTATGTCGGTTGATATGCTAGTCGGGTAGATCTGTAGGACTGCCTGTGATACTGATTGATTGCCTGTAAGTGTATTTATCTGTTACATGTCGACATGTTGTGTGGGGTGGGTTGAGGTTGTACTGCTCCGTGCGGTAGCCAATAAACCCGAGAGTATTCCAGATATGAGCTGAGGGCCCGGTAGGCATTCCAGACTCATATTGAGGACTCGGGAGCATTCCAGATACGAGCTGAGGGCCCGGTAGGCTTTCCAGACTCGTACTGAGGGCTCGATGGCATTCCAGATACGAGTTGAGGGCCCGGTAGGCATTCCAGACTCGTATTGAGGGCCCAGGGGTAGTCCAGCTTGTAAAGTTGTGGACCCAGTACATGCTGTTCTGTTTTAATTAATATGATATGCTATTGTTGATATTGCTATGTGGACTGTATGTGTATCGGTATTTTGGGGTGACTCACTAAGCATTCGGACTTATAGTTTCATTTTATGGTTTCAGGTAACTCAGGGGATCGCGGCAAGGCCAAGGCGTGATCGTACAGCTCCTCCTACTATGTTATGTTTCTGGGAAAAGACTCTGATAATCAATGTTTTGAAAACTAAATTTGTAATGTTTTGATGAACATGACATGTTTTTAAAAGTTTAAAATTTGCTTGAAATTTTGGATGTTACAAGTTGGTATCAGAGCCTTGGTTTGAGTGAATTGGAGGAACATTCGTGCGAATCCAGTCTCAAATCAAGGAAGATTTTCAAAATAGTTTTTAAATGGTTTTCAAAATAAGTAAAGGAGGATGCAGGGTGTACGATCAGCCGAAGCCAATAAGCAGACCCTAAAATACCATACAGTTATTTGATATTGTGATATGTTTTAACAGCATGCTAGTACTAGTATAGGGATCTTCAGGAATTGCATGATAAAATTGTCTGATTATGTGGTGCCTGCTAGCCTAGGGTTTCCTTTGCGTGAAATTGACATCATTACTGTAGTGATTTAGTGTATGCATCACAGTTGTACATAATTAAGACCTTATAGCCTGAGAATGTCTGGTTTAGCCTTATGTTCTTTTCTTGTTTGATTGGGAGCTTAGGGTAGAATTGTATATTCAAAAGTCTATTAAGTACAGCGTTATGTGTGGCTAGCATGCACTAGTGCTGCAGGGTTGGTGGAAGTTTCATGAGTAGGAAGGTTGTTGGGATGAGTCCGCCGATTTTGAGTCGTCTAGCATCCTTTTAGGAACCAGACTTGAGTGCTCGATGTGATTATATGTATTGTTAGGGAGTTGTGGTGATACTTGGAACAAATATGGGTAGGTGTGGAAGGTAGTATGGGCCCGTACTGCTGAAAGCACAGGACCCATACGCGTGACAAGGAAGTCACAACTCCCAGGGTTTTGTTGGGGGTTGGTCCCTAGTTGTTGTGTATGAAGTTAACTAATACCTTGGGCTGTGTTTCAGAATGGTGATGACTAGGCGCTTTGTGACTGGATCCGGGTCAGGATCAGGGTCGGGATCAGGAGAGGGCGGACAGGGGGAGCTGACAGCACCCGAGACGATCGGCCAAATGAGGCCGGATGAGATGGACGACAGGATTCGAGCAATCCTGCATGATGAGGTTGCTGCGTTGTTCCGGGCCGAATTACCGAAAATGTTCGGGTCAATTAAGACCGCCATGGTGGAGTATTTCGATTAGCGTTACGCAGCCCTCACAGAGACGGCCGCTGCAGCAGCTGCATCATCTGTAACTACGGCAGGGGGAGGAGTTGGTAGGGGTTTTCAGTACCGGGATTTCGACAACACGAATCCCCCTACTTTTGATAGGACACAGGATCCCATCAAAGCTATGAGATGGATTTCAGATGTGGAGGGTGTTTCTTCACCTGCTCGTGTCCTACTGACCAAAAGGTCAGGTGTGCTCTTAACCTGCTTATGTCCGGAGCCAAGGATTGGTGGAGACTTACGACTGGGGTGTATACTGATGATCAGAGAACTGTTGTTACTTGGGAGCAGTTCAGCGATATGTTCTGCGCTCGTTACATCCCGAGGGTTGAGCAGGAACGTTTGGCACAGGAGTTTCTGAGTCTGAGACAGGATGGAGAGTCGATGACGGAGATCACCCTTATGTTCACTGAGAGGGCGATGTTCTGCCCAGAGTTTGCTTCCGAGCAGTCTCAGATGACCCGTTATCTGAGTATGCTCAAGACTGATATCCGACAGTTCGTATCCACCCAACGATGTGATACTCTACTAGAGTTACAGGAGGTCGCCAGGCGGCGGGAGTTAGAGATTGAGCTGCAGTTGAGGGAGCAGCGGCCTAAGACTGCCGATGCTAGGACCGGGGGTCAGCAGGGCCGCACTTGTGGGAAGTATGGAAAGGGTCATTTTGGGGTATGTCGGGCTGGTAGTGGGTGCCATAAATGTGGCAAGGAGGGGCCTTATGCGAAGGATTGTCGCCAGGCTGCCCCAGTTCAGGGTATGAGGTTGTGTTATCACTGAAACCAAGTTGGCCACCTGAGGGCCAACTGTCCGCTACTTACCGCCAAGCCGGTGCAGGCTGCAGCATCGGCTACCTTGAGGATCACAGACGGGAGATCAGAGAGGACAGAGCCTCCAAAGGCTCAGGGCCATGCTTTTCAGCATACGGCGGAGGAGGCCAGAGCAGCACCAGATGTGGTTGTTGGTACGTTTCTATCCTCACCTTGTTTTATTTATCTATCATATGCTTATCTATTGTACCTGTAATTATGTACGTTTTTGGTGAATTCCTTGCCTGCTTTGGTCTTATTCGACTCGGGGGCGAGTCGGTCCTTCGCGTCTCAGTCTTTTAGTGGGGAGCTCTATACGCCTATGAGCGAGTTAGAGTGTCCATTGCGATTGTCCATCGCTAACGAACACGGGGTTTCTGCTTCTTCAGTTTATTGAGGATGTGACTTGGAGATTTTCGGGCTGTCTTTTCTGATAGATTTGATTCTGATTCCCATGGGGGAGGTGTGCGTGATTGTAGGCATGGATTGGCTCAGTAGGTTCGGTGCTATGATCGATTGCGAGGGTCAGCGAGTGGTGGTTCGAACCCCAAGTGGGGGAGAACTGGTGATATATGGTGAGGGCACCAGAGTAGGTTCATGTTTTTGCTCAGCTGCCAGGGCTGGGCAATACATTCAGCATGGGTGTATGGGTTATCTAGCGTATGTGGTAGATACGCGAGTCAGGGACCAGATTTCGGTCTCCGATGTACCGGTGGTCAGGGAGTTCGTAGATGTGTTTCCGGAGGAGTTGCCAAGGATACCTCCGGAGAGGCAGGTCGAGTTCAAGATCGACCTGGTGCCAGGTGCGGCCCCTATCGCTAAGGCGTCGTACTGATTGGCGCCGCCTGAGATGCAGGAGCTGTCGTCGCAGCTGCAGGAACTGCTGGGCAAGCAGTTCATTCGACCTAGCAGCTCTCCATGGGGAGCGCTGATCCTTTTCATCTGGAAGAAGGACGGCTCACACCGGATGTGCATTGATTACCGGGAGTTAAACAAGCTAACGGTGAAGAACCGTTATCCACTTCCGAGGATAGACGACCTCTTTGATCAGCTGCAGGGCGCATCTTGGTTTTATATCACCAGGTCAGGGTTAGGGAGGAGGATGTGGAGAAGACCGCATTCCGAACTTGTTATGGGCATTACGAGTTCGTGGTGATGCCGTTTGGGCTCACCAACGCGCCAGCAGTGTTTATGGACCTAATGAATCGGTTCTGCAGGCCGATGCTCGACCGCTCGGTCATAGTGTTTATTGATGATATCTTGGTGTACTCCAAGACCCGAGAACAGCATGAGGAGCATCTACGAGAGCTGTTGGGGGTCCTGAGGCGGGAACGGATGTACGCCAAGTTCTCGAAGTGTGAGTTTTGGTTGCGAGAGGTCCAGTTCCTCGGGCATCTCGTTAACCAAGAGGGGATTTTGGTCGACCCGGCCAAGATCGAGGAGGTTATGCAGTGGGAGGTCCCAAAATCCCCCTCGGATATTAGGAGCTTTTTGGGACTGGAGGGATACTATCGGAGATTTATACGAGATTTCTCGAAGATTGCAGTACCCCTCACTCGCCTCACGAGGAAAGGGGTGAATTTTTGGTGGGGTCCCGAACAGCAGGGAGCGTTTGAGACCCTCCGCCAGCGTTTATGTGAGGCACCAGTCCTGACACTCCCGGAGGGAGTTGAGGATTTTGTGGTGTTCTTTGATGCCTCCATCACAGGGTTAGGGTCGGTTCTCATGCAGAGGGGACGTGTGATAGCCTACGCATCGCGACAGCTAAAACCGCATGAGACCCAATACTCTACGCATGATTTGGAGCTGGGGGCGGTGGTGTTCGCCCTCAAGATATGGAGACATTACCTTTTGGGGGTCATCTGTACCATTTACACGGATCACAAGAGCTTGAGACACATCATGGATCAGCCGAACCTAAACATGAGGCAGCACAAGTGGCTCGATATAGTCAAAGACTACGATTGCGAGATCCTTTACCACCCTGGTAAGGCAAATGTGGTTGCGGATGCTTTGAGCCGCAAGTCGGCGGGGTCTTCCACTCTCACTATATGTATGAAAATAGCTGTGGACTCCCCTTGTGAGCTTGATCAGGGATGCCCAGATAGAGGGCATGCGACCGGAAAATTTAAAGTGGGAAAGGATCAAGGGTGAAAACACCAGGTTTGTGGCGGATGGTCGGGGGTTACTGACCAGGTATAGTCGGGTTTGGGTTCCGATTTCTGGCGGGATCGGGCAGATGGTTATGGAAGAGGCTCATAAGTCTCACTTCTCCATCCACCCGGGGGAGAATTGTATCAATATAGTATATCTCCAGACCTATAAGGCTAGAGCCACGAGATTAAGTCTTCATCCACCAGACCATATTAGAGAACTTAAAAATTAGATTTGGGCCATATTATAGAAATCAGAGAAATTAGAGAAATTTGAAGCAATGTAATCACTAAGAAACTTGAAGGCACTCAAAGCAGAATATAAATTTAGAGAAAATCAGAGAAATATTCAAATCAGTTATGGTTCTTACTTTTTATTTATCAGATCGTGTAACAATGGATTCTAGGCATCTGAGCCATCGAGTTCACCAATCGATAGCAACATAACAACATGCTTCTAGGCATCGTTTCATTTTTCTATGAGCAATTGAGACATCGAGTTCTCATTACAAAGGGAATGTGTAATAACTAGGTTCCGAGATAGCTCACTTTCTTGAGAGTCAGTCGAGGTTTTGGATTTCCGGATTTTGGGGGAAGTGTGATGGTTTTCTTCAGTGGTAAAACTTAGTGGGTCAAAGATTCATTATTGGTTAGGGTGCGTAAGTTCCATTATGATTGGGTTAAGGATAGTATGGGAAGGCAGTCATCTAATGAGCCGACTTTTAGTTCGTATAGGATTTTGGGGATGATCATTTGAATGGTCGCGGTGGAGAGGCGGGAACAATACCCTGAGTCAGTTGCAGTAGCAGACTTCCAGGACAAAGTCTAGTTCAAGTGGGGGAGAATTGTAACATCTTGTTTTGAGATAATTTCACTTTTGACCCTTTAATTGAGATTTATTACATTTTGGTCCTTAAAATGTAAGATTTGTGACTGGAAAGGGCTATTATTGCCATTTTTGGATTTGTGGGGCGGAGCCACATATGCTAGGCATATGTTTACGTACGTTGGGTATACGGGGTGAAGTCTCAAACCCTAAATATTAGTGTTTGGATCCTACTTATTCTTCATTATCTCTCAAACATGGTCCCTTGCATCAGCCTCCATCCTCTCAAAACATTTTTGCAAACCCTAATCCACCTTGTGAGTATTTTTGAGCTTGTGTGTGTGTGTGTGTGTTTTGTGCCTTTGAAGAGGAAAAAAGGAAGTGGAGTCCATCTTAGAGGAGTGAAGCACCTTAGATCCAGAATCACACCATCATTTAACATCACTTGGAGGTATAAAGTTTTGAACTTGGTGAAGTTATACTTAGATCTTGTTTTGGGCTTGATTTTATGTTCTTTTGGTCCCATAAGCTTGGTATTATGAGTGGGGGTTACTCTAATCCATTTAAGTTGTCCTTTCAAAGGTTTTGGAGCCTCATGAGTCATAAAAATGTAATCTTGGATCTTCTTTTTCCTCTATGCAAGTGTTGAAGTGTCTTAGTGGAATAAGAAGTTACATTTTTAGCTCTTGGGACTTGCCTAGCCATGGAAAGTCATAAATGTGGAAACTTTATGACTAAGAGCCTTATTTTGAGCCTAGATCTGTATTTGAAATGAAATAGACTTAATAGATTAAGCATGACTTAAAGGGAAAGTGGGATGCAGAGTAAGTTGGGTGCACTTAAGAGTATGTTTCGCATACTCCCTTAAGCGCCCGATGTTGGAACATGTGTATGATGGGCGTATAACTGAATACACTGGGGGCACTCAGTTGGGTTGACTTGGTTGGCTTTTTGGAAATTTGAATTTTACCTAATTTTCACCAAATTTGACCTAGGGTTATTTTAGGTATTTTGGATTGTGTTTGAGAATTGGTCTTTTGGATGGATAGGTGACGATTAGACCTGAGATTCAGAGTCGGAACCTCATCAGCTATTATTCAGATTGAGAGGTGAGTCTTCCTCATTGTACTTGTGGGTCGAAGGCACAAAGGCCGACCCTTTGGATTGAATATCCCATTATATGATAGTATGTTATTATGTTGTAGAGATCTGTTAGATCGGTATCCTATTATAGAGGATGTTAGCATCTGGTAGTGATATGTAGATCTGCATGTTTGTCTGTTAATTGGTTATATGTTTATTTGTTATGTATATGTCGACATGTTATGTGTGGTTGGGTTGAGGTGGTCATGCTTTGTGCTGAAGGTCAAGATACCCGGGGAGGTCCGGATAGACGTAGGCTTGCAAGGCGGTCCAGTCAGGCCGAAGGCCCGACGAGTAGTCTAGATAGGCTGTAGGCCCTGCAAGGCGGTCCAGTCATGCTGAAGGCTCATTTATGCATGTTGTGGTTTGTTATGGTTATTTGGTGGTACTTTGGGGAAAACTCACTAAGTTTTGGCTTATGGTTTTAGTTTGTTGTTTCAGGTACTTCTGATGATCGCGTAAAGGCGAAGGTGTGACCGTACACATCCTCCTGTTTATGGCCTTATGATTTTGGAATACTCTGATATTGATAAACACTTTGGAAACAATGATTTGTAAACATTTTATGATGGGAAATGGACTTAATAAGGTAATTAACTTTTTGGTTTGTTCATATATAGGTAACCATCTTGTTTTGTACACATCTAGGTAATGAACTTTTTGGGAGTGTTCACATATGACCATTATGACCGGCTGTAGCGAGTTACATCGGGTCATAACCGGTCATAATGGTCATATGTGAACACTTCCAAAAAGTTTGTTATCTAGATGTGTACAAAAAAATTGTTACCCGGATGTGTACACACCGAAAAGTTAATTACCTCATTAAGTCCATTTCCCTTTTATGATTATAGATTGTTTGAAAAGTTTAAAATTATAGTGATTTTTGAGGCATTACAGCATAATTGCATCCATCCACATGAGATTTCATACTTACGATTTTGTTACTACTCTGATGTTACTGGAAATACTTTAGATACTATTTCTATTTTTGAAAGTAATGAATGAATGTTTTGGTTGATTTATAAACAAAATTTTATCTAGTATTTTTGGGACGTTACAATTGTTGGTTTGTGCTTTTCGGAATTGGATGTTTATTAATGTCATTCTTCATTGTATGTTATTGGGGCAGTGAAATATTGCTAGATGTTCGCCATTGTCTATATCAATTTATGATGAGTTTTGTGCAAGTAGGAGATTGAAAGATCTTTATGTCCAAGAGTCATTATAGAATGATATTTGCTAATGGCATATTATCCTATAAGGTCGCACCTTAAAACAAGTTACTACTTATTGATTATTTATTAGAGTAATTTTTTTATTAATAAATATAACCAAAACTTGTATTTAATTGGAAAAACTTTGTTTTATGAAAATGATATTTTACCAACATATTAGGAATTATTATTTTTTGAAAATAATAATAAAAGATAACAAAAACTATTTATATTCATAAGGTATGAATATATATGATGTGTACAAATTAAATGGACATTTTGAGTAACCATTTAGTTCATATGCAACTACTAGTTAGGGGATTATGTAAACACCACTCAACTTTGACTCTAAGAAGAGTCAAAGTCATGGGTTAGCTAGGCATGGTAAGTTTGAGTATTGGACTTCGTTGTTCCATATCATACTCTCTTACACTTCAAGTACTTGGACCTTAATGAGGCTTGGACACTTAATGAGGCATGGTTCTTACCTTGAATGTCTAAGTGTATAAAGGAAAGTAAGAGACCAAAACTAGCAAGGTTTGCAAGACATTTCTCCTCTCTAGAGGGCTGCCAATTTTGTGGTTATGATGCTCTCATTTTTCTCCTTTTTCTTGCAATTTGGTGCATGAATTAAGTGTTTATATGTTGCTTCTCTTTAAGTTTTATTTGATATAAACTTTAAGGCTTAAGAACAACATATATACAAGTTAAGACTAGCATCTTTGGTGGTTTATCCTTACTTGGTGGATACATTATAAAAGATCTTTTTCTTTGTAGCTTCATGTCATCTTGATCAACTTTCAACCTCTCATGAGAATCAACTTTCAATATCTAATGATTTATTAGATAAATCGAAAAAAAATATAAATTAGTATTTGCATATTACAGTTCAACGTAAACCAACCCTACACATTTGTGATTTGACCTATGATCTATTATGATTTGAACGTAACTTTACTAATCAATTTATGATTCGACATAAACATGTATTTTATCATTCCTACGGATTTATATAGTAATGATGTACGAATTCATAGAATCATTATTAAAATCCATGAATTTGATGGCCAACTACTTTAAAAGCAACGTCGTTGATAAGCCTCTTTTGTAGACCAAATATATTGTTTTTTCCAATTGGGCCTACTCTTTTCCTACTACTATTCGAGTGTGATTGATGTTGCCTGTCGAACTCTTCTGCAGACAAAACAAGATTTTTTCCGCCCATGTATAATGGAACATGCTTCTAATCCATTATTTCGTATCCATACCATGTTATTAATTTACGGGGTAAAAGATTTTGTTTTATTGTGGTATAGATACCTAGTCTTGAATTATGCATCAAAAGAAGTTAATTGGAATGGAAGCGATAGTAACCAAAAGATTTTGCTTAGTATAAAAAGGAGAAGTGAAGAACAAGGTTTCATATTTTACATGTCTTAGTTGGCGAATTTAATCCGGTTAGTGTATAATATATATTTTTTTATCGTGGGTATCAACATCTTGAATTATTTTATTTGGTATTTTGTTTTTGAACAATACATATTTAAGGAAGTACGAAAATAAGTGACTCAATGATTCATTGCAATTAGAATTTTCCGTCCTTGTGTTTTTGTCAACTATTTGTATTATATAGGTGTCAATTTTGATTCATTAATAGGTATGGGGTCTAGTGACTACTTGATTCATATTTCGAAACTAGAGGTGGTCATAACTCATAACTCATGTAACTCATAACTCATAAAAACCGGTTAAACAATTTGAATCCCAACTATTAAATCTGTTAGCCATTCTTCAAACCCAACGGTTTAAAAGATCAGCCAACCTGAACCGGTTAGAAACCGATTAAAAGTCTGGTTATATAGACCCTATTAAAAAGCTTTATTATAAATATTAGGTGTGAGATCCGTGTATTACATGAGTTTTTTCTTAAAAAATAATATATTTTGTTAAGCATTATATGTTTAATAATTTACAAAACTGAATTTGGAAAGAATATTAGTTGTGAATGAACCAATTTTTATAAGGTTTCTGCAAATTATCGTGAATTCAAAAGAGATTGACCGAAAATTATGTTTTCCAATTAGGAATGTTGATTTGAATTTTAGTTGAATTTAATACATTAATTGATAAATTAAGTGAGAATTTATGGAGACATTTAAGATTTCTTATTTTCTTTATTATATTTTTATATTAGATTTTTTATAGTTTAACAACAAACCCAAAAAAACCACAATTTGCCAAGTGGATTTAAATCAAATTGAAAAAATTAAAAAAAATGTCATGTGACATATTGAATTAGGTAATGACATATGGCAAAAAAAACTTTCATTTATTAGGTAGGATTTTTGTAAAAAAATGTTAAAAATGACCGACCCTTATAACCGCTAAGGAAGGCCCGAGTATAAGTTAAATTATACTACCTCCATTCTAAATTAATAGTCCATTTTTTACTTTTGAATGATTTCTTAACTATGCATGGTTAAGCCATGATCAGTTATAGGCCCATACCGATTAATCAGAGGAATGATAAAAGTTTCTTGATTGGGCCCGTCACTAGTTCTAGCTTTTGTTTACCGCTATTAATTTACAACCAACTCGGATGATAAGAAAAATAAAATGAACACAATTTAAATAGATCAAAAGTTTTTCAAAATCAGGGGCGAAATGAAGTAGTAGGAAGGTCGGTCCACAGACCCAGTTAACTTTTTAGATTTATTTATAATTTATATAGAAAAAAATGTTAGAATCAAGTAATTATTAATTAACAAAAAAAAATGAGAAAAAAGAGATAAACTATCAAGGTTCTAAATAGCATAAGGCGTGACTTGACGTCAATGGTAAACCTAGAGGTGCAAACGAGTCAAGCTACTCGTGAGCTACTCGAGATAGGATCGTTAAAAGTTCGACTCGAAACCGATTTTAACCGAGTCCGAGCCGAGCTCGAGCTTAATATTAAGCTCGTTTATTAAACGAGCTCGAGCTCGAGCCCATGTTACTAAGCTCAATTAGGCTCGCGAGCCTAAACGAGCTTTTATATAATATAATTTATTATTATTATTATATATTAAAATAAAAACATATTTGGGGATTAGGGATTTAGGATATTAGTAAACAAGCTTCTTAACGAGCTCAAGCTGAACTTAAGCTTATTTAGACATATCAGACAAAAAACAAGTCGAGCCCGAGCCCGAGTCGAGCCTGTATAATTATTTACGAGCTCGCGTCGAGCTCAGTACAAGAAGTTAGAATCGAGCCGAGCTCGAGCCCGAGCCAAGCCCGGATAGGCTCGGGCTCGGTTCGACTCGTTTGCAAGCCTCAAACTTTTCCGTGCATTGGCGAACCACGTCATTTGTAAGGCGTGACTTAAGGGGACAATTTTGTATATAATTAATATTTTCATATGAATTTTCAACTATTATTCATTTTAATAAACATATATGAGTTAAAACGATGTTTTGGTAAAGTTTGACGGTAAATACAAGCCTTGGAGTCATGGCACGCCATGACGAGCTTTTTAGAACCTTGTAAAGGATTCTAATTTAGACTCCAAGAAAGAAAAAAAAATGTTGAACGAGTTTGGTTAGTAGGAAATGAATGGAATACGAGAGAAAATGATTCTAATTCCTTCGAATTCATGTGTTTGGTTGGACTTAAAGGGGGAAAGGGATTCCTAAATCAAATAAATTTTCCACCATAATGAGGAAAATAGATTCCTTCCAAACTTGGATGGAAAACATTATTTCTCATCAAGGAAAGTGATAGATTACAAAAATACCTCTTTTATCAGAAAAACCAACACCTACTATCACTGCTACCGACCAACCGCTGCTGTCAGCATCACCTATCACCGTCATCGCCACCACCACCACAACTACCATCACCAGCCACCTTTGTCGCAAACACCACTTCCGTCGTCACCACCACCACTACTATCACCGACCACCACTATCGTCGCCTCCACCACTTCCACCACCACCACCATTATTGTTGTCACCATCACCGTTACCATCACCCACCACCACCACCATTACTGTAGCCGCCGCCACCACCACCACTACCACCATCGCCACCACCACTACCATCACCTACCACCACTATCATCGCCGCCACCACCACTACCATCACCCACCACCACTACTACCTTTGCCACCACCACCACCATCGCCATGTCCGCAACCACCACAACCGCTACCGCCACCATCACTACCATCACCCATAGCTACTATAACCACCACCGTTGTTGCCACCACCACCACTACCACCGCCACCGTTATCGTTGCTGCCACCACCATTACCACCATCATCGCCACCACCACCGTCAACACCATCACCACCACCGTCACTGTTGTCACCACCACCACTACCACTGCTACCGTAGTCGCTGCAATGATTTTACTATTTTATAATTTATATAATGTATCTTTACATATGATTTAGAAAATAAAGTAAATTTAAGAAAAACAAACAAAAAGGATTATTTATCATTTTACATGGATTCCAATTCCACTTCTTGTGAACAAAACTGAATCTGGAATTAAATCTAATGTATTTCTTGTCAATCAAATAGGGTATGGAGTTGGATTCAAATTCCAAAGATATTTCTTTTTCCAATTCCAATTCCAATTCATTTATAAACATTCTGCAAACCAAACAACACCTAAATATCCAAGTCTTCAAGTTGGACATAAAAACGACTCTATATGCACAGTTCGTGGGAAACTGAAAGTCATCGATGTGGCATCTCGCTGAGCACACCAAAACACGCCTAAAGAATCCAACCTTGGGAGGTCTCGACACCTCCACAAATACCTCACTGCCAGGAAATAGTTCCAATGTTGCAACCCCTAAAAATCTTTGAAAAATCAAAATTTTGCCCCATCTTTAATAATTCTATACATAGTAGAAATATGAAATAACACCACTATCATGTAAATTATTGATTCAACAATACTCGAACACACTGCATTACCCAATTGAGGCCTCCTACTCACCTTGAAACCACCACTGCTCCCATGACAATCTTTACTAATCCTTACCTATAAAGAGTTATCATCATTAAAGAACCATTATTTACATATATTCAAGAGACTGGAATTAAATGCTACTAAACTTCAAACATTCAACCTACACTTATCTTTGGAATTAAGATCCCCATTCTATTAATCCAACTCAACTTCCTTTCCCGTAAATTTGCACCCAAAAACATACACATCTAAAATCCTTTAGACAACACCCCATTCCTCTCAACATTTTAAATAAATAAATAAATATAATAAATGCCCAACCCACCCAACATAGATTTTAGAAGCATTAATTGGCCACAAATAGGAAGCATTTTAACTTTCCACTTAGAGAGACACTTAGCAAACATGACTTTAACAACCCACCACCATCTACTTTAGATATATTATCTCTAACTAGTAAACCCAAATACGTTAAAGGAAAGGAAACTGCATCATACTCTGTGAAAGCAACCACGACCTCAATGGAAGTTGATGGCATGCCTACTCTTAGAAGATTCAACTTTTCAAGCTCTATCTTCAGACCATATGCCAAATATAAGCACCTAATAATCTAGATAAGATGCAACACATTATATTCATCTCACTCACCCAAGAACAACATATCATCATCATAAAAGATCTATGACACCATCAAACCATCCCACCCTACAGAAGGAGCTCTTAACACCTTATGAGAAACCACACATTCCATTGCCACATAAATACCCCACCATGGAAAGAATGAATAAATATGGAGAGAACGGATCACCTTGTCATAACCCTCTATATAAATGGTACTTCGACATACGACTACCATTAAGCAAACTATAAGAACTTACAAACCAAAAACACGCTCGGATCCAACTATGTCACCTATGAGAAAAACTCATTAAATACATAATTTGAACTCACCGAGTCATAGGATTTTTCAATTCCACTTTAAAATTCATTAATCTCCTTTTATACTTCTTATATTAGGTAACAATCTCATTCACCATCAACGGCTCATCAAGGTCTTGTGGGCCCTTTAATAAAAGTCGACTGCTCACACCCTGACAATATCATGCACACCTCCACCAATATATTAGCTAAAAGTTTTGTAATAATTTTATATTGCAACCAGATTAACCTAATAGGCTGATAATCTTTAATAAGCACATGATTATTAATCTTTAAAATCAAGATATAAACAAGGACACCCTACATGAATAACTAAAAGTCCATAACAAATTCAAACATAACAAAACCAAGAACATCCCAATAGTGTGTTAAAATCCAAAAAAAACATATTCGGACCCAAAGCATAATCACTCCTACACAACTAACAAACAACTAAACACACCTCCTCAACCATGACTGAGGACTCCAAATTCAAAGCCAAGTATAACATTCATTATTGGACTGGGTGTAGGATCGGTTTTGGACAGCCATGTATACCATTTTTAAGGACCGAGTTAAGCTTTGAGTCCAAACTATTAATGGACTGACCAATTCGGTTCATATATAATGTTTTCGGACCGGTTCTTTTACCAATATAGTAAACTGTTTGCAAACTTGCTAATCCACTACATTATACAAGTCCATAGAAATTATGGAAAATTAAGTAATGTAATCATTTTTGTATTGTTTTTTATTATTACCAGTTTGATTTTTTTGAAAAATGACTCTCTTATCCGGAATGTACCATTCTAGACCGATGTTATCTGGCCCGGCCCATTTCGATTGGCTTCTAGATATATATCAATACATAACATATTATGGAATGCATACCAAAATATAATCATATTTCACATTTATTGGGCAAAAAAGATATGACATCTGATTCCAGTGAGTTAAAGATTTTAAGGGTGAGTTGCCTTCATAACTAAATTGGTATAAAATTGCAAATAGAAGCAGAGTCATTTTTGGTTTGCCCTCATAACTTGAACTAGATTATAATGACATTTATAGAGAGAGGTTGATTTATTAGATTATTATATGATCAATAAACTAATTGGGAATTATGAGGAAACTAGATTATGACCCGCGTTAAACGCGGGAAACACATAAATAAAATATAAATATATATAGATATTGCAGAATAATTATAAAAAAATCAAGGTTATTGATATTATTGAAATGTGTATAAAATATACTGAGGTTGGTAAATATATATAGTTGTCGAAGGACCTTTTTGTAGACAATATTTTTTGTTTTATTAGTTCAACGACCTTCATCGCCACAAAGTACCTTCAAACCTTTTTTACTTGTGACACAGGAAACAGCTACATATAGTTAACCATGCTCAAAACGGGTTTACGCAAGTATAATCCAACATTTGACAATGTACTTTCAAAATACATTGTTATTTTATGGTTATATTGCGAAATAGAATTGTTTATTTTAAAAAATAGCAACTTATTTATGTTTATTTGAAATGAACCACATAACCCCCCCCCCCCCCCCCCACACACACACATACAATATTAAATATAAAAAAAAACTCTAACAAAGAAATATAAAAACATTTATGCTTGCTCGATTCAGATATTGCCCATAACTCATTAAAAATGCCAAAATACATAATTGACACACAACTTACTTGTTATTATGAGACGAATTAAACAACTTAAACAAATGATGATTTTTTATTTTTATTTTATGACAATGATAAAATAATGGAAAAATGAATGCTTACTTCAAGACATTTGCGGACGTTTGAGTAAGGTCTATGGTCTTAACTACTGAGTATTCATATCTTTCACATATATCTATTAAATGGTTATTCAAGATGAATTAAAAGTTCATTGCTATTTCTTGCCAATTTAGAAGTATGTTTCGACCACTTTTGCATCAGATAAAAAACATATAGATTCTTTTAATATTACTGCAATCCTACTTTCATATAAAATTACTTTTTTTGCATCAGACCAAACTCAGTGTTTTTAAGCATTATTATCATCCTATATTATACATTCTTGATAGTTTTTAAAAGTTAGTTGCAATTTCTCATTTCTTTTTGAAAGTTCATTGTTATTTCTTGTTGCTTTTATAAATAAATTTTAGACTATTTTTTTGTATCAAACCAAATTTGAAGGTTATTTTTGCATTATTACCATCGTATATGTTACATTTCATTTTTATTATTTGAATATAGTTTTTGTAGTTCAAAACCGATACGAATATAAAAATAATGACTACATATTAACCGACTCTCTATAATGTATAATTAAAAATCAAGACACTATAATCATAATTTATTGATGTTAGTTAATATGTAATTTATTTGGGGACGAGGTTAGTTTTTGGTTACTTATTTGGGAAGTATAATATGTATTATGCATTACAAGTGTTTATTTTTTAAATTTAGCATTTGATACTTTAGAAATTTATTTTGGATTGAAATAATCATGATCATCCCATATTTAGTATTTTTCTTTTCTTGCACCTTTACTTCCTACTAACTTGCATTCACTAAAACAATATTTAACATTTAAAAAAAACAAATATGAACAATAAACTATTAAACTCAATGGATATGCTAAAAGAGACATGAGACGTGCCTTTTGTGAGATTAATAATACCAAATTGAACAACTTTTTGCAAAATAATTTAAGAACCGAAGAAAACCTGATTGCCCAGATATCCAATATCATTATTTAAGTCATAACCTGTTATATGCCGACAAAATTGAAAATTTCAGCCAAAACTCTGTTACATGCCATCAAAGTTGAAAAAAATCCTTTAAAGTTAAATGATGGTATTGATTTAAAAAATTGTCTTTCACTTTTTGTTGGATGTATTTTTTTGATGACAAGAACAATTATCAGCCCAAACATAATCCGTAAAAACCATCATGGCCAAATCATAGATCGCTTCATCAACAAAATAGAATACCACGGTCGTAGATGATAATCCAGTTAGAGCATCTTTTTCTAAAAGATCAAGAAATTGACAATTTATTAAAATCTTATCACGCTGATAAAACCTGAGGATGAGACAAAAAAACATGTAACACTACAAAGTTGCAAACATAAAAAAACACATGATGCTAAAAATCTAGAAAAAAAAACCAAAATTTATACATGGTTGTGAGGTGAGCATAGAGAACTTGTGTCAGATTCTTTGAGACATTTCGTCAAACACCTAAGGTGTCTGTTCTAATAACCCATATTTTGAATGTAACATGACAAAAAAATCCAATGTTACAGGAAAGTATAGAAATGAACTACATTAACATGTATTTAGATTATACAAATTATTTTAAACAATGTTCCTTCAAAAATATACTTATTGTTGTTTCATACCTACAAACAAAGTTTAATAAAAACAATGTTAATTGTAATTATGCAATTTGATTCTACAATCAAATAAAAAATTTCTATAATACCGTAAATATGATATTCAAGGAAATAAGATTATTCCTAGTTTAGATTCTAACTTCTTAGCTTACTTTTGATATGGTTCATGTATTAATATTTAGAGAAACCGGTAGGAAATGATGTTGATATTAAGTGTTGTATATTGTTGTTACTGATAAAAAACTAAGTTGTAGTTTAAATTAAAAGTTGTTTTTTCATGGTAATTATGTTGCTATAAATTGTAAAAAAATCACATAGCTATTGCAGTTTGTAGAGGTTGTTGAGTATCGAGTCCAAGTTAATAGGTTAAGAATTTAATATGAAAAACTATACATTTTTGTTTTGTTTGACTTAATCTAGACCGAATGACGTTAATCGATTTCATGTAAGTTATGACAAAGAATATCAAAATATATATATGAATACGTATATTTGATAAGGGAACAAAAAATAATCGAAAAAAATATAAAAAAGCGAAAGAAGGTACTGACCTTCTAGTGCACAAAAATGAAGGATTGAAGCAGATAATGATGATGGAAGTGATAAACAATAAGAATCATGTTGTAGGAGAAGGTCTGAAGAAAAGCAACGATCGAAAATAAGTGTGAGCCGCAAATTCAATGATGAATCGTATATGTATGTGATAATTTGAATATGATTTTTTGGTATTAATGGTTTCCTAATAAAAATGGATTTTATATTAATGGTTTGCTAATATAAACGGATTTATATTAATGGTTGATATTTAATGTCTTAATTGAAATGGTTTTCAGTAATATGTTTTTAAAGTTGACTATTTTAAAACCTTTATAACCGAAAATTCAAGACTTAAAATAGGGGGAAATTTATTAAAATTAAATACATTCTATTTCAATGGATTTAAGTTAATTTTGTTTGACAATTGGAAAACTTTTATTGGAATTAAATACATTCCATTTAGGGAAGATGATGTCACCAATTTGATCTAAGGGTGGAAAACATAAGATTGAAATGCAATCAATGACCCAGATTGTTTTAGATGATATCATAAGATTTTTGTTTTAATATATATTAAAGATAACATAATTATTGATATGCTTATTTAATGAGTTTTTTTTAAAAGAAAAAACTAACCAGGTTTAAATTTTGAAGCCAAAAACTATAAATAATGGAATTAAATTATGAACAATATTAATTAGGGTTAATGATGACATAGATCGTCAAAAGATGTCTTAAAGGAGATGCTTGCTTCAGTTTGTAGAGATTTGTGTGAAGCCAAAATAGAGGTGTGATAATTGGAGATGCAAGGAAGAGGCAATATGCAAATTCTAGGAATACATGAGAAAAAGGAACCACCTTATGGTGCTACATTCTGTTATAAACACACAAAACATCAATTGAAGCACAACCATTGACATGAAGAAAAAGAGGATTAGAGAATTGTGGTTTAAGAGAAAAATAGAGGAGAAAGATGGAGGCGGTTATTCATGTTTTTGGCCAGATTTATGGAGAAACCGATGTCTCATATATTAATAGAATGATATGCTTTAATTGATAACATAATTGCTGATTTTAAAGATTCTACAATTAAATGTAATTATGCCCGAATTGTGAAATATATTTTCGAAAGTATGAATAGATTCTATAATTAAATATGAATAGATTCTATAATTAAAGATTCCATAATTTAATGTAATTGTGATTGAAATGTAATTGGTAAATTTAAAGATTCTATAATTAAATGTTTGAATTCTATTTTGAGAAGATGATGTCATCAATTTGATCTAATGGTGAAAATCATATGATTGAAATACAATCAAGGGCCTTGATTGCTTCATTGGTGAATTAAAGGTTCTCTTTTTAATAATATTTAGAGATGATTTGTTAATATATTATATGATTAATATATTAATTGGAAATAAATAGTTGGTTTGTTAATTTATTATGTGATTAATATATTAATATGATATCAATTGTTAAAATAATTGATTTGTTAATTTATATGATTAATAAATTAACATGACATCAATTATAATTGATTAATTATTAATCATAATTAATCTGAAATTAATTTGGGATTAACTGGAATTAATTAAATGTGTAAGGGGTGAATTGTAATTGTTCAATAGTTGAACAAAAGTGGTAATTCTAGAATCATCCTAGGGTGGACAGGTTTGGGAGCCTTTCTAGGGTTTCCAGAAGCCTCCTGGATGTTGATAAGGAAATTATATGAATTGGAACTAAATCCATTATTTAATTATTCAAATCTTGTTTTGTCCCTAAGTTACCTAAACTATAAATAGAACCCCTTGGGCATCAATTTTCGAAGATACTCTTTATTAGAAGCCTATGAACAAAAATTATACCTCTCGTCCTCTCTCCCCAAGTGTCTTCTAGTTCTAGGGTTTGTGTGTGAGCCATTAGATGCATTATCATTTAGGTGCTAGTTTTCCAAGCTCTTCAAAGGAAGGATTCAAGTGATTTGTTTGCTACAACAAATCAAAGGTATGTAAACCCTTAACCTTAATTTCTAGATTTTGAAATTTCTAGGGTTTATGTTAGTCTTGTTATTCAAAGTATGTTGTCTTGAAAGTGAAATACATAGATGAGGGAGCGTTACCCACGGTTATTTACGACAACAAACTTTGAGGACAAAGTCTGATTCAAGTGGGAGAGAATTGTAACGCCCGAATCACTAGAAGAAGGACGCTTGAGGAGAAGCATTGGACAATAAGGAGCTTGTAGATCCAGAGGTTGTTCATCATTTCTAGCTCATTGGAGGTATAAAGTCTGAAACTTGTTCATTCTAAGTCTAGATATAGGTTTGGGGAAAAACTTAGCATCTTTTGGTCCCATAACTTTGTCTCGTTGAGTATGGACTACTCCAGACCATTTGAGCAATCCTTTTGGGCTCTTAGGGGTGCATGAAGTCATAAAAATTGAATCTTGGAGGTTAGAACTCAACCATGCATGAGTTGGTGACCACTTAAGGGAGATAAAAGGCTTAATTCATGGTTTGATTCCCATTAAGTCATGCAAAATCATAAAGTTTGCAACTTTATGGCTTAATACACTTTAATGATCTTGGAATTGAATTTGGACATCAAAATCGTAATGGGTTAAGAATTTGAGAAGGTTGGCTCTCTGACTAGTACGACGGGCGTACTCATAAGTACGTTGCGCGTATTGGGCTAGCGCTCAGATTCCGGATCAGCGATAACGACGTACGTCGGGCATACGAGCCATATCTGATTCGGAGCCCAAAACTTCCAAGGCTCACAGACGGTCATACGAGCCAGGTACACCACACATATGACCGTCTGTGAGCCTTGGAAGTTTTGGGCTCCGAATCAGATGGGCTTTTTGTCTTGATTGAGTTTGGGCATTAGGTTTAATTGTGGTATCAGGTCATTAGTGGGCTTAAGGCCATATGGAAGCTCTTGGGTCCATGTTGGGCCTTAGGGTCAATTTTAGTTAGACTTGGAATGCCTTTTGGGCTAGTTTGGATTTGGGCATCAATGGGTTAGGCTCAATAAGGCAAGGGTTAAGCAGCCTTTCTAGGGTTGGACTCTCCGATTGGATTATTAACCTAATTTCTAATTAGGGTTTTATTACTTGTGATTTAGAGTGAGAGGATTTTGTGAGTTAGCAGCTCAAGAGTGATTTGATATCTTCTATCTGATGTGAGTTTCCTTCGCTCTAGCCATGGCTTGAAGGAACCAATGCCGGTCCACTAGATTATGTTCGTAGTATGATGATTGTCTTTGTGACAATTACATGTTATGTGTGTATCTACTTGATGTCTTTGTAACTCTTACTGTCATTGCATCTCATTTTCCTCATCTCCTCATCTGCAACGTACTTCAGGACCAACAAAGCCTTCTCCTTGAATTTGGTGGTAATCTCCGCCACATTCTCAGTAGTTTGGTGAAGGTCCTGGAACTCCCTCTCCAGTTGTTGTACCTCAATCATCAGTGCAAACTCCCTCTGTAACCTCTAAACAAAATCCTCCCAAGTCATGACTGCCACTGTCGCTGACCCCACAACTCAGCTAACCTCCTCCTACTAGTCTCATGTTCTATCCCTTAGCAGACATGATGCAAATCCCACCTTTGTCCCCTCAGGGCAAAAACTTGTCCGCTAAGCATTCTCTATGTCATCGATCCAATGTCGGCTAGCGATGGGGTCCTTAGGCCCAAAGAACTCAGGAGCTCCACAGGCCTTGAACTCCCTGAATGGGGGAGTTCGGGCTCCTATATGACCCACAACAATATCAGCTCGAAGCAAACTAATCCTCTCATCCATCAGATCCATAATCCCCTCCTTAATAGTACCGAGCAATACAGGAGTAGGATCCAATATGCCGCGAATAAACTCAGCCAAAATAAACTCGCGTAGTCGCTCATCGATCGATTTTGTGCCTGAGCCAGAACCTGAACCTAATCTAGAGCCAGAACCTCCTCGAGTAATCATCACATTCCTCAAACTAAAACACAACATATAAATAATCAACATATGACTCAAGGGGATTTTCACTACAAAGTCCACCTTAGAGTTCTCAGGCCCATCATCGTCTCAGGTACATATCATGTGCTTCCAGTAGTACGGACCCAATACTACCTTTTGTTGGGTTTTGAGCATTCTAACACTCCTAAGGTGTACATGCAACCCTAGAAACCTTGGATCTATGTTTTACTATGATAAATGCAAAATTGATTCTCCAAGGTTCTTAACCTATCTAGCATACCATGGGAACTTTTAAACACAAATGATAGAAGAAGAACATACCTTTTTGTAGTTTGGATTCCTTGAGAACCTTATGAGCCTAGCACCTCAAGTGTGATACCTCAAATGTCTCACACAACACCAAATACACTTGGAATAACCTTGAGAGAAATAGAACACTTCTAAAATCGGATATGCCCTCTTGTTCTCACTCTAGTGCCAATTTTGGTTGCTCACGTATTCCTTTTATAGTGTGTCATAAGTAGGGCTACACCATGTAAAACCTAACTTGACATGGCTCTTCATTCCCATGATCCATGGGTTCAAAGACACCATGGAGCATCCTATGGGTTTTAGCCCAACTTGATAATCCATGGAGCACTAGACCACTATACAAGTATGAGTGATTTACACAATCAACCCATATATTTAATTAGTCTTCTTTTGATCACTTAATTAATTCCAAATTAATTCTTGATCAATACTAATTAAATAATATTATTAATATATTAGAACTTATAATATATTAATAAACCTTAAGTGTTATTTCTCTCATTTTAGTCTATCCAAATGCATGATGCCATGCAACCCAAATGGACCATGTTAATCAGGTCAAGTACATTCCAGAAATAGTTATGAACTTAGACACCTAATCTAACAGTCTCCCACTTGGATAAGTCTAATAACTATATTTGCAAGAATAACTTCAGGAAGCGATCAACAATCGTAGCTCTTTCAAGGTCTCGCGGAACTGAGATAATGATGATACGCCATTTAAGATAAGTGATCATATAATCCTCTATTCTAGATATCAGCCGGACAAATACATGAAACAATGTCTTACTTATTGTCCCAATAGTTTGTTTCTTGATTTCCGATTTGTTTGACATAGAACTTATTTGAACACATCAACTTAGTTTGACCAGGCCCGGTACATGGGTCAACACAAAATCATCGAGGGGCCCAAATATCGCTTCTAATCCAAGAAGGAACAGATAAAATTCGACTCATATGCTTGTTCTACTACTTGTTGAATCATACACAAAGGCACGTTTTATAACATCGACTGCGTTTACATACAATCAATGTATAACTAACTCATAGGCGACAAGTCATATCTATATGTTTGAAGACTTATATGATATTACCATCTCACGATCACTCAAGATAAATTCCATGAAGTGATACCAGTGAGAGTGGGTTGAATCCAATACTCATAACTTATGAGCACTCATGAATGTTGCAACAATCCTTGCTATGTCCCATACCTTGGACATCTACAATCCAGCTTCATGACAGTCTTGATTCATATCTACTTCCAACATATGACTGACTGTGGATGGTTTGAATAACTTAGTCATTCAGGAAGAGCGACTTAGTTATTCTGGAAGTCAAAACATGCAAAGTGAAACACAAGAATAATCGAATCCAATATGGTCTCAGAACTTATGAATATAAATAAAACATCTTTTATTTATCACCATATTGATTACCTATCATTCATTGCATACTATTTCAAACTATCAACTTTATACTTGAATTAAAAACAATAGTTGTCCCATGCTCCAAGCATGTACACTATGTTTTTCTAAACACTAGTCATGCCATACACCAAGTATGCACACTATGTTTTTCCAAACATTAGTTATGCCATACACCAAGTATGCTGTAGCACCCGGTTCCTGGTACGTAAATCTTAATTAAGTATTTCCCTTCTTTTAGCCTTGGACTCGACGAGTCATAGGTCCGACTCGCCGAGTGGATGCGGGACCCGGGACAAGTTTAAGTTGTAGACTCGGCGAGTCCATATCCTGGACTCGGCGAGTCACATCTGTTGGATGAAACCCTAAGTTTCAGGGGTTTGCACCCTATTTAAATGACTTAACTGCCCCAAGCCAGCCCCCATTCACCCTCAGAGCCCTGTATCTCTCTCTTGTCTTGCTTTCTTGTGAGTTTGAAGTGTTTTGTGGTGTATTGAAGTTTCTTTGAAGGAAAAGAAGAGGGAATCAAGAAGAGGAGAAGGAGGCCAAGCATCTCTGTGTCATTCCAACGTTTCCCCTAAGGTATAGCTCGTTTCCCCTTTGTTTTTAAGCTTATAGCTCCATAAAAGTCCTTTTGAGCCATTTCCAAGATTGTGTATGCTTGAGGGTTGGTAATAAGTCGATTGGCCTCTAGATTTAGGCAAGATTAAGCTCCAGGAGCTCAGATCTGTTAGCTTTACGGCCCCATGTTGCTTGTTCACCCTAGATCTACCCTTTTGAGGCATTTTGAGCCCTAAAATACATATTGGTGAATATCCACACGTAAAGTTGGAAACTTTACGTGTGATTCGTGTCCTAGAAGTCCAGATCTATGAATGGCATGGACTGGAATCGAGCAAATCTGTGTATTTAGTGGGTGCATGGCAACAACTCGGTGAGTCGTTCATGTGACTCGGCAAGTCTGTTCGCGAGTCTCCGAGTTTGTCCCCTTTTCGTAGTGTCGAGTGAGCAGTGAGTCACGGGGTGTGATTCAGTGAGTCGGAAGCTGAACTCATCTATGGAGGTACTCGGCGAGTCAATGCCCTGACTCGGCGAGTTCAAGGCAATCTCCTTAGATCAAGAACAGACTCGGCGAGTTGTTCATACAACCCGACGAGTCGCAGCATAGGTGTTCATCGGATGAAGATGAACTCGACGAGTTGTTCATACAACTCGGCGAGTAGGATGAAGGACTTGAATATCAGTTTAGAAGGAGAACTCGTCGAGTCGTCGCCTAACTCGACGAGTAGGAACGGGATCCAGGACAATCGTTTGGGTGGTGACTCGGCGAGTTGGAAAGCCAACTGAAAGTTGACTCTGACTTTGACTTAGGGCATGGTCAGGGGTAAAATGGTCATTTTACCCAAAGGTCAGTGAGCAGTGTTTGATTGAGTATGTTGTGGGAATTGCAGCCGGAGGATTTCCGAAGCAACAGCAGCAGCAACAGTAGGCAGTCAGTTCCCGATCAGATCAGCAGCTACTTCGAGGTGAGTTACCTTCTAGTAGCGGTGGGTCTACGGCCACAATGCCGGCCCACCAGTAGGAGTTGTATGTTAGATGATTGTCTTTGTGATATCATCTAGGTTTGCTACTACCTGATATGTTGTATGCTGGCATGATATGTATATGTGATAGTTGTAGAGTTCGGTTGTTAGGACCGAAGGGTAGGTCGGACACCCCAGATATGTCTGACAGTACGTGATGATATGATTGCATGCTGGCCTGTTATGTTATATGAGATAAAGGTAGTAAGAGGGGACTAGTCCCCGAAGATCGGTTGTTAGGACCGATGGGTAGTCAGCACCCCAGAATGGCTTGACATGGGTAGTCAGCACCCCAGAATGGCTTGACATGGGTAGTCAGCACCCCAGAATGGCTTGACACGGGTAGGACGACACCCCAGAACGGCCGTACCGGGTAGTCAGGCACCCCAGAATAGCCTGGCAGTAAGTATGTTATGTGTTTGTATGGTATGTGGTACGATGGGGGAACTCACTAAGCTTTGTGCTTACGGTTTTCAGTTTTGGTTTCAGGTACCTCCTCAGCTAGGGGAAAGGAGTCGGCGCAGTAGCAGCATGTCACACACACACTCTCCGGTTTCCGCATTTACGAGCTTCACTGGGATTTGTACTCTGATATTTTGATTGGGTGTATGAATTGGCTTTTAGACATGGTTCACTTTGTGTTATGGTTTGATCAAACAATGTTTTTAGTTATTAATATTTTCTAAAGTAATGATTTAAAACAAAATTTTTGGTCGTGAAAATTGGGTCGTTACAAGTTGGTATCAGAGCCCTGGTTTGAGGGATTCGGACACACCCTCGGGAGTGTCTGAACTCAAATCGAGGGATTAAAAGATTTTCTAAAAGAAAATGTTTTCTAAAATTGAGAAAAGAGTTTTGAGAAAGAACGAATTGTGTGATGTGCGCGACCGGCCGAGCTCAAGTAAGTATTCCCCAAAGTACCCATACAAGTTTATGTTATGTTTATCAGCTTTTGTAGCATGCTAGAATAGGACTAAAGATCTAGGAGTGATGCCTTATGTGCCTGCTTTATGTGTTTCAGTTGTGTGAGAACTGCATGCTAGATATTGAGTAGACAGTAAGTAGGATAGCCTGATTAGGTTATGCCTGGTAGTATGAGCTTAGCACTAAATGCTAGCTCATTCCTCACGAGGCGAACTACCCGACGCATGATTTGGAGTTGGGGGCGGTGGTTTTTGCCCTCAAGATTTGGCGGCATTACCTCTACGGGGTTCGATGTACCATCTACACGGACCACAAGAGTTTGAGGTACCTCATGGATCAGCCGAATCTGAACATGAGGCAGCGTCGATGGTTGGACGTGGTGAAGGATTATGATTGTGAGATCCTTTACCACCCGGGGAAGGCCAATGTGGTGTCCGATGAGCTTAGCCGCAAGGCGGCGCCGGTCAGGGACGTTTGCATGAGGATGACCGTGGTGACTCCCCTGTTGGAGCAGATTCGGGAGGCTCAACAGGAGGCTATCAAGGAGGAGCATCGGAAGAGAGAGCGTGTGGTGGGTCAGGTTTCCTCCTTTGATTATGATAGCCGAGGACTATTGACACTACACCGTAGGGTGTGGGTGCCGTATCACGGAGGCGTACGCCAGATTTTGATGGAGGAGGCGCACAAGTCCCGATTCTCTATTCATCCCGGGGCGACGAAGATGTATAGGGATCTTCGTCTAGACTATTGGTGGCCCTGCATGAAGCGGGATGTGGCATGGTACGTCGAGCGATGTTTGACCTGCAGGAAGGTCAAGGCCGAACATCAGAGACCGCATGGCAAGATGCAACCGTTGGATATTCCACTATGGAAATGGGAAGATATCACGATGGATTTTATCACGAAGCTTCCCAGGACCGCACGTGGAGTGGATTCGATTTGGGTCATTGTGGATAGATTGACCAAGAGTGCTCACTTTATCCCGATTCAGGAGAGCATATCGGCTGAGAAACTGGCCGACATCTATATCAGGGAGATTGTGGCACGGCATGGGGTGCCAGTATCGGTGATATCAGACAGGGATGTGCGTTTTACTTCCAGATTTTGGAAGAGATTCCATGACGAGTTGGGCACTCGTCTGCATTTTGGCACTGCCTTTCACCCGCAGACGGATGGTCAGAGCGAGCGGACCATCCAGACTCTGGAGGATATGCTGCGGGCGTGCGTGCTAGAATTCGGTGGTAGCTGGGATACCTATCTTCCCCTGGCCGAGTTCTCCTACAACAACAGCTATCACGCGAGTATCGACCGCCCTCCCTTCGAGATGTTGTACGGACGGAGGTGCAGGACCCCGATATGCTGGGGTGAAGTTGGCCAGAGGGTCATGGGGAGCACCGAAGTGGTGCTCAAGACGACCGAGAGGATCCAGCAGGTCCGGAGCAGGCTTCAGACTGCTCAGAGTCGGCAGAAAAGTTATGCCGACAAGCGTCGATCCGACTTGGAGTTCCGAGTCGGGGATATGGTTCTCCTGAAGGTGTCGCCTTGGAAAGGCGTCATTCGATTCAAAAAGCGGGGCAAGTTGGGCCCGCAATTCATCGGACCGTTCAGGGTCGTAGCCCGGGTGGGCAAGGTAGCGTATAGGTTGGATCTGCCATCCGAGCTTAGCCATATCCACAGCACTTTCCATGTTTCTCAGTTGCGGAAGTGCTTAGTGGACGATTCAGCAGTAGTGCCTTTGGAGGATATTCAGGTTGATGACAGCTTGAATTACATTGAGCGCCCAGTCGCAATCCTCGACAAGAAGTCGAAGGATTTGAGGAACAAGAGGGTGGAATTAGTGAAGGTGCAATGGCAGCACCGCAAGGGTTCGGAATGGACTTGGGAGCCGGTGGACGAGATGATGGAGCATTATCCCGAGCTGTTTCGGGATCGAGCAGCAGACTTCGAGGACGAAGTCTAAAATAAGTGGGGGAGATTTGTAGCACCCGGTTCCTGGTACGTAAATCTTAATTAAGTATTTCCCTTCTTTTAGCCTTGGACTCGGCAAGTCATAGGTCCGACTCGCCGAGTGGATGCGGGACCCGGGACAAGTTTAAGTTGTAGACTCGGCGAGTCCATATCCTGGACTCGGCGAGTCACAGCTGTTGGATGAAACCCTAAGTTTCAGGGGTTTGCACCCTATTTAAAGGACTTAACTGCCCCAAGCCAGCCCCCATTCACCCTCAGAGCCCTGTATCTCTCTCTTGTCTTGCTTTCTTGTGAGTTTGAAGTGTTTTGTGGTGTATTGAAGTTTCTTTGAAGGAAAAGAAGAGGGAATCAAGAAGAGGAGAAGGAGGCCAAGCATCTCTGTGTCATTCCAACGTTTCCCCTAAGGTATAGCTCATTTCCCCTCTGTTTTTAAGCTTATAGCTCCATAAAAGTCCTTTTTGAGCCATTTCCAAGATTGTGTATGCTTGAGGGTTGGTAATAAGTCGATTGGCCTCTAGATCTAGGCAAGATTGAGCTCCAGGAGCTCAGATCTGTTAGCTTTACGGCCCCATGTTGCTTGTTCACCCTAGATCTACCCTTTTGAGGCATTTTGAGCCCTAAAATCCATATTGGTGAATATCCACACGTAAAGTTGGAAACTTTACGTGTGATTCGTGTCCTAGAAGTCCAGATCTGTGAATGGCATGGACTGGAATCGAGCAAATCTGTCTATTTAGTGGGTGCATGGCAACGACTCGGCGAGTCGTTCATGTGACTCGGCGAGTCTGTTCGCGAGTCTCTGAGTTTGTCCCCTTTTCGTAGTGTCGAGTGAGCAGCGAGTCACGGGGTGTGACTCAGTGAGTCGGAAGCTGAACTCATCTATGGAGGTACTCGGCGAGTCAATGCCCTGACTCGGCGAGTTCAAGGCAATCTCCTTAGATCAAGAACAGACTCGGCGAGTTGCAGCATAGGTGTTCATCGGATGAAGATGAACTCGGCGAGTTGTTCATACAACTCGGTGAGTAGGATGAAGGACTTGAATATCAGTTTAGAAGGAGAACTCGTCGAGTCGTCGCCTAACTCGACGAGTAGGAACGGGATCCAGGACAATCGTTTGGGTGGTGACTCGGCGAGTTGGAAAGCCAACTGAAAGTTGACTCTGACTTTGACTTAGGGCATGGTCAGGGGTAAAATGGTCATTTTACCCAAAGGTCAGTGAGCAGTGTTTGATTGAGTATGTTGTGGGAATTGCAGCCGGAGGATTTCCGGAGCAACAGCAGCAGCAACAGTAGGCAGTCAGTTCCCGATCAGATCAGCAGCTACTTCGAGGTGAGTTACCTTCTAGTAGCGGTGGGTCTACGGCCACAATGCCGGCCCACCAGTAGGAGTTGTATGTTAGATGATTGTCTTTGTGATATCATCTAGGTTTGCTACTACCTGATATGTTGTATGCTGGCATGATATGTATATGTGATAGTTGTAGAGTTCGGTTGTTAGGACCGAAGGGTAGGTCGGACACCCCAGATATGTCTGACAGTACGTGATGATATGATTGCATGCTGGCCTGTTATGTTATATGAGATAAAGGTAGTAAGAGGAGACTAGTCCCCGAAGATCGGTTGTTAGGACCGATGGGTAGTCAGCACCCCAGAATGGCTTGACATGGGTAGTCAGCACCCCAGAATGGCTTGACACGGGTAGGACGGCACCCCAGAACGGCCGTACCGGGTAGTCAGGCACCCCAGAATAGCCTGGCAGTAAGTATGTTATGTGTTTGTATGGTATGTGGTACGATGGGGGAACTCACTAAGCTTTGTGCTTACGGTTTTCAGTTTTGGTTTCAGGTACCTCCTCAGCTAGGGGAAAGGAGTCGGCACGGTAGCAGCATGTCACACACACACTCTCCGGTTTCCGCATTTACGAGCTTCACTGGGATTTGTACTATGATATTTTGATTGGGTGTATGAATTGGCTTTTAGACATGGTTCACCTTGTGTTATGGTTTGATCAAACAATGTTTTTAGTTATTAATATTTTCTAAAGTAATGATTTAAAACAAAATTTTTGGTCGTGAAAATTGGGTCGTTACATATGCACACTAAGTTTTTCTATGATCTTTACTTTGTGAAATAGATCGATTGAACATAATTCTAGTGATACTCATTTCACAATCCCAAATCCTTACCGCAAATGCAAGAATTCCAAATTCCTTCCATTTACCTAAATCTGTTAGATTCTAAACTTATATGCATTGGTCCTCTTGTAATGATTATGCACAAAGTCACAAAGACTTGTCAACAGACATTACAGAGTATTCTAATGGAGATCAACTCCATGGAACCGAAGTCTCATATTCAAAGTTCATTGCCTTTGAACATTCTTCTTGCATTAAGTTTCCTAATATTACACAGATTTAATGAATTACTTCCACCTATGGGAAGATTTCCATATTCCCCTTTTGACTATTACTCTTGAACAAGAGTTGACTCTTTTCAGAATATGTCAATATAGTCCTTCCAAAATTAACACTATACTTTCAACTGTCCCTGAGCAACCAATCTTTGGTAAACCTTAGATTGTCCTCGACAATTACTTAATCAAATTAGTCGTATCTAGTTCTATTACTTTTTCCCTCTTAATGCTTTGGGCATTTGGAAAAATTTAGAACAGATGAATATTATAGCACACGCAATCGATCCTATATCCAAAGCATATGGGACACGATTCATAAAGACATGATACTAGACCAGTCTTTTGCTATAATATTTCTATTTCTATTTGCCAAGTTCTCATAATTCAGATTATGAAAAGGGATGACGTAATCATAATCGAATTTTAGAACGTAAATAATGGACCTATATATAGAATTTCCTTATGTTGAGCCATTCCAACATAAAATTCATATATATCCTTGACTAAAGATGATTAAAATCTCAATCTAAGCTTTTAGAATTGAAGTGAAGTATAATTTCCTCTCCCTTAATTATAGCAAAACAATTATTTCCCAATTGAAACCTTTTGTTTTCTATAATTAACATTGCTAACTTGCAACACTTATTATAATTATCATGTTCCCACTTGCATGATGATTATTAGCATGAAGATTATGCTCCCACTAGCTTTGACATGTACTCAGAAATCTACTGGACTTCTAGAAATCAATACTTTATTGACCTTCTTACCAAAGTTCATATTTCTGATACGAAATGCTTTGATAAAACTTTATCAAAATCATATACCTTTCCTTAGATAGCACACATGCATGCCTAAACAATTTCAGAACTACGAAAAAGGATGTTGTAATCATAGTCTCAATTGTTTAGACCTTTGTCATTTCTCACAAGTCCATGTTAGTGTGCCGCTTAACCACACACGCTCTACTAACGACTTTGAGAATGCAAATATCACAATTTCTATCTAGTTAAAATCTACTTAGTGAAAGCGTTTCCTCACCATCATTTTCCTGAATCAGAGAGAAACCTTATGACACTTAGATTTTCTGGTGTATGTGATCCTATCCATGTGAATTTGTCAAAACCATAATCACAAGACAATGTTAGTGACAAATTCAAACTCTTATGGATTGAACTTGTGCAGTCTTAACTTCTTGCCACCTGGCAGTAGAAGGGCCTGCCATTGCTTCCAAGTTGTTTATGCAACCAATTCAGAACTCTCAAAACTCATATGCAAAGCCAACTTTCACTGGAATGGGCACAGAAATAGGAATATGTCAACACGATAGGTTATAAACCTCAAGTCGTGTGCTAGTGATAAACTATAGGTTTTTGTTCTTGATTAGATCTAGAAGCTTTTTCAAGATCTTTAAGACTCCCACTGTCCTCTTGACATATAAGACTTACTTGCCAAATATTCAAGAGATAGTGCGGATTCCTTATCAAGACAAACACTTCACACAATTGGCCTTAGTTGGTCTTTGTTTTATCCAAAACATCACAACTTACCAATTTCAAATGTACAAGAGTAGGATACATTTTACTCTAACGTTTGACAAGTGTTATCAACCTTCTTTTAAGATATGTCACTCAATTTACAATCTTGTAGTATGACTCTAAGATTTGTTTTGGAACGAAGTATGACTCACCTTCTTGATTTAACCATTTCAACAATTCATGATTCCTCTTGTTATCCATAAGAATGGACTAAGATGTCCTTAGAGAACCAATTATGATATGGTTTCTTAATCATTAAGATGATCACTAAACATGATACTAAAGTACTCTCCCATCTTTTCAGATTTGAGAAACTTTTATACTTAAATTGGTAAGTATAACCATATTTACTAAACTTTAGTAAATCATGACGAATAATATTATCGATCTTTTGTGGTGGACTTGACCAGTGCACAAAAATGTGTACTCGATCCCCTTAGACCTTTACTTGACTCACATATAAATGTGAACAAGGAATTAGTCTTAATTTTTCAAAGCTGAAAGTTCTCATTCATCATACTATACAACTTGCATGATTCCAAGTTTCGGTCCAATTGAAACCTTGGGTGATGAGAATCTTTCCTTATTTGATAAATTTAGACACTACCACAAATAAAAGAATCAAATTCACATTTCCATTATTGCTAGAAACATATAAACACCAATTTTCCATAAAGCCATTGCAAGGAGATATAAACTAAAATAAAATCAAAATTTTATTTATTTATAAAATGCGGAAAAACTTTTTCCTTACAATGCAGCTTTAAATGAAAACTATGCTATTACATATTTCCTATCAATCTATCATAAATCCTAAGTAGTAGCTCAAGGGTCCGATCTTCGAACCATGCGATTGAAATCCATCTTCGCGATCAGATTCAACATACTCTTTCTTTAAGTGTCCTTCCCTTTGCTTGATTCCTGCCAAACACCAAAATGTAACCGAGTCACATTTTGTATTAAGAATCATCAACAAGGAACTTAACAGAGTTAGATAGTTGACTTACCTAAAGCAGAATCAAACTTAATGACTAGACCTTCTCTCAAATCTTTCAGGTAGTTAGGGCAGCTTTGCAACCAATGCCCCTTCCTTTTTGGAAATAGAACCATATGAACCCTTTGGGAATGGTACACATGACTATCTCAGACTTAGCCTTTATCTTTACCATCTAGTCAACCGAGTTGACTATGGCCGATCCCTTTCCATTGGGAAGAGAAAGCTTTCTGGATTTCCAATGTCAATGTCCATGGTAGTTTGGGAAATTGATCTACTAATAAAATTTGCTTTACCAGAGCTCCAAATCATTTCTAATTCAGCAGCACCAAGCAAATAGATAAGATCATTAAGGGTCATGTCATAGTCTATTACACAGTAGTCCCAAAGGACACTCACTATGTGACTTAGAAAGTGATTGAACAATCAACTTTCTCAAGACTTTGACACCTAACTCTCCCGACTTGTCAATATGTGACTTCATCTTCAAGAGGTGATCACACATATACCTTGCTTGCCAATAGGTCTTGAGTGAACTTGAACTTGTGGGTATAGGGATAATAATTGGAGGAGGTGGAGGAATTGAAGTATGATTTCCATGATCCAGTCACGGGACATCATCTTCATTAGGAAGGCTTGTTCCAAGAGTTTTGGGAAGATCATAATTGTCTGAACCAGACATCTTTTGGGAGATATTCAAGATAGTTGATTAAAAGTCCTTAATATAACACCTAATATGAAATATTAAGGCTAGGACCAAACACACTATTTTATAACTTGGAAGAGGGGTGACGTAGTCCAAGCTATAGAATATTTTAAGGTAGGCGAATGACGATTCACCAATTTCCACCATGAAAAATGAAATAAATTATTAGGTTTTAATTGGTTTTGAAACTCCTAGATCTTTTGAGATTCATTGAACTTTCAATGGCATGTTTTAATCTCGAATGTACCCTTCAGGTTTTGTGATTGGGATGCCGAGGATCACAAAACAAGGTGTGAAGTAACCATGCAAATTACTTGGTACCCTTAATGCATTACCCCTCAATCGATGTGTTGGTTAACCACACGCGCTCCATTGATACTATGATAAACATTAAGTTACCCTTTTCCTATCTTGTTAAGTCCAGCTAGTGTGCTGGTTAACCACACGCGCTCCACTAACCGACTTAAGCAAAGTGCAAAGTGTAATTTCATGGGTTAGCACCTTATTCAAATTTTCCTAAAGTAACTAAGATTGGGAATTATAAAAACATTTAGTTACTTTATATTCATCATTAATACTTTTAATGAAGATTTTAAGTCCTTGTTTTACCCGTTCGGCTAACGACCCTCCACCGATCAAGGAAGCAGTGGGTGAGAGTGGACACCCATTAAGCTGACATTTTATAGGCAACAACCTTATACCCCCTTATAGATCGGCTTCGTAAATGAGTCCTACTAATGGTAAAACGACTTATTCTTATACATATATAATTATTATTAAACTATAATATTATAAAGTATAAGGGTTGAATTTTAACTTTTAAAATTCTAGGGATTGGAACTAAAGTTTTTAAAGTGACTTTACATGTTCCAAAACTTGAGGGAAAGCTTTGTAACTTTCAAGACTTTTCATTTTTCATAACTTATGAGTTAAATGGTTTAATAAAATGAGAGCCTTTTCATTTTATGTAACCTATGTGTTTCTTTAATGGACTTTAAAAGAATGACTTTTGGTAATCCATAACTTGAGGAAAATTTATGGATTCCATTAAAACACATAATGATCAAGAACTAAACTAACAAGAAGTTACAAATAATTCCTATGATCTTCTAAACTTAAAAATTCATGAACATGCATATCAACAATTTCAAGAATCATAAAATTAACCATATAAAACTTGAAATTTTGATAATAGCTATTAAAAATGGATTAGCATAACCATTACACCATCTAAAAAAAGTTTTATAAGACCAAAACAGTTTAGGGTAATCTTTCTAGTCCATTTCTAGCAGCAAAACTTGAAAATCTGCATTATGGGGCTCCTACTCGTCGAGTGCATGAACCTACTCGACGAGTAGGATGAGTTTACTCATGGACTCGTCGAGTCCCCCCATGGAATCGGCGAGTTCATGCTGCAGAGTGCAGAAAAACTGAGTTTTTTCACAATTTTTCATCAAGTATCAAACAAACAAGCCTAGGCTCTGATACCACTATTGAGTTTTGAGCATTCTAACACTCCTAAGGTGTACATGCAACCCTAGAAACCTTGGATCTATGTTTTACTATGATACATGAAAAATTGATTCTCCAAGGTTCTTAACCTATCTAGCATACCATGGGAACTTTTAAACACAAATGCTAGAAGAAGAACATACCTTTTTGTAGTTTGGATTCCTTGGGAACCTTGTAAGCCTAGCACCTCAAGTGTGATGCCTCAAATGTCTCACATAACACCAAATACACTTGGAATCACCTTGAGAGAAATATAACACTTCTAAAATCGGCTATGCTCTCTTGTTCTCACTCTGGTGGCGATTTTGGTTACTCATATATTCCTTTTATAGTGTGTCATAAGTAGGGCTACACCATGTAAACCCTAACTTGACATGGTTCTTTATTTCCATGATCCATGGGTTCAAAGACACCATGGAGCATCCTATGGGTTTTAGCCCAACTTGATAATCCATGGAGCACTAGCCCACTATACAAGTATGGGTGATTTACACAATCAACCCATATATTTAATTAGTCTTCTTTTGATCACTTAATTAATTCCAAATTAATTCTTGATCAATACTAATTAAATAATATTATTAATATATTAGAACTTATAATATATTAATAAACCTTAAGTGTTATTTCTCTCATTTTAGTCTATCCAAATGCATGATGCCATGCAACCCAAATGGACCATGCTAATCGGGTCAAGTACATTCCAGAAATAGTTATGAACTTAGACACCTAATCCAACACCTTTCACACCTACCTATACCTTCCTCAAGAGCATGCATGATTCCTCCAAGTCATCATACTAATCATGCAAAAATCCTATGCTCAACAACATACATATCCTAGACTCTCCTAGGAAATCTCAACTCTCACCCCTTGCAATACTAAGAACCTCAAGCAACACCTCTGGTTGCCTTATGCATGCAAATTATACACACAAAGAATCACATAGACTGTCAATTGATGGATCTACCCTAAGTCCACAACCAAACAAGGAACATGAAATGAGGTCGAATCGATCATTCTAGGGCTATATAATCCTAGTAGTATACAAATTTAAAAGCATACACTTAGCAATTAACTGAGTCGATATCAATTACATGTAATACATAACAACAAATTCCTCTAGGCTATAAGGCATCACAAAAATTAGACAATTCTATCATATGATTCCTAAAGATATCCTTAGCCCTAATCTAACATGCAATTCTCATCTCAAGCATATGTTGGATTAGTGTCTAAGTCCATAATTATTTTGGTATGTACTTGACCCGATGGTGCATGGTCCTTTTGGGTTGCCTTCACCAAAGCAACTTGATAGGATGAATTATGGAGAGAAAGGATTAAATATGATTTATTAATATATTATGGGAATAATATATTAAAGGAGAAATCATATTGTTTAATTAATATTAGTCAAGAATTAATTGGTAATTAGTTTTGTGACTAAAAGAGATTAATTAAACTTAAGGGATTGGAATTGTAATTATAAGATAATTGCAATTTGGGCCATGGATTGCCTTATATTATAAGGTGGACGAATTCTATGGGGAAAGCCCATATGAAATCGTCCAAGGCCTTAAGGAAAGGGCTCCATGGGTTGCTTAGGGCTTAAGCATCCAAATTAGGGTTTCCTTGTTAGATAACCCTAATTGCCTCCTATATAAAGAGATCCCTTATGACCAAAAACGTGGACAAGACTTCTCCTAGGGTTTCACACGTTTTAGGGCAGCCTCCATCCTCTCTCCTCTTCATCCTCTTGCTTATGGTGTTTGTGAACCATTAGAGGAGTGACACTTGTGACTCTAAGCCTTCCAAAGTCAATACAAGGAGATTTGGGATTGTTATTGCTACATAACAATCAAGGTAACATTATAAACCTATTCTTATGTTGATATGATTACTTGTATGCTAGAATTAGGGTTTATAGTCTTGGATAACTTGCATGTACAATAGAGAAACCTAGATCCAAGCATTAGGGTTTGTATGAGCACATAGGATGTTCTTAGGTCCAAAACCCATCAGTGGATTCAGAGACTAGCCTGGTTTCTATTGTATTGATGCTTGATATGTTTGAAAAATTCGATTTTTTGGTTTCTGCAGGCTGGACTCGCCGAGTCCATAGTTGAACTCGCCGAGTCCATGCAGACTCGACGAGTCCAAGCTTGACTCGATGAGTCAACTCGTCAGATGGAGCATATCTCGGGATTTCTTGCTAATTTTGCTTTGGGATAGTTACCTTATCATATTAGATCAATATAAATCCGATTTTATGATATATTTGACTATATTCTTGATCTAATTGAAGATTTTTATCAATTAATAAGATAATTGTTTCCTTATGTGATAATTGATTAATTATTTTGACTAAATTGATAAATTGTTTTGCAAGAAATCATTAAATAAATCAAATATGGATAATTATGTGATTAAATGTTAATTTAGATTATTTGTTATTTGATCCTTGTTGTTATGAAAAGTTTCATATTTTCCCCTTTAGGTTTTATAGTTTAAATTTGAACCCAAAAAGTTTTGTTGTTTTGAAATTTAAATAGTTGAAACCCTAATGTTTTGAAAAAGGTTTCAAAACTTGCCCTCAAGTTTTGGAATTTAAATTTTGATTAATTGTTTAATTTTGATGTATATTTAAATTCTAAACCCTAATGTTTTGAAATGTTTCAAAACTTGCCTTCAAGTTTTGGAATTTAAAAGTTGATTAAAAAGTTTAATTAGGAATGTTAAATTCTAAAACCCTAGTATTGTTTTGAAAAGTTCAAATCACACCCTTATGGTTTTATTAATTAATTAAGGTGTATAATTAAAAGAGGTTTAATAAATCCATAAAAGTTTCGGTTTACAATTTAATTGAATTAAAAGTATAATTGTTAAATTTGACCACCTAATATTTTAAAAGTGTAAAATACTCCCTATACTATATATAACATTAAAAGTCTATATATATATATATATATATATATATATATATATATATATATATATATATATATATATATATATATATATATATGAGTAAAAGTCAGTCTTACCGTTAGTATGCCTCATTCACGAAGCTGGTCTATAAGGGGTGTTTAAGGAAATTACCTATAAAATGGCGATTGAATGGGTATCCACTCTTACCCACCGCACTCTTGACTAGTGGAGGGTCGTTAGCCGAATGGGTAGGATAGGACGGAACCTTCCATTATAAGTATAATGAATTACTAAAGTAACTAAATGTTTTTCAAATTCCGAATCTTAGTTACTTAGGCAAAAGTGAATTGATGCAATTCCATGAAATTACACTTTGTGCCCTTGCGAAGACGTTAGTGGAGCGTGTGTGGTTTACCGACACACTAAATGGTTCTAAGCAAAGGTAGCAAAGGGTGACTCAATGTTTGTCATAGTTCGGTGGAACGTGTGTGGTTTACCGGCACATCGAATAGGTGACTGTAACATGTGAGGGCACCATGTAAGTTTGCATGGTTATTCACACCCGCTTTGTGATCCTCGGCATCCCAGTCACAAACAAGAGGGGCATATCGAGATTTAAACATGCCATTGAAATGTTCAATGAATCTCATAGGATCTAGAAGTTTTCATAGATTTAAAACTTAAATTTCTTTTTCGTTTTTCATGGTGGAAATTAGTGAATCGTCATTCACTTACCTTCAAATGTTCTACAATTTGGGTTACGGCATCCCTCTCCCGAGTTGTAGAATATTGTGTTGGGTCCTAGCCTTAGTATCTCATTTAGGTGATTTACTAAGGACTCAATCAATCAACTAACTTGAATTTGTTTTCTCCCGTTTTGTAGATGTCAAAGTTCGACAACTATGGTCTTCCCAAATCCCGTGGAACGAGCATTCCACATGAAGATGATATTCCACGATTCGATCGAGGAACAAGAAATCATACTTCATTTCCTCCACCTCCTCCAATTATTCTCCCTAACCCACAAGTTCAAAGGCTTGAAAAGTTCAAGATCACTCAAGCCCTTTTGGCAAGTAAACATAAAGAAGGAAAGTCGGTGTGTGCACACGTCCTAGGGATGAAATCACACATTGATAGGTGAAGAATGTTGGGATCCGTCGTCTGTGAGGAAATGGCTGTTGATTGGGTTCTTCAGTCACTTCCTAACTCATATAGTGAGTTTGTAAGAGAGTACTATATGATGAACCGCGACGTGACCCTTATAGATCTCACCTATATGCTTATTGCTACTGAATCATCAATGGTTTGGCGCAATAGAAAAGCAAAGTTGATTGGTGAATCTGCCTTCAAGACCTCTATGGATATAGACAATGGCAACGAAAGACATGCTATGATCGAATCATAAGAGAAAGGCAATGTCTGAAGTAGTTCCATGTCATGTTCCAAAAGAGTCAATTTGCTTTTATTGCCAAGAGAAAGGGCATTGGAGACGAAGCTGCCCCATTTACCTAAGAGATCTAAGAGATGGGAGAGTCAAAACGTATGGCTCTAATATAGGTAAAATCCATTAACTAACTCTTTTAAGCTTCTATTCTAGATTCTTAATACATAATGTGATAAGATTACAATTGATGTTTTGTAGGATCGAAGAAAAGAAAGGAAGCTTAAAGGAAGAAGTGAGCAGAATCTAACCGTGAAGGAATGGATTTCGATCGCATTTCTCGAAGATTAGATTCTTGAGCTACTACTTAGAGTTAGAATTAGTTTGCTAAGAAAGATGTATTAGCATAGTTTTTCAATGAATTGCATTGTAAGGACAAATTTTTTCCGCAATAAATAAATTTTGATTTTATATTATCCTTACAATGGCGTGTATGAAAAATTGATGTTAAAATGTTTCTATTATTAGCAATAATGGATTTGGTTCTTATTATGTTATTTATGGAAAGTTGAGAATTTACGAAATAGGGAGAGTTTCTCATCGCCCAAGTTTCAATTGGACAGAAACTTGGAATCATGCAACTTGGTTGCACGATGAATGAGAAATTTCATATTTTGGAAATTAGATTAATTCATTGACAAAGTGTCAAGTGAAGAACTAGGAGATCGAGCACACAAAGTTATGTGTTGATCAAGTCCACCATAAGAGTAACAAAGACATTCGTCATGATTTACTAAAGGTTTAGTAAATGTGATTATACTTACAAGATTAAGTGTAATTCTAGATTGATTGAAAAAGGTTTAAATCAATAGTAGAACAAATAAGAAGAATCAAGTAGGCAGAAAGATAAAAGTTTCTCCATTCTAAGAAGAAGGGAGAGTACCTTTTATGCTTTATGATGGGTCTTAATGATTAAGAAGCATATCTCAATTGATCCTCTAAGTGAGTCTTAGTACAATTGTATGTTTAAGAAGAGGAATCAAGAATTGAAGAAATGGTTAAATCAAGAAGTCAATCATACTTCGTTCCAAAAACAAGTCTTAGAGTTAAGATTGTGAAATTGAGTGATAAGTATTAAGAAGGTTTATAACATTCACCAAATGTGGAAAGTTGTGATGTCTTGGATAAGACAAAGACCAACTAGGACCAATTTATGAAGTGTTTGATAAAAACTACACTAACTCTTGAATATTTGTTTGTCAAGAAATGGTTATTGACAAGAGGATCTTATATGTCAAGGAGTCAGTGGGAGTCTTAATGGTCTTGAAAAGTTTCAAGAACAAATCAAATAGACCTTATCGATCATCACTAGCACACGAGTTGAGGTTTACAACCTATCGTGTTGACATTATTTTGTTTCCGTGCCATTCCAATTTAGTTAATTATGCATGTGAGTTCTATGAGTTCTCATTTTGAACGCATAAAAGGCAAGGCACCTTAATCAATGAAAGTTACATTGATAGGAAAGGGTGAGCTGCTTAGCTACTTGGAAGACGTGGTGGGCAGCTGTGCTACCATAAGGCAAGAAATCGAGATTAAGAAAGTTCGATCCATATGAGTATGAATTTGTCGTAAACTTCGGTTTTGACAAATTCACATGGATAGGAACAAGTACACCGTTTAAATCTAAGTGTCATAAGATTTCCTCCTTCATGAAAATGATTGTGAGGAAATGCTTTCACTAAGAAAGATTTTAAGAAGATAGTGATTGTAAAATTGCATTCTCGAATTCGATTATGGTTACGGTATCCCTTTCCATAATTTGAATTGTGAGGTTTGGCAATTAGTCTTAATTGTTTAGACACACATATGAAATATCTAAGGCAAAGGTGTATAAGAGGCCTTGATAAAAGATTATCAAAGCATTAAGTATTAGAAACATGAATTTAAGAAATTCAATAAGTATTGTTTTTCTAAAAGTTTAGCTGTTTCTGAATACATGTCGAAGCTAGTGGGAGCATAAGTGTTATGTTTATAATAATCATCATGATAGTGGGAGCATAAAAGTTATGATTGTATGATTATTAAGGCACGTATTGCAAGTTGGCAATATTAATTATAGAAAACAAGAGTTATACCTTGCAAAGTCGTAAGGGTTGTAAAGTTGTTTTGCTATAATTAAGGGAGAGAATATTATGCTTCATTTCAAATCTAAAGGATTAGGTTGAGAAATGTTAATAAATTTAGTCAAGGGTACATAGTGTGTTCGTAAAATTTCGATTATGATTACGGCATTCCTCTTCACAATTCGAATTTTGAGAACATAGCAAATAAAACATTATGCGTCGTGTCCCATACACTTCGGGTATAGGATCGATTGCAAATGCTTTAATGTTTGACCATTCTAAAATTTTCCAAATGTCGAGCGCATTTAGAGGGAAAAGGGACTAGAATTGGTTTTGTCTAAAATAATTAAACAACTATCAAAGGGCAATCCAAAGTTTGACGAGGATTGGTCGCTTGTGAGTAGTTGGAAGCATGGTATTGAATGGACCATATCGACTTATTATGAATAGAAAAGATTCTATTAAGAATGAGTTGTCATATGGAAAATATGGAAATGTTTCCATATTGGATGGTGTAACGACCCAAAAATCACGACTAAACATTTCTTTTAAAACATTACTAAAATCATATTTATAAAAATCGCATCATAAGTCATAACATAATTTCTAGAGTATTAAATCAAAACATAACATCATTATCAGAGTCAAACGTTCCCAGGCTAACTGACTATGGTGTGTGCACTGCAATCTTCCCGAGCTCCTCTTTTGAAAACCGGGTACCTGAAACCAAAACTGAAAACCGTAAGCACGAAGCTTAGTGAGCTCCCCCAATCTACCACATACCACACAATAACATATAAAGCACATACTAGGCCTTGCCCGCTGCATCGGACCGAAGTCCGGACTAACTGGGGCCTTGCCCCCTACATCGGACCGAAGTCCGAAGCTGACTGGGACCTTGTCCCCTACATCAGACCGAAGTCCGAAGCTGACTGGGACCTTGTCCCCTACATCGGACCGAAGTCTGAAGCTGACTGGGACCTTGTCCCCTACATCGGACCGATGTCCGAAGCTGACTGGGACCTTGTCCCCTACATCAGACCGAAGTCCGAAGCTGACTGAACATAGCATAAACATATCAACTAGCATAAACACATAAATCCTGTCTGAGCCACGAAGGCATTAAACATACTAACTACTACATCGGACCGAAGTCCAAAGTTGATTGGGACCTTGTCCCCTACATCGGACCGAAGTCCGAAGCTGACTGAACATATCATAAACATATCTACTAGCATGAACACACATAAATCCTATCTGAGCCACGAAGGCATCAAACATGCTAACTACTGCATCGGATCAAAATCCGGATACTACTGCTAGCTAAACGGGCCGGCATTGTGGCCTTAGACCCGTTCCTACTGGAAGAAAACTCACCTGAAGTGCTGAGCTCTGCTGATAAACCTTTGGCTGCTACTCGACAATCTCCTGAACCGTTGTTCCTCTAGCTCTCCGAGTTGTCAATATCCATATAACACTTAGTCCAACTGACCTCCAAAGGTCAACTAGGTCAACTCTGGTCAAGGTCAAAATCCTGGTCAAAGTCAACCTTCCAGGTCAACCCTACTCGCCGAGTCCTCATAATGACTCGCCGAGTTCATATGCTCAGGGTCTTTCTATTCGCGACTCGACTCGCCGAGTCAGTCTATGACTCGCCGAGTCCAACCAGTTCCAAGTCCTGTCCTGACCAACTCGCTGAGTCACCACCCGACTCACTGATTCTAGTCTCACTCGAAAGGTTTGGGGTTTCGCGACCTGACTCGCCGAGTCCACAAATAGACTCACCGAGTCCAAGGCAATCTTCAACCAACTCGTCGAGTTGTTCATCCAACTCGCCGAGTTCATGCCTAACTTCATCCGACTCGACGAGCTGTTCATCCCACTCGTCGAGTTCCTCCTCATCTTCAAGCTACTCGCCGAGTCCACTCGAAGGACTCGCCGAGTCTATCCAGTCCTTAACCCATGCAGTGGCTTTTCGAGCCAAACAGGGCTTCCAACTCATAGATCCATACTTCTAAGGCCTATCCCCCACGTAAAGTGGCAAACTTTACGTGTAGATCAAGAGATCTAGGCTCAAAACACATTCAAACTAGGGTTTATGGCAAACATACTTCTTCAACTTACCAAGGGCTGATACTTTAGGGGATTCTAGACCAAAACAAGCATGGATCTGAGGTAGCAACCTCAGATCTGGACCTCTAACTCGAAGTGGTTACTTATCATGCCAAAAATGTCCAAAACTCACACATGAGAATAGATCTAGGTGCAAAGGGATTCCAAGCAACAACTTATTACCTCCAATTGGTCTGAAATGTCTTCTCAATCCCGGATCTACAGTCCCTTCTTGCACCTCCAAGGCCTTTCTTCCTTTTCCAAGCTTTAGTGCACTCTTCAAGGCAAGATCTAGCTCAAAAACGGATATGGTGGCTAGGGTTTGGTGTTCTGGGGTAGAGAGGCAGTAAAGGAACCCTAGGGAGGAGAATGAGACGTTTAAATAGGCTCCAAGTCCCGGATTTAGGGTTTTCCTTGCTCAGACCAGACTCGCCGAGTCACCTTGGCCGACTCGCCGAGTCGGTCGCTTATACCTCAACCTGAATCCCGCTCGGACTCGCCGAGTCCCTCCATGGACTCGCCGAGTCTCCCCTTAAAATTGAGGTCTTCTTTCTTTTCTTGATTTTCCAAACTTTGGGGTGTTACAGATGGACCATATCGACTTTATTACGAATAGATAAGATTCTATTAAGAATGAGTTGTCATATGGAAAATATGGAAACGTGTCTGTATTGGGAATTAAATATTGAAATGTAACGACCAAAATTTCAAAGCAATTAAAACTTTTCAAAACCACCCATTTTAATAATGTTGTTACAAAAAGGTTTTCAATACATTATTTAACAGAGTATTTTTCCCAGGTTCAAATCATAAAACACCAACGCGGGGAACGGTACGATCACACCTTTGCCTTGCCACAGACTCCTGAGAACCTGAAAACATAAAACCACAACTGTAAGCCTGAAAGCTTAGTGAGATACCCCCAAAATACCAACCACATATACGCCCTTCCAGGCCACGACCTTCCGGTCCAAAACATATCGCCTTCCGGCCCATAACATATTGCCTTCCGGCCCATAACACATCGCCTTCCGGCCCATAACATAAAATGCCCACATAACATAACAGATCATAGAACAGCCATTCATATCGGGTCAAACCCCAGACCAAGCAACTGTGCACATAACATATAATCATCAACAGATCACATAACATATCATTACCCTAAACAAGATACCGGCCTAACCGGTCACTAGCATAACATCGCCCAACGAATCAATCAACATACTAATTACACACATACGCCTTTCAAGGCCATGACCTTTCGGTCCACATCGCAATGCCTTCCGGCCCACAACATATAATGCCTTCCGGCCCACAACATATAATGCCTTCCGGCCCATAACGTAATATCATAACAACAGACACTACCCGGATTTCCATCCGATAAAGGGTCGGCCCTGGTGCCTTAAACCCTATTGGTATAGTGAGGATAACTCACCTCGCGATTGCCGACACTCTGAACCGAAGAAGCAGACTCTCGAATCACCAACTCACCGCAAATCCCGAACTAACCATCATCACAAAATAAACATAGGGTCAATCATACTTTCACTTATCGGGCCAAGACCAAAGTCCCAATCTCATACAAAATCCCACATTGGCCCAATTTACCAAATTGGCCCCACCTCACCAAATGAGCCTAGATCCAATATTCATAATATTAATTGGACCCAAAATACTCTATTCATAATTTCCAGACTTGGCCCAAACACCACAACCCACAAATGGCCCAACACAAAGGCCCAAAAAGGAAGTCCACAGGAGGAGTACGCGGGGCGTACTCTCCTTGGTACGCGGGGCGTACTGCATTGATTCGCAAAGGACAATCGGGGTACCGGCCCGTTACGCGGGGCGTAACTGCCAAAACTATTAAGTCCTTCTTACAGCTTAATGGCTTAAGCTCTTAAGCCCAACCTACAGATCCATGTGCCAAATATGATTAGAAATCATAAAGTCTCAGGCTTTATCACTGGGGACGTCCTTAAGCTCTTAACACAAGGTCTTAATCCATTAAGACCCACATAACTCATACATGGAATAGCTACAGCCCTTGGGACCTCATTTTTATCACTCAAGACCTCTCCAAAGGTTTGAAAGGACAGATACACTTGACCAAATCGGACTATGCAACAAGATGAAGACTTTTGGGACAAGAATGATAACAAAGCTTCAAAATACATAGATCTATGCAATATGAGGGTCAAGCAAGAAGCTTTATACCTTAAACCAGCTCCAAAGGGTGGTATTTCTTCAGATCCACAAGTTCCACACGTTCTTCTTCTTCTTTGACAACTTCCCTTTTCTCCTTCAAGCCCTTCTTTTGCCAATACAAGCTTCTCAAGGTCAAACACACTCAAATATGGAGGGAATACGAGATTAGGGTTTCTCTGAGGTTGAAGATAAGTGTAAGGAGGCTGAGGGATGAACCACATGTTCCTTATATAGCGGCTGACCCTAAAAATAGGGTTTGGGGTTTCTGAGAGTACGCTGGGCGTACCTCCCTGGTACGCTGGGCGTACTCACCCGGCTACCCGAAACCATTCGACCCATTACGATGGGCGTACCCAGCCACCTCTCAAAATCAGAATCATGCATGCATGCCATTCATGCATGGGACCATCTATTTCTCATTACACAAAAGGGCTATGAACAATGTTCAACTTCAAAACACCTCAACTCCTCTAATCTAAACCCGCTTCCAAATAACTTCACATTCATGCGAGGGAAACGAGAAGCCCAATACCACTAACACATAAACCCGTCCGAAACCTTCTCGGATGAAGCTCATTTCTCGAAAGGGACCAGAATTACCCTTCCTCTTAAATCTCAGGGACTTATAATTGAACACTCGAAGAACGGGGTGTTACAATTCTCCCCTACTTAAATTAGGCTTCGTCCTTGAAGCCTGCAGCAACTCTAATTCTGAACTTCCCCTGCAATGCACTAGTTGGCACTAACCAAACCAGGTCCCTCAAGGTACAACCATCGACACCCGAAACTCACTTCCTCCTTTCTTGCGGTGTTCTGACCACCGTCTTAAGCCGGGCACCGACTGTACCCTCTAATAATCACACTCAACAACCGAGAATTACCCAAGAAGCATCACTGCCCCAAATCCCAACAATCACTCGACCCATAAGGGTTAGAAAACCATGAACCATTGAATCCCCGATCCGAATCCCACTCTATCCATTCCGCGACGACGGAAAGACCCATTCTCGCTCTCAGAGCAACTCTCACTAGTTCCCCTCTTGCAACTGCATACATATGCTGAACTAGCTCTAACACCCTCAGGTTTGGAAAAACTTGACACACTGATAATATCCTCAAACATCCCCCAGAATAAACCACTAATACATACCCCATACCCTGATCAGAATCACACTGAGAGTCCAAGACTCTCTCCCTACATCCCTTCTGAGCCTCATGGCTCTACACTTGCGAAATTCCCTCCGCAACCTCCGCAGACATCCCAACCCGGATGAGCTCTTATTCCACTGCTGCAAACACGCTGCTCAAAAACCATACTCGAAGTACTCTAGTCATAACTCTGCTCTACCACTTTCACTTCCGGGAACTTGCACTCTCTCTCGGAGTTACACGCCTCTTACCTCTTTCTCTTCCTTTACCAAGGAATCCACCCGGCCACAATGTCACTTCGACAAATGCCACGGTGCTTGCCCGACGCTACACCACCCTTAGCGTGTCCGCTATCCATCCAACACACTTACTCTGACTCTCCTCGCAGGGACTCTCAAGCCCATGCACTACCTCAACTAAACAAGATCACTACCCGGGGCCAGACCTTCCAATGCAATCACACTGCAACATACACAATCCGCAATCTCAAACTGATCCAATAATACCAGCAGAGTCTCCAGCATGACTGGACCGACTCACATAACACATATTAGCCACTCGAGGCTATATCTCTGTGGGTCCGTACACCCAAACTCTGTGAACCCTCAGGTTCTAACTCTGGGAACCTTCCGGTTCCAACTCTATAAACATGCACAACATAAATCCCATAGAATTAATGCAGTACAACAAATCACGTACATAAAGCATACAAATACTCTGATCACATAACCCCCGATTACCTACTCAAACTTGATCCCGGCCTGCTTCCAGGCCTCCACAATCAAATGCCCTAGGTCTGTATCCCGCCCCGCATGCCCGACACACGCTCCTATCAGCCTATACTCTGGGCTGACAGAACACTGCTGAATCCCAACAGCTAAGCACCCTCAAATACTCATCGATCTCCCGAAGAATTCTCTAATTCTCCCCCACTTAAAGCACTGACTAACAACCACCGGTCGCCATTAACGACCTTCCAGAACAACCCCGCAGAAAGAGAACACTTACACTCTGACTGCTTCCCACAAGCATAAGCAACCCTCAGTAAAACACATCTCCTCACTGATCAATCTGCTCAAAAGAATCCGATCTTCCAATTATCCACTCCACGACTGCAGATGCTACCTGAAATTCAACCCAATGCCGCATCTCCACTAATAACCCTCACAAATGATAACCAACGGAATTCCCAAAACAATAACCCATAACCAATCCATAACCATGCCAAACCCGCGAAACAACGAATACCGCATCGAAAACCATACAAAGATACCAGCACAACAATACCCACAATAATCGCAAGATAACAAGGCATCAAGAAAGAAACATACCCGCAGCTGCCTCCGGCACTGCTCCGACCTCCTCTGCCGCAAGCTGATAAGCACGACCCTGAGCCCTTGGGGGCTCCGCTCCATCCTGACCTCCACCTGAAATCCTCAAAGTGGCCGGTGCTGGAGCCTGCACCGGTCCTGCAGAAAGCTGTGGACAGTTGACCCTCAAATGTCCAACCTGACGACAATGATAACAAATCCTCAAATCCCGAATCGGCACTGACTGCCGACAATCCCACGCATAGTGCCCCTCCTTTCCGCACTTGCGGCATGCACCACCGGACCAACAAACTCCGGTGTGACCCCTCCCACACTTCCCACAAGTGTGGCCGCTCCGATCCCCAACTCTAACATCAACGGTCCTGGACCGTTTCGGCGCCGACTGCGACTGCATCGGAGCCTGCCTCAGCTCACGCAACTGCAACTCAACCTCTAACTCACGCCACCTGGCGGCCTCCTGCAACTCCAACAAGGTCTCGTACCTGTGCGCAGACACAAACTGTCTGATATCCCCCTTGAGCATACTCAGATATCGGGACATCTGAGCCTGCTCCGAAGCGAACTCAGGGCAAAACATCGCCCTCTCAGTGAACATCCTGGTGATCTCAGTCACCGACTCCGAATCCTGCTTCAGCTCAAGGAACTCCCGAGCCAATCTCTCCCTCTCATCCTGTGGAACATAGCGAGTGCTGAACATCTCTCTGAACTGATCCCATGAAACCGCAGCCCTCTACGTATCGGAATATGACCCCGTGGTCAATCTCCACCAATCCTTCGCCCCGAGCTTCAACAGGTTCAGAGCACACCTCACCCTCTTATCAGCAGGGCATAAACACGTGAGGAAACACCCCTCCACGTCTGATAACCATCTCATAGAAACAATCGGGTCCTGAACTCCATCGAATGTGGGAGGCTTCGTATAATAGAAGTCCCGATACTGAAAACCCCGACTAGCTCCTCCCCCTGCCGCTGCTACAGTCGCTGTAGTCGCCGCAGCAGCCGTCTCTGCGAGAGCCGCATAGCGCTCATCAAAATACTCAACCATGGCGGTCTTGATCGACCCAAACAGTTCCGACAACTCAGCCCGGAACAATGCAGCAACCTCATCATGAAGGATCTCGCGAATCCTCGCATCCAACTCGCTCGTGCTCATCTGACCGATAACCTTAGACGGCACCGATCCACTCGGAACTCGCTCTCCAGCTCCCGATCCTGATCCGGATCCACTCTCATCATGCCTCGGAATCTCCATACTGGAAAACACCATACCAAATCTCAGACTCATCCCACAAACCTGGGATCCAACTCTCTCAACCCAACCCTAGAGATCATGGTTTCCCTGATACGCGTATGGGTCCTGTGCTTTCAGTAGTACGGGCCCATACTACCTTCCACACCTACCCATATTTGTATGAAGTACTACCATAATACCCTAGAGAACATGCATAACAACTATCAACCCTCACCACTAGAGGAACACTGAGAATCTCATATAAGGGACCCTAGGCTACAGGCATCACAAATCAGGCAAGATTATCATGAAATTCTGAAGATCCCTAGCCTAACTCTAGCATGCTGTTCTATCAAAGCTCAACAAAACAAGTGTCATGAATGGTAAATTTGGGGTTACTTACTGGCTCCGGCTGATCGTACCTCCGCGTCCCCCTTTTACTTAATTTGAAAACCATTTTAATTTCTCTTTTAAAACCTTCCTCGATTTGAGACTGGAGTTACACGAGTGTTCCTCCAATTCACTCAAACCAAGGCTCTGATACCAACTTGTAACGACCAAAATTTCAAAACAATTAAAACTTTTCAAAACCACCCATTTTAATAATGTTGTTACAAAAAGGTTTTCAATACATTATTTAACAGAGTATTTTTCCCAGGTTCAAATCATAAATCACCAACGCGGGGAACGGTACGATCACGCCTTTGCCTTGCCACAGACTCCTGAGAACCTGAAAACATAAAACCACAACTGTAAGCCTGAAAGCTTAGTGAGATACCCCCAAAATACCAACCACATATACGCCCTTCCAGGCCACAACCTTCCGGTCCAAAACATATCGCCTTCCGGCCCATAACATATTGCCTTCCGGCCCATAACACATCGCCTTCCGGCCCATAACATAAAATGCCCACATAACATAACAGATCATAGAACAGCCATTCATATCGGGTCAAACCCCAGACCAAGCAACTGTGCACATAACATATAATCATCAACAGATCACATAACATATCATTACCCTAAACAAGATACCGGCCTAACCGGTCACTAGCATAACATCGCCCAACGAATCAATCAACATACTAATTACACACATACGCCTTTCAAGGCCATGACCTTCCGGTCCACATCGCAATGCCTTCCGGCCCACAACATATAATGCCTTCCGGCCCACAACATATAATGCCTTCCGGCCCATAACGTAATATCATAACAACAGACACTACCCGGATTTCCATCCGATAAAGGGTCGGCCCTGGTGCCTTAAACCCTATTGGTATAGTGAGGATAACTCACCTCGCGATTGCCGACACTCTGAACCGAAGAAGCAGACTCTCGAATCACCAACTCACCGCAAATCCCGAACTAACCATCATCACAAAATAAACATAGGGTCAATCATACTTTCACTTATCGGGCCAAGACCAAAGTCCCAATCTCATACAAAATCCCACATTGGCCCAATTTACCAAATTGGCCCCACCTCACCAAATGAGCCTAGATCCAATATTCATAATATTAATTGGACCCAAAATACTCTATTCATAATTTCCAGACTTGGCCCAAACACCACAACCCACAAATGGCCCAACACAAAGGCCCAAAAAGGAAGTCCACAGGAGGAGTACGCGGGGCGTACTCTCCTTGGTACGCGGGGCGTACTGCATTGATTCGCAAAGGACAATCGGGGTACCGGCCCGTTACGCGGGGCGTAACTGCCAAAACTATTAAGTCCTTCTTACAGCTTAATGGCTTAAGCTCTTAAGCCCAACCTACAGATCCATGTGCCAAATATGATTAGAAATCATAAAGTCTCAGGCTTTATCACTGGGGACGTCCTTAAGCTCTTAACCCAAGGTCTTAATCCATTAAGACCCACATAACTCATACATGGAATAGCTACAGCCCTTGGGACCTCATTTTTATCACTCAAGACCTCTCCAAAGGTCTGAAAGGACAGATACACTTGACCAAATCGGACTATGCAACAAGATGAAGACTTTTGGGACAAGAATGATAACAAAGCTTCAAAATACATAGATCTATGCAATATGAGGGTCAAGCAAGAAGCTTTATACCTTAAACCAGCTCCAAAAGGGTGGTATTTCTTCAGATCCACAAGTTCCACACGTTCTTCTTCTTCTTTGACAACTTCCCTTTTCTCCTTCAAGCCCTTCTTTTGCCAATACAAGCTTCTCAAGGTCAAACACACTCAAATATGGATGGAATACGAGATTAGGGTTTCTCTGAGGTTGAAGATGAGTGTAAGGAGGCTGAGGGATGAACCACATGTTCCTTATATAGCGGCTGACCCTAAAAATAGGGTTTGGGGTTTCTGAGAGTACGCTGGGCGTACCTCCCTGGTACGCTGGGCGTACTCACCCGGCTACCCGAAACCATTCGACCCATTACGCTGGGCGTACGTCCAGCTTACGCTGGGCGTACCCAACCACCTCTCAAAATCAGAATCATGCATGCATGCCATTCATGCATGGGACCATCTCATTCTCATTACACAAAAGGGCTATGAGCAACGTTCAACTTCAAAACACCTCAACTCCTCTAATCTAAACCCGCTCCCAAATAACTTCACATTCATGCGAGGGCAACGAGAAGCCCAATACCACTAACACATAAACCCGTCCGAAACCTTCTCGGATGAATCTCATTTCTCGAAAGGGACCAGAATTACCCTTCCTCTTAAATCTCAGGGACTTATAATTGAACACTCGAAGAACAGGGTGTTACATGAAAACCTATGACTAGATTAGAAACTTTTATGCAAAAGGATGTTCAAAGGAATGTACTTTGAGTGAGAGACATCATATCTAAGAATTTGTCTTGTAACAATCTCCGATAGAGAACTTTGTAATATCATTGGCAATAGTCTTTGTGACTTTGGTGCAAGTGACATTACAAAAGGATCATTGTATAGAATGTTAGAATCTAGCATATTTTATAAGTAACAAGAATTTGATATTCTCACACTTATGAAAAAGGATTTGGAGTTGTGAAATGAGAATGATTGGAAATGTGTTCAATTTGATCTATTTCACAAAAGTAAGAACCATAGGTAAACATTGTGTGCATGCTAGGAGCATGGGACAAGTGTAATAATTCAAGTAAGAAGTTGATTACCCAAAACGTCAAATAATGAGTAATCGATATGGTGATAAATAAAAGGAGTTTTATTTATACTCAAAGGTTTGAGGCCATATGGGATTAGTATTATTCTTGTGTTTCACATTTGCATGTTTTGACTTCCAGAATAATTGAATTTATTAAGAATAATCGAATTATTCAAACGGGCCACAGTCGTTCATATGTTGGAAGTAGAATTGAATGAAGACTGTCGTGAATTGGTGTGTGGATTGTCTAAAGAGTATTAGACATAAGTAAATGTTTGCTGCAATGTTCATGAGTGCTTATGAATATGATTTGAGCATTGAATTAAACCCACGCTCACTTGGATCACTCCATGAATTGTATCACGAGTGATTAGTGAGACGATAACATCTTATATTCTTGAAACCGAGATGTGTGAGTTGTATTTGCAAATCGGTTGCACATTGATAATATGTAAACGCACCAGTAACTTGGTGTTATAAAACATATTGTTGTGTGTGATTCGGTGAGTGAGTGCAAGCGAGCATTGAATCAAAGTTTATCCGTTCCTTTTATCCAAAGAAGGATAAAAGCGATATCTTTGGGCCCCTCGATGGTTTACTGATGACAAACGTAAATGCTCGGCTGGGCTAGGGCTAATTTGATTTGTTCAATTAGTCAGTCGTCATAAATCAGGAATCGAGATATAGTACAAAGAGAATGATTTGAAATCATATCTCATATGATATCTAGAATGAAGGAATATATGATCCCTTATCTAAGGACACGCGTATCTGATATGATCAGAGTTGACAACGGCTTTGGAAAGCTACGATTGCAGATTAAGATCTGAAGTCATACGCATAATAGTTATTAGACTTATCCAAGTGGGAGACTGTTGGATTAGTGTCTAAGTCCATAACTATTTTGGTATGTACTTGACCCGATGGTGCATGGTCCTTTTGGGTTGCCTTCACCAAAGCAACTTGATAGGATGAATTATGGAGAGAAAGGATTAAATATGATTTATTAATATATTATGGGAATAATATATTAAAGGAGAAATCATATTGTTTAATTAATATTAGTCAAGAATTAATTGGTAATTAGTTTTGTGACTAAAAGAGATTAATTAAACTTAAGGGATTGGAATTGTAATTATAAGATAATTGCAATTTGGGCCATGGATTGCCTTATATTATAAAGTGGACGAATTCTATGGGGAAAGCCCATATGAAATCGTCCAAGGCCTTAAGGAAAGGGCTCCATGGGTTGCTTAGGGCTTAAGCATCCAAATTAGGGTTTCCTTGTTAGATAACCCTAATTGCCTCCTATATAAAGAGATCCCTTATGACCAAAAACGTGGACAAGACTTCTCCTAGGGTTTCACATGTTTTAGGGCAGCCTCCATCCTCTCTCCTCTTCATCCTCTTGCTTATGGTGTTTGTGAACCATTAGAGGAGTGACACTTGTGACTCTAAGCCTTCCAAAGTCAATACAAGGAGATTTGGGACTGTTATTGCTACATAACAATCAAGGTAACATTATAAACCTATTCTTATGTTGATATGATTACTTGTATGCTAGAATTAGGGTTTATAGTCTTGGATAACTTGCATGTACAATAGAGAAACCTAGATCCAAGCATTAGGGTTTGTATGAGCACATAGGATGTTCTTAGGTCCAAAACCCATCAGCATACTACTCATAACACATAACTATGGCTAATCTTGGGAACCACTTACTTGAGCTCGACTGATTTCATGCATTGTACCCCTTTTCTTAGTAAAAATCTTTTTAGAGGTTCAATTTCATTTATCTTTAAAAATATTATCATTTCCTCAGTTTGAGTTCTAACACACCCGAAAGTATACCCGAATCCCTCAAACCAAGGTTCTGATTCCAACTTGTAATGTCCCAAAAATAGTGATAACAAATTTCATTTGGAATTTTATCAAACCGTACACAAATTGATAAAAATCAAACACCCAGTTATAAAATTCAAAACATCATAGTATAATTATTCAGAATGCGAGAATCATGAGGGGAGGATGTTGTGTCATCACGTCGGGCATTTCCCTTTCAAATCGAAAGTACCTAAAACCATAAATAAAAACTGTAAGCACAAAGCTTAGCGAGTTCCCCAAAGTACCACATACTAAAACATACAAGTGTCATGGGCTACCCCCATGGTCTTTCCTTGTAAAGCCGAGGGCCAAATCCTGGTCTTACATACAAGTGTCATGGGCAACCCCCATGGTCTTTCCTTGCAATGCCGAGTGCTAAATCTCAGTCTTACATACAAGTGCCATGGGCTACCCCCATCAAATTCCGGTCTTATATACAATGGTCTTTCATACAAGTATCACAAAGACAATTAGCAATCTACATAACAAAGTAATGGGATGACATTGGTGCATTCGACCCATTAATCTAGTGAGGAGACTCACCTCCAAAAGAAGATAACCGAGCCACACACTCGAGCTGCTGCTAACACGGCTCCTCGCACTAATTAAATCCCAAAAATAACCCTAATCAATAATCCAGGTTTTTAAACCCAAATAAATGCTTCAAAAAATCCTCATATCCTAATTAGGGGCAAAAAGGTTATTTTGCCCTTCCCATTCGGCCCAATCCTGAAAAACCCAACACCTAAAGATCTAAGGCCCAAAAGATTTTCCTAAACGCTATAACTGGGTCGAACGCCCTGCTTGCCACCTTATATGCCTTGCATACGTCGTCCGATGCAAAAAGGGAATCGGGGTCGAGGTGCAGTACATGCAGCGCACATGCTTTTACGCTCGACGTACGCACTCTAGGTCAAAACTCCCATTAAGGTCTTAATGCCTTAAGAACTTACATCCAAACTTCAGATATAAGCTTAGTAAAACCTCTAAGGCCATAAAGTTGCAATCTTTGACTTACTAAGCTTTAACTTACAGTTGTTGATTAAATATTTTTCAGGCACTTCATTGGATCATGGGAAGGGTAATGCTTGACTGTACACACGTATCGACATCATGTCTTGAGATTTCTGCATGTTTATTTTATATACTCTGATTCAGGTTTTTGAAACTTATTTATCAACAATGGTTTTGTTTGTCGTGAATGAATGTTTTTAATGAAGTGTTATATTTAAAAAAAAAAATTGATTTTGAAAATACAACTTTACACTTGATATGATAAGAATCATAAATTCTGAGTAACACTAATTAACCAAGTTGTAACTTTGATTAGTAAAGTGTTGTTTGTTTTTTTAAGCAAAAATCCATAAAGTCTGCGGACCACCTCTGCAATCCTTTGTAGTAGAAGAGGTGGACCAAACGGCTGCAGACTGTAATAAGAAGCGTGTTTGTTTTTTCAACATCTGTATGCTGTTGCAAATATTAAAAAATTAAAATAATCTGATTTTGTAATTCGAAAATAGTTTTTAATGCCGAAAATTTAATAATTTATGACATTTCGGCAAATATTTATGATATTTCAGCAAAAAAATAATGATATTTTAACAAAAAATAAAGATATTTTAGCATAGAATAATGATATTTCATCAACAAATTATTATTATTCAATATAAAAAAAGAAAAAAAAAATTTCAACAAGAATAAACAAAAAAAAGAAAAACAAAATATGAAATAAGATTTCAACAATATATAATCAATATTTTAGCAAGAAAAAAAAAAGAGGTTGGAAGAGGTTGGAAGAAGCAAAACAAGTGTTGCGTCAAGAAGAACACGCGCATAAGTTTTTTAATCCGGAGACTTCTGAAAAACAAACAACTGTGAGATGAAAAGTGCTACGTGTGTGCTGCGCCGCGCAGTAATAAGAGGTTTGAAGATGTTTTTTCAAAAAAACAAAGAACACCTAAGTATTTACAAAAGTGTTTATGTTTGCAAAAATTTCTAAGTGGCAAATGTATAGAACTCATAAGAGAAGTCATATAATGCAAGCAAGTTCGGAGGATTTGATGATTAAGAGCAAAACTGAGTGAGTTAAGGCATTAAGAAGTGGAATAAAGGAACCAAACACAATCCACAAGATACGACCATCATCACAATTTACAGGCAATAATCTTTTATCATCTTCTTAATCGTCTCAAGATTAAGGTTTGGCGGATTTAAGGGTTTTGAGCAATGAACCAAATTATGAGAATTTACATTTGTGATCTTATATAATGAGTTATAAATAACTAAGAGTGTTTGATATGATAAAATAGATATCTTTCAAACATTTGCATTGTGTCCAAATGGGTTGGACCTTTAAAAAAATATAATGGACATGATATTTTTATATATCCAATTCATATAAAATTTAAATACATTTTGAAATATTAAAACAAAATAATATATTTTATTAATAACAATATATTTACAATATTCCAATAAAACATTGCGTATAAAAAGATAATAAAAATTACTTTTAATTAAAAACTAACTAATAGAATAAATATTTAAAAATTACCATTTTATATTGTTTTAAAAACCGGTTTGAACCGGCCGGTCGAACCGGTTGGACCGGGAACTGGGGAAGGAAGCGGTTCAGTTATCACCGGTTTTACATTGATTTTTAAACCGGATTGAATCGGCCGGTTTTTAAAAAAACCCGGTTGAACCGGTCAAAATAAACCGGTTGAACCGGTTAAACCGAATAAAAAACATGAAAAAGAACCAATTACATCATAAACATTGGTGATTTATTTTCATATCTATTTAGGTTTCTCAAAATAAAAACATATATGGTAAATGTTATAAAGTTTTTTGATGTGTTTTTATTAATCCAAAACCATATTTAGTTTCGGTATTATACTCTATTTTCTTTTTGATGTATATGAATTGATGTAAAACACTAAAACTTATGGTTATGTGTTATTTTAATGTATTTGGATTTATCTACAACTTATTTTTATATGTTTTTTTTAATGTTTGAACTTGTAAACATTAAATTCATAATTTATATATGTATGTATGTGTAGAAAAATAGGAAAAAACATGAAATATAGAAACCGGTTCATTTGACGGTCAAACCGGGAACCAGTTGAACCGGGAACCGGTCATCATACCGGTTCAATTAAAAAACCGGTTTTTAAAACATTGCCTTTTTAACGTGCTAAATGATGTAAAAATTAGAGTATATTTGGATATATGTATACAACTTGTATATTTTTACTTTATTTTATTGTAAAAAAGGCAAAGATTAGGTTGAAGATGGTGAAACCACTTCACTAATACTTTAAAAACTCAAATCATTTAATATTATGATCACTTTTCATATTACCAAGGGTTAAAAACTTTATTAAACACAATAAACAAATTATCCAGAACCTTAATTTGACACTAAAATTTAATAAAAATATTAAATCCCACCAAATGCAAATATCATCAAAGAAATTTTGGGATGCACTAACACTAGGAATAAGATAAAAGCGCGTTGGAGAATCTCAAGGAAACTTTCTTCTTCCCCAAATCAAACTTGATCTTCCGCAGACAATCAACTCCATTACTAGCCATCAAGAGCTTACAAGATCACAATTTCGTCTTTCACGTTCATCAATTTCACTTCTTAAAGCCTTTACCTAAAACCTCTAGAGGATTTAGTTGTCGAAGAAGATGGAGAAAGTCATGAACATAATAAAACCAAAACCTAATCCGCAATTGCTCTTACGCGATTGGCAACGCCGTCTCCGCCATGAGTGTCGCAACATCGACCGCCAGATCCGTGGTAAAGCTAACTTATTCATCTTTTTATAGAGAAAATTGTGTAATTTTTGTTTATTGTGATCTGAAAACTGCAATTGTTGAGTTTACGAGCGTTTGATATTGATACGTTATTGGGGTTTTTTGTTAGATATACAGAGAGAAGAGAAAAACGTTCAGAAAGCAATCCGAGAAGCTGCTAAGAGAAACGATATGGGTTCTGCTAAGGTATTAACTATACACTTGATTGCTCGTGATTCTATCAGTAAACATTGATCCGATTCCAAAATACTTAATCGATCTATTAGTTTTCGTTTTCAAATTGGAATTGCTTCAGTTGTGAAGAACTGTCTTTTAAGATTGAATGTCTGAAGCCTTCTTTTTCGCTACTGCTGTACATTATCAGATGCTATGGATCAATTCTTTCATACTGATTTACTTCTTTTCCCCATGTTAACTTCACCTCAGTCACTTGCTAAAGAGATTGTGCAATCAAGAAGAACTGTGAATCGCCTCTATGAAAACAAAGCTCAATTGAATTCAATATCAATGCATCTAGGCGAAAGCGTTGGTAAGTTCTACCTAATCTTCATCTGTTGATTAATGTCAATTCTTTTAAACACAAACGGTTTATCTCAAGAAAAATTCCAAATTCCTTTTGGGTTTTATACTTTATTGCACAAAATTCAATCTTTTTTCATTAAAGTTAACTTTTTTCAGCTATTGCACGAACTGTGGGGCATCTTTCCAAGAGTGCTGAAGTGATGAAAATTGTCAATAACCTAATGAAAGCTCCCGAAATGGCAATCACAATGCAAGAATTCAACAAAGAAATGACCAAGGTACTTAAATTATTTGAACATTTTCTATAATTTCCATTTATTTTCACATATTCTGTTGAATCACATTATGTTATTCCAGGCTGGTGTAATTGAAGAAATGGTCAACGATGCTGTTGACTCAGCACTAGATTCAGAAGACTTGGAAGATGAGATTGATGAAGAAGTTGATAAGGTCTTAACTGCTATAGCTGGTGAGACTGCTGCAGAGCTTCCAGAAGCTGTAAGGAAAGAGAGGTTAAAGCAACCTGCTAAGTCAAATGAAGAAGCAGAGGTAGTTTTTTTTGCTACATTTTTCTTTTTTCTTTTGTTTATGAACTTATGATATTGTTGTTATGAATAATAATAAACATTTGATTTGAATTTTGTAGGATGAGGGTGTTGATGATGAGGAAGAGATGGAAGAAATAAGGGCGCGACTTGCTAAAGTAAGATCATGATTTGGTATTAATTTGTGAGTCGATTTGTATTATATTTGAAATGATTGCAATCGTGTGGAAAATATATTATTATGTTCACACCTTGTTATTTATGAAGTTTTGTAATTTCTTGTTATTTGTTGTTTGAACAAAATAGCAGCATATAGTTATATCACAAACCCTTTGTGAAGATATTGCATAGTGATAAGATGAAGGGGCATTAAGAACTCAAACATGGCCCAATGCAATTTTTTTTTCGCAAACATAGTGAAAGTATATAGATACACTTGTAAAATGGAAAAAAAGAAAAAAAGAAAAGAATTAAAGGCAATTTATAGTAAACATAGTCAAAACAAAACATTGCATATAGCTCACTAGAGCATACCATGTCACCATAAAATCCATTAAGTACTAATGTAGCACCTTAATCCGTTAACTTTAATGGTATATAATTTGAGCAAAGACGACAAAGCCTAAAGGTGGGCATGAAAATCCGTTATCCAATTTATAACTCAAATTAATTGTGCGAAACAATGGGTTTGAAAATCATATTTTCTAATTTAGAATTCAAACTAATTGTGTATTCTTTTATATTTGCCTAAAATGGCATTGTTGCCTTTCTAGGCTTGATATAATAGGTGTTTGTTACGTTGCTTTCACCATGCCTCCTAAAACCATATTTAATTGTATTCATTTGTCCGATATTCTTGTAATATTCATATTCCATAATATCAACTTATTATCAATTTTTATTTTTTTGTTTTCGTATTTCAAAATATGGCATCCATTATTGGGGCATCTAGAAAAAGAATTATTGTTTATTAGCTTATTAGCTTATAAATTAGAGTAATGTAATTTATGAAAAAAATTAGCTTATTAGCAGTTTCCCACCACTATAAGTCATTTTCATGTTGGAACTTTTAATAAGCTAATAAGTTTATTTTCCAAACACCCTCTAAAACTAGAAAATTGAGTTTATTTCTACGCAATGTAAAATGAAAAGGGATACAAACTATGTAAAATATATAGTAATTTTTCCACAACAAGGAAATGCCACGTTGAAAAAGCATGCCAAATCATTGGGTACTAAAATTTGCAATGGACCCGAGTCAAGCAATGATGATCTCAAAAGCTCCATGTTAATGAGTAATGACAACGAGCTAATGCAAAAATAAATAAGCAAAACGATGAGAAAGTTTGTGATTTAGGAATCGTTGTTGTTTGACCACTTTGAGAAACGCATTATCATAATATGAGTCGTTCTATCATTAGAAGATATATAATAAAAATGTAGGCTATGGAGAAAATGAAAGAATTTTAGGTTTTCCAAAATTAGAATATGGACTAAAATTAGCATGTGATGTTTTCCTCACATAATTCACCAAATATGTATCTTGTTGTTACGATTCAATAGCCAAATCTGTGCCTAATGATAAAACATACACTTTGTGTTTGAATTATTTAATTATCAGCACATCGATAACAATTCATATAAAAATTTATCTTATATAATCAGGGCTGGTCCAGATAGTGGGCAACACGGGCGACCGCCCAGGGCCCACGACTCCAGTAGGCCCAAAATTTATGGGCTATTTAGTTTATATATATAAAAAAAATTTACCTAAATGATTTTTAAGATCTAAAGTTGATTGAAACTCAAATTAGCTCAAAAGATAAACAACTTAGTTTGCTTTTTAGTGCTAATTAAACACGTCTATATTGAAGAGTAAATGATATTTTTTTTAATCTTTATTATATTTGTCTTTGAGGAGCCATTTTTTTCTTTTTGCCCCGAGCCCCATATATATTTGGACCGGCCCTGTTTATAATTACAAATAAAGTTTTTATATTTGTTTTAATTATACGTTTCCGCCGCCATTGGAATCTTTAACCGACATGCAACATTTTCATACCTAAAGTGTTGCCCACAATAGTTTATATATGAATTTAGTCGAGTAAGATGAACTCGGATTTATTGAACATACCAAAACAAAATATTGAGATATGTTAAGATTGATGTTTTCTTATAACAAGATTTGGTAATAAATACATAAAGTTTATAAGGATGTTGGATCTAATCTTTATGTCTATTTACCACCTACTTAAGGGAATTCAACACCTCACCTATTTGAATATGCGCTGCGACAAAAAAAAAACACTCTAAAAACATTTCACAAGCGCCTAACCGAGCCTTACAAGATCATGGCCTTATGAGGGTGTTAACATGTCATGTATTTCTTATGATAAAAGTGATATGACAATGAGGTGGTTGCTAAAAAACTATGTGACAAAATGAGATGTCATGTACTACTCCTTTCAACCTAAGGCTCAACAAATAATTTGAGTTTACACTTTACACCTTCAAAAAGTTACCAGGAGAACAATTTCCACGTTTTCAAAAAGCACCTAATCTACAAATTTAAATATAATTGATTTGATGTTTATTTTTGGATAAATGTCATTGTAGTCCAATCAACTTTCCGGTTTTGTTTTAAAAGGTCCCTTACATATTTTTTTGGTAGTACCCTTAAACTTAGAATTGACTTATTAAAAAAGACATTGAATTTCATATTTCCCGGTTTCACCGGTTAAATTTGGATTAAATGACATTTTTACTTTTGGAGTAATAAAAAAAAGGGAATTCAAACACACACACACACACACACACACACTCTCTCTCTCTCTCTCTCTCTCTCTCTCTCTCTCTCTCTCTCTTATCATCAACATGAAGAAGACAGATCGTTAAGAGGGTATAAATAGCCAACACCATTTCTTTTCCTCACGTCGGCTACCCCTTCCACTCCCTTTCTCCCAGATGAAACCTCATCGGCAACCACATCCAAAAACCTCATCGGCAACCACATCTAAATTCCTCCTATTTCAGTGAATCTGTATCGTGAAGCCAAAATCTAAAACATGCATTCACCGGTATCGAATTCACCTAAATTGGAGGCTGCATCTGGATCTCTGTATCAGAGGTCCACCGACCCCAATTGAAACCCTTCCATTTGTTGACCGCTCACTGTCTGCTATGTTTCATCTTCATCGCCTTCTTTGTTTCAGTTTAGATCCATGTAAGTACAAAAGTAAAGAAGTCAGTGGATCGTTCAGAACCAGACCATTATTCTAAAGGCGATGACTCTCCCTCGTCTCTTTCTCATTTTCTCCTTCACTACTAGATAACATGAACCCTACCAATTTCAAATTGGATTCAAGTTCATTGGGACACATCCCTATAAATATCCTTACCCTACCAAAAGACTATGTTGCCACAGTGACCAGAAATCACTTCATCGATTTCAACCGTCCTTACCAAACTTCAACATCCGTCTCCCCATCTGCACTTTCACCACCTAATCAATCAACAAACTTACGCCCTTAGAAGACAATCTAGCCACTAACAAACATCATCTCCATTATCAAAATTTATATACTAACCACACACCCTCAGAAGACGTTGCTATTAATAATGGGGATCCACATGACGATACAGTGATAATGAAGGAAAGTACATCGACTGATGCATCAGGTTCCATCGGAGAAGAAACCGTAGTCGTCGGAATGGTTGGAATCTTCGGAATGGAAGGACTCATTGAGCTCGCTTGAGAGTCAATACCCATTTCATTAATTAAATGTAAGAGGTTAAGAAGTTGATACTCGTTGAATCAATTCTCTAGTTTGATCCCCAAAGACTCCATCTCCATAGCTGCCACTGAGATTTGTTTTTCAGAGATCTGATCGGACCCTAAACAATCACCGGACAATCACTTGCAATGGCAAAGTCGATGAGATGGACTGCCGAAAAAACCCAAAATAATCAAAACGTATAACCATAGAGTGCACCTGTAGAGTCCCGATGGGTGGTTTGATTATGTGAATGGGGAGCAACAAAAAACTCTGTTGAAGAAGAACAAGATGGATGATTTTAGTTTTATTTCTTTTTTTAGTGAAAAATCATATTCATTAAGGAAACCTGAAATTACGATGTTGATGTGGGTGACACATCAACTTCAAATGTAGAGGTGGCATAAGCAACCGGTTTTCAACGGTGAAAGGGACCATTTAAACCGGTCCGCACGCACTTTATGACCCTAAAAAGCAAAAAATTAAGTTTAGGGATCATTTAAACCAAAACCAGTAAGTTGGTCAGGTTACTGTGACATTTACCCTTTATTTTTCTATAAATAACCAATTTTCTACAATAGATTTTAAAACATCTTTGTTTCTAATATAAAACAATCTAATGTAATGCTATGATATATTAAGAAGATACACATAGTAATGTTCGTTATATATATATACAGGGCTGGCCCATGGGCCTGGGCAAGCTGGGCGACCGCCCCGGCCCCCCAAATACCAAAGGGCCCCCATTTTATAACCTATTATATTAATTATATAGTAAAAGCCCAACAGCTTTAAGCCTAGTGGACTGTCTGTTCAAAGCCCAAATACCCAATACCTTGATCCGCCTAATGAACGGGAGCGGAAGCAAAGTAGCGATCGAGACGGTGGCGTGCGTCTAACTTGCGATTTCCAAGGCTCGTAACTCTTGAAGAATCGATTTTCATGGAGAATCCAAACGACACAATCCACCTCTCTAGAAGAAACGGTTAGCTCTTCTTCTATAATTCTATTTCTTTCTCAAGTCAATTGATTTCTTACCCTTTTTCTAATTTCTGAATTTGTCCAAAATACCACCAAAGGTGCAAATTAGGTTCAGAAAAGTGAAAATCGATTTCAAGAGTCAGTAAACTAAAATTGAATTCAGAAACGATAATATGATAACTCTCCTTCTTTTCACGATTTAAAAGGTGCAAATCGATTTCAGAAAAGTGGAAATCGATTAGAAAGCCGCTGCCTCACTTCAATTTCTTTTTCAATCGCCGAAAATTTCAAGTTACCCTCATTCATTTCGGAAATGTAAGGTTAGATACAATATGAATTCAGACACAATCGACTTCCGATAATCTATGTAAGTTCTAGCCTTCTTATAGTCTCTTTCTTTTTTGAAATTCTAAGAAATCTGATTAGAGGTTTTTTAAAATTAACTAGAATTTGATTTTGAACTTCATTTTGCTTAATTTGTTTTAATCCATTTAGAAATCTCATTTTAATTGATTTTAGTTTTGTTTAATCTCTTTTAACAGTAAACTTGAAAAGTGAAATCAGTTTATGTTTTAATCTATTTTTGAATGTATTGAAATTAATTTTTGTTTTCTCTATACTTCTGGATTAAAGATTTGCTGCTTTAGTTGGCCATTTTACAACTGCTAAGAGCATCAACTAGTCAGCCTTTGAGGTCTTTTACAGTCAAGAACACAATCATCACCACAACAATATATATATTTTTTGTTAATTTCTTAGTTGTGATGCGAGAGTTATATAAAAAGTGTCAAAGTTCTTAGGTGTTATTAGGTTTCAAGCTTCTCAAATAATGGATGTTTTAATAGAATTATGTTGATTATGCGATGATGTAAATATAAAAGTGAAGATGAAAGTTTAGATAATGCTATTGAAATGACGAATTTCTATTTTGTATGATGTTTTATTGAAAAATATAATGATATTTTTAAAAAAAAATTATAGAAATGAAGGTTAATGCTAAGGCTATTGCATTTGATATGAATGTTGAAACCATTTTTCCATAAACACAGCCAGATTATTAGAAAAAAATAACTTGATGAGACTAATAATATAAATGAAGTACAATCATCCAAAGAATCATCTAGAATTAATTCTTATTTGATGGTAATGTTTTTCCCTCCATTATTTAGTTTTTCTTCGCTATGTTTATGTATTAGAGTGTAGAGCATGTTTTGACATTTTATTTTGTTGTTTTGCATTAATAGTTGTTAGTTTGTTTGACTGTTTGGACTTGTAACCTTTGTATTTTCTATAGATGGGTAGTCTCTAGCCTAAATTATTTTTTTAATTAATAAAATTTGCTTAAGGTGCCGTCCTCCTTTACAAAAAAAGGTTATAGGGCCCCTATTTTTTTACTTTGCCCCAGGCCTCAAATTGTCTTGGACCGGCCCTATATATATATATATATATATATATATATATATATATATATATATATATATATATATATATATATATATATATATATATATATATATTCCAAATATAATTTTGTATATTCCAGATGTTAGACTAACCAGGGCCGGCCCTAGAGCATGGGCAAGCTGGGCGACCTCCCTGGGTCTCGCCAAAATTCGCAGCCCTACGAGTTATGATTAGGATATGTAGATATTGTTTTGTGATAATATAATACTACATCCGTCCCAAATTAATTGTCCACATTTGACTTTTTAAGTCTTTATTCTTCAACTTTGACCTTAAATACTTTTTTTTGATAGATAATACGTGATGTAAAATTTATGAATGAATTGTATTTTAAATGTGTTTTCATTGTTATAAGTTTCATCAAGTAATATATAACACAAATAAAAATATTTAAGATCAAAGTTGAAGAAAAAAGACTTCAAAAGTCAAAACTGGACCATTAATTTGAGACAGAAGGAGTATAAAAGATGCAATCATAAATGTGTCTACTCGTGATACACGACTTTACACCAATTTCAAGAGGTGAATTAGCCATAATGACATATTGGTTGTTTCATAAATAGGTAAGAAAAAACTGAAAATTTGCTATCTTGTTCCTTTCTTTGTTTGTTCATAGAATCAACCATCATCGTGGCATTTTGTTTGTTTCATAAATATCTAAGAAAATACAAAAAAAATTGCCATCTTCCTTTTTTTTTGTTTCTATGAATTGAATCAACCGCCTTAGCATCTTGTTTCTTTGTTCATAGTCTCCTATGCATCTTGACATTCGTGGGTGTTGGAATGTCATGCTAGATAGTAATCTCAACGAGATGAATGTGAAAAGCTCAAATAGCGTTTCCAGATCCATAGTAGCAAATTTCCTTAAGGGATCACTTTCTTTTGTTTAACGATTGGATCAGTGAATAAATGACAAATTTTTTCATGAAATACGAAGCTCGCATGTGAATTTAATGTTTCACCCACATGCTCAAATACGTTTGATTGTACACCCCTTATCTTATGTTCTTCTCATTCTAGTTCTAACCATTATGAGGGGGATGCTTAGGAAAAAAAATTATTTTTACTATGTTATTTGCAAGATGCGGTTTAAACTCAATGATTTTACTTTTTACCCTTTCTGTAATAACATTCAACTGCATGTTGTTGAACCTTAGGTCTAATATCATATCATGTAAAATGGTGATATTTTGATAATGGAAGAATGTGTTATAAAGTGATATAACATGTGGATTATACTACATACGATATGAAATTTTGAAGATTAGGCGTACTCGACTCTTTTTTTTTTTTTTTTTTGAACTTAACTCATGTTACGTCTTCAACTAAATGTGCAAAAGAAAGAGTAAGCTAAAATTTATTGTCACTAACTCATGTTAGATCTTTGCATTTTTGTATTATTTTTTTAATTAATATAACTATTTGAGAAAGCTTTTTCTTCCTTTTCCAAATCTTTTTATATGTAAAGGGCTTCATTTTTTTTATATTGCCCCGCGCTTGAGATTGGCTTGGACAGACTAACGATACACAATGACAACAAAATCTCAAGTTCCATAAGGTAAAGAGGAGGTAAAATGACTGACATCCCTAGGTGTATCCAAATAAGACCTTTCGTCAATTAGCGACATAGAAATTAATAGACTTTAGATGAAGTAAAATAAGCATCCTTTTTACATTGGGACCAAAATGTGTTTTATGCTATGAAAGTATGCCTTCAAGAACTCATCTTTTGTTTGAACTCAAAATTTCAAACATGATGATGGTCTACGTTATGTAGCCTCGATAGTAAAACTTTAAACTTGATGGTTTGTGCCACTTTGTTGTTAACTCACAAGCTTTAGCTAAAGCAGCACATAATCCATGAGTTCCAGAATAAGTAAAAACAACTCCATGTTTTTTTAAAGAGTGTGTGTGAGAGAGAGAAAGAGAGTGAGCTTTAGTTCTAAACCATAATTCGACCCCTTTCTTTTCTATTTCAAACTGAATCCATATTTATCCCAAATACTTGTATTTATCCTATATTCTTTGCATTATAAACATTATTGTGACTATTGGATCTCTCAACGGTTTCTCCGCCCATTGTTTTTCCGATTTGGGATTTCCATGTATATTGATATTTAACCTATGCCAATGTATTTGTATCCTCTAGTACATATTTGCATATGGACGCCCCCAAAGAGTGTAGGGTGTGCGACCACATAGGGACCAAAAAGTAGGGCTCGAGTTTTAGCCATATTATATTTAGTCTTAATATAAATATAGGTTTATTCGATTTTCAGTATACAATTCATGTAATCCAGCTGGCTGAATGGTATTCCCACATACATATCAAACTGCCCAAGTTCGATTCTCATTGTAGATGTTTTATTTGGGATGACGGGGAAGATTGCAATAAAGTCTACTTATACTTAGAAAACAACTAATTTAATATAATCTTATAACAAAATAAGTGTCAAAGTATTAATAATCATAAACTAATTACAATTGTTCAAACAAATACAAAATCGTTCATAAATCAAAACTAATACGAAAAAATAGAACTTGGTCCCGCTCGCAATACAAGGGTTGTCTAGCTGGTCATCCTTTCCGTTGATGAATGTTCTTCGTTGAAAGGTTGAGAGACTGAGGGATAAATCAAATATGATGCATTTGTAACACTCCAAAATCATGATTTTTTTAAAAAACAAGCCATTATCCATAATTGTTTACAAGAAAAGTCACTGTTTCAAAAGCAAATTCATTATCAGAGTGTCCCAAAATCCAATATCATAAAATAAGAAGATGTACATGATTAAGCCTTCGTTTTCCCACGATCCTCTAAAGTACCTAAAACAATAAACTGAAAATGAAAGTCAAAACTTAGTGAGTTCCCCAGAGTACCATCACACAACATAACAAACATAACATGCAAATATGAGCCTTTAACCTGACTGGACCGCCTCGCAGGGCCTACAACCTATTTATACCTCTCTATGGGCCTTCGGCATGACTGAACCGCCTTATGAGGCCTACAGCCTATCTGGATCGCCCCGAGTGTCTTGGCCTTCAGCACAAAGCAGGACCGCCTCAACCCAACCACAATATGTCGATATATGTAACAGATAACATAAACACAGACCAACAATTATAGATAATCATATAGATCTACTAATCAGTCATATACTAGCATAACACCATCCTATAACTAGGATACGTAACCTAGTGGGTCGAGATTGGTGCCTTCGACCCACGAGTACAGTGAGGAAAGCCCACCTCTTAGTCTGAAGAAATAGCTACAGATATCACTGCTCAAAATGTTGACTCTACCAACCACCTATATAATCATAATCACTTAAGCTCAACTACTAATCAAAATACCCAAAACACCCCTAAGTAAAACTTGGGTCAAAGTTAATAGTCAAAGTCAACATTTAGCTGACCGCCACGCCGTGGTCGCAATATGACAAAATAAGCATGCTTATCCCAACCACCACGCCGTAGTGAGGCTCTACTACGTCGTGGTGATTAGTCAGCAAGACTTAATTCCTTATGCTGATTTTCCATCCTAATCCAGGAGTCCGCAAGCTCCAACTAGGTCTAAAACATAACCAAGATGGATAAAGTTTCCAACTTTATCCTTTAAACCTTGCCAGTAAGTCAAGATCCTAAGCCCTAAGTTCTTAATGGAAGCATAAAGCACATTCCACTCATTAAGCACTTAATCCTTAGTGTTACTTCTCCAAATTTTCTAGAAGGGTTTCCAACACCTTATGGACCATAAAAATCATAGATTTAGGGACATGCATTTCCAATGCAAGTCCTTTCCATTTTTAGGGAAAAACAAGGGCAAAAGGGCCAAGATTCCATGCATGGCCTCAAAACTCAAGTCTACTTCAGATCGAAAGAGTTAAAAGCTCCTAATAGCCTAGAGATTCATAAAGTTGCAAGCTTTATGAGATATCCTCTTCCAAAACCCACCAAACATGAAGAAAAGGGGCCAAATCCAAGATCTAACAACCTACCAAAGAAAAGATTGAGTCATGAACACTCACCTAAGTCCATATGAGAAGCTAGAAGATGAATATGTTGCTTACAAGATGATAATCCTCACCAAGTGCTACCTTCTCCTTCAAAGATGCCAACAAAGTATGAAGAATGAACTTTCAAGAGTGATGGAGGCTAGGGTTAGGGTTTTAGTGCTTGGGAGGGTGATGGAGGTTGAATGACCTCGAAACCCTAGCCATAATGCCCTTAAATAAGGCTTAAAAGCCCAAAGGATTAGTGTTTCATCAAAAATGGTTGCCACGTCGTGGCACCTCATGACCACTTCAAGGTGGTCCACGAAAACCCGTCACCCAAAAGATAATGCCATGCTATGGTGAGGCTCCACCATGCCATGGCCACCCAAAACAACATTTCCATTTGAAAATTAAGTTTGTACTTAAAATGGGTGTTACAATTCTCCCCCACTTGAATTAGACTTTGTCCTCGAAGTCCTCAACTGTCATACCCCCGGTCGAGGCGCCAAAATATGTTGGGTTGTGCGACTAAGTTCATGGATCACTGGTAAATTAAATATATAGCACTAGTACAACAAAAAACAAAATAGAATTTGTGTTCCATCTTGATATTTTAATGTAAGGTTTTTTACAGATAATAATAGTACATGAATTGCCTTAGCAGATAGGCATATAATACAACAACAAGTTAACCAGGTCACCTGTAATCCAATCCGTCTTGAATGTCTGTTTAGTGATTTCCTGAGAATACATGTAATTTTGAGGGTAAAACAAGGTTGGTGAGAGTTACATGTTGTGACAACCCAAAAGATTTGGATCAAGCAAGGTCTAGATCGTAACGCCGTGCAAACGAAATCACCATGTAACCTTGTTGCAATAATGTTATTTGAAATCCAAGAGGGCACCATTTGTATGATTAAAGATAATATACACTTGGAAATTCATGTTGAATTAAGCATTGAAAAGTTCATACAAATCAAACAAGAATCAAATAGTTTTAACATAACAACATGTATTTATGTGAGGACCTTTAGTTCTTGAGTTTTAAGGCCATCATCCTTGTGATCTATATTACTCAAAACCGAAATCACATTGCCTAGGAAACATTAGAACAGAAATCAACATAAACCCAAAACACTTAGGCCGAAATCACATTCCTAGAACACTTTAAGGCCGAAATCACATTCCTAGAACACTTTAAGACCGAAATCATAACCTAGGATACACCAAAACCGAAAACTCCAAGTGCAAGCCCACTAAGGCCGAAAACAACAATTATGGGGGGAGTTTAGGAACAAATCACGTGTAGAAACAAGGTGATTTCGGTTTAGAGGAGTAGATAAGGGATTTTGACTTTGTGACTTAGATGCTTTTCCTATTACCCCATGCAATATATCTCCCAACAAACCTCCACACATTTATCCACCAATCAACCAAGTAAACATCACCTCAAGGTACCTCCGTATCTTAAGGACGATTTCACCATAAATCCTTCCACCACTTTCATTTCTACTTCCTATTTATCACCATTTTCCATTATGCCTTTTATAAACTTCTTTTCCTCTTAAGAAATAAATTTCCAAGCTTCAAAGGGATTTAAATCTCCAAGTGTATTCTTAGATTTTCGTAAGTATTCCATCAAATCTATAGTATTTATAGACTTTTAACGTTAATTTCCTTAGATTTACACACATATTATTATGTGTTAAAACCTTAGGATACTACAAACACCAAGAAGTTCATCAACTCCATTTAAGTGTGTAGGTTTGGAATCTTCACACCATCTTCTTAATCAACCCACAAAATCCACTCAAGGTGAGTTCATACCCCCACATTTTCAAGCTTTTTCATGATTTAGGGGGGGGGGGGGGGGGTGGGGGAATACAAGTAAAACTTTGTTTATCACACTTTTTACATGTATTCATATTCATGTTAAAGATAAAATATTATATGCATAAGGCATGGTTAAAACTAGTTTTTGGTATATTTGTGATTTATATATATATATATATATATATATATATATATATATATATATATATATATATATATATATATATATATATATATATATGTAACGCCTGTGTTTCGGGCTTGCCATTTGTAGCAATGTAATAGTCTAGGTTAACCTCTGTAACCCGTTTTGAAATAATAAGATTGTATTATTTGAGTATTGTGTGTTTTGTGCTTAATTGCTTAATTATTTGGTTTGATTAATTAAGAATAAAAATAAGCGTCAAAATTTAAGTGTAAAATAAACTTAATATCTTTGGTTAGTGTTGTAGTATTTGAAACGAGGTTTCCGAATATATATAGAACGCCCAAATCTGACTTCGTATGAGGAAGTTATGATTTATCGAAGTTCCGGCTTAGCGATATACAGCCTGTTTTACTCGATTTGAGATCGAGCGGTTGTTAGCCGAAGCAATCTAAATGAGAATCGAAGATCTCATTGTTGGTATTGAAACGATAAAAAGTTAGGCGAGAACGGACGTCAAACGAAGAAGTTATGAATTTATAACGAAAGTTTCTGTCCCGGCCTATTAAAAATAATTAATAAAAATAAAGTCAAAATTAGCCGACGGAGTCTAAACGAAAGTCGTAGAGCATGGTCTCACCTTTCCGTGGATATAAAGAACGTCGAAAACGGAGTTCGTATGAAGAAGTTATGAATTTCCGAAGTTTATTAATCATTTTATATTTATTTTTAATTCAAAATCGGAAGCATTATCCGAAGCCGAGTCACCGGTGTGATCCGGAGTACGCCCCGCGTACGAGGTTACGCTACCGCGTACTCAGCATAGTGTCGACACTTCGGATGACGCATGCAATGACGATTTCGGACGCGTACGCGCTGCGTACGCCTGTACGCCCCGCGTACTCCGAGGCTCCAGCCTCTATATAAAGGATCCGAAGACAGCCTTCTTTGTTGTTCATTTTCTTCTCTTCTCTCTAGTCTTTTGCATCGTTTTTCGTGCCGAAGCTATCCCGAAGCCCCGGTATTATACTCTAGCCCCGAGGCAAGTCCCGAGATCCCGAAGATCCCGAAAAGTGCGGTTCCCGAGTCGAAGCTCTGCCCGCGAAAAGTCGATTTTTGTGAAGATCTTCCAGATCTGCTGAGGAATACTACTTCTATAAGCCGTAGTGCTGTCCGATCATCTTCTGATCAAGTGAGTGTGTAGTTATTTCTTCTAATACAATAATACGAAGTATTTTATATAAAAATACGTGCTATGTGTATATATTTGGTTGTGTTATGTGTGAATGTGTATTCACTCTCTTCTATCTTATAGATCTGCTTATTTCTTTATGAGATATGTGTTATGTGTGTGTGTGCCTCATCTGTTATGTGATATATGTTGGGTAGAACATGGGTAGACAGTTGGTGTGTAATAAACAGATGAGAGGCCTCGTTGTTGTTTGATTGAGTCATCTAGCGGAGTTTAGATGACGACCACTGGCTATTCTAGACAGTCTTGTGGAAACATTAGCAGGTTCGCCACCTGTAGGTGTTAATGAACTTGGGTGTTCATTCGCTGTACTCCATCCCCCTCATGGTTGCCTTATTTGACTTATATTGCTGAGGTACCCCCGAAGCATGTGTTGTCGCCCCGATGAAATATTCTTAGACTAGGTCCCTTATGTTAGTTGTTTTAGGGACATTAAAGTGAGAATAACGGGAATGGGTAATTGGGTTATTGTTGGTTGGTGAAAATTAAATATGATATTTATTGTGGGTTGAAAACCCTATATGCTCACCAGGCTCCCAAGCCTGACCCACTCAGTTTTAAATTGTATTACAGGTAGTGGCGGAAGGGCATGAGATGGATGAACCATCAAGTTGTTTTGTTTACAAGTCTGCATATGTTTATATTTGTTATATGACTTGTAATGTATTCGTTTATGCTTATTGGTCTGTATCGGAACATGACACCCCGAGTTTTGATTATAATGAAAATACATTTCTTTTATGAAATGCTTCGGTAAACAATGTTTTATCATGTTTTGTTTTTGGGAACAAATTCCGCAACTCTTTCAAATCAAAAGGATTTACTCTGAAAATATTTAAAAGCATAAATGAAAATCGGTCTTTTCTGGCCGAGATTTTGGGGATGTCACAGTTGGTATCAGAGCATTAGTTTAAGCGAACTAGGAATTTGTTGGATTTCTAGACTTAAACTTAGAATGCTAAGTGAAGTTTTGAGATGTGTGTCTGTTGTGGTTTAGACACGAGCACTAGTTTATTTTAGGAAAGTTGCCTAAAATGCTTTATGTGCTAAATGTTATATGTTGCCATATATGATATTATTTGTTCGGATCTATGGTCTGTTGCCGACCGGATCTAGAAACCTTATGTGTGTAGGATTCTAAGCGTACATCTACGATATTAGAACTAGCATGTAAACGTTTCGGAGTGATAAGGATGATTTGAATATCTATCATGATTGAGGATCTAATTTCACCTTATTCGGTGTAGATCAAAATGGTGAGAACAAGAAGTGGAGTTGGAAATGCTGACGAAAACAGGAATCAACCACCAGTGATTGAGCCAATACCTGTCGTAGCAGCAGCACCTGAGCCAATAACCATGGCTGGTGTGCAATTGATGATTCAGACGATGTTGGATCGTCAGATGGATGAAACTAGACGGTTGCTTCAACAAAATCGTGAAGAACTGTCGATTCGTGTGGAAGAGCCTGAACTGAATGAAGGGCACTCAGAAGGAGGAAACTTCAGTGGGTCTATTGGTCAAGCCAACCCACCGATAGTTAGGCAAGATAACCATGAAGGAAGGAATGATGGAATGGGATGCAAGTACAAGGACTTTTTGACTTGTAAACCATCGACCTTCAATGGAAAGGAGGATCCGATTGGGGTTATGGATTGGATCTCCGAAATGGAGTTAGCCTTTATGACATGTGGCTGTAGAGGCAAGTTGCAGACTATCTATGCCGTGCGACAATTCCGAGGTGGAGCCGTTCATTGGTGGAACACTCTAGGGAAGACCTTAAGCCCTAGCGAGCCACTGCAATTGTCATGGGCAGAGTTCTTGGTGCAGTTTAAGCGCAAGTTCTGCTCGGCTCAAAATCTGTTGGAGTTGGAGAACAAGTTTCTGACATTGACGAAGGGTAGCATGTCAGTAGATGAATACACCAATAACTTCACCGATAAGATGGAGTTTGCCTTGCGTATCGTTCCAGACGAGCTGACAAAGGTGGATCGGTATGCGAAGGGACTTCCATGGGAGTACGAGGTGCCGGTACGTCAGGCACTTACTCTAGAGGCAGCTATCTGGGCTGCCAAGTCTGTGGAGAACATGATAAAGGGAAGAACCACCGACAAGGTTGAGGTTGGTGAGAAAAGGAAGTTTGAAGGAACATCTGGTTCCAGTAAGAAGAGTAAATTTTCGAAATTTGATTCGAAAAAGTTTGGAGGAAAAGGAGGCGAAGCGAAGTGGTGTGATAAGTGTAGGAAAAAGCACTTTGGGAAATGTAGCGAGGATGTAACCTGCTACAAGTGTGGAAAGGTTGGACATTTTGCCAATGAATGTCCGAACAACAAAAGGATGTGTTTTGGGTGTAATGAAGAGGGACATATTTTGAAAGACTGTCCGAAGAAGAAGGAGGCAGCTAGGCCCAACATTCCACCAAAGCCGAAGGCGAGAGCCTTCCAGATGACACTTGAGGCTGCGAAAGATGAAGCTGATGTCGCTTCAGGTACCTTTCTCGTAAACGAATTACCTGCTCATATATTGTTTGATTCTGGAGCCAACTACTCCTTTATTTCGCATGAGTTTGGTAGAAAGCTAGCTTTGCCTATTGATAGACTAGATGATGCTTTATTAGTCGAAGTAGCTAGTGGCAAGTTTGTACCTGTTAGCCATCGTATGAAAAACGTCTTGATCGACCTTAATGGGAATAAGTTTCTCGAGGAATTATTGCCTATCGAACTAAATGGTTTCGACATCGTCTTGGGAATGGATTGGCTTAGCGCCAATGATGCCGAAATTTTGTGCAAGAAGAAGATAGTTAAAGTAAACCCGCCTGGGAAAGATTCGTTTATGGTGTATGGGGACAAACGCAGAGTGAATTCTGGAATCATTTCTCTAATGAAAGCCAGAAAGTGTTTGACCAAGGGATGTACATCATATTTAGCATTCGTGATTGATGCTAAGAAAGAAAAGAAGGTGATGCAGAGTATTCCAGTGGTGTGTGATTATCCGGAAGTATTTCCCGAGGATCTTCCTGGATTACCACCTGATAGACAAGTGGAGTTCAGAATAGACTTGTTACCAGGAACCACGCCAATAGCAAAAGCACCTTATCGATTAGCACCGACGGAGATGAAGGAGCTGATGATGCAACTTCAGGAGTTGTTGGACAAAGGTTTCATTAGACCTAGTTCATCGCCCTGGGGAGCTCCGGTGTTATTTGTAAAGAAGAAAGATGGAAGTATGAGAATGTGCATCGATTACAGAGAGCTGAACAAGGCAACAATAAAGAATAGATATCCGTTGCCGAGGATTGATGACCTGTTTGATCAATTGCAAGGTTCGAGCTATTTCTCGAAGATCGATCTTAGGTCAGGATATCATCAGCTGAAAGTAAGAGAGCAAGATATCGAGAAGACTGCATTCAGAACTAGATATGGACACTACGAGTTCTTGGTTATGTCGTTTGGACTAACCAATGCTCCAGCAGCGTTCATGGATTTGATGAATAGGGTTTGTAATCCTTTCCTTGATAAATCCGTGATAGTGTTCATAGACGACATTCTGATCTACTCGAAAAGCCAGGAGGAGCATGGCAGACACTTGCGAGAAGTGTTAGAAGTTTTGAAGAAGGAGAAGCTTTATGCGAAGTTCTCCAAATGTGATTTTTGGATTCGTGAGGTCCAATTCTTGGGTCACGTGGTCAACCAAGAAGGGATAATGGTTGATCCAGCGAAGATTGAAGCTGTGACGAAGTGGGAACAACCGAAAAGTCCCACGGAGATTCGGAGCTTTTTAGGATTAGCCGGATATTACCGAAGGTTTATCCAAGGCTTTTCTTCGATTGCTACTCCATTAACAGCTTTGACCCACAAAGGAGCTACTTATGCTTGGAGTGAGAAGCATAAAGAAGCATTCGAGAAGTTAAAGAAGAAGCTATGCGAGGCACCGATACTTTCTCTACCCGATGGAGTCGAAGACTTCGCTGTTTATAGCGATGCGTCTGGTGTTGGATTGGGTTGTGTTTTGACCCAAAGAGAAAAGGTGATAGCATATGCGTCTCGACAGTTGAAAGAGCATGAAAAGAATTACCCGACTCATGATTTGGAGCTGGCAGCGGTAGTTTTCGCTCTGAAAATATGGAGGCATTACCTCTATGGCACGAAGTGCAAACTTTTCACTGATCATAAGAGTCTCCAATACCTCTTTAATCAGAAAGAATTGAATATGAGGCAACGACGCTGGCTAGAATTACTTAAAGACTACGACTGCGAGATACTTTACCACCCCGGTAAAGCTAATGTTGTTGCTGATGCTCTCAGTCGGAAAGTCAATCTTGAAAGGAAGAGGCCAAGAGCGTTGAAAATTGAAGTTGTCTCGACTATTGTGGAAAGTATAAGGAAAGCTCAAGAGGAAGCTTCTGAGAAAAATGACCGAAAGGAGGAACGTTTGGGTAAAACGTTGGTGTTTGGTACTAACGGTCATGGACTGAAGGTATTCCAAGGTCGTATTTGGGTACCTAAGTCAGGAGGAATTAGGGATCTTCTGATGGAAGAAGCTCACAAGACCATGTACTCGATTCATCCGGGTAGCACTAAAATGTATAGGGACCTGAAACCCTACTACTGGTGGCCGACGATGAAGCTTGATGTTGCAAAGTATGTGGCCGAGTGTGTGACTTGTGCGAGAGTCAAGACACAACATCAGAAACCTTACGGGAGTTTAGAACCATTGCCTGTGCCTATGGGTAAGTGGGAAGACATTGCTATGGATTTTGTCACTAAACTGCCCAGAACAAAGAATGGTCACGACATGATTTGGGTGGTCGTTGATCGATTCACTAAGAGTGCGCATTTCATAGCGGCCAGGGAGAAATGGTCTATGGAAAAGCTTGCGAATTCTTACGTGAAGGAAATTGTGAGGCTTCACAGTGTTCCGTTAACGATTGTATCGGATCGTGATAGCCGTTTCACCTCAAGGTTTTGGAAAAGTCTACAAGAGGAAATGGGTACCAAGTTATGTTTAAGCACAGCTTACCATCCGCAGACTGATGGCCAGAGTGAAAGAACAATACAAACACTTGAAGATATGCTGAGAGCATGTACCTTGGAATTCCTAGGTAATTGGGATGAACATTTACCGTTGGTAGAATTTTCCTATAATAATAGTTTTCACTCGAGCATTAAGATGACACCTTATCAAGCTTTGTATGGACAGAAGTGTCGTACGCCGTCTTGTTGGCTTGAGGCTGGGGAAAAGCAGTTTATGGGACCGGAGTTGGTTCATCAAACTGCTGAAAAGTTGAAAATAATTAGGGAAAGAATGTTAGCAGCTCAAGATCGTCAAAAGAGCTATGCTGACAAGAAGCGAAGACCGATGACTTTTGAGATTGGAGATTCGGTTTTGCTTAAAGTCTCGCCGTGGAAGGGACTTATAAGATTTGGTAAAAGGGGAAAGTTGAGTCCAAGGTTTATTGGACCGTTTAAAGTCCTTCAGAGGATTGGGAATCAAGCTTACAAGCTCGAATTACCCGAAGAACTGAATGGAATTCACAACACCTTTCATGTGTGTTATTTGAGGAAGTTCACGGGAGAAGTTCCCGATATAATTCCAATTTCTGAATTGAGAATTGATGAGAACAAAAGGTTGATTGAAGAACTAGAGGCAATTGTTGACCGAAAGACTAAGAAGTTGCGACGCAAAATGGTTGGGTTAGTGCTTGTCCGATGGAAACACACGAATGGGCCGAATCTCACCTGGGAGACGGAGAGTGACATGTTGAGTCGCTATCCGCATTTGTTTGTTGATGTGTGATTCCGGGGACGGAATCATTCTAAGGTGGAGAGAATTGTAACGCCTGTGTTTCGGGCTTGCCATTTGTAGCAATGTAATAGTCTAGGTTAACCTCTGTAACCCGTTTTGAAATAATAAGATTGTATTATTTGAATATTGTGTGTTTTGTGCTTAATTGCTTAATTATGTGGTTTGATTAATTAAGAATAAAAATAAGCGTCAAAATTTAAGTGTAAAATAAACTTAATATCTTTGGTTAGTGTTGTAGTATTTGAAACGAGGTTTCCGAATATATATAGAACGCCCAAATCTGACTTCGTATGAGGAAGTTATGATTTATCGAAGTTCCGGCTTAGCGATATACAGCCTGTTTTACTCGATTTGAGATCGAGCGGTTGTTAGCCGAAGCAATCTAAATGAGAATCGAAGATCTCATTGTTGGTATTGAAACGATAAAAAGTTAGGCGAGAACGGACGTCAAACGAAGAAGTTATGAATTTATAACGAAAGTTTCTGTCCCGGCCTATTAAAAATAATTAATAAAAATAAAGTCAAAATTAGCCGACGGAGTCTAAACGAAAGTCGTAGAGCATGGTCTCACCTTTCCGTGGATATAAAGAACGTCGAAAACGGAGTTCGTATGAAGAAGTTATGAATTTCCGAAGTTTATTAATCATTTTATATTTATTTTTAATTCAAAATCGGAAGCATTATCCGAAGCCGAGTCACCGGTGTGATCCGGAGTACGCCCCGCGTACGAGGTTACGCTACCGCGTACTCAGCATAGTGTCGACACTTCGGATGACGCATGCAATGACGATTTCGGACGCGTACGCGCTGCGTACGCCTGTACGCCCCGCGTACTCCGAGGCTCCAGCCTCTATATAAAGGATCCGAAGACAGCCTTCTTTGTTGTTCATTTTCTTCTCTTCTCTCTAGTCTTTTGCATCGTTTTTCGTGCCGAAGCTATCCCGAAGCCCCGGTATTATACTCTAGCCCCGAGGCAAGTCCCGAGATCCCGAAGATCCCGAAAAGTGCGGTTCCCGAGTCGAAGCTCTGCCCGCGAAAAGTCGATTTTTGTGAAGATCTTCCAGATCTGCTGAGGAATACTACTTCTATAAGCCGTAGTGCTGTCCGATCATCTTCTGATCAAGTGAGTGTGTAGTTATTTCTTCTAATACAATAATACGAAGTATTTTATATAAAAATACGTGCTATGTGTATATATTTGGTTGTGTTATGTGTGAATGTGTATTCACTCTCTTCTATCTTATAGATCTGCTTATTTCTTTATGAGATATGTGTTATGTGTGTGTGTGCCTCATCTGTTATGTGATATATGTTGGGTAGAACATGGGTAGACAGTTGGTGTGTAATAAACAGATGAGAGGCCTCGTTGTTGTTTGATTGAGTCATCTAGCGGAGTTTAGATGACGACCACTGGCTATTCTAGACAGTCTTGTGGAAACATTAGCAGGTTCGCCACCTGTAGGTGTTAATGAACTTGGGTGTTCATTCGCTGTACTCCATCCCCCTCATGGTTGCCTTATTTGACTTATATTGCTGAGGTACCCCCGAAGCATGTGTTGTCGCCCCGATGAAATATTCTTAGACTAGGTCCCTTATGTTAGTTGTTTTAGGGACATTAAAGTGAGAATAACGGGAATGGGTAATTGGGTTATTGTTGGTTGGTGAAAATTAAATATGATATTTATTGTGGGTTGAAAACCCTATATGCTCACCAGGCTCCCAAGCCTGACCCACTCAGTTTTAAATTGTATTACAGGTAGTGGCGGAAGGGCATGAGATGGATGAACCATCAAGTTGTTTTGTTTACAAGTCTGCATATGTTTATATTTGTTATATGACTTGTAATGTATTCGTTTATGCTTATTGGTCTGTATCGGAACATGACACCCCGAGTTTTGATTATAATGAAAATACATTTCTTTTATGAAATGCTTCGGTAAACAATGTTTTATCATGTTTTGTTTTTGGGAACAAATTCCGCAACTCTTTCAAATCAAAAGGATTTACTCTGAAAATATTTAAAAGCATAAATGAAAATCGGTCTTTTCTGGCCGAGATTTTGGGGATGTCACAATATATATATATATATATATATATATATATATATATATATATATATATATATATATATATATATATATATATATATATATGTTTGAATAGGAAAACTAATGAAACAAAACATAATTTATGTTATAAAATCGTAATAAAACTTATGATTTAACTACATGGTTTTTGGAAACTTTTACTAAAAGATAGCTTTTGTAGAAAAAATGGTTACATTATAGTCATTTACTAATTTGATGGGTTAAAACCCAAAAATATTATGTTTTGATCTCATATTTTGACACTAGTCAAGATAACAACTTCATATTTATATAAAAGAGTATATAAATAGTCTCAACAAACACATAAGGTAAACTATAATTGGTATAGTTTGGATGTCACAAACCACATTTTCATTTCAAAAGAACCATATAATTATTCAAAGGTATAATTATTTCATTTTAGAAGAAAATAAAGGAGTCATAGTTCTCGTGAATCTGTTGATGCTCTTGTGAGACATTCTCTTCACTGTACCTACCTAGCATACACCTTAAGTCCTGCATTATAACAAGAGTCTCCTTGAAGGAGAGTGAGACCGTTGTGTATAGATCTATACGGGATTGACAACCCCACACCTCAGTTGTTCTCTACAGTTAGACCGACAAGTCTAGGGTGACAAAAGTCTACCAATTCCGACGCCTGAAGAACGTCGTTCATGCATATCACTCATATTAAGCATGGTTATAATAAATCACATAGGGATTGACAAAACAATCTGGTTTACGGAGTAACTTAAACTTCATTAGTTTTATAAGAAGATATAACTACATACTATTGTTCAGTACAACAATACTCATACATTTTTAATCTTAGGGTTTAAGACTATGGTTCACATTTAAGAAAATATTGGATTTTTTTGGAAACATTCATTATCATTTTACAAGGAAAGATACAAAAGAAAATACATACATCTACAGCTCATTTAAGAAAATATTGGATTTTCTGGAAACATATGTTATTATTTTACAAGGAAAAGATATAAAGGAAATTCATACATTTATAGTTCATATTAGAGAAAATATTAAACTTTTTTGAAGTATGCAAAAATCATTTTCTCGAAAACGTTACAAATCATTCTCACACAAATGCTTATGAACTCACCAACTTAATTATTGACACTTTTCAAAATCACTTGTATTCTCAGGAAACCAGTAGATAGGTATTCAACCCTTCTTGAGGGTTGGCGTCGTCGCTTCATGTTCTACTTTTTAGTTATTTGTATTCAACTTTTGAACAAATAGAGATTTGTAAACGATGTAATACTTGTAATCTCAATGTATGAATGTTTGTGTTGCTATTGCTTCATTTATATTCGATTGTTATGATACTGTACATGAAGTCACTTCATCCGCCCCCAGACGTTTCTGCCGTTCTGTTTTGGGGGTGTGATAGATTGGTATCAGAGCATTGTTTATAGTGAACTCGTATATCAAACCATACAAGATATACAACTATAAATATGATGGGGCTAAAACACTCTTACTACAAGTATACTTTTAAAATATCATAATATTTTAAGTAAAGTATAAGTACATACAAGTTAGGCAGTGTCATAACAAGAGGATAATAAAAGCAGTATGATGAGTTGAAAACTACAGGTAGGCCTTAGGATATGTAATTAGACCTTGAATAGATATAGCCTGGTCAACTATATTTTTCCGGGGAGTAACTAGCATACGCTGGGAAATAGTCATAGAGAACGACGAGTCTAAACACTTAGCAACACTAAGTTATCAAGAATTAAATGCAACATTTAAAATACTATAGGAGTATTTTAGGATACCATAAGAACCACACACTTAAACCCTCTACGTATTTCTCATACCTTTCTTCTCGTACATACAACATGGCTGAATTTCACCAGGAAGACCCCCACTACCCTGCCATTGTGGCCAACGGATTGATCGCGGAGGAGACATAAGAGATTCATGAGGAGAACCCAGAGCTAGGTCCCGAGGAATACCAAGAGGTGGATTACATGAGGGAGGGTTCTGATGAAGAGTCAAACGGGGATGATGGCGCTGAAGAGACCCTCTCACCTCCTTCCTTCCAGGTGTGTAGGCACCCAATAGAGGTCCTCTTTGGATGAACATTTCTAGTAAGAAATTATCGCCCATGCAAAGGCAAGCTTCATTGTTGACATCTACCTTTGTCCAGGATGCACCTCCATGAGGGGCAACCTGTTACAACCCATTATTTCAAGGAAAAAAAATATTAAATAAACCCAATATCAAGGAATAAAGTGATAGAAATCATTACAAAGATTCAGAAGATATAAAGAATACCGAAATTTGAGTTATAACGAAGAAGTTATGACCTATTGAAGTTTCGCGACAGAACGAGCAAGACACTGTGTGTCATAAAAAGTGAGTTTACAATAAAACTCTTTTTAGCCTTAACAATCAAAATGAAAGTTGTAGAATTCGAAAAACTGTGAACATACATAAAAAGAACGCCCAAATCTGACTTCGTATGAAGAAGTTGTGATTTTTTTTAAGATTCGGCACAGCAGTATACAACCCAAAAATCAAATTAAAGATCGAGCGATTTTTAGACAACACAACCTAAAGAGAAATCTAAGATCTCATCAATAGTAGTCCAACAGTAAAAAGACAGACGAAAATGGATGTTGGATGAAAAAGTTATGAATTTTTAACGGATTTTCCTATCCCGGCTTGTTAAAAATATAACATTAAAAATAAAGTCAAAATTAGTCAACGAAATCTAAACGAAAGTTGTAGAGTATAATCGCACCTACACGTGGATATAAAAAATGTCAAAAACGGAATTTATATGCAAAAGATATGAATTTTTGAAGTTTGAGGCATGATTTCCGAGACTGGACCGGAGGAGTACGCCCCGTGTACCAGAAATACGCCCAACATACTCGGAATCAAGGTCAGTAGGTGGTCATGTCGCCATCGTTCGCATGTAGACATGTATCAACCACCTAGCGCCTTCGCATGATGGACGTGTGTCCTAGTTGTGCCACGTCCGAAGCTCGGATACCCATCAGAAGACACGTAGCTACACGCAGCGTACGAAGGTCCGCTGTGCATACCGAAGTACACCTAGCGTAGTCAGGTGCTTCAGAACACTATGAAAGGGATGCGAGGTCTCCAGGTTTGGTTTACAAAAATCAATTCTCTTTTCATTCCCTTTTATGCCACTTTTAACCCCACGAAGCCTCGGGAACACCCTAACACCCGAAGAAATCCCGGATCCCCGAAGTCCGCGAGAAAATAATCTTTTCCGGTCGAAACTCTGCCCGCGTAAAGCCCGATTTTCAACAGAAACTCACGGTTTCTTCAAGAAAGATCATTTATAGAAATGAAACACTGCCCAAATCACCACTTATCAGGTGAGTTCATACCCCCATATTTTTCCAAGCTTTTTCAATGTTTTTTAGGGGGAGGGGATACAATTAAAACACAAGAAATTTTGTGTTTAAAAATATAATTTACTTATTATGTTTTTCTTACCATTTAAACGTGAAACTTGTTAAAACATGGAAATAAACTTATAAACTATAATAGGTATAGTTTATCGATCATATGAACTATTTTACAAAGTCCAGGTTAAAACATGGAAATAAAGTTATAAACTATAATAAGTATAGTTTATGGATCATATGAACTCCAGGTTAAAAAATAGAAATAAACTTATAAACTATAATTATTATAGTTTATGAAATAAAGGGATATTTTTTTTTACAAAATTACATGTTATTTTATAAAAAGGTTTTTGCATTATTACTTGTAACTTCGTTGAAGTTAATTATGAGACACGTCTTCATGTACTTACCTAAGTACCAAGGGAAGTCTAGCCTTATGAACCATAGTCTCCTGGAGGGAGAGCGTGAGTTTGTGTATAGATCTATACGGGAGTGACAATCCTGCGCCCTGACTATTAGCTACAGTCGTTCTGGGTGACAAACGTCATTTTTGATATTGACAAACGATTCATGTCGTATCGGGATATTAGTCATATTAGTATGGTTATAAGAACTCACAAGGAGAAAACAATGATATATTTACGTTGTAATATACTTTTTCTTAAACAGTTTCAAGGGATATTAACTATGTGATTACTCAGTCTATACAATAGGGTTATATAAAATTGAAGTTCGATAGACAGTGGAATGTGTGCCTTCCACTTCATTTCATGTTCCTTGTTTGGTTGTGGGCTTAGGACAGATTCACACATTCAACTGTCTGTTCGATCTCGGTTATATACAACTTGTATGTACTAAGCGATCATAGGAGGGTAGTATCGTCACATCGAGTTTTCAGGGCAAACACATCTTCAGGTAGTTTTCTTATAAATAAAACCAGGTATCATTAAACTAAGTATGGTAATTATACTTGTGCTTTTCAGTCTTGGAACGATTAAGACTACAAATTGGTTTTATAGAAAATATAGGATTTTCTATGATAAACATCGTTATTTTAAAGGTAAATAGTTTACGATTTAACTTTCTGAAAATGATAACAATTATTATTGAAAACAATGTTTTACAATAGAGTAAGTGGAACTAGGAACATATTTACAACATGTTTGACATACTTATTTACAAACTAGTATAACATAAAGGACCTTTAATGGTTAATTCTATAATTCCTTCGTTTAAACATCAGAGTTATATATAAATAATATCCGATAGGCAGTGGAATGTGTGACTTCCACCTTACTTCCTATTCCTTGTTTGGTTGTGGGCTTAGGGTAGATTGACACATTCAACTGTCCGTTTGATATTAGATCATATATAGCTAGTATAAACTAAGTGATTATAGAATGAACTATTGTCGTTACCATTCTACTAAAGAAAATATAGGATTTACTGGAGGAACAGGCGAACTTTTCCAAAGAAAAAAGAGTATAATTTTTATAACAAAAATACTTATGAACTCACCAACTTTAATGTTGACATTTTTTCAAACCACTTGTATTCTCAGGAATGTTAGTAGACAGGTAACCCCTCAAGTGTTGCGAAGATGGAGCATAGTAGTATTACGTCTTATCTTTTTGCTATAGTATTAAATGTAAATCATGAAATGTTTTGAACACAATGTAAACTTTATATTATTAATACGATGGTTGTTGTTACTTTGATTACTATGATGCATGTTTTGTGATACTTAACATGAAGTCATCCATCCCCGGACGTTTCCGTCATTCCGGTTTGGGGGTGTGCACAACCCAGCTACATGCCTGGGCTAGAGGAGACAGTCGACGATCCGCATTAGGCATGCGCCCACTACACCATACTCCGGACTCCAGCACCCTTACAAATCAAGCACTACCCCCAATTGCACCACAAGTGGCCCGTCTAGACACTCAGGTTCAAGCTCTCCATCATAAGGTAATGAAGATTGGAGGCGAAGCCCAGAATGCGACAATGCGAATTCGATGCCTCTGCGAAGAACAAGAACACCATTTAGGAGCGATACTGAACCAGCAAGCAGAGCAGGAGGATTTTACGAACCGTCTACACTCCTTAGATGAGGAAGTGGCCACCATGAGGCAACATATCCTTACAGCTGAGGCTAGGACAGCCTTCTCATAGCAGAGAGTGGAGGAGGCCACTCGCGAAATGTGTGAAATGGCTAGGCACCTTGTGCGCCATTTTAGCATATAATAGACTAGTATAGCCAAGTGAGCTAGTGACTACACAACTCGCACTATAATTTAGGTTTATTACATCTTTCATCGCAATTAGTAGAAGTAAATCAAGAGATGTACGTCCTCCAAGACCAATGTAACCAAAGGCAACTAAATGTATTGATGGTTATGTTTTATTTTGATAAACTTACGTTCGCACAATACCTATTACTATAAGTACATTTTGATGATGTGGTCGAAACCTTTGGGAATCGTACAACAAAACATGTGATCTATATATGTATATACATAAATGTAGATATATAAATATAGATTAGATACAACTAGCAATAACCATAGTTACTTGCGAACCTGTTTCGTGCCATACAACAGAATCATGCCGCAACAAGGAAGTAACCAATCCACCGGCGGAACACCAGTTCTAAAAATGGACCTCACAACATTTCAAGTCGCCTTAACAGCCGCTGTGACAGTCGTCATGGCACAACTTAGCGCTAACAACGCAAACAGAAACGAGAGCGGTGCTAGCGGTACCAAACCTAATGACAACCAAGGACACCGACAAATGTGTTATGTAACAGCCCGGATTTCCAGGTATCTTTTATGCTTATGTTTTTGGTGTTTTGTGAGGGGACTCGGCGGGTTGGAGCTCAGACTCGCCGAGTAGGATCGCGGTTCTGGACGCGGGTTCGCGCCTAGACTCGGCGAGTCCAAGGTATGGACTCGGCGAGTCCGCGCGGTTTAATGAAACCCTAATTTCTCGGGTTTGGGACCTATTTAAAGGGCCTTAAGGCCGTCATTTGTGCTCACCAGACCCCTGAGTGAAACCCTAGCGAGTTTGAGCGTTTGGAGCAAAGTAAGGAGCCATTATTGACCTTGGAGGTGTTATATTGCAAGGGAAAGGAAGCAATAGCTAAGGGGAATCAAGAGGAGCCACTTCCTGAAAGATTTGAGGCCAGAACATCACATTTGAGGTACTACTTTCGAGCTATTCTCTGTTATGTTGATGTTTATGTTGATTTAGGGCTTATTGAGCCCTTTTGTGGTTAGATCTAGTGCTTCCTTGGTCCCTTAAGTGAGTTAGGTTATAGATCTGGACCTTTGGGGGTCCAGAGTGTCCCTTTGCCCAAGCTTTTTATGAATCCATGAGGGTTTTGGATTGGGGTCTTTGTACTTAAGGTTAAAACACCATTTATGAGTCATGGGGTGTGTTATGAGCACCAAGTTATGGACTTTACGTGATGAATTAGCTTAGGAGGGCCAGATCTATGAGTTGTTGGAGCGGATCAGATCTCAAAAGCAAGTTTGAGTTGATGCATGGCATGGACTCGCCGAGTCTGAAGAATAGACTCGGCGAGTAGCATGAAGATTGTCCTTGACCACTCTGTGAGTGGTCCAGCCGAGTTATGAGTTGACTCAGTGAGTCAGGGAGAGTTAGAGAGGGCTGACAGGTGGACTGAGTCGAACTGGAACTCGCCGAGTTGTTCTTGAAACTCGGCGAGTTGAGTCGGGGTGGCCCCGCGATTCATACCAGGTGGAACTCGTCGAGTCAGGGGAATACTCGACGTGTCAAAAAGGGAATCCTAGAGAGTTGGTGAAAACGCTTAGACTCGCCGAGTCGCCCTAGTGCACTCGCCGAGTCCGGTCAAAGTTGACCGTTGACCGTTGACCAGAGTTGACTTGATAGGGGTAGTCAACCTTAGTGGTAAAAGTGTTAATTAAGAGACATATGATGTTATAGGAGGATTATAGCTTAGAGGATCGAGCACGAGTGATTCCAAGATTCGCGAGTTATCGAGATACGCGAGGTGAGTCTTCTCACTATACTTTACCTTGAGTAGGTAACTAGAGTTACGTGAACAGAGTATTTGTATGCTATATGTATGTGTTGTGTTATACTGCATTATTCTATGTGATTTATGCTGTGCATGTTTTAGAGTTGGAACTGGAAGGTTCACAGAGTTAGAACCTGAGGGTTCACAGAGTTTGGGTGCACGGACCCATAGAGTTATAGCCTCGAGTGGCTATTATGTGTTATGTGTATGGTATTTTGGGGAACTCACTAAGCTTTGTGCTTACAGTGTTAGTGTTGTTATTTCAGGTACTAGCAAGGACCGTGGGAAGGCACCGGCTTGATCTGTACACACACATGGGATTTTTGATATATATGATCTTGAGATTTTGTATGATGTGATTTAGGATTTTTAACCTTAATGTTTTAGTGAAATTAAATGAGAAATGTTTTTATAATTTGTGAAAAATTATTTTGAAATTCACGGTGTTACAAGTTGGTATCAGAGCCTTGGTTTGAGGGATTCGAGTACACCTTCGGGCGTATTTGAACTCAAACTGAGGATTTGAGAAGTATTTTCAAAAAGAATAAAAGATTTTGAAAATGCCGAGCAGAGTTGTGTGTACGATCAGTCCGCGCCCGAACGGTGATTTCCCAAAATACCCTTATGTTATGTGATATTGATACTGATATGATGTATTCGCATGCTAGAGTAGGCTAGATATTCCTATTAGGACTAGAGTGGCCTGATTTGTGATGCCTTAGCCTAGGAAGAGGTGAGTTGCTATGAGATGCTTGAGAGTGAGTAGGTAGCAGCGAGGGGTTTATGAGAGATCTATTAGAGGGAGGTCTATGCATGATAGAGTACTTGGAATTTGGGATCCGAAGAGGAGGACTTGGGGTGTATTCTGATACGGTGTGGACAGTAGTATTGGGCACGTACTACTGAAAGCACCGGAGCGGTGTACAGCCCAAGTAAGAATCTTTGGAATACCAAGGATCAAGGAGGAAAGAGTTGACGAGTGTGAGTATGCTCGTATGGGTTCTAATTTATCGTATGTTGTATTTCAGAGGTAGATCATGGTGAGGACACGCTTGATGCCCGAGAGCAGTGGTACCAGTGATGAGGAGATCCGCCGGATCATCCATGAGGAGGTGGCTGTGGCCATCAGGGCAGAGATACCGGAGATGTTTGGGTCTATAAAGACCACGCTGATTGAGACCTTTGACGAGCGTTATGCCGCTCTTTCTGAGGCTGCTGTTGCAGCGGCCACCGCGGCTGTTGCTGCCGCGAGGCCGCAAGGTGGTGATGCGTTGCTGTTCCGGGAGTTCAGCAACACAAAACCACCAGAGTTTGATGGGACCCAGGATCCGGTGGCAGCTATGAGGTGGATATCTGATATAGAGGGGTGTTTCTTCACTTGCTCATCTCCTGAGCATTTGAAGGTTCGGTTCACGCTGAACCAGCTTCATTTGGGAGCGAAGGACTGGTGGAAGTTTGTGACGGCGCATTTCACGCCTGCTGAGCTTGCGGCAGTGACCTGGGAGAGGTTCACTACCATGTTTCGAGATGAGTACGTTCCCCAGGTGGAGAGGGAGCGTTTGGCCCAGGAGTTTCTGACCCTCAAGCAGGGTACTGAGTCAGTTACAGCGATTACCAGGATGTTCCATGAGAGGGCGATGTTCTGCCCTGAGCACGTGTCCACTGAGCAGGCACATATGAGCTGTTATTTGAGCATTTTGAGGCCGAATATTCGGGAGTTCGCGGCGAACTCCTCGTACCGGACATTTGCTGAGCTTCAGGCAAATGCCCGGAAGAGGGAGATTGAGCTAGAGACTCAGGCCAGGGAGGAGGCAGAGTCTCAGGGGAGGGATTGGCGACCGGCACAGTCTCAACCGGCAGCCAAGCGGGCCAAGCCCGCTGATCCCAAACCAGGGAGCCAGAAGGGTCGCACTTGTGGGAAGTGCGGCAAGGGTCATGATGGAGTCTGCCGAGCGGGATCTTGCTACAAGTGTGGCAAGGAGGGGCATATGGCCAAGGACTGCCCCAAGGGGTTTGCGGTGTGTTTTCACTACAACCAGACTGGACACCGGAAGGCGGAGTGTCCGCAGTTACGAGGATCAGCTCAGGGATCCGCCCCTGCCGCCATCAGAGCTACAAAGAGTCGGCCGGTGAAGGACGAGGCGCCGAGGGCACGAGGTAGAGCTTTTCAGTTGACCGCGGAGGAGGTCCACGCAGCGCCTGATGTCGTAGCTGGTATGTATTTTTTCATGTATTTATTTTGATGTTGAGATATTATGCTTATGTTATGTTATGCGTAGGTACTTTTCTTGTGAATTCTGTACCTGCCTTGGTGTTATTTGACTCGGGTGCGAGTCGGTCTTTTGTATCTTTGGCTTTTAGTCAGCATATCAGTGTTAGTCGTGAGGCGTTGAGTCGGCCTCTGAGAGTTTCCATAGCTGATGAGAGAGTGATATATGCCACGGAGGTTCTCCGAGGTTGCGTAGTCGAGATTTTCGGTGTTGAGTTCCCGATTGATCTGGTTCCTATTGCGATGGGTGATGTCTGTGTCATTGTGGGCATGGACTGGTTGAGCAGATTCGGTGCGGTTATCGACTGCGAGCGTCAGCTGGTGACCATACGAGACCCTAGTGGGGGAGTTCTTTCGGTGTACGGCGAGGGTACACGTTTAGGATCAGCGTTTTGTTCGGCCGCTAGGGCGAGGCAGTGTCTACAGCAGGGCTGTAAGGGTTTTGTGGCGTATGTGATGGATACGCGGGTGGTTTCCGAGAGGCCGAGTTCAGTTGAGGAGGTTCTGGTAGTGCGTGAGTTCCCGGATGTATTTCCCGAGGAGTTGCCGGGTGTGCCTCCTGTGAGGCAAGTGGAGTTCAGTATCGATTTGGTTCCGGGGGCTGCGCCTATTGCTAAGGTGCTTTATCGCCTTGACCTCCAAAGATGCAAGATTTATCCTCACAGCTTCAGGAGCTGCTGGGGAAGGGGTTTATTCGGCCGAGCAGCTCGCCGTGGGGAGCGCCTATCCTGTTCGTCAAGAAGAAGGATGGTTCACACCGGATGTGCATTGATTACCGGGAGTTGAACAAGCTGACGGTTGTCACACCTCAAAACCAAGAACGGCGGAAACGTTCTGGGGCGGAGGACGTCCTGTATAATATCAACAACAATGTAAAGTAGTAAACAAGCAACAACATCATCCATTGCATTAATAATATAATTATTATACAAATATGTTCTGTCAAATTTTGATAAACACTAAAGCATAAATCAAAATGAAAGATAAGTCTTGAACAAGCTCCATCTTCCTTTCTCCTTGCATCGGTACCTGTCTATGATGACCTGAGGATACAAGTAATTTTGAAAGCGGGTATCAGCTTTGAAGCTGGTGAGATCATAAGTATTAACGTGTCTTAATTTGTAAAACTTATAATTTTTAAGACTTGACATTGTTTTGAAAGAAAGCTCGTATAAGTATGAAAATGTTTGTAGATCAACTGTAAATGTTTGAAAAACCCTAGAAATCCCTATGATTCCTATTAGTAACAAAAGGAGTCTTCTACCAAGACTTAACTGTTCTCAATGTAATCTTCTACCAAGACCTAGCTGTGTTACTATTATTATTATTATAAGAAATTGTATCCTTTGGTACTAGGATACCTAAATATAATTCACCTCATTGGTTATGTGAATGAGTTACAAAATAAAGGTAATAATATAACTAACCTGAATATTACCCTTTGGTACTAGGGTAACTAACATTGTTAACTTTAAGACATCCGTAGACGTACTCTTACCTCTGTTGCTAACAGCTGGGTATAGGAATAGTTAATCCCTTAAAGTATACCTGTAATGGTACCAACCGTTGACATCCGTGGATGTGCTTTTACCTCTGTAGCTAACAAAGATTCTAGGAATGGTCAATCCCACAATCGTATCCTTTGGTACTAGGATATTAAATCCATTCTATCTCGTCAAATATGTGATTGTATCACAAGGTAAAGGTAAGAATGAGGATTTGATAACAGAGTCGATATATATAAAATGTAATAGGACTCCTCCTGATATATCTATGTAAAAGTACTCCTATAAGTGTGATCATGTAATAATATAGTAGAGTACTGAAATGTTCTACGTGTGCTAGCTGTAATGTGTGTTCTCTCTATCTAGCAAGTATAGTAATGTACTGTAATGTTCTACGTGTGCTAGCTGTAATGTGTGTTCTCTCTATCTAGCAAGTATAGTAATGTACTGTAATGTTCTACGTGTGCTAGCTGTAATGTGTGTTCTCTCTATCTAGCAAGTATAGTAATGTAATCATTCTAGTATAGCTGTATATGTTCTTGTCCTAGTATATTTGTATATGTAATCTACTGTAAAGTCCTAGAAAGTATTGACTCATGAATGAACTGACTCATGGTATGATATCGCGTTCTAGTAATTATTCTAGTATCTTCCTAAACTACCCATATGGTAGTTTACTAGTAATCTATCTAGTAAGTATGGACATGGATGTATACCCTTGCTACCCAAGGGCATATGTTGAACTGGAAGGACCCTTTTATGACTATATATGTACACATGATATATAACTAATATTTAAACGAATTTCGAACGAATACCCGATATCCCACCAGACCACATCTCAAGGCGCGAAAAGGAAATAGAGTGGATAGCCTTCCTAAGTCTTTTAAACATTTCTTATATAACTATACATATAGAGGCATGCAATTTATAATATAAAAGCATAAATAAGTTTTGTAAGACATTGGAAACATAAATATTATTTCAAGAAAGATCGACTTGATGTCAATCTATAAAACGATTTGAAGGCATAAGTTTGATAAAACAGTTTAAGTATAAGGAAACATATGTTTGAAACGCAGTTGTAAATAAGTTTGAAAGGTAACGTACGGAGTAAGATGTACAGTGTAATAAGGAGTTTAAAACATATAAAATGTTTATAAAAGTCATTTGAAGGAAACGGTTTGGTAAAACGGCTAATAAGTAGCCAAATCATTTGAATGCAGTATATTAATCACATGTGATTGATGTAATAAGTGAATATAATCCTACTTACAAATCAATTGTGATTGACATAATAAGCATGTTTCTACTTGTATCCCCCCCCCCCCAAAAAAAAACATTTAATAATAGTTTAAAACATTAGTTAAGGGGTATGAACTCACCTGCAGTAAGTGACTGGAATTGAACGGACTGTTATCGTACGGAAGGATCGGACAAGTGCTTGGTGTCAAGTGGAGACTTAGACACACACAATGATCCTAATTACATATGAAAACGTATGTATATAAATAATTAGTGATTATAACACTAATTATACAAGTAATAACTTTAAGCGCGAGGAAAACACTTTTGGTCAAGTGCTAGGAGGCTAATGGGTTGCAACTAAGGAGTGCAATGCCCCTAATGTGATTTTAAGGTCTAATGACCATATTCATTGGAGTTTACGGCCCAGGGGAGTAAGCTCCTGGCCGTAAACCCCAACCAAGGCTTGAAATGGTGCTTAGAATTACTACAACTCTAGTGGGAAATGATTCAAGGCTTATACAAGTGTTTGGGCACCATATTGACTCCTTTGGGGCGTTTACGGCCCAAAGATCGTTTTCCCTTGGATTTTACGTCCGTAAACTCCCTTGGGAGGGTTCTTATGGTGCTTTCAAGTCTCTATAACAACTAGGAACAATTCTAGGCTTTAGTACTTGGCTTTAGGAGGGTTTATGGCACCATTTGGTACCATTTTATGGAGTTTACGGCCTTGGAACCTTTTGGGCCGTAAACTCCCTCACACATGGGGTTCTAAATGTTTTAGCTAGTCCATAACTCATCTAGGTACTTGCCCAAATTGTCTCTTGGCTTAAGGAAGTGTTTAGGGTGTCCTTTGACCCCTTTATGGGAGTTTACGGCCCAAGAACCACTCTTAGCCGTAAACTCTTCAATACTTGTGCTTTTCTTATGTTTTCTAGGTCCTAAATACATTAGGGTATTTGTCTATAATAGAGTCCAAGCCTTTGGGGGTGATTAGGGCACTCTTAGCCCTTGAAAAAGGGGTTTACGGCCCAAGAGCATATCCTTGGCCGTAAACTCCTAAAACTATATGGTTTTGATTGATTTCTAGCCTCTAATGTTCATACATAAAGTCCCTAACTAGTTGCCTAACAAGGAAATGGGACTAGATAGCTTTTAGGCCTTGTTTTGGAGTTTACACCCCAAGAACGTTCTTGGGCCGTAAGCTCCCGGATCTTGTACTTTGGACATGTAAATAATGTTATTAAGCATATAACAAGTATTAAAACACATCTAGGAAAGTAGACTCACAATCTGGGATGAAAACCCGAAGATCCGTGAGAGAGAAATTGGCTTTTCTCTAATTGGAATTCAACTAATGAACCAATTTGGTTCAAAATTCTATTTATAGTCCTGAGATTTTTGGCAGAAAATATTTCTATTCTCGGAATGGATTCTAATGACCTAGAGTAATGGAATTACAGTGTTGCACAAAATCCTAGTGCATCCACTCTCCTAATATCTCTTTAGGTGTAAAACCCTGAAAACTGCCAAACTTATACCATAAGTCTGAATTTTCACTATAACTGCTCTACTTCTATTGGATTGAAATGGTTTGATTTGAATGGAAATTTCGGGTTGTCACAACGGTCAAGAACCGTTACCCATTGCCGAGGATCGACGATTTGTTCGATCAGTTGCAGGGAGCATCTTGGTTCTCCAAGATCGATTTGAGGTCTAGATATCATCAGGTGAGGGTGCGGGATGAGGACGTCCCGAAGACAGCGTTCAGGACGCGTTATGGGCATTATGAGTTTGTGGTGATGCCTTTTGGGCTCACCAATGCCCCGTCAGTGTTCATGGATCTCATGAACCGAGTGTGTAGGCCGATGCTGGATCGGTCGGTGATTGTGTTTATCGACAACATTCTGGTATATTCGAGATCTAGAGAGTAGCATGAGGAGCATCTGAGAGAGGTTCTCGGAGTTCTGAGATCGGAGAGGCTTTATGCCAAATTCTCCAAGTGTGATTTCTGGTTGCGGGAGGTTCAGTTCTTAGGACATCTCGTTAACCAGGAAGGGATATTGGTCGATCCGGCCAAGGTTGAGGCAGTTATGAGTTGGGAGGTGCCGAAGTCACCCTCCGAGATCAGGAGTTTCCTAGGGTTGGCAGGGTATTATCGGAGATTTATCAAGGATTTCTCCAAGATCGCAGTGCCACTCACCAGATTGACCCGGAAGGGTGTTGCTTTCTCATGGGGTCCTGAGCAGCAGGCCTCCTTTGAGACACTTCGTCAAAGGTTGTGCGAAGCCCCTGTATTAGCTCTCCCGAAAGGGATGGAGGACTTTGTGGTATATTGTGATGCATCGATTTTGGGGCTGGGAGCGGTGCTGATGCAGAGAGGGCATGTGATAGCATATGCATCGAGACAGCTGCAGCCTCATGAGACGAGATATCCCACCCATGATCTAGAGTTGGGGGCAGTAGTGTTCGCCCTCAAGATTTGGCGTCACTACTTGTATGGGGTTCGGTGTACGATATACACGGACCATAAGAGTTTGAGGTACTTGATGGATCAGCCCAACCTAAATATGCGACAGAGAAGGTGGTTGGATGTGGTTAAGGATTATGATTGCGAGATTCTGTACCACCCAGGCAAGGCTAATGTGGTAGCCGATGCGTTGAGCCGCAGGGCGGAGGGCACTCCACTGCGGGATGTATGTTTGAGATTGACCGTGATAACTCCGGTATTGGACGCCATTCGCGGGGAACAGGCCGAGGCTGTGCAACCTGAGATACAGAAAAGGGAACGGGTTGTTGGTTTGGTTTCAGAGTTCGTTACCGATGGTCGGGGGCTTATGACATTTCAGGGGCATATCTGGGTGCCGTTTGTGGGAGGAACGCGTACCACTTTGATGGAGGAGGCTCATCGGTCGAAATTTTCGATCCATCCGGGGGCCACTAAGATGTATTTGGATTTGAGAAAGGAGTATTGGTGGTCCTGTATGAAGAGGGGTGTCGCGTGGTTTGTTGAGAGGTGCTTGACCTGCCGTAGGGTTAAGGCCGAGCACCAGAGGCCGCATGGCAAGTTGCAGCCATTGAAGGTTCCCGAGTGGAAGTGGGAACAGATCACTGTGGATTTCATCACCAAATTGTCGAGGACTGCCAGAGGAGTTGATGTAATTTGGGTGATTGTGGACAGGTTGACGAAGAGCGCTCACTTCCTTGCCATCAGTGAGAGTTCTTCAGCAGAGAAATTGGCGGAGGTGTATGTGAGGGAAGTGGTATCTCGGCATGGGGTGCCGATCTCGATTGTTTCAGACCGTGATGTGCGTTTCACTTCCAACATCTGGAAGAAATTTCATGAGGAGTTGGGTACTAGACTGCATTTTAGTATCGCATATCATCCCCAGACAGACGGTCAGAGTGAGCGGACGATTCAGACGCTTGAGGACATGCTCCGGGCATGTGTGTTGGATTTCGGGGGTAGCTGGGATGTGTATTTACCCTTGGCAGAGTTTTCCTACAACAACAACCATCATTCGAGCATTGGTATGCCACCCTTTGAGCTGTTGTATGGGAGGAGGTGTCGGACCCCCATTTGTTGGGGAGAGGTTGGGCAGCGAGTGATGGGCAGTACAGAGATCGTGCTTCAGACGACAGAGCAGATTCAGCAGGTCAGACAGAGGTTATTGACCGCTCAGAGCCGACAGAAGAGTTATGCTGACAGACGCCGGTCCGAGCTTGAGTTCCAGGTCGGCGACTTTGGTCTCCTGAAGGTCTCTCCTTGGAAAGGAGTGATTCGATTTAGGAAGAGGGGCAAGTTGGGGCCCCGGTTGTAACACCCAAGGTTTGGAAAGCCAAGAAAGGAAAGAAAACCCCAAATTTTAAGGGGAGACTCGGCGAGTCCAAGGAGGGACTCGGCGAGTCCGAGCGGGATCCGGGTTGAGGTGTAAGCGACCGACTCGGCGAGTCGGCCAAGGTGACTCGGCGAGTCAGGCCTGGGAAAGGAAAAACCCTAAATCCGGACTTGGAGCCTATTTAAATGTCTCATTCTCCTCCCTAGGGTTCCTTTACTGCCTCTCTACCCCAGAATGCCAAACCCTAGCCACCATATCCGTTTTTGAGCTAGATCTTGCCTTGAAGAGTGCACTAAAGCTTGGAGAAGGAAGAAAGGCCTTGGAGGTGCAAGAAGGGACTATAGATTCGGGATTGAGAAGACATTTCAGACCAATTGGAGGTAATAAGTTGTTGCTTGGATTCCCTTTGCACCTAGATCTATTCTTATGTGTGAGTTTTGGACATTTTTAGCATGATAAGTAACCATTTCGAGTTAGAGGTCCAGATCTGAGGTTGCTACCTCAGATCCATGCTTGTTTTGGTCTAGAATCCCCTAAAGTGTCAGCCCTTGGTATGTTGAAGAAGTATGTTTGCCATAAACCCTAGTTTAATGCGTTTTGAGCCTAGATCTCTTAATCTACATGTAAAGTTTTCCATTTTACGTAGGGGATAGGCCTTAGAAGTATGGATATATAAGTTGGAAGCACTGTTTGGCTCGAAATGTCACTGCATGGATTAAGGGCTGAATAAACTCGACGAGTCCTTCGAGTGGAATCGGCGAGTAGCTTGAAGATGAGGAGGAACTCGATGAGTGGGATGAACAGCTCGTCGAGTCGGATGAAGTTAGGCATGGACTCGGCGAGTTGGAAGAACAATTCGACGAGTTGGTTGAAGATTGCCTTGGACTCGGCGAGTCTATTATTGGACTCGGCGAGTCAGGTCGCGAAGCACCAAACCCTTCGAGTTGAGACTCGAATCAGTGAGTTGGGTGGTGACTCAGCGAGTTGGACAGGACAGGACTCGGGAATAGTTGACTTGGCGAGTCATGGACTGACTCGGCGAGTCGAGTCGCGAATAGAAAGACCCTGAGCATTTGAACTCGGCGAGTTATTAGGTGGACTCGGCGAGTAGGGTTGACCTGGAAGGTTGAATTTGACCAGGATTTTGACCTTGACTAGAGTTGACCTAGTTGACCTTCGGAGGTCAGTTGGACTAAGTATTATATGGTTATTGGTAGCTTGAGGAGCTAGTGGAGCAGCAGCTCGGAGTCAGAGGTCAAGTAGCAGTCAGAAGGATTAGCAGCATCAGTTCAGCAGACTTAGGTGAGTTTCCTTCCAGTAGGAACGAGTCTAAGGCCACAATGCCGGCCCGTTTAGCTAGTAGTAGTTTCCGGATTTTGATCTGATGCAGTAGTTAGTATGTTTGATGCCTTCGTGGCTCAGACAGGATTTATGTGTTATGTGTTCCGGGCTACGGCCCGATGTAGTATGCAGTATATGTGAGTTTATGCCAGTTGATATGTTATGATATGCTGTGTTCAGTTAGCTTCGGACTTCGGTCCGATGGAGGGGACAAGGTCCCAGTCAGTTAGCTTCGGACTTCGGTCTGATGGAGGGGACAAGGTCCCAGTCAGTCAGCTTCGAACTTCGGTCCGATGGAGGGGGCAAGGCCCCAGTCAGTTAGCTTTGGACTTCGGTCCGATGGAGGGGACAAGGTCCCAGACAGTCAGCTTCAGACTTTGGTCCGATGTAGGGGACAAGGTCCTAGTCAGTCAGCTTCGGACTTCGGTTCGATGGAGGGGGCAAGGCCCCAGTATGTGCTTGATATGTTATTGTATGGTATGTGGTAGTTTGGGGGAGCTCACTAAGCTTCGTGCTTACGATTTTCAGTTTTGGTTTCAGGTACTCAATTTTTCAAAGGAGGAGCTCAGGAAGATTGCAGTGCACACACCATAGTCAGTTAGCCTGGGAATGTTTGACTCTGATAATGATATTATGTTTGAATTAATACTCGAGAAATTTTGTTATGAATTATGATCCGGTTTTTATAAAAATGATTTTAGTAATGTTTTTAAAGAAATTTTTTTGGGTCGTTACAAGTTGGTATCAGAGCCTTGGTTTGAGGGATTCGGATACACTTCTGGGTGTATCTGAACTCAAACTAAGGGGAAATAAAAGATTTTTAAAAAAGAAAATGTTTTCTAAAGAATTTTGAAAGCACTTAGAAAGAAAGGAATTTTTAAAAGAGAAAAGGGTGTGGTGCATGCAATCAGCCGAGCTCAAGTAAGTACTCCCAAATTACCCATACAAGTTTATTAGCTCAGTTTCAGTTTCAGTTCCAGTTGCAGTAGAGTAGCATGCTAGTATAGGACTAAGGATCTAGGAGGATGCCTTATGTGCCTGCTATATGTGTTTCAGCTTTATGAGAATTGCATGCTAGTATTGAGTAGACAGCAGTAGGATAGCCTGTGTAGGTTATGCCTGATAGTATGAGCTTAGCATTGTATGCTAGTACAGTTTCTTGTTATGAGAATAGTTTTGCCTGAGTATGTTTCCCTTATCCGAATGCTGCTTGCTTTGTGCTTTGTGGGATTCTGAGTGATGGGAGTTAGCCATTAGGTGAATACGTCGCATTACATGTGATCAGGGTTGAATAATCTCAGAGTGCTGGATTTGACCCTACTGCGCAGCTCTCGTCTGAGTCTAACCGTTGTAGGGACAAGTCTTTTACTCGAAGGCTTATCTGAGCCTCGTCACATGTGATGGTATCTAGGTGATGGCTAGTTGGCTTCGCAAGGAGACCTTCAGCAGCTGAGGACTGGTTCGAGTCGAGGCAGAGATTTCCCTAGGGCAAGCCTAGGATGAGAGTAGCAGAGATTAGTAGAAGAGTAAAGGGACTTGGTGGAGTTGAGGTAACTCTTGAGGAAAGTACGGATAGATGTGGAAGGTAGTATGGGCCCGTACTACTGAAAGCAGAGGATCCGTACTCGATTCAAGAGGGGCCAAGGCAAAACCAGGGAACTAGTAGAGTGTATGAGAGATCCCTCAGCAGTAGTGTATAAATTGATCAAGGATTGTTGTATTTTCAGCATGGTGATGTTGCGCGAACTATCAGTTAGCAGTTCAGGCATCGAGGAGGGATCTGGCTCGGGCTTTAGAGCCGGGCAGCTTGATGATCAGATGAGGGATTTCATTTCCGCAGAGATCACGCGCAACATCATTGATCAGACTCCAGTGATTTTCGGTTCGGTTAGGGAGGCCATTGTGGAGCTCATGGACAGTCATCTTGAGGCCTTTAAGGCCGGGATAGTTTCAGGACAGATTGGGGCTTATCTTGGTCCCGATTCTTATGGAGAGCAGGGATCCAACAGGAGAAGAGATCCCATTTCTAGTTTTTTCCATCAGGGGACAGGGGTGAGTGGGGCACCCTGTCTCCAAGAGAGACCTTTGCATGATTGGATAGTTGAGGAGGTTACGCGAGCCATTCGCGAGGATCTGCCCGACATGGTTGCGAGGATCACTGATAGATTGATCGCGAGGCTCCAGGATCAGACAGCTTTTGTTCAGTCGACGGGCGTTGCCGATGGGGTAACGCAGGAGCAAGAGTCGGGCAGGGAGTCAGAAAGAAAGAGGAAAATGGATGAGACTCAGGTAGCCACCGGTTCGGGTAAGAGGCTCAAGAGTTCGGATTTGAGGACAAGGAACTCTCAGAGCCGCAGTCGATGCGGGAAGTGCGGAAGGACGCACATGGGTGTGTGCAGGTGTAGAAGCGGTGGTGATGCTGGGTGTTTCAAGTGCGGCCAGATTGGTCATTTTAGCATAGACTGTGTTGTTACCATCGCCTAGGGACTTGATCCGTTATGTTTCCATTGCAGTCATAGGGGCCACAAGAAGGCCCACTGTCCGAGTTTGTATACAGCAGGGCAGGTGCCAGCTCCTGCCCCTGGGACTTCGAGTGTCGCCAACGGTCGTCAGGGCCGGGCAAGGGCGCCTATGGCCCGGAGCCGAGTTTTCCGGTAGATTTCAGCAGGGATTCGAGCAGCGTTGGGTGTTGGAGATATGTATCTTTTACCTTCCTGTCAATTATTATTCAAGATATTATTGTTATGTTGCTACAGCGATATTTATAAGCGTATGTATTGGGGTATCATATTACCTGCTTGTGACTGAGTGTTATGCCATCTGCATACCTTGGAATTAGAATGATGAATTGGATGTCGTTCCCTCTAGATCAGGTTACTTTAGATGCGGTGACTGTAGCATGTGTGTGTAAGATTCAGTAGTGCCTTACTACTTACGGAAGGCGTTAGTCGGGTAATGATCAGTTATATTCTCAGTAGTGATAATCCAGAGTTTTTAGTGGAGTAGCTAGCGGTCAGTAAGGAAGTGGGTTGGGGATGTACATCCCAAACGCAGGTTATCAGGATGTAGTCCCTAAAGCAAATACAGTTAAGGATTGAAGGGTGCACAGTCAGATAGCAAGAAGGGTGAGGATCTGGTGAGAGATAGTTGGAGCGCTGGCAAGGGTAAACGTCGGCGGACAGCATATCACCCTTTAAATGGAAGGAGGGTTGGAAATCCTTTCGACCAGTGGGCAGTAAGGAGCTAGCCAAATCCAAGTGGGGGAGAACCCTCCGAGTACACAAGGATAAGAGCCACGCACACCCAGAATAAGTGCGCGACCTCTGAGAAGAAATGATGGTAGCATAGTGATTGATGGATTGAGAAGTTCAGAATTGGAAGTTCGAGGACCTTTCCAGCGGTTAGTTCATGTAATCGAGATGGTTAGAAGCTGGTTGGAATCCAAGATTGGAGAACCACCTGTAGGGGCTCAAGTGAGTCGGAATGAGGATCCTGAGAACGGTTAGCAAGAGATGTTTTCGTATTAGTAGTCAGTGACAGAGTCAGCATGCAGGATTGTGTAGATTCAAGAGTTGGGAGTTTGGAAACTTCCCCAACAATAGCTTCTTGTATCCAGATTAGTAGACGGTTGGTTTGGGAACCAAGCCGAAGAGCTCCTCGACGAAGCGCTAAGCATGCAGGATTGTGTAGATTCAAGAGTCGGCAGTGGTTCCATTAGAGGATATTCAGGTGGATGCGAGCCTGAATTATGCCGAGAGACCAGTGGCCATCAGAGATCGGAAAATCAAGGTTCTGAGGAACAAGGAGGTACCCCTGGTGTTGGTTCAGTGGCAACATTAGAAGGGATCAAAGATGACCTGGGAGCCAGAGTGTGAGATGCGTGAGCAGCATCCGAAGCTATTTCCAGAGTGAGACTTCGAGGGCGAAGTCTAGTTCTAGTGGGGGAGAGTTGTAACAGCCCGGATTTCCAGGTATCTTTTATGCTTATGTTTTTGGTGTTTTGTGAGGGGACTCAGCGAGTTGGAGCTCAGACTCGCCGAGTAGGATCGCGGTTCTGGATGCGGGTTCGCGCCTGGACTCGGCGAGTCCGCGTTGTTTAATGAAACCCTAATTTCTCGGGTTTGGGACCTATTTAAAGGGTCTTAAGGCCGTCATTTGTGCTCACCAGACCCCTGAGTGAAACCCTAGCGAGTTTGAGCGTTTGGAGCAAAGTAAGGAGCCATTATTGACCTTGGAGGTGTTATATTGCAAGGGAAAGGAAGCAATAGCTAAGGGGAATCAAGAGGAGCCACTTCCTGAAAGATTTGAGGCCAAAACATCACATTTGAGGTACTACTTTCGAGCTATTCTCTGTTATGTTGATGTTTATGTTGATTTAGGGCTTATTGAGCCCTTTTGTGGTTAGATCTAGTGCTTCCTTGGTCCCTTAAGTGAGTTAGGTTATAGATCTGGACCTTTGGGGGTCCAGAGTGTCCCTTTGCCCAAGCTTTTTATGAATCCATGAGGGTTTTGGATTGGGGTCTTTGTACTTAAGGTCAAAACACCATTTATGAGTCATGGGGTGTGTTATGAGCACCAAGTTATGGACTTTACGTGATGAATTAGCTTAGGAGGGCCAGATCTATGAGTTGTTGGAGCGTATCTGACCTCAGAAGCAAGTTTGAGTCTGAAGAATAGACTCGGCGAGTAGCATGAAAATTGTCCTTGACCACTCTGTGAGTGGTCCAGCCGAGTTATGAGTTGACTCAGTGAGTCAGGGAGAGTTAGAGAGGGCTGACAGGTGGACTGAGTCGAACTGGAACTCGCCGAGTTGTTCTTGAGACTCGACGAGTTGAGTCGGGATGGCCCCGCGATTCATACCAGGTGGAACTCGTCGAGTCAGGGGAATACTCGACGTGTCAAAAAGGGAATCCTAGAGAGTTGGTGAAAACGCTTAGACTCGCCGAGTCGCCCTAGTGCACTCGCCGAGTCCGGTCAAAGTTGACCGTTGACCGTTGACCAGAGTTGACCAGTGTTGACTTGATAGGGGTAGTCAACCTTAGTGGTAAAAGTGTTAATTAAGAGACATATGATGTTATAGGAGGATTATAGCTTAGAGGATCGAGCACGAGTGATTCCAGGATTCGCGAGTTATCGAGATACGCGAGGTGAGTCTTCTCACTATACTTTACCTTGAGTAGGTAACTAGAGTTACGTGAACAGAGTATTTGTATGCTATATGTATGTGTTGTGCTGTACTGCATTATTCTATGTGATTTATGCTGTGCATGTTTTAGAGTTGGAACCGGAAGGTTCACAGAGTTAGAACCTGAGGGTTCATAGAGTTTGGGTGCACGGACCCATAGAGTTATAACCTCGAGTGGCTATTATGTGTTATGTGTATGGTATTTTGGGGAACTCACTAAGCTTTGTGCTTACAGTGTTAGTGTTGTTATTTCAGGTACTAGCGAGGACCGTGGGAAGGCGCCGACTTGATCTGTACACACGCATGGGATTTTTGATATCTTTGATTTTGGGATTTTGTATGATGTGATTTGGGAGTTTTAAACTTAATGTTTTTGTGAAATTAAATGAGAAATGTTTTTATAATTTGTGAAAAAATATTTTGAAATTCACGGTGTTACATGTTCCTACAAGGACACCCTAAATCCCCGCCACCCCATCCACCGAAATAATTATAAATATTAAAAAGGGGTCGTAAGCACCCACCCTAGAAGTGTGAGTTTGATTTGTACAGAACCAGTTTATTTTGAGAAGCTTGACGTGAGAAACCGCAAAAACACAATTCTTGAACTTTGAAATACTTTTGGGACCATTTCGTAACGAATTTAAACTATTGGAGGCTATTTGGTAATTTAATTAACCAAAATAGGACTGCTTTGGTTAAAATAAATAAAGGGAGGGACTGAAATGGTTTAAATGGAATTTAAGTTTGGGAATTGGACTGATTTTGCTAAGAAATCTCCAAAGGAGGGGATGAAATGCTTAATTTAAATCAATGTTTGAATATTGGGATTTGTTTTGCTAAAAATAACTAAGGAGGGGTTATTTTGAATAAATGGCTTCAATATTTGGGGGTTTGGTACTGATTTCTAAGACGAATGTTGTAGTAGGGGGGTTATTTTGTTAATTCATCAAAGTTGAAAGAAAATTTGGGCTTTTTGTGCGCGTTGTCATTCGTTGATCGGGCAAAGGAAAAGAGGGATACGAAGGAGCGAAACAGATGAAAGAAGACGGCGAGAGGGAAGCACGAAGGCTCGCAGGCGGCACGGTCGATCGATCACGAGAAGAAGGCCGTCTCCGGGGGACGACGAGGCCGAAGAATGAAGGGAGAAGCAGCAAGGCTGCTTTTGTTCTCGTCCGTCTGCGAGGTGCGAAGGAAAAACTGTCCGATGGGAGTCCGGTAACGCGTCGCGAGCAGCAGCAGGGACGAAGACGAGATCCTCGCAGGTCGTTGGTCGACAGGAAGAAGAAAGAGAGAGCGAGGGAGAAGAGGGGTTCGGTAGAACAAGGCACGCAGGTGGGGGCTTCGGTGGTGTTTGCTCGATGAAAGAAGAAGAGAAGGATGCGAAATTGAGTTTCAGATGGAGGGAATCGAAAGGAGCAGCCTGGCTTAAGACGAAATCTGCGAAGGAGTGGAAGTGAAGGTCGATCTGAGTTAGAAAACAACGAAGGCTAAAGGTGGCGATGGTGGGAGGCTGCCATGAAGTCGATGGAGGTTTTGCGCCGGCGGTTGCAGGTGAGTGGATGGGGGCTGCTCCGGCAGCCTCCCTGTTGCTTCCGTTTTCTTTATTGATTATTATTTTTTTTTTCTTCTGTTTTGACTGAAATCAGTGGAATTTTTTGTGGGTTTTTGGGTTTGATTTTTTACAGGAGGAAAAAGGAAGACATCAGTGGGTTTTTTTTGGCTTTGTTGTGATCGACAGGAAGGAGGGAAAAGAAATGAGGCCGTTCTTATTGTTTGCAGGTACTCACGAGAACAAGAACAAAAAGGTTCTTGACTGGAAACGAAGACGCAGGCAGAAAATAAAGAAAAGATAAATCTTCAGTTTAAGATTTCAATTGTTGTTGGTTGTTTGTGGATCAAACATTTGTGATCAGTTGTTGATTTTTAACAATGTGGGGGTTGTGTTTGAGTGGGGTATTGGACTATTGGTTGAAGGAAGAGTGGAAGAAAGCTTGAGAAATGACAACACATTTCTTTATGTGTGTAATTTTAGATTTGTAAGAATGAATAGTTGTCATTTAATACGTGTATTTTGTGTGAAATTTGTAAATAATGAATTTTCCCGTGTATTATGTGTATGTATTGATATATTAATTTAACTAGTTGTGAGACCGTATAATATACGGGTTGATTAAAACAAAATGTTAAGTACGAACGATTAAATAAAAATTTTATTTGAATTTGAAATTGAAATAAATGAAAATTATGAGAAAAAAATATGCAAATAATAAATTAATTAAAATTATGAGTTTAGTGTGTACTAAACGGGTTAATTATAACAAAATATTAAACATAAAGGTTTAAACTGTAAATTTATTTGGAATTAAATTTGAAATTTAAAATTTGATAATCATTATGGTAGGTTTAATTTATAGAAAGCAAATCAATGATATATTGAAAATGAAAATCAAAATAATGACAAGTGGAAATTAAATATATTTTAAATTATGACAAAATGACATGTGGCTAATCTTATGAGAGAATGACATGTGGCAAAGTCATTTTCATTTATTAGAGTAGATTGAGCATTTATTTGTGTGTATTTTTGAAAATTAGATGGTAAGTAAGGGATAAAATTTATATAAAAAGAATATTCAATAATATATGATTGAATATTTGTGTTAAAGTTCATAACTTATGGTACCAAAATAGGTAATGTCACACTTGTGGCATTTAAAACTTTACAAAACAGTTTTTTATCGATTTGTGTTATCGATTTGTGTGTCATCAATCTTGATATTAAATAATTTTTCTGAAAATGATGAATGATAGAGTTTAGTTCAAGTATTTCAAAAGTTCAAACAGATTAATTTTTCGAGTTATAGAACTCCAAGAATTAATCCAAAAAAGTCTGATTTTTTTTTTTTTACTTTTATAAATCTCTTTACTAAAAACACTTCAAGCAAGAAATTAAATAATATATTATGACCTCAGTCCAAAAACATTTTTGGAATTTCTATCTGAGGTGTGCAAGTCTCTCAATGGATAGAAACAGTTTTTGCAGTTTTATGAAAATCAGTATTATATTGGTTTGGATTCTTAACATGGTTGTATCTTTTGCATACGAGCTCCGTTTTACACGTTCTTTATATTTTCAGAAACATGGAAACATGTACTACGAGGCTAGAAGGTTTTCTTTGCTCACAACTACTTGATTCGTTTGCCAGTTTATATATTTGGAAGTAAGATACTATCTGGTATCTTATAATAGTTGAAATGAACTCATTTATTTTTTATAGAAGATGCACTAACACTTAATGAGTCAAATTACTTAGAGATTTACTGTGAACTTGACCGTTCACAGTCTTTGACCTAAATTTTGGGATGTCACATTACCTCCCCTTTAAGGGAATTTCGTCCCGAAATTATTAAGTTCTAGGATACTTTGTTCTACTATTAGTTCGTTCCAGCAGTGGAGGGAGCACCGATGAAAAATTACAGATACTTTTGTTTCGTATGGCCCTTTCGTTCCCAAGTAAACTTCGGCTCTCTACGAGAGTTCCATCGGGAATTTACTATAGGTATGCAGCTTTGTTTGAGGCTTTTGATTTCTCGATCCATGATCTCCCTCGATTCCTTCACGAAGTGAAGTTTAATGTTGACCTGGATCCCATCGAAAGGAAAAACAAGGTTCTCATTAGAGAGACACTTCTTAAGATTACACATGCGGAAGGTATTGTGAACTTTGTTGAGTTCTTGAGGTAATTTAAGTTTGTAAGCCATCGGGACATCCCTTGCCAGGATGTCAAAAAGGTCTGATGTGACGGGGGTTTAGTTTACCTCATTTTCCAAATATGATGACACATTTCCATGTATGACCTTTAGTAGGACACGATCTCTTACTTTTAATTCTAAGGGTTTGCGTCTTGTGCCAGCATAGCTTTTCTGATGACTACGTGCGACCTTAATTGTTCCTTTATGTAAACAATTATCTCTGTTGTTTCATGGATGATCTTAGGGCCAGTGTGTAGACTATCTACAACATGCTTTCGGACTAACCGGTATCTCCAACTTCTGCCCAACATATCAGAGAACGATATCTACATCCATACAAGGCCTTAAATGGAGCAACCTTTATGCTAGTGTGATAACTATTGTTATATGAAAACTCAACTACTGGTGAGTGAGTATCCCATGAATTACTAAAGTCTATCACCTAAGTACGGGGCATGTCTTCCAAAGTTTGTATCTTTATTTTGCTCTGGTCATCCGTCTATGGATGATATGCAAATCGTGGTTCTTGTAAACTTTGTTATGAAGTCCATGGTTATCTATTTGTATTTCCATTCTGGGATTGATGATTGTTGTAGTGTACCAGATGGATTATGGTACTCTGCTTTGACTTTAGAGCAAGTCAAGCATTTGCTGACATAGGTGGCGATCTCTGCCTTCATGTTGGGCTACCAATAAAGATTCTTAAGATCAAGATACATCTTATTTGATTCGGGATGTATCAAATATCTCGACTTGTGAGCTTCATTTAGGACTAGGCTCCTGACTTAATCAAACTTTGGGGTCCAAATTCAGTTCATGAAATATTGTGTTCCATCTTCTTTGAGGTCGGATTGTCTGTCCATTCATTGCAGGTTTTCTTTTATGTGGAATTTTCGAGTTTAAGCTCTTCTAGTTGAACGTATCGAATTTGAGTGGTGATATTGGAGTGGATTGTTAGGGTTTGATCCTTTACACAAAGTGGCTTTTCTCGCTCTTTCCTGCTTAAAGTGTCTGCTATGATATTTGCTTTACCAGGATGATAACGAATTTCACATTTGTAATCATTTAGAAATTCGAAACACTTTTGTTGTCTCATGTTGAGCTCCTTATGGTCGGTGAACACGACACACTTCGTTCCGTAGAGGTACTGTCTCCAAATCTTTAAGGCAAACGCTACAACTCCTAAATCTAAGTTATGGGTAGTGTAGTTGGTCTTGTTTAGCTTAAGTTATTTGGATGCATATGCAATGAATTTATTTCTTTACATCAATATTCATCCCAAACCTTGGTGAGAGGCATCACAGAATACTACAAAGCCTTTTGTGCCCTCTAGAACACACAAAATTGGTGCACTGCACAACAATTGTTTCAATTTCTAGAAGGTAGACTCTTATCTGTCTCCTCAATCGAAAATTTATTTTTTTGGGTTAGGATGAGAGGTTTGGCTATCTTGGAGAAGTTATCGATGAATCTCTGATAATAGCCTGCAAGCCCAAAGAATTGGCGTATTTTGGTTGGCGTCGTTGGTGCTTTCCAATCCTTAATTGATTCGATCTTTGCGGGATTGACATGAATCCCTTTACTGCTGACCACAAGGCCGAGGAAATGCACTTCGTTAATCCATAACTCACATTTAGATAACTTTTCATAAAGTTTTTCTTTTCTTAATAGTTCCATAATTAAATGTGAGTGTTGTCCATGTTCTTCCTTGGTTCGTGAATATATCAATATGTCATCGATGAAAACGATCACAAATTTATGCGAGTAGGGTTTACACACCCGATTCATAAGGTCCATGAATATGACTGGTGTATTGGTCAGTCTGAATGGAATAACCTGGAACTCGTAGTGATCGTACTGTAACACCCGCATATTCGGGCTAGTTAATTTAGAGACAATGAGAGTCAAAAATGAGTTTTTTGATGGAATATTATTTACAAGGATTGATCTTAACCAAGTTGTAGTATATGTTACAAGGGTTCCATACATATAAACATCGCCGAAATCTGAGTTATAACGAAGAAGTTATGGCTCATCGAAGTTTTACGGCAAAACCGACACGACACTAGGAGACGTAAATAGTGAATTTATGATAGAGGACTTTTTAGCCTTAGTAATCTAAACGGAAGTCGTAGAATATATTATAAAAAGAGTTTCAATAGAAAGAACGCCCAAATCTGACTTCGTATGAGGAAGTTATGAATTTTCTAAGATTTCACATAGCAGTGCACGGCCCGAAACTCGAATTTTAGTTCGAGCGCTTTTTGGCCTACGCAACCTAAATGATAGTTGAATATCTCATTAATAGGAACTCAAAAATAAAAATATAGACAAAAACGGAGTATGTATGAAGGAGTTACGATTTTTTCGCGGTCATTTAGCAGTATAATCTCATCCTACTGTTAAATTTAAGATCGGTCAAGAATTAGCCGATGGAGTCAAAAGGAAAGTTGTATATCTTGTTTTTAACTACACGTGGAGATAAAGAACGTCAAAAACGGAGCTCGTATGGGAAAGTTATGATTTTTCTAAGTCGGGAATGAGCTGTGCGAAATCGGGTGACGTGGCGAAACCCTGGCCGTTGCTTCCTCCCCAAGGCTTGCCACCAGAAGGTGACATGTGCGATGGACTCGATGAGTAGGTACTCCTACTCAACGAGTAGAGCTGTTTTCCAGCCTATAAATAGAGGTGTCGGGTGAAGCTCATTTCTCACACCTTCAAACCCTTCTTTCTCTCTCTACAAACTCTCTTTAACCCCCCAAAGCCTAAGGTAACTCCCTAGCACGAGAAGGAAGCCTCGGAGCTCCCGACGGCTCCGAAAATAAGAGCTTTCGGCTCAGAATTACTGCTTCAGCGAAGTCCGGTTTTGAGAAAAAAACTCGTTGTAAGTGAGTTATGTTTACCCTACTTTAAGTATAACTTATGTTTAAGTTCATTATCATTATTATGAACTTATAAAAAAGATTTATCAGTGATTCCAAGTCGTTATACTGATTGATCTACTTACGGGGATGATGTCTAGGCTGTGATTTAGTGAGGTGTTTAAAGTGGGATTTCCAAACAGTATACTTTGTATATCAAACGGAGCCTACCTCCGATATGATCCTACATGGTCGTTCCTTACTTGATAGATCATGAAAGTAGACTTTGAGTTAATGATGAATCTAGACTAATAATTAGTTGCACTAAAGATTAGACTAAAACTTAGCGATAATAATGCTAGGTTTCGTCGAAGGAAAATAGAATCGTTAGAAGCGAAGCGCTGCCTGAGTTTGGAATCATCACTTTAACAAGTGAGTGCATAGTTACTTTCATATTACATATATATATATATATATATATATATGAAGTATTTTATATAAATTATGTGCTATGTGTGCATATTATTTGAATACTTGCTTTCTATGCTAGATGAACGATTTTATACATGTTTTAAATGATTTAAACTATATATGTATTTTATATCTACGAATCTGTTGGGTAAAACATGGGTAGATGAACGATGAGAGATGAAAGATGCTATGAGTAAACATTGTCATATATAGACTTAGTGCCTAATAAATAACATCGGCAACTATGGACTTAATGCCTATTAGATAAACAGTGGTAGCTATGGACTTAGTACCTGTTAGAGAAACGATGGTAGCTATGGACTTAGTACCTATTAGATAAACGTTGGTAGCTATGGACTTAGTGCCCGATAAATTAAGATTAGCAGTTATGGATTTAGTGCTTTACAAATGAGCATTGGCAGCTATGGACTTAGTGTCTGTCATATGAACCCTGGAAGCGATGGACTTCGGAATGAATGAATGTAGAATAGATGATTCTTAGGGTAGACCCTTAAGAATAACGAAGATAATGGGGATGGGTAATTGGATTAGTTGTTTGATGATTAAACATAATAATTATAATATTGTAGGTTGAAAACCCTATGTACTCACCAGGTTTCCCAACCTGACCCGCTCAGTTTATTTGTATCACAGGTGTCAATATGAAGTTACATTACACTGAGAGATTAAGGAGATATAAATCACTAATGATAATGAATGTAAGTTCTGTTTATGCTTATGTTTCTGTATTGTGATGACATCCCAAATGTTTTAAAATGAACAAAAATACATTTATTCGGAAATGCTTTGATAACATATTTATCATGTTTTTCTGGGAACAAATTCCGCAACATTTTTTATTAAAATAGATACTTTGATTTTTATAAAGCATAAACAAAATCGGTCTTTTCTGGCCATGAAAATGGGGATGTCACAGTTGGCATCATTGCATTAGTTTAAGCGAACTAGGAATAATGATTTATTTCTAGACTTAAACTTAGGATGCTAAGGAATGATGGTGAGGAGTAGGGCTGTTAATCGAGTTAACCCGATCGGGTTTCGGGTTAAACGGGTCGGGTTGGTCGGGTTTTTTTAGAAAAAATATTCATCCGAAACCCGACCCTAATAAGGTACGGGTTAGTCGGGTTCGGGTTAATCGGGTTTCGGATTTGTAGGGTCGGGTTAATCGGGTTAGTCAGGTTGAGGTTGAAATGTAAGATGAATTTATGTTGTGCTATTTTAATACATAATCCACATGTATAGGGATTTAAATTGTAAAGTTGGTATACCATATGATATTTTGGAGTTTATTTTACCTTATTAGTAATGTAAACAGTGAATAAAATTCGTAAAACTGTTACAACACAACCCTACTCCATTAAGAAGAGAGGAAAGTTATGTCATTTTATACATCTCTATACATAGTAATTTTACTGTCTGGTTTGTTTAAATAAAAAATATGTATTAGTTGTAAAATCTCATGGGATCTTGAATTCATGTCATTCAACGCACTAAAAAAAATTTGGTAATAAATTCTTAATCGGGTTATTCGGGTTGACCCGAAACCCGAATTGTTTTGAAAAAATCATGAAACGACCCAAAAATTTCATTTTTCAATATAACCAAAAACCATAAATTGAGTATCATATCATAAAACCACACACTATGTTTCTCAATCATAATAAAAATACTGTGAGGAAAACTGTATCATAACTGAAACATATCATAATCAAGAAACTGAATCAACTCCCAGGAATAAAACTGAAGCTGTGGTGTGTGCGATGCCATCATCCCGAGCTCTTCCCTTTGCTTGCGGAAGTACCTGAAACCAAAACTGAAACTGTAAGCACGAAGCTTAGTGAGCTCCCCCAAACTACCACATACCATACAATACATATAAAGCACATATTGGGCCTTGCCCACTGACTGGGACCCCGTCCCCTGCATCGGACCGAAGTCCGGACTAACTATCTGGGACCCCGTCCCCTGCATCGGACCGAAGTCCGGGCTAACTAACTGGGACCCCGTCCCCTTCATCAGACCGAAGTCCAAAGCTGACTGGCTGGGACCCCGTCCCCTACATCGGACCGAAGTCCGAAACTGACTGGGACCCCGTCCCCTGCATCGGACCGAAGCCCGAACTAACTGAACACAGCATAGCATAACATATCAACTGGCATAAACACATAAATCCTGTCTGAGCCACGGAGGCGTCAAACATACTAACTACTGCCTTGGACCGAAGTCCAGGAACTACTGCTAACTGAACAGGCCGGCATTGTGGCCTTAGACCCGTTCCTACTGAAAGGAAACTCACCTCGTGAACTGGCTGCTGTGTGTATGGCTCTGGAAGCTAACTGCTGCTGCTCCGGTATCTCCCCGGCTACATATCCATAACACACTGAATCAAATGCTAATCACTGCACTGGGGTAAAATGACTCTTTTACCCTTGGTCAAAGTCAACTCTCCTGGTCAAAGTCAACCCACAGTTGACCTGACTCGCCGAGTTGGACCGCCAACTTGCCGAGTCCCTATTCTCACTTCTCAACCCTACTCGCTGCTACTCGTCGAGTATGGCATCAACTCGCCGAGTTCCCTTTCGAATCCACAACTCAGGCAATCTGCATCCGACTCGCCGAGTCGTATGAACAACTCGACGAGTTGTTCTTCAAGCTAAGAAGATTGCCTTGGACTCGCCGAGTTGTATGAACAACTCGCCGAGTCCCTCCATTACTAAGTCTGACCTCAAACTCGCTGAGTCCACTCTACCACTCACTGGTCCCACTCAGCATCACTCAATAAGGGAAAATCGGGGACTCACGACTCGACTCGCCGAGTCGTTCTTCCGACTCGCCGAGTCGCTTGCATGCAGCAACTCAAAACTCGATTCTGCTTGAATCCAGTGTATGAAACTTATATATCTGGACTCCCTTAACTCGATTAGCACGTAAAGATTCTATCTTTACGTGCCCATATGCATCCATGAAGATAAAATAGCTCAAAAAGCATAATAAAGGCTAGATCTAGGGTTTTCATGCAAGGTATCTTCAAAAAGGCAATAGATCCGGGCTCTACAACTCCTAAATGAACAGATCTAAGGATATCTCGATCTACTAAGGCATCCATACAATCATAAGGCTTGAGAAAGGCATCAAACTATTACTAGAAGAGTTCTAATGGAAATTTGAAGCATAAAAGGGGAGGAAATCCGAAGAATACCTCAATGGATTCTGATTTGCCCTTGAATCTTTGCTCTACACTTCTTCCCCTTGCTCCTTTCTTCTTCTTCTTCTTCAAGCCTTCAAAATATCACACAATAACACTTAAATCACTCAAGGATGGATTAGGGTTTTCTCACAGCTCTCTGAGGGTGAAGGAGGCGAGATTGGGGGCTATAAGGTGGTTTAAATAGTGAGCAACCCGGGGATTTAGGGTTTCTTCCAGGCAGGCAGACTCGCCGAGTCCCGAATATGGACTCGCCGAGTCACCGACTAACACGTGCTCGAAATCCCGTCCTTACTCGGCGAGTCAGGCTATGAACTCGCCGAGTCCCTCTTGCAAACTTCTAAATAATTACCATGGAATCATCATACCGGAGACGGGTCGTTACAATTCTCCCCCACTTATCTCAGACTTCGTCCTCGAAGTCTGCTACGACTGAATCTGCAAATATCTTTGGGTAGTGCTCTCTCATCTCCTCCTCAGCCTCCCACGTCCACTCAGACCCCTTCCGGTGCTGCCATTGCACCTTCACTAACTGAATTTCCTTGTTCCTCAAGGTCTTTGTCTTCCGATCCAAAATCGCGACCGGCCTCTCACTATAATTCAGGCTGCTATCAACCTAAATATCCTCTAGGGGAATGACTGCTGACTCATCCACCAAACACTTCCTCAACTGAGACACATGGAAAGTGTTGTGGATCTGACTAAGCTCCTCAGGAAGATCCAACCGATAAGCAACCCGACCCACCCGGGCCAAAACCCTGAAAGGACCAATAAACCTAGGGCCCAACTTGCCCCTCTTCCGGAACCTGATGACACCCTTCCAAGGTGAGACCTTCAGAAGGACCATATCACCCACCCAAAACTCCAAGTCTGAACGCCTCCTGTCGGCATAGCTCTTCTGCCGACTCTGCGCAGTCTGCAGTCTACTACGGACCTGCTGGATCAACTCGGTCGTCTTGAGCACCACCTCTATGCTCCCGATGACTCGCTGACCGACCTCGCCCCAACAAATCGGGGTCCTACACTTCCTCCCATAAAGCATCTCAAAGGGAGGTTGATCAATGCTCGCATGATAACTGTTGTTATACGAAAATTCCGCTAACGGAAGATACGTATCCCAACTGCCACCGAAATCTAAAACACATGCCCTGAGCATGTCCTCGAGAGTCTGAATCGTCCTCTCGCTCTGTCTGTCCGTCTGAGGGTGGAAAGCGGTGCTGAAATGGAGACGAGTACCCATCTCGTCGTGGAACCGCTTCCAGAATCTGGATGTGAAACGGACATCTCGGTCTGACACCACCGATACCGGTACTCCATGACGTGCCACAATCTCACGCACATAGATATCGGCTAACTTTTCTGCCGATATACTCTCATGGATCGGGATAAAATGAGCACTCTTCGTCAACCGATCCACTACTACCCATATCGAATCTACTCCTCGTGCGGTCCTGGGAAGCTTGGTGACAAAATCCATGGTGATGTCCTCCCATTTCCACACTGGAATGTCTAACGGTTGCATCTTGCCGTGAGGCCTCTGGTGCTCCGCCTTGACCTTCCTGCAGGTCAGGCACCTCTCAACATACCAGGCGACGTCCCGCTTCATGCAGGGCCACCAATAATCGAGTCGAAGATCTCTATACATCTTCGTCGCCCCTTGGTGGATAGAAAATCGAGACTTATGAGTCTCATCCATCAATACCTGCCGTACCCCACCCCAGTACGGTACCCACACTCTCCCGTGAAGTGTCAGCAACCCCCAACTGTCATAATCGAACGAAGCTACTCGGCCCACTATCCTTTCACACTTTTGTCTCTCCTCCTTGAGGCCCTCAACCTGAGCCTCCTTGATCCGCTCCAACAATGGAGTGATCACTGTCATCCTCAAACACAGATCTCTGATAGGGGCTGCCGACACTTTGCGGCTTAGGGCGTCGGCTACCACGTTGGCCTTCCCTGGATGGTAAAGGATCTCACAATCATAATCCTTTAGCACATCCAACCATCTCCTCTGCCTCATGTTCATACTCGGCTGATCCATAAGGTACCTCAAACTCTTGTGATCCGTGTAGATAGTACAACGGACCCCATAAAGATAATGCCTCCAAATCTTGAGGGCAAACACAACCGCTCCCAGCTCTAAATCATGGGTAGGGTAATTAGCCTCGTGAGGCTTCAACTGTCTCGAGGCGTAAGCTATCGCATGGCCTCGCAGCATCAACACTGCTCCCATACCTGTGGTCGAGGCATCACAGTAGACTACAAAGTCCTCTACTCCCTCTGGCAAGGTAAGGATCGGAGTCTCGCACAATCTCTGTCTGAGGGTCTCGAACACTGCCTGCTGCTCAGGCCCCCAACGAAACACCACCGACTTCTTGGTCAGTCGGGTGAGCGGCACTGCTATCTTGGAGAAATCCTGAATGAATCTCCGGTAATACCCTGCCAACCCTAGGAAGCTCTGAATCTCAGATGGAGACTTCGGGACCTCCCACTACATCACGGCCTCTATCTTGGCCGGATCTACCAAAATACCCTTCTGGTTGACGAGGTGACCAATGAACTGCACCTCGCGCAAGTAGAATTCACACTTGGAGAACTTTGCGAAAAGTCTCTCCCTCCTCAAAACTTCCAGCACCTCCCTCAGGTGCTCCTCGTGCTACTCCTGCGTCTTGGAATACACCAAGATATCATCTATGAATACTATCACTGACCGATCCAGCATCAGCCGGCACACGCGATTCATGAGATCCATGAACGCGGCTAGAGCATTGGTGAGCCCAAATGGCATCACCACAAACTCATAATGACCATACATGGTCCTGAAAGCAGTCTTCTGCACATCCTCATCTCTAACCCGCATCTGATGATACCCAGAGCGTAGATCGATCTTGGAGAACCAAGACGCTCCCTGAAGCTGGTCAAACAAATCATCTATCCTCAGAAGTGGGTAACGGTTCTTCACCGTTACCTTATTCAACTCCTGGTAATCTATACACATACGATGCGACCCATCCTTCTTCCTCACAAACAGGATCGGTGCTCCCCAAGGTGAACTGCTTGGCCGAATGAAACCCTTGTCTAGCAGCTCCTGCAGCTGTGTAGACAACTCCTGCATCTCAGGGGGAGCTAGGCGATACGGTGCCTTGGCTATCGGAGTCGCACAAGGAATCAGGTCGATCCTAAACTCAACCTGCCTCTCAAGAGGTATCCCCGGTAAATCCTCGGGAAATACATCCGGGAAGTCCCGCACTATAGGAACATCATCAACTGTCGTCTTGCCCTTCTCCCGGGCATCCAAGACATAAGCTACATAACCAGCGCAACCCTGCTGAAAATAGCGCCTCGCCCTTGCGGTGGAACAAAAGGTTGGTCCGCGTTGTGGCCTCTCGCCCTGAATCACTAACTCTCCCCCACTGGGAGTGCGAACCCTCACTAGCTGAAGCTCACAATCAATCACCGCCCCATTGGGGCTTAACCAATCCATGCCCACAATAACCTTATTCCCTCGTAGGGGAATAGGAACCAGGTCCACCGAAAACTACTCATCAAACAACTAAAGAGAACACCCTCTATGCACTCTGCCGACCCTCACGGTCCTATCATCTGCTATCTCAACCTCTAATGGACAATCCAGCTCCCCTGGAGCTCTACTAAATCTCTTGCTAAGCGCAAGCGATACGAATGATCGGGTAGCCCCCGAATCAAATAATACCATAGCAGAAATGCCGTTCACAGAGAACGACCCTAAACAAAACATACAATCATAAGCAATAATCAATCAATAATGATAAAGAGATGAAGGGAAGATACATACCCGTCACCACATCAGGAGTCGCTCGCGCCTCCTCTGCTGTCATCTGAAACGCCCTACTCTTCGCCACTGGCGTCTCGGCTCGGCCATGCCGGCCATCTGTAATCCTCAAGGTAGCAGGGGCAGGTGCAGCCACCTTCCCTGCTGCGGTTAAGCTCGGACACTGGGACTTTTTATGTCCCCTCTGATTGCACTAAAAGCAAATCAGATCTGATGCTGCAATGGCAGTAGCAGGGGTCGTACAATCCCTGCTCAAATGCCTTGTTCGACCGCACTTGAAGCAGCCGGAACTCCCTGCCTTGCACACCCCATCGTGCATCCTCCCACACTTGCCACATCGACCGTGGCTCGGCTGACTCCTGGACCTGTTATCTGAAACCTTGGGCTTTTTGCCCGAACTGCCTGTACCCGAAACCGCCTCCGGTTTCCTCTTCTTCTCCATCTCGAGATCAATCTCCCTCTCCCGAGCCCTAGCAATCATGTCATCCAGCGTTTTACAGCTGGACCGGCTCACAAACTGGCGGATATCGCTCCGCAACATCTCATGATAATGGACCTTCTTCATCTCCTCATCGGCTGCATACTGAGGAACGAGAAGAGCCCTCTCCCTGAACTTGGCTGTGATCTCCGCCACTGTCTCTGTAGTCTGGGTGAGGTCCTGAAACTCTCTAGCTAACTGTTGCACCTCAATAACTGGTGCAAACTCCGCCCTGAACCTGGTAGAGAAGTCAGCCCAGGTCATGGCGTCCAATGCTGCATCATCTCCAATGGTATGTCCGACCTCCTCCCACCAATCCCGTGCCCTGTCCTTCAGAAGACAGGACGCCAATCTGACCTTGTCCCCCTCGGGACACCTGCTAATGCGGAAAGCGTTGGCCACATCCGCCAACCATCTAGTACTCGCTATGGGGTCCCGCACCCCATGATAGTCCAGAGCTCCACATGCCCTGAACTCCCTGAATGTAAGGGTGCGCGACCCCATCATGGCCGCCACCTCGGCACGGAAGGTGCCCAATCTCTCATCCATCAGCTCTAGGATACCCTCCTTGATCGAACCGAAGATCACAGGAGTCTGCTCTATAATGATACGAGTAATCTCTGAAGAAAGAAACTCTCGGGTCTGCTCATCCATACGCTCGTCCCCCGAGCCTGATCCTGATCCCTCCCCGGCACCTCCACTGCCAGCTGCTATCCTCGGACGCAAAACCACCATTCTGAAACACATCATAGCAACATCAGAAAACTGAAATATCTCAAGGGATCATTGATACTACAACTAGTTTCCAAGTCTTGTCTCGGCCTTCCTTGATTCGAGTACGGATCCTCTGCTTTCAGTAGTACGGGCCCATACTACCTTCCACATCTATCCGTACTTTCCTCAAGAACTGCCTTGACTCCACCAAGTCACTTCTACCACTACTGATCTCTGCTACTCTCATCCTAGGCTTGCCCTAGGGAAATCTCTGACTCCACTCAACCAATCCTCAGCTGCTGAAGGCCTCCTTATAATGCTAATTAGCCACCACCTAAACACCATCACATGTGACGAGGCTCAGATAATCCTTCAAGTAAAACACTCGTCCCTATAACGGTTGGACTCAGACAAGAGCTGCGCAATAGGGCTAATTCCAGCACTCTGAGATTATTCAACCCTGATCACATGTGGTGTGACGTGTTCACCTAATGGCTAACTCCCATCACTCAGAGTCCCACAAAGCACAAAGCAAGCAGCATTCGAACACAAGAACTACTCAAGCAATCCTATCCCTATAACGAGGAAACTGTATTAGCATACAATGCTAAACTCATACTATCAGGCATAACCTAAACAGGCTATCCTACTGCTGTCTACTCAATACTCGCATGCAATACACATAAAGCTGTAACACATAAAGCAGGCACATAAGGCATCCTCCTAGATCCTTAGTCCTATACTAGCATGCTGTTCTACTGAAACTGAAACTGAACAAATAACTTGTATGGGTAATTTGGGAGGACTTACTTGAGCTCGGCTGATCGCATGCACCACACCCTTATCTCTTTTAAAAAAAAATTCTTTCTTTCTAAGTGCTTTCAAAATTCTTTAGAAAACATTTTCCTTTTTTAAAAATCTTTTTATCTTTCCCTTAGTTTGAGTTCAGATACACCCAGAAGTGTATCCGAATCCCTCAAACCAAGGCTCTGATACCAACTTGAAACGACCCAAAAATTTCATTTTTCAATATAACCAAAAACCATAAATTGAGTATCATATCATAAAACCACACACTATGTTTCTCAATCATAATAAAAATACTGTGAGGAAAACTGTATCATAACTGAAACATATCATAATCAAGAAACTGAATCAACTCCCAGGAATAAAACTGAAGCTGTGGTGTGTGCGATGCCATCATCCCGAGCTCTTCCCTTTGCTTGCGGAAGTACCTGAAACCAAAACTGAAACTGTAAGCACGAAGCTTAGTGAGCTCCCCCAAACTACCACATACCATACAATACATATAAAGCACATATTGGGCCTTGCCCACTGACTGGGACCCCGTTCCCTGCATCGGACCGAAGTCCGGACTAACTATCTGGGACCCCGTCCCCTGCATCGGACCGAAGTCCGGGCTAACTAACTGGGACCCCGTCCCCTTCATCAGACCGAAGTCCAAAGCTGACTGGCTGGGACCCCGTCCCCTACATCGGACCGAAGTCCGAAACTGACTCGGACCCCGTCCCCTGCATCGGACCGAATCCCGGACTAACTGAACACAACATAGCATAACATATCAACTGGCATAAACACATAAATCCTGTATGAGCCACGGAGGCGTCAAACATACTAACTACTGCCTTGGACCGAAGTCCAGGAACTACTGCTAACTGAACAGGCCGGAATTGTGGCCTTAGACCCGTTCTTACTGAAAGGAAACTCACCTCGTGAACTGGCTGCTGTGTGTATGGCTCTGGAAGCTAACTGCTGCTGCTCCGGTATCTCCCCGGCTACAAATCCATAACACACTGAATCAAATGCTAATCACTGCACTGGGGTAAAATGACTCTTTTACCCTTGGTCAAAGTCAACTCTCCTGGTCAAAGTCAACCCACAGTTGACCTGACTCGCTGAGTTGGACCGCCAACTCGCCGAGTCCCTATTCTCACTTCTCAACCCTACTCGCTGCTACTCGTCGAGTATGGCATCAACTCGCCGAGTTCCCTTTCGAATCCACAACTCAGGCAATCTGCATCCGACTCGCCGAGTCGTATGAACAACTTGACGAGTTGTTCTTCGAGCTATGAAGATTGCCTTGGACTCGTCGAGTTGTATGAACAACTCGCCGAGTCCCTCCATTACTAAGTCTGACCTCAAACTCGCTGAGTCCACTCTACCACTCACTGGTCCCACTCGGCATCACTCAATAAGGGAAAATCGGGGACTCACGACTCGACTCACCGAGTCGTTCTTCCGACTCGCTGAGTCGCTTGCATGCAGCAACTCAAAACTCGATTCTGCTTGAATCCAGTGTATGAAACTTATAGATCTGGACTCCCTTAACTCGATTAGCACGTAAAGATTCTATCTTTACGTGCCTATATGCATCCATGAAGATAAAATAGCTCAAAAAGCATAATAAAGGCTAGATCTAGGGTTTTCATGCAAGGTATCTTCAAAAAGGCAATAGATCCGGGCTCTACAACTCCTAAATGAACAGATCTAAGGATATCTCGATCTACTAAGGCATCCATACAATCATAAGGCTTGAGAAAGGCATCAAACTATTACTAGAAGAGTTCTAATGGAAATTTGAAGCATAAAAGGGGAGGAAATCCGAAGAATACCTCAATGGATTCTGATTTGCCCTTGAATCTTTGCTCTACACTTCTTCCCCTTGTTCCTTTCTTCTTCTTCTTCTTCTTCAAGCCTTCAAAATATCACACAATAACACTTAAATCACTCACGGATGGATTAGGTTTTTCTCACAGCTCTCTGAGGGTGAAGGAGGCGAGATTGGGGGCTATAAGGTGGTTTAAATAGTGAGCAACCCGGGGATTTAGGGTTTCTTCCAGGCAGGCAGACTCGCCGAGTCCCGAATATGGACTCGCCGAGTCGCCGACTAACACGTGCTCGAAATCCCGTCCTTACTCGGCGAGTCAGGCTATGAACTCGCCGAGTCCCTCTTGCAAACTTCTAAATAATTACCATGGAATCATCATACCGGCGACGGGTCGTTACAAATCAACCCTAAACCCGACCCTAATAGTACTTCGGGTTACTCGGGTTAACCCGAATAACCCGATTAAGAGTTCTGACCCTATTAAACCCGACCCTAATTACCTTATTCGGGTTCGGGTTGGGTCGGGTTAATCGGGTTGGGGTTTTTTTGACACCCCTAGTGAGGAGTGTGTCTAATAAATTTTAGTTAATACACATGAATAAACATAAGCATTAGGTAATTTAGGGAAAATGCCTAACATCCTTTTATATGCTAAATGATTTATGATGCTTTTTGATGCTAAATGTCCGAACGGATCTATGGTCTGTTGCTGACTGGATTTGGAAATTTTATGTGTTCAGATTTCTAAACATTTAATTACGGTATTAGAACTGGCATGTAACTTTTCGGAGTGATAGGGAGGTTTACATGTCGATCGTAAATAAAATCTTTCATATCTTAATTCTCGACATTTCTTACCAAATGTATGATTTGGTGTTTACGATCGAAAGGGCAAGAACCCGAAGCAGAGTTGGAAACGCGAACGGAAATAGGAATCAACAACCTTAACCCCAAGTGATTGAGCCAGTACCTCTGGTGGTAGTTGGACCTAAGCCAATGACAATGGCTGGAGTATAAGCCATGGTTCAGGCTATGTTGGTTGAGCAAAGAGAAGAGATGAGGAAAATGTTGCAAGAAAATAGGGACAAACCTACAATACCCATTATGCTGATGGGTTTGAGCCATAAGAACATTCCTATGTGCACATGCAAACCCTAATGCTTGGATCTAGGTTTCTCTAATGAACATGTTTTTCATCCAAGACTTGTAAACACTAGATCTAGAGTAAACAATTCGAAATTAACATAACAAAAATAGATCTAGATGATTACCTCTTCTTGAAAACTTGAATCTTGTTATCCTTGGAACTTAGAGTCACAAATGTCACTCCTCTAATGGCTTACAAACACCAAGAAGCAAGAAGATGATTTGGAGAGAGGTTGTGGGCACAAAATCGACTCTGTGAACTCCTTAGGGTTTCTGGTAGCCGATTTCTATAGCCCTAGGGGTCTTTAAATACTTGAGCTGCTAGGGTTATAGCCTGAAACCTAGGGATGTCAATGGGGGCAAACGGGACGGGGAGTGCATCCCCCGCCCCCGCCCTCGAAATTTCCCCGTTTCCCCGTCCCCACCCCCCGCCCCCGGAATGTTTAGCCTTCCTACCCCCGCCCCCGCCCCCGATTGATTTTGGGCTGACTTTTTTGGGCTAAAAGAAGTTGTTATTTAGGCTAAAATAAGCTATTTTTGAGGTAAAAATAATTATTTATAGCAGAAATTTACATATTAAAAATAAAAAAGTTATGGCATCTTAAAAACATTATACTAACAACTTAAAAATATGTTTTTTGATGAATTTTGGAAGCTTAAAATCATGGTTTTGTTTATTTAATTTATATAATTAGTATATGTAAATATATGTATAATTTATTAACGGGGTCCCCATGGGGGTTTTGGGATGGGATTGTCTACCCCCTCCCCCGCCTCCGAAATTAAAATGGGGGTTAACCTTGCCCCCGCCCCCGCCCCCGTCCTTGCCCCCAATTTTTTTAAAAAAAATCCCCCAAACGGGACGGGACCCCCACGGGAACGAGGTCCTGCGAGACTTTTTGACATCCCTAGTGAAACCCTAATTGGATAACTTAGGCCTTAAGCAGTCCAAGGATCCTTCTAGAATAAGGCTTGGACGAATTCAAGGAGTCCATACACCTTAATTTCGTCCACCTTATGATCCATAAGGATCCACAGCCTAAAATCAACTATCACACAATTGACAGTTCTAGTCCTTTTTATTTAATTAATCTCTTTTAGCCACATAATTAATTCTTAATTAATTCTTGTCTAATATTAATTAAACTATATGATTTCTTCTTTAATGTATTAATCATATAATATATTAATAAATCATAATAACCTCTTTATTTATAAATCATCCTATCATGTTGCTTTGGTGAAGGCAACCCAAAATGACCATGCACAACCGGGTCAAGTACTTAAATATAGTTACGGGCTTAGACACTAATTCAACAGAATCAAATTTAGATTACCTTCAATGATTTAAGCCCTAACTTCTTGATATCATGACTAGAAAACCGATACGAAATCTCTATCGACAATCGATTTTGAAGAACTGATTTTGTAGAAATCGATTCCCTGCTAGGCGTGTATTTACGATCCATGAGCTTAACGATTTTTATCGATTAATGATGAATTGTCTATGGTTGACAGAGATGAGAGGGAGGCTGGAGGATCTTCGGCGAAGAGAATGGTAGGTCGATGTATGAGTGGTCTTCTACAGACGTATGGGTGAAGGAGAAGAGACTACACCTTCAATGGAGTCGAGATGATCGACAACAACGAATCCTAGACCGTGTTAGTCGTTGATATAGGAAGGGGTGGGCGTTGTGGAGGCAGAGGGAGGTTCCGATGGAATTAGGGAGGAGGTCGATGGAGTTAGTGAAGAATCGGGTAAAGGGAATGAGCGATAGAAAGAGACTAATTAGGGATCTGGTATGATTATTTGGGGGATAATTTCTAAATCCCTAAAATGTCCTTATGTTATTTTTTTTAGATACCCTCCCATGTTTTTTTCCCATTTATTTACAAAAGTGTCATAAAAGATTTTAACCCTTAACTTTTTTTAATCCAAATGTCCACTTTTAGTTCTTAAGTTTTCGAGAAACTATAAGTTCTCAAATAATCATATATATATATATATATATATATATATATATATATATATATATATATATATATATATATATATATATATATATATATATATATATATATATATATATATTTGCTGTTCAAGAAAAGAAAAGAAAAAATAGATAAATAAATAACAAGTTTGCAAATATACCTATGTTGGGCGAGATACTCACAGTTAAGGCATTGGAGAGACCAAAAATACAAATGGTCACCTTCAGATATATCGTCCATTCAATATGCATGTACATCAAAACGACACACAAATAATGACAATGGTGGGGACAATATTTTATTTATTCAAATATTACAAAAAAATACATGGAATAAAGCTTTAAATTTGAATGTTTTGTTCCATTAATTAGAATATTAACATTGGGGTCGATTGAATCCAAAATTTCGTTTTATTGGTCAAACTAATACAAAGTATTAAACCACAATTAAAACGCGAGGAACCTTAGTTCAAAATAACTTAAACAAAACCCTCCAAACGGTAGCATATATTATTGATTTGCAGCAGAAAGTTAAATCATAAGAATATAAGATTATATACAATGGAAATGTTTTGAATTTGAAACAAATATTCATTCAATTATGAGTACTAAATTAATTTGAATGTATAAATAATATATTTCACATTACTAAAAATAAATGTTGTTTTAAAAGACTCCTTAATTTTCTTGAATAGAGGACCTTTAATGACTGCATATTTTGTTGATTTAAATAACTCATTAATTTTATGCCGTAATTATTTCACAATATTCTAAATTGATAGACAATATCATACAAAGTTACAAACTGTGTCTTTTATATTCTTAAATTTAACTTTGATAATAATATTTGTTTATAATTTTCATCGTTATATGTTTGATAGTACATATATAATTAACCATATCTTATTTTCATATAAGATAAGATAATTGTCTTTTTTAAATTTTAAATACTTGTTAAATTAATAATTTGAAAACGAAAGAGTCCAATAAGTTTGGGATAAAGACAACTGTTTAAAGCTATCCAATAACAAAACAAAGGAAATAATCAACATCATCTCCATTTCCAACTCCTTGAGTTCTCCTTCGTTTGCACATAGATTCTCTCTCACACACAGTGAGTGTGAAAAACCCTTTTCACACACCAATCCATGAATCACAACATACAATCAAACAGTATATATACACACATATATGTATACATCGTGCCCCACACACTAACCAATAGCATCCATCCTTCTTTTCTTCTATCTTGTCAATCATGAGAGCTGTTCCTCCTCAAATTCTCTATCTCGTTCCTCTTCTTCTCCTTGTTTTCATCTCTTCATCGTCTGCAAGAACTTCTCCTTCTCTTGTTTCTCCATTTCATCATTCAAAATCTCTGAGAAAAACCGGACACCAACTCATCAAGGAGCTCAATTTGCATCCGCATCTTGATGTTAACATCGTGAAGTCATACACCAATTCATCTTATCTTGCCGATGAAGTCAAAGTCACCCAATCCGGGATTGTCGAGAAACAGTTATCTCTCCAGGTTCTTGGTGATTCTGGTGCCACTGTTCACGATCTTGCTCAACATGCTGGATATTATAAGATTGAACATACAGTTGATGCTCGGTATGTAATATTTTCATAATCAACGTTACAATATATTTATCGTTAAAAATGCAGACTTTGTTGATTTGACAGCAGATTTAATGTGAAAATGCAGTCTTTAATTAACTGTGCATATTAAAAAACAACTCGAAAACTTTTATTCTTTATCTTATGGGTATCATGTAAATCATATAAAAATGAAAACTTTTGGACGACAAACTGAACCCACTCTTTGAAAATATCTAGATGATTACTTGATTAGATAAAAATGTTGGTAAAATTGGGTGGGAAAATAGAATAGTTCTTTATTCTATTAGTAGGTATTCTTCTATAGAATCTTTTGATGATGTCAGCATCTAATAAGTGGTTGGTACTTTTCTTTAAATTTCGACTTATTTGTGTAGGATGTTCTACTTTTTCTTCGAATCAAGATCCGCCAAAACTGACCCAGTGGTTATATGGCTAACTGGAGGACCAGGATGCAGCAGTGAACTGGCTCTCTTCTATGAAAATGGTCCCTTCAAAGTTACCAACAACTTGTCTCTTGTCTGGAACGATTACGGCTGGGACAAGGTCTGTTGAATCCAAAAAAAAAAAAAAAAAAAAATCTTTAGCATATCAAAACCCTACAACCTTCATGTATACTAACAAGTTTCATGACAGGTTTCAAACTTGATATACGTTGATCAACCAACAGGAACTGGTTTTAGTTACAGTTCTAGTGATGAAGACATCCGCCATGATGAAACTGGCGTGAGCAACGATCTTTACTTCTTCTTGCAGGTTTGTGGATACATATATCCATACGTAATTCATTTCATTAAGAGAATCAGGGTTTGTAACGTTTAGGATTAAATGATGTTGACATTATGTAACGCACAGGCATTCTTTAAGGCGCATCCGGATTATGTCAACAACGATTTCTTCATCACTGGAGAATCATACGCTGGACATTACATTCCAGCTTTTGCAGCTCGAGTTAACCAGGGAAACAAGAACAAAGAAGGGATTCATATAAACTTGAAGGGATTTGGAATTGGCAATGGGCTTACTGATCCTGCAATACAGTATAAAGCCTACACTGATTTCGCTTTGGCTAATGATCTTATTTCACAATCAGATTATAGCCAAATAAACCAACAAATCCCTGATTGTGAATCAGCAATCAAAGCTTGTGGTACGTAAGCATAATTTCTCATTCTTGCATTCTTTTTTATAAGATTCATTACAAGCAAATAAGCCATTGTTTCTCCAGGCACAACGGGTACAACCTCATGCGAGATGGCATTGTATACTTGTCAGCAAATTTTCGAGGATATCCTGGATATTGCAGGCAATATAAATGTAAGAACAAACGATATTAGTTACCCAAAAAACATGATCAATAATTCAATATATTAATTAAACTCGTGCGAAATCTTGGTCTTTATTTGCAGTACTATGATATTAGGAAGCAATGTCAAGGGAGCTTGTGCTATGATTTCTCGAACATGGAGGATTTTCTGACCCAATCATCAGTGAAAACAGCATTAGGAGTACCAAGCGACATAGATTTTGTTTCGTGTAGTGACACAGTGCATCAAGCTATGCTCGATGACTGGATGAGAGATCTTGAAGTTGGGATTCCAGCTCTACTGGAGCAGGGTATCGAAATGCTTATATATGCTGGAGAATACGATCTTATTTGCAATTGGGTTGGTAAGTTTTTGCTTTGATCATAACATAAAGAAATGAAATCATTAGTTTCACTATTTTCATTGAGAAGAGAGTTATGAATTCTTGTAGGGAATTCAAGATGGGTTAATGCCATGGCGTGGTCTGGTCAGAAAAATTTCGTAGCAGCAACGAATGTTTCGTTTGTTGTAGGCGGGAAAGAAGCTGGAGTTCTAAAGAACTATGGACCTCTTACATTCCTTAAGGTTCATGATGCTGGACATATGGTTCCAATGGATCAACCTATTGCTGCACTACAGATGCTACAACTTTGGACAACGGGCAAACTTACTAAGAAGGACACAACCATTCTACCATGATCGGGGTCTTTGTAAAGGAATTGAAGAAAAAGACATCAAACTACTGAAAGATTTTCTGTGTAATTGTCCAAAGTATTTTCTGTTTTTCTGCATATTGTGTTAGTGAAAGAAAATTTTACTTGTAATTAAACAGCAGTTTCCATTTGGAGTATTTGTATACATGAAAAGAAACAAAAATGTTTGCATAGAACCATGTCGACTGTCGATGAAAGGATTGTTCATATTTTATATGCCACTATAAAATTAATAGATTTAGTGGCACTTAACAACTTATTTCACTAATATTAATATTTAATAATGACATAATAACATTAAAATGCCACTAAAAACTCTATATTTTATGCCATATATTTTTTATATACTGCTAAAGGTGTATGGGATGATTTTATTGATTTGTTTTGTGCCACTAAAGAAATTAAATTCACGGTTCTTAACTTCTTATTCACCTCTTCAAAAAGAATGGATGTTTCCCTAATTTCTTATACGCGTCCTTTTACTTTGTAAGTCTAAACAAATATTTTTCAAATTGTCAAACCCTAGCTTTCTCTCTTTCTCTCTCTAACTTTTATCCGCCATGGCTTCACGGAGGCAAGTTGCCTCCCTCTCCTCCGCTCCTCCTTCCATCGATCATCAACCAGATCTCCGTTTACTCACTCCACCAGAGCCGCACGCGCATTATCTCAATCCCACCCTTCTCCTACCGGTAACTTTCTTAACCATGTAGTCAACTACGTTACTTACCCCTGGTGAAGGATCTAACTATGGAAAGATCACCGACAAGTTCACTGGAACTGGCGCGATTGGACTGGTGTGCCAGGTGATTGGTGTTGTCGCCGTTGTGAGATTCAGCGAAGGATTGTCGCCGATCCTTACGGCGTTGGAGGTTTTGGACAATCGATCAGATTAGTTTTGGAGGCGGCGTAGCATTTAGGGGAGAATATGGTTAGGACTATTGCTATGGATGGTACCGAAGGGCTTGTCCGTGGTCAAAGAGTTCTCAACACCGGTTCTCCTATCACTGTAAGTTTTTTCTCGATCTCAAAAAATTCAGATCATTTTAAGAACACGATCCGATTATGTCTCGATTTCTCTTTTGAGATCCAGTACTTTATCATTTTTGTAGCCTTGTTGGTTTATGGTTCAGGTCGGTAAAGTCAACATGTTTAATTGTAGCCAAGTTTTCTGTATGTCGTTGTATGGCGATGTAACACTATTGTGCAATGATCCATGGAGCTAATCGGCTAATTCAATGTCATTGTAGGTACCTGTTCGTAGAGCAACCCTTGGTCGTATCATTAATTTCATTCGAGAGCCAATTGATCATAGATGCGATATTAGTAAGTGTTGCATGTCTTTCATCCTTTCCTCATGTATTAGTAATTTAGTATCTTAACTTTTTTATTCTTTTAAAACTAAGTTCTTATTTTTTGGCCTTTACTTTTTTTTTCGACTCTTAAAGCATTTTCCAATTTCTAATGTATCATTTGATATGGAAGGGTAATTGATGAGACAAATAATTGATATGGAAGGCATACAATACATGTTCTTGATTATAATTGTCATATTTGTGCATGTTTAGGTTGGTATGAAAGCCATAACCTGACAAACTCAAGAACCAGACGCAATGTGAAAGCAAACAGCCCAAAAGGTAATCATGAATGGCTTTTATTCTGTGTCAAAATTGTATTATTAACAAGTATAGGAGTTAGGCATCTCGTTGGTGACAAAGGTGAGAACATTTCCTAGTAATATTGTAGTGACCTAACAAAGTATTTCCCTCTTACTGTGTTACATACATGGTGGTAATAAACACATTTTTTTTAAAAAGTTTTTTGTATAGTTATTCCATATGCTTATCACAATCTTATTATTGAAACCACTTTTTTTTTTTGGCAATTTCTAGAATGATTAACTGATCAAGTGAATGAAGCAAGTGTGGGCCTTAACACGGGTTCATTGTTGAACACAGGTTCGTGCCTTATTCTATATCCCTACTCGTATGCTTGTTTTAATTCGTATTTTATTATGAGATATAACCGTGTGATAAGATTTTATTATTTGTAATATTTTTAAATTGTATATGGGTCTTTTATGGATACTTAAAGGGTCTGCTTATACTTAGTGGGGGTTATAGAAACACTGACTAAGGTTAATGATTTACTTTGGAGTGGAAATACACATACATAGTAATTTAAATATATCTAATTTAATTTTGACGTGATTGTAAAGTTAGATTAACTATATCTATGCATTATAAAGAGACTGAAATTATGTTAAAAATTGATTAATTTTTTTTGTTTGGTTTAGCTGTGATAGCCCACAATTAGTTAGTCTAGAATTCCAAACCTCTTTGATAATAATTTTTACATGATTTTTAATATATTCTCTCCATGATCTTTTAAACTAGATCTTTTAACCTTAATTTAAACTTATGATTTGATTAAATCTAAAATTTCATGAATTTTGTTTAACCTTTCTTGGAAATAACTTCGTTATCTTATTTATATAACAAGTTGTAGGTTTTTTTGTGGTATACTTCTAGTGATGTTGGTGGAAGAGTGGACGATTGTTTGTATAAAGTCAGTATTTGCATAGACTACAATGGGGTTGGGGGACTTTGTAACGTCTGTGTTTCCGGGCTTGCCATTTTTAGCAATGTAATCGTCTAGGTTAACCTTTGTAACCCGTTTTAAAATAATAAGATTGTATTATTTAAGTATTATGTGTTTTGTGCTTAATTGCTTAATTATGTGGTTTGATTAATTGAGAATAAAAATAAGCGTCAAAATTTAAGTGTAAAATAAACTTGATATCTTTGGATAATGTTGTAGTGGTTGAAACGAGGTTTCCGAATATATATATAGAACGCCCAAATCTGACTTCGTATGAGGAAGTTATGATTTATCGAAGTTTCGGCTTAGCGGTATGCAACCTGAAATACTCGATTTGAGATCGAACGGTTTTTAGCCGAAGCAATCTAAACGAGGATCGAAGGTCTCGTTGTTGGTATCGAAACGATGAAAAGTTAGGCGAGAACGGACGTCAAACGAAGAAGTTAAAAATTTATAATGAAGTTTTTCTATCCCGGCCTATTAAAAATAAATAATAAAAATAAAGTTAAAATTAGCCGACGAAGTCTACACGAATGTTGTAGAGCGTAGTCTCACCTTCGCGTGAATATAAAGAACGTCGAAAACGGAGTTCATATGAAGAAGATATGAATTTCCAAAGTTTATTAAATAATTTGTATTTAAATTTAATTAGAAAATCCGGCATTATCCAAAGAGGAGTCATCGGACTCATCCGAAGTACGCCCAACGTACTAGCATACGCCCCGCGTACAGCGAAGCATGACATGCCTCGCACTCAAGTTCTTCGGATACGTAAGCAATGACGATTCTGAGGCAGTACGCCCCGCGTACTCCGAGGCTCCATCCTCCTATAAATAGGATGTGAGGGCAGCCGACTCTTTTGCTATTTTTCTCTCTTCTCTCTCCCGTTTTACCTCGATTTGCGTGCCAGAAGTACCCCGAAGCCCCGGTAATATTCTCGAGCCACGAAGCAAGTCCCGAGATCCCGAAGATCCCGAGAAGTGTGATTCCCGAGCCGAAGCTCGGCCCGCGAGAAGTTCGATTTTTGTAGAGATCTTCCAGATCTGCTGAGGATTACTACTTCTGCAAGTCGTAGTGCTGTCCGATCATCTTCTGATCAAGTGAGTGTATACTACCTTTCATAAACACGATAATAATACAAGTATGGTTTGAGTGTATTAAGTATATTGTTGTTTATATGTGTGAGTGTATACTACCTTTCATAAACACGATAATAACACAAGTATGGTTTGAGTGTATTAAGTATATTGTTGTTTATATGCGTGAGTGTATACTACCTTTCATAAACACGATAATAATACAAGTATGGTTTGAGTGTATTAAGTATATTGTTGTTTATATGCGTGAGTGTATACTACCTTTCATAAACACGATAATAATACAAGTATGGTTTGAGTGTATTAAGTATATTGTTGTTTATATGTGTGAGTGTATACTACCTTTCATAAACACGATAATAATACAAGTATGGTTTGAGTGTATTAAGTATATTGTTGTTTATATGTGTGAGTGTGTAGTTACTTTCTTCTAACGCAAAATTATGAAGTATTTTATACGGAATACGTATTATGTGTATAATTTTGTGGTTATGTGTGTGAATGTGTATTCACTTTCTTCTATCTCATAGATATGATTTGTTCTCTATGAAATACGTGTTATGTGCCTTATCTGTTATGTGGAATATGTATTGATTAAAGCATGGTATACAGGTTTTTAAACTATGTATAAAATGTATATATTTTATCTACTAATATGTTGGGTAGAACATGGGTAGATAGTTGGTGTGTTATAAACAGATGAGAGGCCTCGTTTGTGTTTGATTTAGTCATCTAGCGGAGTTTAGATGAAGACCACGGACTTTTCTAGACAGTTTTGTGGAACATTAGCAGGTTCGCAACCTGTAGGTGTTAATAAACTTGGGTGTTCATTCGTTGTACTCCATCCCCCTCATGGTTGCCTTATTTGACTTATATTGCCGAGGAACCCCCGAAGCATGTGTAGTCGCCCCGATGAAATATTCTTAGACTAGGTCCCTTATGTTAGTTGTCTTAAGGACATAAAGTGAGAATAACGGGAATGAGTAATTGGGTTATTGTTGGTTGGTGGAAATTAAATTTAATTATTTATTGTGGGTTGAAAACCCTATATGCTTACCAGGCTCCCAAGCCTGACCCACTCAGTTTTATTTGTATTACAGGAAGTGGCGCGAGGGCATAAGATGGATGAACCATCAAGTTGTGTTTGCTTACAAGTCTGTATATGTATATATTTGTTGAATGACTTGTAATGTTAACGTTTATGCTTATTGGTCTATATCGGAACATGACACCCCGAGTTTTGATTATATAATGAGAATACATTTCTTTTATGAAATGCTTTGGTAAACATTGTTTTATTATGTTTTGTTTTTGGGAACAAATTTCGCAACTCTTTCAAATGAAAAGGATTTACTCTGAAATTATTTTAAAAGCATAAATGAAAATCGGTCTTTTCTGGCCGAGATTTTGGGGATGTCACAGTTGGTATCAGAGCATTAGTTTAAGCGAACTAGGAATTTGTAGGATTTCTAGACTTATACTTAGAATGCTAAGTGAAATTTCGAGATGTGTGTCTGTTATGTTTTAGACACGAGCACTAGTTTATTTTAGGAAAATTGCCTAAAATGCTTTTATGTGTTAAATGTTATATGTTGCCATATATGATATTATTTGTTCGGATCTATGGTCTGTTGCCGACCGGATCTAGAAACCTTATGTGTGTAGGATTCTAAGCGTACGTCTATGATATTAGAACTAGCATGTAAACGTTTCGGAGTGATAAGGATGATTTGAATATCTATCGTGATTGAGGATCTAATTTCACCTTATTCGGTGTGTAGATCAAAATGGTGAGAACACGAAGTGGAGTTGGAAATGTTGACGAAAACAGGAATCAACCACCAGTGATTGAACAAATACCTGTCGTAGCAGTAGCACCTGAGCCAATAACCATGGCTGGTGTGCAAATGATGATTCAGACAATGTTGGATCGTCAGATGGATGAAACTAGGCGGTTGCTTCAACAAAATCGTGAAGAACTATCAATTCATGTGGAAGAGCCTGAATTAAATGAAGGGCACTCGGAAGGTGGAAACTTCAGTGAGTCTGTTGGTCAAGCCAACCCACCGATAGTTAGGCAACATAGCCATGATGGAAGGAATGATGGAATGGGATGCAAGTACAAGGACTTTCTAACTTGCAAACCATCGACCTTCAATGGAAAGGAGGATCCGATTGGAGTTATGGATTGGATCTCCGAAATGGAGTTAGCCTTCATGACTTGTGGCTGCAGAGGCAAGTTGCAGACTATCTATGCAGTGCGTCAGTTCCGAGGTGGAGCCGTTCGTTGGTGGAACACTCTAGGGAAGACTTTAAGCCCTAATGAGCCACTGCAATTGACATGGGCAGAGTTCTTGGTGCAGTTCAAGCACAAGTTTTGCTCGGCTCAAAATCTGTTGGAGTTGGAGAATAAGTTTTTGGCATTGACAAAAGGCAGCATGTCAGTTGATGAATACACCAATAACTTCACCGATAAGATGGAGTTTGCCTTGCGTATCGTCCCAGACGAGCTGACAAAGGTGGACCGGTATGCGAAGGGACTCCCATGGGAGTACGAGGTGCCAGTACGTCAGGCACATACTCTAGAGGCAGCTATCTGGGCTGCCAAGTCTGTTGAGAACATGATTAAGGGGAGAACCACCGACAAGGTTGAGGTTGGTGAGAAGAGAAAGTTTGAGGGAACATCTGGTTCCGGTAAGAAAGGAAAATTTTTGAAATCTGATTCGAAAAAGTTTGGAGGAAAGGGAGGCGAAACGAAGTGGTGTGATAAGTGTAAGAAAAAGCACTTTGGGAAATGTAGCGAGGATGTAACCTGCTACAAGTGTGGAAAGGTTGGACATTTTGCCAATGAGTGTCCGACAACAAAAGGATGTGTTTTGGTTGTAATGAAGAGGGCCACATTTTGAAGGACTGTCCGAAGAAGAAGGAGGCAGCTAGGCCCAACATTCCACCAAAGCCGAAGGCGAGAGCCTTCCAGATGACACTTGAGGCTGCGAAAGATGAAGCTAATGTCGCTTCGGGTACCTTTCTCGTAAACGAATTACCTGCTCAAATTTGTTTGATTCTGGAGCCAACTACTCCTTTATTTCGCATGAGTTTGGTAGAAATCTAGCCTTGCCTATTGATAAACTAGATAATGCTTTATTAGTCGAAGTAGCTAGTGGCAAGTTTGTACCTGTTAGCCATCGTATGAAAAACATCTTAATCGACCTTAATGAGAATAAGTTTCACGAGGAATTATTACATATCGAACTAAATGGTTTCGACATCGTGTTGGGAATGGATTGGCTTAGTGCCAATGATGCCAAAATTTTATGCAAGAAGAAGATAGTTAAAGTGAACCCGCCTGGGAAAGATTCGTTTATGGTGTATGGGGACAAACGGCGAGTGAATTCTGGAATCATTTCCCTAATGAAAGCCAGAAAGTGTTTGACCAAGGGATGTACATCATATTTAGCATTCGTGATTGATGCTAAGAAAGAAAAGAAGGTGATGCAGAGTATTCCAGTGGTGTGTGAGTATCCGGAAGTATTTCCCGAAGATCTTCCTGGATTACCGCCTGATCGACAAGTGGAATTTCGTATTGACTTGTTACCAGGAACCACGCCAATAGCAAAAACACCTTATCGATTAGCACCGATGGAGATGAAGGAGCTGATGATGCAACTTCAGGAGTTATTGGACAAAGGTTTCATTAGACCTAGTTCATCGGCCTGGGGAGCTCCGGTGTTATTCGTGAAGAAGAAAGATGGAAGTATGAGAATGTGCATTGATTACAGAGAGCTGAACAACGCAACAATAAAGAATAGATATCTGTTGCCAAGGATTGGTGACCTGTTTGATCAATTGCAAGGTTCGAGCTATTTCTCGAAGATCGATCTATGGTCAGGATATCATCAGCTAAAAGTAAGAGAGCAAGATATCGAGAAGACTGCATTCAGAACTAGATATGGACACTACGAGTTCTTGGTTATGTCGTTTGGACTAACCAATGCTCCGGCAGCATTCATGGATTTAATGAATAGGGTTTGTAATCCTTTCCTTGATAAATCCGTGATAGTGTTCATAGACGACATTCTGATTTACTCGAAAAGCCAAGAGGAGCATGGCAGAAACTTGCGAGAAGTGTTGGAAGTTTTGAAGAAGGAGAAGCTGTATGCAAAGTTCTCCAAATGTGATTTTTGGATTCGTGAAGTCCAATTCTTGGGTCACGTGGTCAACCAAGAAGGGATAAAGGTTGATCCAGCAAAGATTGAAGTTGTAATGAAGTTAGAACAACCGAAAAGTCCCACGGAGATTCGAAGCTTTTTAGGATTAGCCGGATATTACCGCAGGTTTATCCAAGGCTTTTCTTCGATTGCTACTCCATTAACAGCTTTGACCCACAAAGGAGCTACTTATGCTTGGAGTGATAACCATAAAGAAGCATTCGAGAAGCTAAAGAAGAAGCTATGCGAGGCACCGATGCTTTCTTTACCCGATGGAGTTGAAGACTTCGCTGTTTATAGCGATGCGTCTAGGGTTGGATTGGGTTGTGTTTTGACCCAAAGAGAAAAGGTGATAGCATATGCGTCTCGACAGCTGAAAGAACATGAAAAGAATTACCCGACTCATGATTTGGAGTTGGCAGCGGTAGTTTTCGCTCTGAAAATATGGAGGCATTACCTCTATGGCACGAAGTGCAAACTTTTTACTGATCATAAGAGTCTCTAATATCTCTTTAATCAGAAGGAATTGAATATAACGCAACGACGCTGGCTAGAATTACTTAAAGACTACGACTGTGAAATACTTTACCACCCCGGTAAAGTTAATGTTGTTGCTGATGCTCTCAGTCGGAAAGTCAATCTTGAAAGGAAAAGGCCAAGAGCATTGAGAATTGAAGTTGTCTCGACCATTGTGGAAAGTATAAAGAAAGCTCAAGGGGAAGCTTCTGAAAAGAATGACCGAAAGGAGGAACGTTTGGGTAAAACGTTGGTGTTTGGTACAAACTGTGACATCCCCAATTTCACGGCCAGAAAAGACCGATTTGTTTATGCTATGTTTTATAAATCAGAGTGATCATTTAAAGAAAACGGTTGCGGAATTTGTTCCCAAAATAAAATATGATAACCATTTATCAAAACATTTCTCGAAAAGAATGTATTTTCATTAAATAATAAAAACTCCGGATGTCATGTTCGTTACAGACCAAAAGCATAAACAATATAAAATAGACCTTACAATAGTTATTCAACTACTGATCTATAATCCAAAATCTCTCGTCAAGTCCACCAACTTATACCCTTGTGCCATTACCTGTAATGAAAAGAAAACTGAGTGGGTCAGGCTTGGGATCCTGGTGAGCATATAGGGTTTTCAACCCACAATAATATAATTATTATATTTAATCAGCAAACAATCAACCCAATTACCCATCCCCATTATCTTCTTAATGTTTTACCCTAAGAACCAACTATCCTTCTGATGTGTGTAAAACCCACTAGTTTTAAACCTACTTTTAATTATCAAATAACACACAAAAGGCAGTGAACCTATCAATTGTGGTATAGTTAAATAAGCAGGGTATCGAACACAGGGAACGGCAAATTAAACTAAAAACTAATTTAATCTAAGTTAATTAAAAAGCAGGGGTTGTTCTGTAGTTTTACAAGACTAGAAACTTACTAATTATTACTACTTTAAAGCTAGAAAATAACGATTTAACTAGATTCAATAATTGGAAAGGAACTTCTGTTTAGTTCAACTTGGTTAACTCTATGGTTGATTTTCAAGGTAATAGTGCAATGGATTAATTCTTTCGTTGGTTACCGATTCAAGTGATTAGATTTGTGTTCACTACCCTAATCCTTAGCAAATAAACTAACTCAAACAGTGGCCAATTGTCTAATTTAATTATATTTACTAGATTAATTATTCAGGTTAAGTTAGACTTGCAATAGTTAACTAATTTAGTCTTTTTAATTAACCTCTTGTTTGATAGTCATCTTACAAGCTTGCACATGAATTTACTCAATTTTTTTCTGAGTGGGCTCCTTCCAGTAGCTTTTCTAATTCATCCAAGTCCTTGTTAACATCTCCTTCTTCTTCAGAGTGTATCACAAACTTGCTTGGGTCTTCTTTCATCAAACGTGCAAGCTCTTGTTCTAATATCTCATCATCCAATTGGATCATTGAGACTTCATCAATCTTTTCCTCTTCTTGCTTGATTTCTGGAATAGCTTTAAACATCACAGCCTCATCACCCACTCTCAATGTCAATGTAGACTCACTTATATCAATTAAAGCACACGCGGTGTTCAAGAAAGATCTCCCCAAAATAATTGGAATTTCGGGGTCTTTTTCCATATCAACAACCACGAAGTCTACTGGGAAAATAAACTTGTCAACATTTATAAGGAGATCTTCACAAACGCCTTTTGGATGGATTGTTGTCTTGTCCGCCAAATGGATCTTCATATTCACCGGTTTTGGTTCTGGTAGATTCAACTTCTTATAGAATGACAAAGGCATCATATTGATGCTTGCCCCTAAGTCAGCTAATGCTCGTGTGAAGACTTTATTACCAAATTGGCACGGAAGCACAATATTTCCTGGATCACCCTTCTTTTTAGGCAGTTCACTCATCAAGACTTCTGCAACTTCAGCCAAATCCTTCCTAGCAGCAAAAAGGCCCTTAAGCAAGTTGAAGTATTTAGGCGTTAGAAGTATTGTTTCCACAAATGGCACATTAACTTGTAAAGTGTTAACATGATTCATGAAGGTTCTGTATGCTTCAACTTTTTCTGCAGGCATGGCTTTGGTTGGTTATGGCAGTGGAGGCTTATAAGGTTTCGAAGAACTGATGGGTTTCTCAATTTCGCATGGACTCGTCGAGTCCATAGGAGTGACTCGGCGAGTCGGGTCGGGTTTGGCTGGCTCCGATTCTTCTACATTTTCTTCCTTCTTCTTGGAGATCCTTAGTGCTTCTGTAAATTTTTCTTCACTGCTGGAGGTTATTACGCTCACGTTCTCCATTCTTGGATTGGGCTCGGTGTTGCTCGGAAGTTGACCCGGTCTTCTTTCATTCACTTGATGTGCAAGCTGTCCCAGCTGTTTCTCAATGTTGAGAATGGAAGCTTGTTGATTCCTCAACATGTTTCTGGTTTCTTGCATTGCTAAATCGTGATCATTATGTCTTTTCTCGGACGCGGTTATGAACCTTGTGAGTATACCTTCTAAATTTGCCTTCTTTTCCATCACCGGCTCTTCCTTTTGATAGAATCCCCTCTCCCTCTGTTTGTATTTCTCCTCCTTAGCCTTTTTATATTCTTCGTATGGGAGCCATTCCTTCTTCGGTTTCCTCCAGTCTTCATCGTATCTATCGCCACTGGAATAGAATACTTGAGCCTTTTTATTTCCATTCTCGTCTCGATCACAATCCTTGGTAAGATGGGGGCCGCCACAATTTTCGCATCCTACCCTAATAGCATGGATCGTTTGATCCATTTTCGTCATTCTTCGGTCTAGGCTATCGAGTTTAGCTATTACCGCCGCCATGCCATCGTTCACCGAGTTTACTGCTCCACGACTCACTTCATTCCTCGGATTGTGGTATTCTCTAGAATGCTTAGAGAATTCTTCAATTAATTCCTTTATTTCCGGAGGTGGCTTTCGGGTGAGCGGGCCTTGTGAATCGAGTAGTTGCCTTGTGGTGACATTAACTCCATCATAAAAGATGGAGACCTCTTGTTGGCTATTAAGATCATGGTGTGGGCAATTTCTAAGTAGGCTCTTGTACCTTTCCCAAGCTTCATAAAGAGATTCTCCGGGTTGTTGCTCGAAGTTGGCAATGGCTTTCTTTAGCTTGGCTATCTTGGAAGGTGGGCAGAAATGGTCAATGAACTCTTCTTTCATCTTGGCCCATGTGGTGACCGATCCGGGAGGGAGTGACTTCAGCCAATCTTTTGCAGCTCCCTTAAATGTGACAGGAAGTATGCGAAGAAGCTGGATCTCGCGAGGCACATTGGGTACATTGAAGTAATCTGCCACATCATTTACTTCATCCAAGTGCTTATAGGCGTCTTCATGATCTCTCCCGTAAAAAGGGATCTCCTTGAGTTGAGCGAGAATATGGCCCTTTAGCTCAAACGTAGCGGTTGCGGGAATTGCGGGTTGCACAAGTCCCGGCCTGGTGTCATCCCGCATCCTTTTCTTCCACTCCCCCATGGGGACTTCATCGATGTTAGCCATAGTGATAGCTAACTCTTCTTCGGAATCGGTTTCGTGCTCGGAAATATGCTCTTCTTCTTCCTCGGTCTCGTACTCGATATCTTCGTGAATTGGTTCTTCAATTGTTAACGAGGCACCGGATGCTCCTGATTTGCTGCTTTTTTTCTTGCTGAAAACGGATTTCAAGTTCTTGAGTGGTGAGTTCTTTGAAGTTGCGGTTTCTCCTACGGCTTTTCCTTTGCTTCTCTTTAGTGCGGAATCCGGGTCTTCCAAAGGTGGTACCAGAGGTGTGTCCGATCCTCGGGTCATGAAACAGCTGAAAAAAAAACGAAACAAAAGAAACGAAACGCGTAAAAGGAACAAAAACGGAATAAAAAAAATAAAGACTAAAACAGCGATGGACTTGCCGAGTCGACACGAGTGCACTCGGCGAGTGCAAGGCAAAAACAGAAAAGAAAAATTTCTAGTAAAAAAAAACGGAATTGTAATAAAACTAAGTCTACTTACTGGATTTGCTTTGTAAATAACTTTGTGTAAGATAAATCCCACACAAAGGATCGATTAAACTAGACTTTATTATTAATTTTAGAACCGTTCCCCGGGCAACGGCGCCAAAAACTTGATGTGTGTAAAACCCACTAGTTTTAAACCTACTTTTAATTATCAAATAACACACAAAAGGCAGTGAACCTATCAATTGTGGTATAGTTAAATAAGCAGGGTATCGAACACAGGGAACGGCAAATTAAACTAAAAACTAATTTAATCTAAGTTAATTAAAAAGCAGGGGTTGTTCTCTAGTTTTACAAGACTAGAAACTTACTAATTATTACTAATTTAAAGCTAGAAAATAACGATTTAACTAGATTCAATAATTGGAAAGGAACTTCTGTTTAGTTCAACTTGGTTAACTCTATGGTTGATTTTCAAGGTAATAGTGCAATGGATTAATTCTTTCGTTGGTTACCGATTCAAGTGATTAGATTTGTGTTCACTACCCTAATCCTTAGCAAATAAACTAACTCAAACAGTGGCCAATTGTCTAATTTAATTATATTTACTAGATTAATTATTCGGGTTAAGTTAGACTTGCAATAGTTAACTAATTTAGTCTTTTTAATTAACCTCTTGTTTGATAGTCATCTTACAAGCTTGCACATGAATTTACTCAATTTTCTTAGTAATTCTAGTTTCATATTCATTAATCCTAGACATATAACTATGTGGTCACAATATATCATATGAGGGCAATAATCAATAGATGTTCATGCTAATCAATTATCTTCCTATTAACAGAAAATTAATTATTATTCACACACAAGGTTCTTTAGCAAGCTAAAATAACAAAAATTCACCAACTTAGAATTAATCCTACCAATCAATCAAACCATATTGTCAACTTTGTATCCCCAAACAGAAGTCTAAAGGTTTTAGCTCATAATTAAAGTAAATAACAGCAAACAATCAAAGTCAAATTGCTTAGTCATGATGAATAAACAAAAGAATAAATAGAATGATGAAATTTTGCCTTATCTACTCTCCGGAATTGAATTCTAGCTTCCTTCGTGGTCTTCTAGGGTTTTTCAGGCTTCTCAATCGTAGCAAGATACTTCTGAATCGTCCCAGAACTCTCCCTTATCGATCTGTGGAGTTATCTTTAAATAAGCGATCCGACTCGTCGAGTCAAGTGGTGACTCATCGAGTCCCTCTCACATTCCCCGTATTGCGATAACTATCTGGACTTCCGAATCATTATCCTTCTGATTCCTCGACCGGACTCGTCGAGTAGCTATCTGACTCGACGAGTAGAAGCTTTTTTTTAGTGTTTTTCCTTCTTCATTCCACTCTCGAGCTCCTAACCGCTTCTCTTGCTTCCTTTTGCTTCCGAGCTTCATCTTTGGACTGAAAAACATAATTTAACACTTTTAAGTACCTTTTGTCCATAATATGCGATAATTTAGCTAATATATGAATAAAAACTACACTAAATACACACTAAATATGCACATATCACCTTCATTCATTTATTCGTAAGGAATTTGGCACGAATTCCATTGCTGTCAAAGCTTATTTATCAAGTACTAAATCCATAGTTATCTGGCGCTAACTCCATAGTCACCAAAGTTCACTTAACAAGCGCTAACTCCATAGTCGCCAAGGTCTACTCAACAAGCGTTAACTCAATAGTCGCCAAGGTTTACTCAACAAGCGCTAACTCCATAGTCGCCAAAGTTTACTAAACGTGCGCTAACTCCATAGTCGCCAAGGTTCATCAAATAGGCATGAAGTCACATCATCGCCAAGGTTTATACAATAGGCGCTAACTCCATAGTCACCAACTATTCCATCTACCTATGTTCTACCCAACAATTTTGTAGATATAAATACTTACACAATTTAAATCATTTAACACCTGTATAAAACTCCAATTTCCATGCCCATCTCAAATAGACAAATAACATATAAACACATAGCACGTATTTCATAGCAAATACTTCATATTTATGTGTTAGAAGAAAGTAACTACACACTCACACATATAAACAACAATATACTTAATACACTCAAACCATACTTGTATTATTATCGTGTTTATGAAAGGTAGTATACACTCACTTGATCAGAAGATGATCAGACAGCACTACGGCTTGCAGAAGTAGTATATCTCCGCAGATCTGGAAGATCTTCACAAAAATTGAACTTCTCGCGGGCAGAGCTTCGGATCGGGAATCTCGCTCTTCGGGATTCTCGAGGCTTCGGATCTTGCTTCGGGATTTGAGATTGAGACCGGGGCTTTGGGACACTTCGGGCACGCAAAACAATGCAAGACGGGAGAGAGAAGAGAGAAAAATAGCAATTGAGCCGGCTACCCTCGCGTCCTATTTATAGGAGGTTGGAGCCTCGGAGTACGCGGGGCGTACAGGCGTACACGGGGCATACGCGTCCGAAACGTCACTGCATGTGTCATCCGAAGAACTCGAGTGCGAAGGTCGTCATGCTTCGCTGTATGCGGGGCGTACTTCGGATGAGTCCGATGACTCGCCTTCGGATAATACCGGGATTTAATAATTAAATTTAATTATTAATTCATTAATAAACTTCGAAAATTCATATCTTTTTCATACGAACTCCGTTTTCGACGTTCTTTATATCCACGTGTAGGTGAGACTACGCTCTACGACTTTCGTTTAGACTCCGTCGGCTAATTTTGACTTTTATTTTTATTATTTATTTTTAATAGGTCGGGACAGAAAATTTCGTTATAAATTCATAACTTCTTCGTTTGACGTCCGTTCTTGCCTAACTTTTCGTCGTTTCACTACTAACAACGAGATCTTCGATTCTCATTTAGATCGCTAAGGCTAAATATCACTCTAACGTAAATTCACTTTTTACGTCATTCAGCGTTGTGCCGATTCTGTCGCGAAACTTCAACAAGTCATAACTTCTTCGTTATAACTCGGATTTTGGCGTTCTTTATATGCATGGAAACCTTGTAACATATACTACAACTTAGTTAGGATTATTCATCCTAAATAATCTTCTATCAAAAAGTCATTTTTGACGCTTATTGTCTCTAAATTGACTAGCCCGGATCTACGGGCATTACACAAACGGTCATGGACTGAAGGTATTCCAAGATCGTATTTGGGTACCTAAGTCAGGAGGAATTAGGGATCTTCTGATGGAAGAAGCTCACAAAACCATGTACTCAATTCATCCTGGTAGCACTAAAATGTATAGGGACCTGAAACCCTACTACTGGTGGCCGACGATGAAGCTTGATGTTGCAAAGTATGTGGCCGAGTATGTGACTTATGCGAGAGTCAAGACATAACATCAGAAACCGTACGGGAGTTTAGAACCATTGTCTGTGCCTATGGGTAAGTGGGAAGACATTGCTATGGATTTTGTCACTAAACTGCCCAGAACAAAGAATGGTCACGACATGATTTGGGTGGTCGTTGATCGATTCACTAAGAGTGCGCATTTCATAGCAGCCAAGGAGCAATGGTCTATGGAAAAGCTTGCAAATTCTTACGTGAAGGAAATTGTGAGGCTTCACGGTGTTCCGTTAACGATTGTATCGGATCGTGATAGCCGTTTCATCTCGAGGTTTTTGAAAAGTCTACAAGAGGAAATGGGTACCAAGTTATGTTTAAGTACAGCTTACCATCCGCAGACTGATGGTCAGAGTGAAAGAACAATACAAACACTTGAAGATATGCTGAGAGCATGTACCTTGGAATTCCTAGGTAATTGGGATGAACATTTACCATTGGTAGAATTTTCCTACAATAATAGTTTCCACTCGAGCATTAAAATGGCACCTTTTCAAGCTTTGTATGGACAGAAGTGTCGTACGCCGTCTTGTTGGCTTGAGGCTGGGGAAAAGTAGTTTATGGGACCAGAGATTATTCATCAAACTACTGAAAAGTTGAAAATAATTAGGGACAGAATGTTAGCAGCTCAGGATCGTCAAAAGAGTTATGCTGACAAAAAGCGACGACCGATGACTTTTGAGGTTGGAAATTCGGTTTTGCTTATAGTCTCGCCGTGGAAGGGACTTATAAGATTTGGTAAAAGGGGAAAGTTGAGTCCAAGGTTTATTGGACCGTTTAAAGTTCTTCAGAGGGTTGGGAACCAAGCTTACAAGCTCGAATTACCCGAAGAACTGAATGGAATTCACAACACTTTTCATGTGTGTTATTTGAGGAAGCTCACGGGAGAAGTTCCCGATATAATTCCAATTTCTGAATTGAGAATTGATGAAAACAAAAGGTTGATTGAAGAACCAGAGGCAATTGTTGACCGAAAGACTAAGAAGTTGCGACGCAAAATGGTTGGGTTAGTGCTTGTCCGATGGAAACACACGAATGGGCCGAATCTCACCTGGGAGACAGAGAGTGACATGTTGAGTCGCTATCCGCATTTGTTTGTTGATGTGTGATTCCGAGGACGGAATCATTCTAAGGTGGTGAGAATTGTAACGCCTGTGTTTCCGGGCTTGCCATTTTTAGCAATGTAATCGTCTAGGTTAACCTTTGTAACCCGTTTTGAAATAATAAGATTGTATTATTTAAGTATTATGTGTTTTGTGCTTAATTGCTTAATTATGTGGTTTGATTAATTGAGAATAAAAATAAGCGTCAAAATTTAAGTGTAAAATAAACTTGATATCTTTGGATAATGTTGTAGTGGTTGAAACGAGGTTTCCGAATATATATAGAACGCCCAAATCTGACTTCATATGAGGAAGTTATGATTTATCGAAGTTTCGGCTTAGCGGTATGCAGCCTGAAATACTCGATTTGAGATCGAGCGGTTTTTAGCCGAAGCAATCTAAACGATGATCGAAGGTCTCGTTGTTGGTATCGAAGCGATGAAAAGTTAGGCGAGAACGGACGTCAAACGAAGAAGTTATGAATTTATAACGAAGTTTTTCTGTCCCGTCCTATTAAAAATAAATAATAAAAATAAAGTTAAAATTAGCCGACGAGGTCTAAGCGAAAGTTGTAGAGCGTAGCCTCACCTTCGCGTAGATATAAACAACGTCGAAAACGGAGTTCGTATGAAGAAGATATGAATTTCCGAAGTTTATTAAATAATTTGTATTTAAATTTAATTAGAAAATCCGGAATTATCCTAAGAGGAGTCATCGGACTCATCCGAAGTACGCCCAGCGTACTAGCGTACGCCCCGCGTACAGCGAAGCATGACACGCCTCGCACTCGAATTCTTCGGATACGTAAGCAATGACGATTCTGAGGCAGTACGCCCCGCGTACTCCGAGGCTCCAGCCTCCTATAAATAGGATGCGAGGGCAGCCGACTCTTTTGCTATTTTTCTCTCTTCTCTCTCCCGTTTTACTTTTATTTGCATGCCAGAAGTACCCCGAAGCCCCGGTAATATTCTCGAGCCCCAAAGCAAGTCCCGAGATCCCGAAGATCCCGAGATGTGCGATTCCCGAGCCGAATCTCTGCCCGCGAGAAGTTCGATTTTTGTAGAGATCTTCCAGATCTGCTGAGGATTACTACTTCTGCAAGTCGTAGTGCTGTCCGATCATCTTCTGATCAAGTGAGTGTATACTACCTTTCATAAACACGATAATAATACAAGTATGGTTTGAGTGTATTAAGTATATTGTTGTTTATATGTGTGAGTGTATACTATCTTTCATAAGCACGATAATAATACAAGTATGGTTTGAGTGTATTAAGTATATTGTTGTTTATATGTGTGAGTGTATACTACCTTTCATAAACACGATAATAATACAAGTATGGTTTGAGTGTATTAAGTATATTGTTGTTTATATGTGTGAGTGTATACTACCTTTCATAAACACGATAATAATACAAGTATGGTTTGAGTGTATTAAGTATATTGTTGTTTATATGTGTGAGTGTGTAGTTACTTTCTTCTAACGCAAAATTATGAAGTATTTTATACGGAATACGTATTATGTGTATAATTTTGTGGTTATGTGTGTGAATGTGTATTCACTTTCTTCTATCTCATAGATATGATTTGTTCTCTATGAAATACGTGTTATGTGCCTTATCTGTTATGTGGAATATGTATTGATTAAAGCATGCTATACAGGTTTTTAAACTATGTATAAAATGTATATATTTTATCTACTAATATGTTGGGTAGAACATGGGTGGATAGTTGGTGTGTTATAAACAGATGAGAGGCCTCGTTGGTGTTTGATTTAGTCATCTAGCGGAGTTTAGATGAAGACCACGGACTTTTCTAGACAGTCTTGTGGAACATTAGCAGGTTCGCAACCTGTAGGTGTTAATAAACTTGGGTGTTCATTCGTTGTACTCCATCCCCCTCATGGTTGCCTTATTTGACTTATATTGCTGAGGAACCCCCGAAGCATGTGTAGTCGCCCCGATGAAATATTCTTAGACTAGGTCCCTTATGTTAGTTGTCTTAGGGACATAAAGTGAGAATAACGGGAATGGGTAATTGGGTTATTGTTGGTTGGTGGAAATTAAATTTAATTATTTATTGTGGGTTGAAAACCCTATATCCTCACCGGGCTCCCAAGCCTGACCCACTCAGTTTTATTTGTATTACAGGAAGTGGCGCGAGGGCATAAGATGGATGAACCATCAAGTTGTTTTGCTTACAAGTCTGTATATGTATATATTTGTTGAATGACTTGTAATGTTATCGTTTATGCTTATTGGTCTGTATCGGAACATGACACCCCGAGTTTTGATTATATAATGAAAATACATTTCTTTTATGAAATGCTTTGGTAAACATTGTTTTATCACGTTTTGTTTTTGGGAACAAATTCCGCAACTCTTTCAAATCAAAAGGATTTACTCTGAAATTTTTTTAAAAGCATAAATGAAAATCGGTCTTTTCTGGCCGAGATTTTGGGGATGTCACAGACTTGTAATACAATTGAGTGTACTGGAATAGAGTACATTGGTGTAATACAATACTCCTACATTGATCATATTTAAATTTTAATTATATTTTTAACTTTTATTTTAAATAATGATATTGTGTTCTCCATTTATTATTTTAATTGTATTTTTCTTAGTTTACATTGCAATTAAATAAAATAATTGGATCTAATTTTTGAATATGGATTTTATTTGGTAAAAAAAAATGTGTCACTAAAAGCATGGTAATCACTTTTATTTTATACTAACATACAAAAAATGTAGTTAAAATCTAAAAATGTTATAGTGGCATAAAAGAGTGCCACTGAAACCTAAAAGAGATGCAGCGACACAAGGGAAAAGTGCCACTAAAAGTCTTTTGTGGGAGCTCTTCTAGTGGCACATTTTTGTTGTGTTGCTGATTCTTATAAGAGCCTTTAGTGACACTTTTTTGGTTTTTAGTGGCACTTTTTTTGTGCCACTAAATGACATTTAATTTGTAGTGCATGATTATCATGTTTACCAATCTTCTTCACTTTCACGTGAGTCTCAAAAGTGAAATGATAACGGAATGTTCATTGTTCGATCACTAATCTCAAACCAAACATATAGAACTCATGTTATCGCAAATTCTCAATACACAAATGCTACCAAAGGGCTTCTAGCCTGACGGTATCAGGTGTTTCCCTCCCTCTTTAAGGTTAAAGATTCAATTCCCGGAACATAGTTAGAGTTAGAAGTACATTATATTTTGTAATGTCCGTGTTTCTGGGCTTGTCACTAATAGCGATGTAATAGTCTAGGTTAACCTTTGTAACCCCTCTTGAAATAATAAAAATGTATTATTTAAGTATTATGTGTTTTGTGGTTAATTGTATGACTTAAATGAATTAAGGATAAAAATATGAGTTAAAATGAAGTATTAAATAAGCCCGATATCGATACATGAAGACGTAGTGGTCGTAACGAGCTTTCCGAATATATAAAGAATGCCAAAATCCGAGCTATAACGAAGAAGTTAAGACATGTCGAAGTTTCGCGACAGAACCAGTACGGGACATCGCAACGTAAATAGTGAATTTATGATAGAGCGATATTTAGCATTAGTAATGTAAACAAAAGTCGTAGAATACGTTAAACTTAGAGCGTGCATAAAAAGAACGCCCAAATCTGACTTCGTATGAGGAAGTTATGATTTTTCGAAGTTTCGACTTAGCGGCATGTAGCCCGAATACTCAATTTGAGATCGAGCGGTTTTTAGCCAACACAATCAAAACGATAATCAAAGATCTCGTTGATAGTAGTCCAACGGTAAAAAGACAGACGAAAACGGACGTCGGATGAAGAAGTTATGAATTTATAACGAAGTTTTCCTGTCCCGGCCTACTAAAAATAATATAATAAAAATAAAGTCGAAATCGGCCAAAGGAGTCTAAACGAAAGTTGTAGAGCATAGTCTCACCTACGTGTAGATATAAAGAACATTGAATATGGAGTTCGTATGAGGAAGATATGAATTTCTGAATTTTTTAAATAATTAAAATATATTTATTTAATTATAAAATCGGATAATACCGAACCCGTGACTCATCCGGCCTTATGCACCCGGTACACCCAGCGTACCTAGATGTACGCCCAGCGTACATGTCGACGAGCATTACGCCCCGCGTAACTTTGAGTTACGCCCAACGTAAATCGGGGTTTCAGCCCCTATAAATAGAAGTCGATGGCAGCCGAGTTTCTTTGCTCATTTCTTCATTTCTCTCTCGTTTTTACCTCATTTTTCGTGCAAGAAATATTCCGAAGCCCCGAAGCAAGTCCCGAAGCCCCGAAGATCCTGAGAAGTGAAATTTCCGAGCCGAAGCGCTGACCGCGAAAAGCCAATTTTTGTGAAGATCTTCCAGATCTACTGGAGAATACTACGTCTACAAGCCATAGTGATGTCCGATCCTCTTCTGATCAAGTGAGTGTGTAGTCACTTTCTTCTAACGCATAATTATGAAGTATTTTATATAAAATACGTGTTATGTGTATATTTTGTTGTTATATGTGTGAATGTATATTCACTTTCTGCTATCTCATAGATATGATTTGTTCTCTATGAAATACGTGTTATGTGTATGTGTCTCATCTGTTGTTTGGAATATGTATTGAATGAGAATGTTATACAGGTTTTAAATTATGTATAAAAATATATATATTTTTTATCTACTAATATGTTGGGTAGAACATGGGTGGATAGTTGATGTATGATAAATAGAAAAGAGGCCTCGATGTTGTTGTTGTTAATCTAGTCATCTAGCGGAGTATGGATGACGACTACAAACTCTTTCTAGACAGTCCTGTGGAACGCTAGCAGGTTCATAACCTGTAGGTGTTGTGAACGAGGTGTTCACCGATGTACTCTATCCCCCTCATGGTTGCCTTTAGGACATCTACTGTTGAGGAAATCCCTTTGCAGTAATGTCCGTCCCGATGAAAATCCGAGATTAGGTCTTTTGTGACAGTTGTTCTATTAGGGACATAAAGTGAGGATAACGGGAATGGGTAATCGGGTTATTGTTGGTTCGTGAAAATTAAATATAATTATTTTCTATGGGTTGAAAACCCTATATACTCACCAGGCTCCCAAGCCTGACCCACTCAGTTTATTTGTATTACTGGAAGTGGCGCGAGGGCATAAGATGGATGAATCATCAAGTTGTTTTGTTTATGAGCTTATATATGTATATAACTGTTGTATGGCTTGTAATATGTCATTTATGCTTTTTGGTCTGTATCAGAACATGACATCCCGAGTTTTGATTATATAATGAAAATACATTTCTTTATGAAATGCTTTGGTAAATATTATTTTATCATATTTTATTTTGGGAACAAATTCTACAACTCTTTTAAATCAAAAGGATTTACTCTGAAATTATTTTAAAAGCATAAATGAAACCGGTTTTTCTGGCCGTGATTTTGGGGATGTCACATACTTTTCATTCCAAAAAAACCAAGGTTTCACCTTGCCAAATCCCAAGATCACTTAGCAACTCGTTGACCCATATAGCCTTCTTTTCCTTCCAACTCATGATCACATTACCAAGAGTAAACACATACACAACTCATTGAGCTCTCTGTGTCTAGTTCTGAAACATAGTCCGATCAAGAACATCCAACCACAACACAATCCTAAAGCCTCCTTAGACAAGACCCACATTGAATGTGTCTTTCAAGTGACATCATTTTTATCACTTCCTTTATTCTCTGGTTAGCTTCTTTTATGTTAAGTTTTAGTTGTATTATGCATATGTCTCTATTTTTATGATTAGTTGAAAGTTTGTGTTTTTTCACTAGAATGTTTGTATTGCTCAAGCTTGGAGCATATTTGGAGCTTAACTGGAGTTGAAACACCTGAGGAAGCTAGAAGTTGGAATGAAGCAACTTAGAATAAAGTTTGAAGACCGAAAAAAGACCAAGCATAGGTCGTGTTTCTTTGACATAGGCTATGTTCCACTTACAGAGACTGTTTGGGAGAATTTCTAATTTTATTATTAAGTCTGAAAGTTGCACCTGACAAACATGGTCTGACACCCAAGCATGGGTCGTGTTTCTCACCTGAGGTGTTCTTTTTTATTCCCGAAGATTTTTTAGGGGTTACTATTGGATTAGGTGTCTAAGCCCATAATTATCATTGGTATGTACTTGACCCGATAGTAGCATGGTCCTTTTGGGTTGCATTCACCATAGCAACTTGACTGGATGAATTATGAGAAAGAGGTTGATAAATGATTTATTAATATATTATAAGAATAATATATTAATTGAGTAATCATATTATTTAATTAGTATTGATTAGAAATTAATTTGGAATTAATTTGGTGATCAAAAGATACTGATTAAATGTACGGGGACTGATATTGAAATTAACTGTTAGTTGCAAGTTGGGTTGTGGACTCCTAATAGAAGGGGTGGACGAATTCTATGGGAAGCCCATAGAAGAATTCGTCCAAAGGGCCTTCTAGAAGGATTCCATAGATTGCTTAAGGCCTAAGCAGTCAAATTAGGGTTTCACACAAAACCCTAGCCGCCATAAGTATAAATAGACCCCTTGGCATGAGGATTTCGACCACTTGACCCTTAGAAGAAACCCTAGCCGAAAATCCTAAGCCTCAATCTCTCTCTTGTTCATCCAATTGTTAGTGGCGTTTGTGATTCCATTAAAGGTGAAACAAGTGAGACACTAAGCTCTTGAAGGTCAAGATCAAGGAAATGATTACTTGTTATTACTAGTTAACAAGAAAGGTATTCTCCAAAAATTGTAAGCTAGATTAGGGTTCTTGCTTTGGATAATTTGAATTGCATGTATAACTTGAGAAAAACCTAGATCCAAAGCATTAGGGTTGCATGTGCACCATAGTAATGTTGTAGTGCTCAAAACCCATCAGTTACATGTTGTACATGTTGGTTCTATTTGCTCAAGAATGATCATAAAATGATATTGTCAATAACATATAATCATATATGGTCACACCAATAAGAAGTAGACATCAATGCCTTGAAGAACTAGACATATATGGATCTCTCATTGATGAGTGTTTTATTAGATTCTGATGAACCCATCAACTATCATAATGTTATGTCAAATTCTAAATCTGATAAATAGCTTAAAACCATGAACGTTGAGATACAATCCATGTATTAAAAATAAGTATGGGACTTGGTTGATCTTCATCCCAATAGTAAGGCTCTAGGGAGTAAGTGGGTTTTCTAGAAGAGAACTGACATAGATGGAAATCTACATACATAAAAAGGTAGACCTGTGGTGAAAGGTTTCACTCAAACTCATAGTATCGACTATGCGGAAACATTCTCTCATGTGGCTATGATCAAGTCTATCATAATACTATTTTCCATAGCCACATATTATGACTATGTGATATGACAAATGGATGTAAAAATGGCTTTCTTTAATTCACACTTTCTTAATTGAAGATGTTTATATGGATCATCATGACGGTTTGTCAATCTCAAGCATCCTAATAAAGTGTTTAAGCTTAAAAGATTCATTGATGGATTAAAGCAAGCATCTCGAAGCCGGAATATTCATTTTAATACAAAAATTAGAAAGTTTCATTTTTCATTAGAAATGAAGATAGCCCTATGTTCACAAAAAATCTAGTGGGAGCAATGTCACATTCCTAGTTTTATATGTGGATGACATACTATTATTTGAGAATGACATTCCCTCTTTAATAGGGATTAAGGCATGGTTTAAGAAATATTTCTCAATGAAAGATTCGGGTGAAGCCCCTGATATTCTTAGTATAAAGATCTATATATATATATATATATATATATATATATATATATATATATATATATATATATATATATATATATATATATATATATCAATGTGACTTATAGGTTTAAGTTAAAGTTCATACATTTACTAGATCTTAAAAAGGTTCAATATACAAGACTCTAAGAGAGGATTCTTACCAATAGCACATGACACCATATTGAGCTTGTCTCAATGTATTAACACAAGGGTTGATCTAGACATAATGAATGGTATTCTATATGCTTCTACAATTGATGTATGACATGTTATGCATAATACCCAATGTATCATGTGATTTGATCATTACTAGTAGATACCAACAAATTCGGGAAAAGGTCATTGAATTGTTGTGAAAAACACTTTGAAGTACTATGAAGGACTAAAGATATGTTCCTCATATATGGATGTTTGGAAGAATATATTAGTGTAATCCACTACACTCACAATCTGGTTTTGTCTTCATTATGAATAGAGGGGCGGTTTATTGGATAAGTTCCAAGCAAAACATGGTCGTGCAATCCACTACATAGTCATAATACATTATTGCTTCGGAAGCAGCACAAGAAGCAGCCTGGATGAAAAAGTTCACTGAAGATCTAGAGGTCATCCCTTCCATTCAGGACCCCTTAGAAATCTTTTGTAACAATAAGGGTTCCATCCTGTTAGCTAAGGAACCCAAGTCACATAAAAGAACCAGGAACATCCAACGGAGATTCAATATATGGATATATGACATTTTCATTAATATTTATTGTCTTTTATATTAACATGTTTAATCCTTGAATAAAATAGTTAAAATGCCGATAGTCGATCATAGTTATGGGAGCAACTACAAAGTAAGGTTAATATTTAATTGGATTGGTTGAATTTCTTAAGATGAACTGGAAAGGGTTGCAACTTGGGGGAAAAGTATTGGACATGACCCATTTCAAAATCACTTCATGGATCGTCGTCTTGAGTGACTCTTGAATAAAATAGTATATTTGTATCATTAGACCTAAGATGCATATTAGGGACTCGGGTATGGGGAGTATTGTACTTTGATACAATTCAATGTTGTTCTTTGACCATATAGCTATAAAGGCTATGATTAGGTACAATATGATCTACACAAGAGGCATATACAGTCAAGATGGGATTTGTTCCAATTATTTGTTAAGTGTGAGACATCTAAGGCACTTGATTAAAAGTTAAACACCATGCTAGTGATCCATGTCTCATGTTCAACATGATGTTTGAAACAAAGGGACAACTAATATATCACCTAAGTACATCAATTGTAGTTATGAGTTTTTAAGAATTAGATGTTGAATATAACTTCATCATGTGTTATTGTCGGCATTGAAATGTTTCTATATGTTCATCACCGACTATATTATTCTATAATGCAATCTTGAGCAAGTGGAAGATTGTTGGTTTTGTATGCTCAATAATGATCATGAAATGATATTGCCAATAACACATGATCCTAAAAGGGTCACATCATTAACAAGTAGACACCAATTAGATCATTTTAACTAGTGAATTTGATTCATGTTTAAATATCATAACTCTTGTATTTATTATTTTGATTCATATACTATATGAATTAATTTAAGTGTGTTGCATTTATATCATTTAACGGTTAAATGCTTTAAATAAATTTGTGTAACTTTTATTTATTTTGATGGTTAAAATAAATAATATATATGGAGATATATTAATCATAAAAGTTATTTCCAAACATAAAAGGAGTTTATATTTTATAAAGGAAGTTTATAAAATATAAGAGAGTGTGTGTAGGATGCACTTGGACCAAGTGTCACTCCTCGTTTCTCTTTCCTCTCCTAATTTCGTTCATCATCACTTGGATGGTCCAATGATGTGGTCTTGATCCTTAGCATTCACCATTTAATGCATGTTGTTGTTTCCGAGTCAATTATTGCCTTGCATGCATCTTGTATGAAACAAAGAGTAAATATAAGTAAAAGAGGTTTTCACTCTCTTTGGTACTCTTGCCTTGGACGAAATGATAGACACACTACATTTTCTCTAATAGTTAGTTAAATAAATGCACTCTCTTAAATACCAAATTCAGATTGGTGAGCTTGTATTTGCAAGAATCAGACTAGCATTCGGTGGTGTTGGAGCTTGTAGTAGACTTTATTTAAAAGACCTCAACTTCGAGACTTTTCCATCTTCACCAAGTTCCAACCTCCCACGAGGACCAAAGACTTTAAAGTTTATTGTTCTTATAACCCTCTATGGCTGCTTTTATCTTGTATGTTCATGTAAAGTGATCCTTGGTGGAATAAAATTGTTTTATCTTGTTTAAGTTTTTAAAAGGCTTCCGTTGAAAATATCTTAATTATGAGTTTTTGAAACCTAAAATTGAACAAATTCCCATCAGTTCCTAGAAAACACAATTCGTGTTCCGAAAAATGGTTGTGTTTCATGCCCGTGTCCCGAAAAAAAAGTCTTGAAATAGCATCGTACTTTATTTAAACTTATATGGATCATACTAGCCTCCAAACACGGACCATGTTTCCCAATCACAGGCCATCTTTGGTGTTTATGTCTTTATCTAATGTTTAGATTGCCCTATAAATACCCTTTGATATCCCTTACTTTTGGGGACATCAGCCAAATTTGTTCCTATGACATCCCCAATTTCACAGCCAGAAAAGATCGAGTCTGATGGCAATACGTTAGCCAATTTCTCTATCTTGTCGAGTTCAGTCAGAACCAAGTATGGAAATAACTTCATCTTCTCGGTGAATGTAGTATCATAGTCATCAATGCTCATTCTCCCATTCTTCAAGTTCTGGAACTCATTGTTTAGATCAATTTCGGAGCAGTACAACATTTTCAACTGCTCTATGAACGCTTCCCAAGACATCTTTAGAGCTTCTCCTCGTGGCATTGTATCTGCTAATAACTTCCACCAGCTTAAAACTCCGCTCTTCAGTTGTCTGACCGTAAAGACAGTTTTCTGCTTGTCGCTATAGTTGCAGCTTTTAAATACCATCTCCATTTTCGAGATCCAATCCATAATCTCTACTAGCTTTGGGCTTTCGGAAAGACTTGGTGGTTTGGCACACAAGAAGATCTTATACATACGTCCATCTCTGTCTATTCCCCTCTCCGAGTCATTCCTTTTTGCCACTAGGGGTTCAACTTCATTGACAGTGTGGCTGTAATTCCCTTCCTCTGACTATCCAACATTCAGTTTTAGTTGTTTAACATGCATCGAATGTTTATCCCTGTTATTCAGAAACAGTTGACTTATTTCTTCCCTCTGTTCAACCATCATAGCCCGGATCATGGCTTATACTCAAGCCATCGTGACTGGATCCGGTGCAACTTCTACTATCAGCACTTGGTCAATCACTTGGGGACGAGGCTGCTGATTTCTGTTCCCATTTGCGTTTTTGAGTCCACTTCGGGTTCCCACCATGTTTATCTATACACCAAAGTAGGTGAATTTGGCTCTTTATTTACGATAGACGTTTAAATCCTCCGTATCACTCCGAAACGTTACATGCTAGTTCTAATATCGTAATCGAACGCTTAGAATCCTAAACCCGTAAGGTTTCCAGATCATGTCGGCAACAGACCATAGATCCGAACAAATAATAGCATATACGACAAACATGAAGCATTTAGCACACAAAAGCATTTTAGGCATCTTTCCTAAAATAAATTAGGGCTCGTGTCCAAAATGTAGCAGACACTCATCTCACAATCATCGCTTAACATTTTAAGTTTAAGTCTAGAAACCCTACAAATTCCTAGTTCGCTTAAACTAATGCTCTGATACCAACTGTGACATCCCCAATTTCACGGCCAGAAAAGACCGATTTTGTTTATGCTTAATAATAAAATCAAAGTAACTTTTTAAAGAAGGTATTGTGGAATTTGTTCCCAAAAAAATATGGATAAGAATTTATCAAAGCATTTTCAAAGAAATGTATTTTCATTACATTACAAAACTCGGGATGTCATCGTCAATACAGATCAAAAGCATAAACCTAAAACAACATAGGCCTTACAACATTTCTATTTATTTCTACTGGCCTATAATCCATAATTCTCTCGTCAAGTCATCCAACTATGCTCTTGTGCCACTACTTGTAATACAATAAAACTAAGTGGGTAAGGCTGGAGAGCATGGTGAGCACATAAGGTTTTCAACCCACAATAAATAAGTTTATTATTATTTTCTTCAAACCAAACAAACTCGATTACTCATTCCCGTTATCCTCACTTTACGTCCCAAAAGCATCTATTATTAGGGACCCAACCTAAAAATTTTCATCGGGGTGATAACATTGCTTTGGGGGTTCCTCAGCAATTTATGTCAAATACGGTAACCATGAGAGGGATGGAGTACTCCTGGCGAACACCGAGTCCAAATAAACACCTACAAGTTGCGAGTCTACTAGCGTTCCACTGGACTGTCTAGAAAAGTTTGTGGTCGTCATCTATACTCCGCTAGATGACTGAATCATCTTCAATATCGAGGCCTCTCATCATTTTATTTCATTACGCATCAACTATTTTATCTACCCATGTTCTACCCAACATATTTGTAGATATAAAATACATATATAGTTTAGATCTGAAAAAAAAATATACAAAGTTTAAATCTTTCATCAGCATAGATCTCAAAGTATAAAATACATATACAGTTTAGATTTTACGAGAAAAAGTTTAGATCTAAAAAAAAGAAGTTTAGATCTTTCATCCCGTGTAGATCTATAAAACACATATACTGTTCAGATGTGAAAAAAAGAAGTTTAAATCTTTCATCTAGCACAGATCTCAAGTAAACATACAATATGCACACATAACATGTAATTTATATAAAATATTTCATATCTATGTATAAGATAAAAGTAACTATGCACTCACTTGATAAAGTGGTGATTCCAGCTTGGACAACGCTTCGCTTCGACGAATCCGGGAGGTTTGCTTGAAAACTGGACTCTACGGGGGCAAAGTTTCTGAACCGGAAAACTGTTTTTTTTTCGGAGCCTTCTAGCGCTCCGAGGCTTTCTTCAAGTGCTAGGATAGTTTCCTAGGCTTTTGGGGGTATTTTGGGAGGTTTAGATAGTGAGTAGAGAGAAGAAGAAGTGGATTTTGGTATGAGAAATGAAGGAACTCTCGGGTGGTATTTATAGGCTGAAAAAGGGGTGAAGTCGTCGAGTTTCTGGCCCAAATCATCGAGTTTCTAGCCCCCAACTCATCGAGTTTCTGGTCCAACTCGTCGAGTTGGTGCCACGTTTCGTCATCTGGTGGAGAGAAAGCAATGGCTCAGATTGTGCCACGTCACCCACTTCACTGCAACACCCTTCCGACTTCTAAACCCCGTAACTTTCACATACGAGTTCCAATTTCGACGCTCTTTATATCCACGCGTAGTTATTGACAAGATCTACAACTCTCGTTTTGACTCCATCAGGTAATTCTTGACCGATTTTAAATTTAATAGTATAAGAAGATTACATTGTTTAAGGACCGTGTAAAATTCATAACTTCTACATACGGACTCTGTTTTTGACTATCTTTTTATTTTTGAACTTATATTAATGAGATATTCAATTCTCATTTAGGTTGTGTCGGCTAAAAATCGATCGATCTAAAATTCGAACTCCGGGTAGCACACTGTTATGCCAAATCTTAAAAAATTCATAACTTTCTCATACGAAGTCAGATTTGGACGTTCTTTTTATGCAAGCTCTCGTTTTATCATATACTACAACTTTCATTTAGATCGCTAAGGATAAAAATCACTTTATCGTAAACTCACTTTTTACGTCGCACAGCGTCGTGCCGGTTTTGTCGCGAAACTTCGACATGTAATAACTTCTTCGTTATAACTCGGATTTCGGCGTTCTTTATATCTCCGGAACCCTTGTTACGACCACTACAACTTTCTTCATACATATCGGGTTTATCTATCATTTTATTTTTGACGTTTATTTTCATTCTTAATGTATTATTTCATTATAAACAAGTATAAAGCACATAAATTTACATAATTCACATAATACTCAAATAATTCCTTTTATTACTTCACAATGAGTTACATTTGTTGAGCCTTACTATTAAATCATTGTATCAATGCTTATCCTCGAAACACGGACGTTACAATTCCAGACCTTTTCCATAGGATCGAATTTTCGGTCGTATTTGACATTTCCGGTAGTTTATGAAAATCTGAAGAACATGACTCGATCAGTAAGTTTAGTTTATTCACATTTAGTTTTTAGTGTTTATTTTCATAGTTTTGGTTCGTGTTTAGTCATGTCCGACTAAAAGCCCTAATTTTCAGTTTTTCAAAGACTCGAACTTTTTATGTAATCATTATTAGATTTCGTTTTTAATTTATGTTTCTATTTAGTGGATTTAGTTTTGTGCTTCATAAATATTTTATTTAAATTCCTTTTTGACTGATCACCTGAATTAGGGCTTAATAATTCTTGTTAAATATATAAAAGAAGCTTTTTTAGATAGTTCAAATATGGATGTTTGTTTCTAGATGCATGGTATGGTAGGAGAAAAGTCATATATACTATTTATGGAACTTAGGAAAGTAACTTTGTTTGGTTGCCTAAGTACATTACAGCTTTGTAGGCTTCAAATCCTAATATGATTATGAGTTGTTCTCGTAATTCGAATGAATATCACATGTAGTGACATTCAGGTATGTTTTTTTTGGGCTTTTGGACCTGCTATTAATGTATTTCATTTATATAGACATGTTATTTCTACCCATGGATGTCATTTGAAGGGTTCATACAAGGGAAAAATGTTTGTTGTAGTAAAAGAAAATGCTAACAACAATGTATCACGTGTTTCTTATGCTATTATCAATGAAGATTATGCATTAAAATGCTCTTAGTTTTTTAATATGTTTAGACATTTTGTTGCTCAACACATGCAGTCACATGTAATTCATGTAATGACAAATCTAGAGGAATAGAAAGAGTCATTAGCATACTATTGTTTTTTTCTTCGACACATTGGTAGTAATATCATGAAAAAGGTACAATAAATTAAGTCTCAAAATATTTTGTTGGGTTATTGAAAACACCACACATAAAAGGAAGTTTGTTAAATGTATGAGAGAAATCAAAAATTAAAATCTTGGCAGTATATTAAACATATTAATAAAAGTCGAAGGTCTCTTTTATGTGATGAAAATAATCGATAGGGTTCCTTGACAACAAATATCTTTGAGAGTGTAAACAATGTGATGCGAGGAGAAATATAGTTACCAATTAGGGTGTATATTGACCTTACATTCAATAGATTTGTGTACTTTTTTATAATCATAGTGATATTTGTAATGAGCTACAATACACCTTTACCATCTGTCACATCCATAAAATTCGAGCCAATTTAAAACTTTTTAATTCATATATAAAACCATTCAATTATTACAATTTGTTTTCAAAATAGTTTAGACATCAGAGTTCCCAGAAATCATAATCATCAATAGAGGAAGTGTACGGTCACGCCTTCGCCTTCCCGCGGTCATCCGCTGAACCTGAAACAAAAAGCAATAAGTGTAAGCTCGAAGGCTTAGTGAGTTACCCCCAAAATACCAACCTCATATGACCATAATCATATCCTATCAACAATTACAGAACAACCATGCATCTCGAGTCTGCAGTGTGGCTGGTCCGCCCGCACCGGGCCTTCAGTCCACTTGATCCACTCCCTGAGTCTACAGTATGACTGGACCGCCCGCACCGGGCCTTCAATCTGTCTGGTCCACTCTTCGAGCCTCGGCACGTCTGGACCGCCCTCTCGGGCCTTCAGCCTATCCGGACCGCTCGCTGGGCCTTCGGCCTGACTATGTTCCCTTTCGGGTCTGCAGTCTATCCGGTCCGCCCTAGGTATGTTGGCCTACAACACAAAGTAGGACCCCCCTCAACCCAACCATGTACACGTATAACAAAGTAATCACATAACAACCCATAGACAAACAAACCGATCTAACAGATCATATAACATAGCAACCTCCTAACCAGGATACTGACCTAACCGGTCACTAACAATATACCATCCTAACTACCAGGATGCAGATCTAACAGATCGATAAGCATATCAAACAAAACTAGTATACAATCCGAGAAAGGGTTGGCCTTGGTGCCTTAGACCCTGTTGATATATTGAGGATAACTCACCTCGAAATGCCGATCTGAACCAAAGAAGCAGATTCCTGAACCACCGTCTCACCGACAATCCCGAACTATCCAAAATAACGAATAACAAGTCAATAAATGGGAATACAAATTTTTGACCAAGAATCCCTTATAACAATAGCCCAATTTGCCTTCCCTCTAATTTGGGCCATGGCTCAAAACCAAACCCATGATCCATAAGTCCATATAATAAGGCCCATCATTGGCCCACTTTCCAAATTGGGCCTAAATCCAAGATCCATTAACAAGACTTGGCCCAAAACACCATATCCATAATGTCCAACCAAGGCCCAAGTCCAGCTAGCCCATAAACAGTCCAAAACTCAAAGCCCAAAGTCAAAAGTCCAAAGTCAAAAGCCCAACAGAGGACGTACGCTGGGTGTACTCCTCTGGTACGCGGGGCATACCTCGACTGATGTTGACTGAAAGACGGGGCCGTTAACATGTATGCTGGTCGTACAGCTTCCTACGTGGGGCGTACGCGAACTAAACAAAAACCCTCATAAGTACTTAATGACTTAAGCACTTAAGCCCAAACTTCAGATCAATCGACCAAATATGCCTAGGACTCATAAAGTCTCGAACTTTATCACTTTGGACGTCCAAAATGTTCTTAATCCAAGGTCTTAATCCATTAAGACCTTTCTACTACTTACATGGGACCTCATAAACCATTAGGACCTCATTTTTAACACTCAACACCCCTCCAAGAGTCTAGAAGGACATATTATTTCGTCTAAAACACAACATACATCATCTTGGAACTTTTGGAACAAAAAATGATTCCAAAATGCTAGAATGGCTAGATCTATGTTATACAAACATAAAGATTGAAGCTTTTTACCTTCTGGAGCTTCTAGGGTACAACACAACTTCAGATCTACAAGCCAAACTTCTTCTCCAACTCCTTGATGCAATGACTCCACCTTCAAGAGCTCAAAATACCCACCAACTCACACTCTCTCATAAGGACTAGGGTTTTGGGACGTTTTTGAAAGATGGAGGCTGAGAGTGATGAGAGGGAATGGACCATAAGGATGTTTATATAGCCCCTAACCTGAGATATTAGGGTTTCCTTCAGTTATGAGTACGCCCATCGTACACAAGATTACGCCCAGCGTACTCCTCCTGGTCCTAAAATTACAATCTAGCCCTTAGGCTCTTCATGGTTTTACCCTTCCATCCCTAGGGACTACAAATGACAAAACTTGGGATGTTACACCATCATGCATGTAATGTCTCTTTTTCAAATGATAAACCCATGCATAAAGCCCTAAATTAACCTAGTTTAACTATAATGAAGTCGTCTAAAAAGTATCACAAAGTTATAGATACATGTAACTAGAGGATCACACATAATGTCCATTATTTTCAACATGCATGCATATGTGGTAAGTATAAAATGGAAATATTTCCATGTTCATGTGGTATTCTAGTTTTTCAGCATATAACAAATGATCTTATATCCATTGTGAGTAATATATACACTACTATGACATATAAATGACAATATCATCATGTTTTTACTTCACTTTCAAATGATGATTATTGGATAGTGTTAAATTGTTTGATGGAGACCCTCTTAAGGTTTAAGCATTGATACCAATATTTTATGCAGATACATACAAACACACACACACACACAAACACGTCTTCTTAGCTATGGAGAAAACATATGAAACATGATTCTTGAATTTTCACGTCCATTTTGAATTTTTTGATCATGTCCATTTTGGCTTATGGTTTCTTACCTTGAAATGAAAATGATAGAGAGAGAAAATGAGAATTATGGAGTACTGAAGATTGAGTTGGTGAAAGCGCAATTATATTTTAGATTGTTCTTAATCTACCAAATGTTTAAGTACATAATTAAGTATTAAAGTAGTTATACAAGTCAACGTCGAGTATCTTATTTAATAGAGTGTTAATCATGTTCAATATGCACCGATATATTTATGTTATTTTGTTTCATTGTTTGTTGAATCATACCAAAACCCTATTACAATTTAAAAATCATTTTCGATCTGATGGACCCCATCCTCTACTTCTTCGACCACCGGAGACGTTATAGATTTTGGATCTCTCACACACACATGGGATGACTTTCTATCATGGAATAGTATGATGCCTCTCCTGATGCATATATTAAATAGACTTAACAATTTATGTGATCATGTTTAAACAAGTTGAACTGATATTGCTTTATGCTAACGTGTCCACTCCACCACAAGCCACCTAGTTCATTGACCTCTGAGTATTCTTCTCTCGTCCCTAACTTGATATACAAGCAATGATTTTGTGCTTGACTCAAGGTATTAAAAATTTATTCAAGAGCAAGAATATCTTGTGGAATATTATTCCTTACACCATGGCTGTTTAGATGAATAAGAATTATCTTCATGATTATATGACGTAAACTCCACAATAAAATATCAAGCGGGGATAGCTCAGTTGGGAGAGCGTCAGACTGAAGATCTGAAGGTCAGGTGTTCGATCCACCTTCACCGCATTTTAATTTTCATTTTGAAGAACATATAAAGAATTAATAAACCCATAAATCTTTTTGGGAGTTCCCCTAACCCCAGTTGCAAATTGCCGCCCCTCATTCGAATTCTAGTCTTTCTCTCGTAGTTGAGGTAAATCTTTAACTTTTCTGTATCAAAACATACATTTAATTCGTTCAATGTTTTCACAGACTCATGGTCTCCAGCTGTTTGATATATTTTTTTTGCTTGTAAGAACAAAAACCCTACATCACTCGAAATCTCCATTATTTGTGTTGTTCTTCGGAAATTTCCTTTCATTTCCGGCAACGCTATATCGAAATTCATATCAATCATGTTATACTCATCATACTCGATCCATCCATGATTCTACATTCTTCAAGCAGTTACTGATTTTGGGTTTTGATTGCAGTCGAGTTCTATACTGTTAAATCTAAAATGGAGGCTGAAAGGTAATACTTTCTTTTTCCCAAATTTTTCTTCCTCACAGAACAATTTCTACCAATTCGCATGTTTCCTTTTACATCTTCACTCCTCTGATTTCGCTACTTCTGGGTTCTAGGTTGAATTCACCACAGACGTCAGCTGTTCTATTTGAAGTTATGGGCTATCAACTGCAGTTTTCTCAGGTATTCAACTGGCTAATGGACTGTAGTTAACATTTGAATGTGTTGGTATAGCTTCATAAGATTTGTCTGTTTGTTTGAAAGGATCCAAATTCTAAGCATTTAGGAACAACAGTTTGGGATGCTTCAATGGTGTTGGTGAAATATCTGGTAACATTCATAATCCCTTTTAACACCTAGCACAATATTCTTGTCTAAATTCAAAATTTTAAATGTTTAAATGATCATATTTGTATCAATTGAATGTTATTATTATTATTTTTTTTATGTTGTAGGAGAAAAATTGCAGAAAAGGAAGGTTTTCCCCTTCCAAACTAAAAGGAAAACGTGTTATTGAACTTGGGGCAGGTTGTGGGGTTGCAGGTTTTGGTGAGAACTCATGTTATATTTGATGTATCAAATATTTAAAAATAAAAAATAAAAAATAAATGAATCTTGTCAATTTGAAAATTTTATGTGATGTGAATCTTTCCTTTTTAGGCATGGCATTACTTGGATGTGATGTTGTTTCAACAGACGAAGTTGAAGTTTTGCCTCTTTTAATGCGAAATATTGAACGTAATATTTCTAGGATCACACAGATGAATCCTGACGCAGGTTCTTGAATTTTTATTCCTTTTCAATAGAAAGTCTGTTCTGTTCTGTTCTGTTCTGTTCTGTACTTTTACCTGACACTGTGATTTCATGCTTTCACAGATTCGATTGGATCCATGACGGCTGCAGAGCTAAGTTGGGGTAACAAAGATCATATACGGGCGCTTGATCCACCCTTTGACTACATTATTGGCACTGATGTTGTAAGAATAAAAAATATTTTTTAACAAATTACTAAGTATAGCAACATACTTATATATTTTTATTGATACTAGCAAGATGTAACCCATATAAATATAGACGATGTACTTTTGGTTATGTATTGTTATTATCACTAAAAAATGTAAGTATGTCACTATTATGGGTAAAAAGAGTAAAATTGCCTAATTTTTATTTTTAGTTTTATTGAATCTAGATTTATGTGATAATATTTCTATATTTATGTTACAAGGTATACGCCGAGCATCTTTTGGAACCTCTGCTACAAACAATGCTTGCATTGTCGGGACCCAAAACCACAATTTTGGTAAATAATCGGTCCACAACATTTAATCATTTGCTAATTTATTTTTATGTATAAATATATAATCACACTCTTGTAGATTGGTTATGAAATTCGTTCAACAAATGTTCATGAACAAATGATTCAATTATGGAAGAAGCATTTCGAGGTTAAAATAGTGCCGAAATCGAAGGTAATTAGGAATTTAGTTTTTAACAATTAAATCAATGTTAAGATATTCATTGTTATCAAGATTTATTTATTTTATTTTTTATTTTAATTCATAGATGGATGTTAAGTACAATCATCCAAGCATACAACTTTACATCATGACTTTAAAGACTCTAGAAGGAAGCATAAATCTTGAAGATGAAGTCGATACAAGTAACAGTAATGGTAACAGTAACAGTAACAGTAAAATGGTGGAAGATGAAGGTGATGATGAATTACCGACAGAACCCCACGATGGAAGTTTGAGTGAATGGGAAGCTAGAAGATATGGATCCATGGCTGCTCGCCTTCTTCGAGACATCAAGATAACTTGATTCATGTTGTTTTCTAATTGAATTCTTAGTGAATTTCAACTAAATGCTTAAAGTTTAGTGTTGTTATACACAAAGTTGAAAAGATTCATGTTTCCACAAGGCTTGATGACCTATGATCATCACCTTAAATTTCGATAGAATACTAGTTTTCTCAATTTCATTATCTTTGGATTATAAGATGAAATTCAGTTGATGTAACTATTAGGAGATAAGAACAGGAGCATATATATCATTAATTTCAATCATGTATAACTAATTAATGCCCCACCATCAAGAGCTATAATAATACGCTTTCTCTTTACATAAGCTACACAACACTTTTCAAGGGAATAATTTATTAACTTGTTGGATTAACTCAACATTTTGATTTCCTCCACGATGAGTTTGAGGATGTTTTTCTTCCTCAAAATGATCTTCTTAAGCTCCCAATTTCATGGCTTTAGTGTGAGAAAAGGTTAGGAAAAAAAAACTAACACTTAGGCTTTAATGTACTTTAAAAACCCCACAACAACCCATCATCATTAGAAAACTCCCAAACAACTAGAATTCATACTTTGTCCTTCACAACCTTTGTTTCAATGTAATTGAATTTCCTATCCATATAAAAACATGTCTAGAAACTTTTCATGTGTAGTCTTTGTTCCATTTAGGCAATCTACTTTGATTCTAAGTACTTTCTTTCACTACGTATTTCATCCACACAAGTATTCCTTTCGAACAAATCAAGTAAATCAAGAAAGTCTCATTGCCTTGTCATTCATACTTTAATTTGGATAGATATGAATTGCATATTCCTTAGTCCTTGTCATAACAAACTTCATTCTTTTTATTCAACTTTCAAGCCTTACAAGAGTTTCATGCTTCTATCAAGTTCTTAAACACAACACTCACAACATATAGGCATCATGTACATAATAAAATTACTTCAAGTGTTATATAATCACTTTTACTAAATTGCCATATATAGGCCTTACAAAAGTTTCATGCTTCTATCAAGCTCTAAAACTACCTCTTGACAAGTGACAACTCAATCACTTCATTTCACACTTCGAGATCCAATTATGCTATTCACCCAATTAGACATTGTAACTTACATTCCTTGCAAATTGAAGACTCCATTACATAGTCATGTCTTTGAACAACCCAAAGTCACTCTAGAATACTAATAATATCCAATAGACCAACTTATATGTTAACATTCAGTTAGGGGTTTCATATTCATACCCAATGTACAACTCCTTAAAACACACTTCCACTATATGAAGTTGCTTGCATACTTATTTCTTCATCTTCTAAACTAAAAGTAAGACTTATCTTTCTCATAATCAAGAAACTAATCAAGCTTTATTTTTTTCACTCCATAGTGAACAACAAATACAATCAGCCGAGCATATCACTTTACATTATAAAGATCTCAGAAGGAAGCATGTATCTTGATCCACTAATCGAAAATGGTACAACATATTGTTGGTGAAAAATACAACAAATGCAAAGTTTACATAAAGAATGCTCATTTGTGTTGAAATTACATCAAGATGAACTATATTGAAGAAACACGAGTGCGATTATTCACAATCTGATGCAAAATTTGACTGCCATTAAAGTTGATAACAGAGCTTGAATTTGAGGTAGTGTTACTCTTAATGTTCCCAAGTATAGAAACTTTATCAACATAAACTCCCAAATAAGCAACCAAAGGTTCTGCCCTAGATTTATCAATTACAAGCCTTAGTCTCTGAGTTTTCACATTTGGGAATCTTAAAATTCTCTTGAATCCCACAGTTGACCCAGTCAACACTTCCCGCCATTCACCATCTTCATCAACAACATCTACATGAAACTTAACAATCCTCTGGCCCATTTGAATTGGTTCTTGAATTTGTACAACATTAAAGCTCACAGATTCTTGAAAATTAAGATATATAATCCAGTGGGTTTGATTCTTTTTAGGAGCCCAGTAAGTAAAAATGCCTTCTTCCAAGATAGACTTTGAGTTGAACTGTGTGTTATTAGATCCAGAACCACCGCGAGTGGTGCTGGCTGTAACAATGGCGGATTTTGCTAGGTTTTGAGAGAAAATCGAGGCTCTGAGGTTGGAAAACTCTTGAAGAACTTTAATGTCTTGTTCCGATATGAGACCTGAAGAATTTGGTGGAACATTTAGTAGTAAAAGACAGTTTCGCCCTACTGAATTGTAGTATAATTCGAGAAGATTTGTTGCAGATTTTGGAAGCTCGGATTCATGCCAGAACCACCCTGGCCTGATTGAAACGTCGCATTCTGGAGGTACCCAGTCGTGCCCTAGCGGATCTCCGCCTTGTGAGTACCTGTTAGATCCACCGGAATACCCGATCAAACCATTTAGAGATACAGATTGTAAGTGTAGAATGAGGTTTTTGGAAGAAATGAAACTGACTTGGCATCTGTGCCGCCAATTGCGGCGTTGCTCCGGTTGAAAAGCGACCAACAGGTGGTGCCTGCGAAACCTTCCTCGTCGCCGGACCATCTGACGTCTGGACCAGCATCGGAGAAGATGACGGAGCTAGGTTGCAGTTGGTGGATCAGGCTGAACCAATTCTCGAAGAAATACTCCATGTCTTTCTCTCCTTCCCCTTTCGCACCATCTAGCCAGACTTCCTTTACGTTTCCATATCTGTAATCGGAGTTGACATTCAAGAAGATGATCGGAAAAGCAAGAAATTGAGGGAGTTTAATTACCTAGTAAGCAATTCAGTCATTTGAGCCATGTAATATTCATTGTATTCTAGGGTTTTTCCGTAAGTAGGTTCATGTCTATCCCATGGAGAAAGATAAAGACCTAATTGAATCTCAGCTTCTTGAGCAGCTTTAGCTAATTCACCGACTACATCGCCGTTACCACCCCTCCATGGACTCGATTTCACAGAGTAATCAGTGTAATCGGAAGGCCATAAGCAAAACCCATCGTGGTGTTTGGCTGTAAGAATGACGCGAGAAAACCCGTTTTCCTTAGCGACGGCGACCCATTGGGTGGCGTTTAGGGCGGTGGGGTTGAAGACAGAGGGATCCGCGTGGCCGGTGCCCCATTCGGAGTCGGTGAAAGTGTTGGTTCCGAAGTGGAGGAAGAGTGCCATTTCTGAGAGCTGCCATGAGAGCTGCTGTGAACTTGGTAAAGGTAAGATTGGAATTGGTGAAGGTGTGGGGAAAGAAGTGGCAAGGGTGGAGTGAGAGAGGAGGAGGACGATGATGAAGATTAATGGGTTGTTTGAAATGGATCGGGTAATCGGGTTATGAAGATGATGATCGAGTTCGTTGGGTAAAACTTCCATTGTTGTTGCTTCTGTTAACTGTTTGTTGCGACTTTAAGAAAATGGATTTGACCAATAAACGAATAACTGGTTCTTATTTCTGAAGTCATTATACTTCAATTGTACAATAACTTAAATTTTAACTTATGAGTAATTTGCACATGTTATTCTCATAATTGATTAATCTAGTGCTTTTCTCATGCTAAATTAATTATTATGTGAATTGGATTTGTATACACATAATTTAATACAACGTGGTCCATGAGCATAATTGCTTATATATCACTTCATTATTCATAATGTTAATTGAAGTCGCACTAGCACAATCAAAATCCATACAAACACTTTTGCTTAAAAGGATCGCTCATTCAAAATAAATAGGGTAAATTACACCATTCGTCCCTCGTGGAGGTGCCAGAAAGCACCTTGAGTCCCTATTTTCAAAAATTAACTCGGACCGTCCCTCATTTGGTTAAAAGTTGCACGCTTCGTCCCTAACAAATGATTTTGTTGCAGGTGTAGTCCCTATCTGATCTGAAATGACTATAATACCCTTTGTGTATTTATTTTCCAATAAATTTAATGTTATTAATATTATTAATAATTTAAAAAAGAAAAAAAGCCACCTACCCTACCTTCCCACCGACCTTATCGTCCATATCTCTCTTCCGCTCATCTCTAACGTCTTCCAAGAACCCAAAACTACCCTCCTTAAACCATCATCGACAGTTACTCCCTCCAGCGACAACTCCCTCAGGTGTCTATTCCTATCACCGCCCCTAACTTTCGATTAACCTTATATCTACATCCATCGACCTCTGAAACCATTTCCAACATCGTCATCACCCCTTGAAATGTCGATCGTTACCTGTAATCCATCACCACCACCTCTTCGGCTGAAACCCTAGCACCTGAAAACCATCGTTGTCTTCGTAACATTGTAATGGAGAGAGCCAGAGGACCACCATCTTTTCACCAATGTCTCAGATCTACACCATCATCTTACAAATCGTACCTCTTAGTGTTTCGAGACGGAGCAGAATGAGAGGGAGGGGAACGACGACATCTAGCGAAAGAAGAACGAGGTTTGAATAAATCGAATCAACTCTCCTCATTAAAACAATTTCTAGTATTTTTTTCAAACGATTTTGGGGGAGAAACCAAATGGAGTCGCAGGTTTCATTCGCAGGTTTCATGGCAGTGGTAGGATAAGGGGTTGAAGAGTTTGAGTCCGACCACGATCTTCCTCGTGTCCTCTCATCTTTGTTCTTCGTTTAACTGATTTGTAGATCAAGTGTATGGATTTGGGTTTGATTTTAGGGTTTAATTCCAGTACTTTTTTTTGGAGATGAATGGTGATGTTTGCCGGTGTTGGCTTGTGGCCGGAGGTGACAGGTGGCTGGTGGTTGGAAGTGATTGGTGGTAGGAGGTGGTTAACGATCGGAGGGGTTGGAACTGATTTAAAAGGAAATTTTATTTTCTAAAAGTTATAATTAAAAAATAGTAGATAAATTATAAACAAATAAAAAATAAATGAAAAAGAAAAAGAAAAGGGCAAGATAGTCATTTTATGTATGCGAGGGACGAAACATGCACCTTTTAACGATACGAGGGACGGTCCGAGTTAATTTTTGAAAATAGGGACTAAACGTGCTTTTTGACACATGCACGAGGGACGATTGGTGTAATTTACCCAAATAAATACACACACCTTTTAAACCATCTCCCATTCTTGCTTAGATTCTCTCTTCATAAGAAAATCCTTGCTGCAACTTAACGATGGAGTTAAATAGTGAACATAAATATTTCTCAACAGTAAAGGTGAGACCATATGTGATAAAAAAAAAAAAAAAAAAAAAAAAAAAAAAAAAAAAAAAAAAAAAAAAAACTGAAATTACTTAATTGTGAACATATTTTCGTCATATTAATAAGATAACCTTCTAAAACATATTCTGATGCAATTGAAAAGCTCAAATAAACATTGAGATTGAGTTGAAATACATCATAATAACTCTTGAAGATTCTGATGTAATTGGAAAGCTCAAAAATACATTGAGCTTGAGTTGAAATTGAATCATCTTGAACTTTATATCCAAATCAAATGTGATCTCCACTTTGTCGAAGAGAAAGTAAAATCAAATCATCCCTAACTCAAATGAAACATAACCTAATGTTAAGAAAGAAATATTTATTTCAAACAGAATTAATAGCCTACTTGCAAAACTAAGAGTGATATCTATATTATATACTAGAACACCATATATCAGTAATATCATATATCATATATAAGAAACGGATTCTTTTTACACACCAACTCATCCTTATCAATACACCAATCTATTTTGACCATTTATAATCTTGTCTAATATACTTTCTAGTCGATACACATTGTTTTCGGAAAAAATGTTTTTCTTTCACATACTCTCTCTCTCTCTCTCTCTCTCTCTCTCTCTCTCTCTCTCTCTCTCTCTCTCTCTCTCTCTCTCTCTCTATATATATATATATATATATATATATATATATATATATATATATATATATATATATATATATATATATATACTAGCCGTCTACCCGCGCAATGCGACGGGCGGCTAATACTTTGTTTCGGTAATTAGTTTGGAAAAATGTCATATTTCAAAAAACACAATACATAAACAATTAGCATTTGCATTATAATATATTTACAACAATGTTGATGTACCGAGTAAAAATTAAAAACATATTGTTATATGTTTTAGATTAAAAACATAATAATAAAAGATGTGCAATGTGGATGATACTTTCGTTTCAATGAAAGATATTTGTTTCGAGAAACTTATTCTATATATTTTTTTCTTTACTTTATAGCTATTATCTTTTAATTTTTATAATTTTTAATGAAATCTTATAATTCCTTCGCTATATTTTATTTAATGAGTAATATAATCAACTATGACGATTTCAATAAGTATTAGTCATTTTGCTGAAGAAGAGTCCTTATGGTTATTTCTCCTTAGGATAAAAATTGACCCATTGAAAATTTAGTATGTGAAAAGAAGAATAATGGTTAATAATGTCAAGGTCTTATAGAAATATTAAGAGTTTCTTCGGCTAAAAGAATATGGCATTCTAAGCATGGGATTCAATTGGATATGTTTAATAAGATAAGAGGCTATTTATTTCCAAATTATCTTTTACTAACAATATGCTTGCACAGTTAAAAAAAAATTATATCACAAGTAATTCATTTAGTTTTTATTATATTAATCAATTATAACTTTTTATTTGATAGTACAAAAACTCGTTTAGCCTTTTTCATCTAGTTTGAAACATTTTTAATATTTTATTTTGGAAAAAGTCTATATATTAGTAACAATAAAACTGTAAATAAAGGTGCATCGTGCACAGCTTATAAGAACTGGTTCCTACAATGTTTTCACTAAACCTGATCTTGTATAATTCTATTGTTGGTAAAAAAAAAAAATTGTTGCGTATACCCAAAGTGCAACGTTGATTTTGGGTATTCTTCCTATGATCATTGAATGTTTCTGGTGCCTGTCAAATTTGATAGACCTATAACTGTAAAATCAATAAAACCACGCCAGTAAAATCATGATAGAATCTTTTAATTTAATTTAAGATGGTATTAAAAAAGTATTAAACAAAGTAAGATGCTAAAAGTGCAAGGATGTAAAAAAATAAAACTATAAGTATATGGATTGTTGTAAAGAGTATCACACAATCGCATACACAATCACACATACACATACAACCACACATATAGACAGAAGATACATACAGACAAACATAACATCCTACATGCATTAAAACAATTGAGTAAATTTTGTTGCAGTACGACTGCCAACTTCCATGAAAGCAAACCTAGGAATAAATGTGAGTTGGAACCTACTTCCATTCGTAGCCTCACTTAGAATAAATGTAGCATTGCAATATTCAGTACTTGGGTTGACTCATGTTGTGGTCTGCAATATTCACAGGAAAATTTAATATAAAATAAGATCTTAATAACCAGTTTGATTCAAATTTCTAGTCCAATCACTTTTCATGTCATATGTAACATAAGAAATTACTCATGTTTTGGTGAAGTGGAACTGTTTACCAAACAATACTCTTTCACCTTTGTTTACATAATTGATAACTGACATAATCATCAGTCGCCTTCAGAAATAACCTCAAACCAAATTGTACAGATGTCACATGTGATAGAAATTCGACAAGCTTAGTGTCTTGTGTCGTTCTATTGGGCCCATTAAAATTGAACAACCTGGAAAAAGTGTAATTTGTATTTCATTAGTATATTTTCATAAAAAATAAATTATAAGGGCATCAATTTATACGAAATAACTTGATGGGGTCAGAGATAAGAATTCATCCATTATTCAGAGCATCAGTAGTTATATAATTTTATATTTCACATGTTACACAAAAATGATCATATAAAATTACCTTTTTCCTCATTTAAACCTAGGATTAGGTCGAAAATGTTAGAGAAACAGCCCAGGAAAGATAGAACATACATAAATTTCTGAACACACATCACAAGAAAAAGATAAGAGTTCCTGTACAAACGAAGATATTTATTAAACCACAAGAACAATACAAACGGATACAATATATATACATTTACATGTACCAGAAACTGTCACTAACCATCACAATGTTTCACAACCATTACAACGGATCAAACAGTCCCGCCCTTTCCAAACACATATAGATACCCATTCCTAGATGCATTTATTTCTACTTAAAATTACCAAACTATCCTTAACATTAATAAGCAACATACATAATCCTAAGTATACCTTATTATTTCAACATAAACAACACACAAAAACAATTTTGATAAGCAATAATTAAAGGGGGAAAAGGCATACTTTACCTGCTTTATCCTCATTCGCCAGTTGGTTCATGAAAATATTACAAAATCAAATCACCATGACATGCTGTATATGATTATGTTTTAATGTATTCATTGAAAATTTACAACACAAGCAGCATATAAAAGAAAGGGAAGAAACAACCAAATTTAGGGATTACCAATAGGGCTAGTTTTGAAAAATTATGAGAAGATTAGATGGGCGGAGTGTACAGCAAGCTCTTGATCAAGATAAATCCCTGATTAGACTCCTACATAAAATAGGATCATTATCATCACTAAATATTTAATCAAGAAACCCTTGTTCTAAGGATCAAACTTATAACAATAAAACCACCATCACCATCAAGAAATAAATCACAAATATTAAGAATCAAAAACTTCATGTCAGCAAACAACAATATGGAAATATGAAGAAAAAAATCACACACCTGCCCACTTATAAGACTTGCAATAGAGGAAGTTTCATGACTTTTTCTTATGCGATCATTTCCTCTTGATTCACTTTCTGTATCATAAGGTGGTGTTGGTCATGGATACACACAAGTACAAACACCTGGAAAAATATGGACTTTGAATAAATTCATGTCTCAACTTCTCCCTTTCTGATTTTTGAGTCTTCCGACAATATTTAGCACACAAAACCGAAACACACGCCAAAATAGGTTAACACACCCAAAATCGACACACACACATTTACTACAAAAAAGAGAGTCACCACCTTCCAATCTTGGACTACCTGATATCAAACTTTTCAACTCATTCCTTTTCTTTTCACTAAAAGACATGATACAAACAAAAATTGGCAAGAAAAAGAGCATTATTGATACCTTTGATTCGTCTGTATCTTGTTTTGCATTGAGGGAAAGCTTGATTGTCTGCTCTTATTTGGTATTGATAGCAAGGTCTACATCTTATACAGGTGGAAGTTAGTTTATGGTGCCAATTAAGATTTGCTGAAAGTGAGGGTTACGATTCAAAAAACAAATAAATCAAACTCGTTTTTCTTGTATATGATCGAGAGATGAAAATAAAATAACCAAATAAATGTGTGGGATGTGTGGGTGATTACAAGCCAGAAAGGGTAACTTTACCTGGTGGTGGTGATGTTGCGCAGTGATATTGGGAACGACAAAGAATGCAGAATTGCAGATGGTGAAGAAAGGTCAACCGTATGTCATGGGAGAAGGGTGGAAGAGATGCTTGGCGATGGGCTTTATAATAGGTTGAACAAAGGTACGCATCTGCGATAGCAAGGAACAAATAGTTGGGAAAATGCCGAAATTTAAGGAAGCAAACTTTAAATTTTGAAAATCGAATGGGTGATTCAAAGATATATGCCGAGTCAAAGGGATAAAAAGACGATTAGGTTAACAGTTTAATATTATTTTATTAATGATTACTTGTACTATTAGCATAATAGTTTGGACGTCTTAAAAAAATAATATTATTATATTCAATCTATTTATAGAAATAGTTAGATTTCTTTTATAAAATAGTAAATATATATATATATATATATATATATATATATATATATATATATATATATATATATATATATATATATATATAGGTGGGTTCAATTGAGAAAATAAAAAAGGTTGAGAATAGGGGAATCATTCTCAGCAACTCATTTTATCTAAGCATAAAAAGACACGATTGCAAACTTGTAAATATGATAACAACCTTCAATCTCAAATACGTATCTGTAGAGAATTAGATTACAGTCCAAACTCATTCATCGTTCATCATCCAAATTTCTTCTCCAACTTTCAACAATCATCCAGATTTCTTCAATTAAACCATCATCAACATCATCCAGTGCTAATCAATCATCGATCTTCGTCAATAATCAACACGATTCAACAGTTAACAACAAAAATTCGTTTTTGGTTCTTTTAATTCAACTTCAATTGTGCTTGAATACGATCAGATCTTCAACATCTATGATTAATTATACTCTCAGCGTTATTAGATCAACATCATCGATAATCAACAAAAATCCACTTCATATCATTCATTCAACATCGATTATCAAATAAAACTTCAAAATTGAGGTTAGAAAAAGATCAAATCGTTTTTTTTTTTTTGAAAAATTTCATATAATTCTCTATCAATCTACTCTTTTGTAAGATTTAAATAGTCAAAATATCATGTTTTTAACATTTTTAAAAAAAGTTAAATTGTATGCATTCCAACTGTTTGATGAAATGCATAAACTAAATTACCACGTTATATTCATATATGAATATGTTATATGATTATTAAAACAAAAAAACAAATATGCAAGTTTGTATGTTATTCATATGTGAATAACATATAAAAATTATATATATTTGTGAAAATACCTTGTAATATTCATATGTAAATATACTATGTAATATTCATATGTGAATATACTGTGTAATATTCAGTGAATATATCATCTAATATTCACAAATGAATATATTATGTAATATTCACATGTGATATACCATGTAATATTATGTAATATTCAGATATGAAAATATTATCCAATATTCATAAGTAAATATATCATCTAATATTCACAAGTGAATATACTATGTAATATTCATAAGTGAATGCATCGTCTAATATTTAAATATGAATATACTATGTTTATTATATGTTATATTCATATATGAACGATACTTAAATTGTAAAAAAAAATTAATCATAGTTTTTATTCATAACTGAATAACGAATGTATTGTAGTAAAAACCTGATTCATTTTTATTCACTTATGAATAACGATAGCTGAAAATATAAAAAAAATAAATTTTTTATTTTATCTTAAAACTATATCAATATGGATGTCTATTTGTAGAGAATAAAAAATCATGAATTTTGGTATATTTAAAATCATTTTTCGATAAAAATAGCTTCTTAAAAATTAAAAAAAAAACGAAAAAACTATGTTTTTGTATATATTAAGGTAATAATTAGCATAGTTTAATGAAACATGTTTTGTTGGAAAACACATGTCTATTTTTTTCCTATTTCTGTTGGTACGATGGAGACTTTTGCGGCAAAAATAAATGAGTGATTGAGAATGATTCCTTCATTCTCAACCTTTTTTTTCTCAATTGAACCCTCCTATATATATATATATATATATATATATATATATATATATATATATATATATATATATATATATATATATATATATATATATATATATATATATATATATATATATATATATATATATATATATATATATATATATATATAATTGTGCAATTTTAAGTCCACTTTCATCCTCATAGCTTAACCAAACGTATGTTAGCGTATTTAATGTTTTTATCAATTTTGCATGTAATCATACATTTGATAGTCAGTTTGGAATTTTTTTTAGTTAGACATTTTCAAATTAATCTACAAATTATTTAACATTTTTTTAATTTCAAAATGACAATAGACTAAGAGGTAAAAGATTTTTTTAACATTAAAGTAGTAAAATAATGGACATGTGATTGCTTTAGAGTCCCGGCTCAATGATCATGATAAACATTAATAGCAAAAAAAATAACAAAAGTTCAAAAAAAAAGTATATTAAAAAAAAATAAAAGAAATTTAAAAATTAAAAACTTGGGAAAAACATTAAGTTTTGAAACTAGGCTCTCAAACAATAGACTCTCTAATCTTTTTCCACAAACATCCGTCTGCAACAGAATGACAAACTATGTATAAATCGCGTCTAGTATTTTATAAGCGATTCAAACCTATGGAAATATCTTTTATAGCTATAGATGATTAGTTATTGTTTATTTTTGTTTCGGATTTTTGTTATGTAATATTTAAAAATTAAAAAAAAAATTGATGAAGATTTGCTCATAATTTATTTTTCTTATAATTATTTATAAATTATAATATCAATGATATTATGTTGATGAAAATTTATTTGGAATTTTATTTATTAATAATATTATTTATATTATTATATTATAAAAACAATAGTATTGTTGTTTTTTTTTATCTTAACAAAAAACAAATTTAAAATGGATCCTACTAAGGACACACCAATCTACACCATTCTCATATATCTTTAGGCATATCTTTTAGGTCATCGATATTATTTAGCCTAATCATTTTTACTTCTTTTGATATTAATTTATTATAACTTAATCATTTCATTAAATTAATTATTTAATTATTATATTATATTACTAACTTTATTACTATTATTATTATTAACTTTTAAACTTATTTATTTATAAAATAAGACAAATAGGACAATAATAATAATATTTTCTTTCATTGGATAATAATAATATAAATAATATTATAGAAAAATATATTCCAAACAAAAAAGTTTGTTATATATAAATGTCTTCAAAAATAAAAAGTTTATGATTGTTTTGATTTTTTTTTCTCTAAAACCTCAATCTGTGACGTAGTGAATTGCCGAATCAAATTGCATCATTCAGAGAGAAACCAAAACTTATCAATTGCAAGTCAGGAATTAGTGGATTCAAGACTTGAAATTACTGATATAGAAGTACTAGAAAAATCAAAAAATCGATTGATAAAAACTTAAAGAGAAATCGGTTCTTCTTATCTAACGACATTAAAATATATGAGAGTGTTTCTAGGCTTCTCCAATGGACATAAGATGGGCATGCTTTTAAGCGTCGATTGACATTTTGTTTTTCTAGGTGTCATAAACGGACGACAATAAGGTCCTACTTTTTTAGTTGTTTCGCGTATACGCTGCCCTTTGGAGTGTTGTTATTCACACCTAATGTAACACCCCGTTTATTAAATAAATAAATAGATAAAAATTTATATGAATTGTAGCCCTTAAATCCATAATTTTAGTGGGGTGTTTGTTTTCGGGAGCCGAATGTTACAATTTTTAGAAGTCAGGGGTTAAAAGTGTAAGTTTCGGATTGGTTTTGTAAGTATTTATGAAGGCAGGGACTAAATGGTAACTTCAGGGACTTCATTTGAAGATATTTTGGAGGCTAAGGGGTTGTTTGGTAAATTAGTGATCGAATTTGAAATGAATTTATGGAAGCAAGGGCCAAAGGGTAAAATCCAGACTTAAATTGAAAACAAAATCTGTGAGGAAGGACCGATCTTGGAAAAGTGTACCAAAGTTTGTATGAGGATAAGGGATATACCCGGTGACCCCTTCCCCATCGTTTCTTGGACACAAACCCTAAACCTAAGGGAACATCTACATCCACCACCCTCAAGGAACTCCCCAGCCGCCACTACAATACCAAGCTTGATGTCGTCGCTATTTCGCCATCGGAACGCCACCCGCTGCCGGCAACATCGTGAACAACCAAGAGGTGTGCTGAAGACCGAAGTTTGGAGACAAGGACGACGTCGTGCGGGCTATGAGTGACCAGAAGACTCTCGATATGCCAACAACACCTCATTCTTCGTTCCTCCTTATGGAGTTGACATCAGGACCGTCGTTGTCGCTGGAAATGGCTTTTGGTCGCCACCTCGGCTTGTTACAGCGTCACCAGCCGCCTAGTCAGTGGTTGGGAGCGATGGTCTCATGTCAGGCGTGGGTGGGGGTTGTTATTGAACTCGAGACGTATGGTGCGAGGGTTGCTGGCCGGAAATCAAGGAAAATAACCACCATGTCCGCCAGCCATGGTGGCCACCCCTACTGTCGCCTTCCCGTGGTGATGCCGCCGCCATATGCCACCAAGTGGGTGGTTGGCTTCTCTTTCCGAGCAAAAGATGTGTAGGTGTGCATGTTTCAGTTTGTGGGCGTGGTTGTTTGGCTGGAATTCTCGGAAAAGGCAACACCACCACCGTGAGGTGGTGGTTGCCACTCTCTACCGCTGCTTGCCGCCACAAGGAGGTTGTGTATGTGTTTGTCTTTTAGTGTGTGTTTATTTTTGGATTAAATCTTTGTAAATTGTAGTTAGAGATAAGAATAATGGAAAGAAACTCATAACCACCACCGTGAGGTGGTGGCTGCCGCCTCCTGTTGCCACCAACCACCGTACAAGGTGGTGGTGTGCCTTCTTTGTGTTTTGATTCGTTTGGGATGCTTGGAAAAAATGGACTAGAACCCTAACCACCACTGTGAGCCGCCGTTGGCCACCACTACCAGAGGTAGTAGTGGGTGGTGCCCGACTAGCGAAACCCTAATGGGCCTAGTGAAACCCTAATGGGCCGAATGAACCCTAATTGATCAAAACACCTAGCTATTGGGCTATGATTGGGTTGGAAACCCTAATCAGGGTTTAGAAAACCCTAATTTTGGATATATGGGCCTTTGACTTATCGGTACCCACATTTGGGCCATTAGAATGGAATTGTGAATTACACCTAATCACACCATATGATTTATCTAGTAGAGTGATGGACTTAATGGATTAAGTCCTTAATGGGTTAAGTGAGAAACACTTAACCCTAATTGCCATTTTATGTGAAACCCTAATTTCACTTGGGCCTTGAGTTGGGCCTTTCTATTGGGATTTGGTGATTAGGCTATTAATGGGCCATCCAAAATCAAGCATATGGACTAGAATAATTTAATGGGTTGTAGGGTAAGGCCCATGTAAGAGGGTTTGGGCACAATTTGGAAAATTTGGCCATAGATGGGCCATAATTGGGCCTTTATGATTATGATATATTGGGCCATTAGAAATGCCAAATGCCACACCCCCAAACCGGAACGGCGCAAACCTTCGGGGGTGGATGACGTCATATGTAGTATCACAACAATTACATCAGAGTAATCAAAGTAAACACAACCATTAGATTGAATATATGTTAAGTATTTACATATGTTTGATTCATGTTTTTATACATCAAAAGTATAACCCAAAAGTAAAAGACGTGACTCTATACGTTCAGTCTTCTCAAAATCTATGTGATGTACCTGTCTACTGATTTCCTGAGAATACAAGTAGTTTTGAAAGAGTATCAGCATAAAGCTGGTGAGTTCATAAGCAATGTTTTTGTAATGAAAACCTGTTGATGAATCTGTGAAAATGTTCGTACGTTTCCAAGAAAATCCAATATTTTCTTTAGTAAAATCATGATAATATCATTTCCTTTTATGATAACTTAGTTCATGCTGGTCAAGTATAAACCAATATCAAACAGACAGTGGATTATGTGGATCTGCCCTAAGCCCGCCACCAAACAAGGAACATGGAATGAGGCGGAAACCACACATTCCACAGTCTATCGAATATTCTTCATACATAACCCTGATGCATAAACTTAAGGAATTATAGAATTAACTAAGATTCTTTGTTACTGTATTCCTGTTGTAGTATATAAAACATATTAGTTTGTATGCTTGGTTACTACTAGATCTATTGTATACTGAATTTAGTTTGAAAAACCTTCGTGTAGAATGTTCTGTATGAAAAACCTTGGCTACTACCAGTGTATATAGTAATTTTATTATTTAAAATAAAACCGAGTATTGTATCCCTGGAATTCTCCAATGTAATGAATAGTAGTTCTATTATTTAAAATAAAACTATGAAGACTGAAATTTTGTAAACACCAGTTAGTTTATACTATTGTGAGTCGTATAACCATGCTTGATATGACCTAGTGACATTTTCGACGTTCTTCAAGTGTCGGATATATGACATTTGTCACCCCAGGCATACCTGCCTAACTATAGCTAGCAGTTCAGGTGTGGGATTGCCAGTCCCGAATAGATCTATTCACAAATCTCACACTCTCCCTCCAGGAGACTCTGGTTATACCATGATAGGATTTAACATGTACCCTAAAAGGAACAATTGAAGTGTTGTCTCACAATCCTGTATTAACTAGTTTGCGAGTAGTTCTGTATAATTCTTTTGTATTTGAATTTGTATGTATACTGTATAAGGTAATAATTATTAAATGTTGTACTCTTGTAGTAATATATATCATAAACTAAATCTGTCATAGTTTATATGTTTAGCAATGTATAACTCTGAATTCATAAAAACTATGTATTGAAAACCCCAAACTATACCCATTATAGTTTGCTTGTAAAGTTATGTACTTAGTTCGTGAAATGTTCTGAAAACTATGCAATTATGATTTTTTGAGTTGAAAGTGTCCCTTAGCTCAGCATAATACAAAAGGGATAAAATATCTATATATATTATAGAAATCGTTGGACTGAATCAATTGCATAAGTTTTAAACTTGTTGAAGTCCTTTTGTTTTAGTTCGCAAAATCATTTGTGTTTGGCTTGTATTCCCCCTGAAAACGTTAAAAATCATAAAAGCGTAGGGGTATGAACTCACTGTTAGTTGTGTGCAAGCGTCGAATCAACGAACTGGAAATGAAGACCCTCGAGTTGTTGTATGTGGCACTTAACGGAATCCTAATAACAATTAAAAACATATATGTATCTAAATTAGCGATCTCGTTAGATAAAGTGTTAGAAAAACGCTTGCTTTCGGTTAAGGAATGTTACCGGGACTTGATTGAATCGAGGAAAACGAGTTTTTCACCACTTAGGAAGTGTTTACGGCCGTGAATGGGGGTTTACGACCGTGAACTGTTTACGGCCGTGAACTTCCTCTTGAATGGTTTACGACCTTTGAAGGTTTGAAGTGTGTACGGTCGTGAACTGGTTTACGGTCAATGAAGATTTGTAGATTTGAAGGGTGTACGGTCGTACACTCAAGAACAAGGATGCTGTATTCGATGAAAAACGTGTTCTAGATGCTCCAAATCAACTCCCAATGATGATTCTCGATGATTTTCGGAGAAATAAGGGTGTTTTTGGTGTTTACGGTCAAGAGTTTAGAGAGAGAAGGAGAGAGTTTGCGGCCAATATATAGGCTGGGGGTATGGTCGGTGGTGGGGTCCACCTGCACCAACTACAAACGGGTTTACGGCCGTACACAGGTTTACGGCCGTAAACTCATTCAGGCCGAAAACTGTTTGGTTTTTCAGGAAAATTCGGGTTTTTCGCGCGATTTTGGTTCCGACTCGTATATAAATTTAATTACATACAACTAGATGAATTTCTAAACCAAGAAGTTTGACGGAAACTCAATAAAATTCAAATTTTATTAACGAAACTCAGTTAATGGTAATGGAAAAAGGTTCGGGTTGTCACACCAAATGTTTGGACTGGAGTAAATGGTTGGACCTTAGTATAAGGCCATGTAAAGGTTTGAGCCCAATTTGGAATATTAGGCCATACGTTGGGCTTTGACTCATAATTGACTTTTGGGCCTTTGGATTGGGTCTTGGGTTTGAATCAAGCTAAGATAGGGGTAAAGCAGTCTTTTACCCCAAGCATGGACCTATGGATATGTATTGGAACCCAATTATTAATTGGGTATTGTTTTGATATTGATAGTTTGGGAGTCTATCATCTAGCAGTCCGGGTTTTCGTCTGCAGGACTTTAGCAGTGCGAGGTGAGTTACCTTCCAGTAGAAATGGGTCTAAGATCATAATATCAGCCTACTAATAGGAGTTGTTTGTTAGATGGTTATCTTTGTGATAATTATCTGGTGTACCCTTACTTGTGGTCATTAGAACCAAACTTATGATCTTTTTTTTTTTTTTTTTTTTTACATGTATAGTCCCTCATGCTTTATATTATTTTCAATTTTTATCTTTTATGTTTTTAAAATTAATAATTCATCATCCGTTAACTAATTTTAATTTTATATATTTATGATTCTCTATTTTACATATTATTCATATTCTAATAAAACAACGTAATATTTTTCCTTTTACATGTATAGTCCCTCATGCTTTATATTATTTTCAATTTTAATCTTTTATGCTTTTAAATTTAATAATCCAGTTAACAAATTTTATATATTTATGATTCGCTATTTTAGCGTATTATTTATATTCTAACAAAGTATCCTTTATATGTAATCCTTTTTTTTACATTTATAATCCCTCATGTTTTATATTATTTTCAATTTTAATCTTTTATGTATTTAAATTTAATAATCCATCATCCGTTAACAAATTTTATATATTTATCATTCTTTGCTTTACATATTATTTATATTCTAATACAACATTGTTTATATGTAATCTTTTCCTTTTTACGTTTATAGTCGCTCATGTTTTATATTATTTTCAATTTTAATCTTTTATGTTTTTAAATTTAATAATCCGTCATCCGTCATCCGTTAACAAGTTTTATATATTTACGATTCTCTATTTTACATATAATTTATATTCTAATAAATAATCGTTTATATGTAATCTTTTTCTTTTTACATTTATAGTCCCACTTCTTTTATATTATATTCAATTTTAATCTTTTATGTTTTTAAATTTAATACTCCATCATCCGTTAACAAGTTTTATATATTTACGATTCTCTATTATTTATATTCTAATAAATAATGGTTTATACGTAATCTTTTTATTTTTACATTTATAGTCCCCCTTGTCTTATATTATTTTCAATTTTAATCTTCCATGTTTTTAAAATTAATAATGCATCACCCGTTAACAAGTTTTATATATTTATGATTCTCTATTTTACATATTATTTATCTTCTCATAAAGCTTAGTCCCTCACGTTTTATATTATTTTTAATTTTAATCACTTATGTTTTTAAATTTAATAATCCAACATCCATTAATAAGTTTTATATATATTTATGATTATCTTTTCTAATAAAGCGTCGTTTATATGTAATCTTTTTCTTACATTTATAGTCCCTTATATTTTATATTATTTTCAATTTTAATCTTTTATGTTTTTAAATTTAATAATCCATATCTCTTAACAATTTTTATATATTTATCATTTTTTATTTTACATATTATTTATATTCTAATAAAGCTTTGTTTATATGTAATATTTTTCTTTTAACATTTATAGTCCCTCATCTTTTATAATATTTTTAGTTTTAATCTTTTATGTTTTTAATTTAATAATTCATCATCCATTAATAAGTTTTATGTATTTATGATTCTCTATTTTACATATTATTTATATTCTAATAAACCATCGTTTATTAGAAACGTAAATATATAAAGTGGACAATATCTTTTCCATTGAGAAGGATCTGTTCCTTAGGATCAGCCGTCATACACCACCCTCAGTACCAAGATGATTCTCTACAGCTAAAGAGTATCATCTTATCTCTACTAACCGATCTAACTTGATATTCTGATCTTGCTCCCAGGGTACAGTCCCTGGGGCGGTTCTAACAAATTTCCTATGTGATCCTCGGATCTCCGCCGCAACAAAAGTCCAAAAGTGAAGTCGGAGGTCCATGTCACATCATATATATATATATATATATATATATATATATATATATATATATATATATATAATGGTTTAAAATAATATTATATAATATAATATAAATTCTCTTACTATTTTCAACATGTATATACAAAAACTGAACTATATAGTTTTATTTAACGCAACAAAATGGATATTTGCTTAGTCATATATATAAAGAAATCAATTTTACTCTGAATATGTTGACTTGAAACTCTTGTTTTTTCAACTTCAAATCTTGTTTAAATTATTAAATATAATATATTATCATTTATATGGTAGATTATTTGAATTATTAATATAATATATTTAGTTTTTTTAATTTAAATATGATGCTAAATACATTCAATATTCAACTTTTAAATTATCAATATAATACATTTAATCCTCCCTAATAAATGAAAATAATTTTGCCACATGTCATTCTGTCATTAACTTGGACACATGTCATTTTTTGGTATTTTTGAATAAATGTTTTTTCCATTTGTCATTTTCTCATTTTTTTTAATATTTTCTTAATTAACACATCATATTTACACCTCAATTAATAACTGTCTTAACTGAAAATAACTAATAGATTACAATATTAGTACTCATATAGTATTTAATACGTTTCCTTTTAAATTCAAATTTTAAGTTTTAAATTTCAAATCTAAAATTTCAAATTTAAATAAATTTTTGTTTAAACTTTTATATTTAATTTTTTATTTTATTAAACTCGTATAACATACAGGTCTCACACCTAGTTTGTTAATCAACATGATATTAGATTTAAAACCTAAACCAAAATTTCAATGGTCAAATATTTTTTAAATGGTTAAAATGTTAAAATGTGTTAGATAAAACCTCAATCGAGTTTCCAAATTAACTAAAATAATATTTAAAAACTATTTTTTTATAAAAATTGAATCTTTTTCAAATTGATTTTGTAAAGTATTTTTTTGGAACGACGATATGTTTCAACGGAAGCCATTCATGTTATTTCAACGAAGACTTTGAGCTCGAATCTTCCAATAGGGCAGAGACGACCCCATAAGGATTCCAAGGAGAAATTCTTTACATGAGGAGATAAATTATTTTTATCAACTTTAAAAAGGCCTTCCGGAATCAAACTCCCAACCTCCAATCTCGTATGGATGTTAGCTAGGCTGGAACAATATTTTCTAATATTTTGACAATATTTTTTTAACATGCATAAATCAAAGGCATTCACTAATTTATTAAATAAATGATTCTTTAAACTAAATGTTCACATACAAAAGGTTCGGTTCGTGTCTACACTCCTATTTTCTAGAGCTAGAAAAAAGTGATCCAACCCGCCAACTCAATCTAAACTCAACCCAAAATTAACGGGTTAGGTTTTGATTTTTAACCCGTTTATGTTAAATGGGTCAACCCGTCTAAACCATTTAATTAAATAGGTTGGGTTGCATAAAATTTATCGACCTATTTTTCAACTGCTAACCCTTTTAAATTTAATATATATTTTAGTTTATTTTATTAATATAAAATTACTTAATTAATATATGTATTATAATTTGATATTTATATTTATATAAAAAAGTATGCATTAGTATAGTTATAGTTATAAGTTATTAACCTAATAAATTATAATGGGCTTTGATCACCTAGTGGAGGTGTTTCACACGATATATATATATATATATATATATATATATATATATATATATATATATATATATATATATATATATATATATATATATATATATATATATATATATATATATATATATATATATATATATAGGGAAGGGTTATTTGAAAAACAAAAAAACCCTAAAAATCATAAAAAAAAAAAAATACAAAGACATCACAAAACTTTTTTTTATCAAAAAATCGCAGCATTTTTTACAATTTCGCTGAAAAAAATAAAAAATCATTTTTTTTTGTAAATTTTTTTTTTTTGCGATTTTGACCTAAAAGTTGCGATTTTTTGATAAAAAAATTCAAAAAAAAGTTTTGTAATCTCTAAGTATTATATATATATATATATATATATATATATATATATATATATATACACACACACACACACATACACATATATATATATACACACACACACACACATATATATATATATATATATATATATATATATATATATATATATATATATATATACACGTGTGAGACCCATGTATTACATGAGTTTATTTATAAAAAAAATTAAATACAAAATTCTAAACATTTAAAAAGTATGAATTGATGGGTTTGAGCCATAAGAACTTTCCTATGTGCACATGCAAACCCTAATGCTTGGATCTAGGTTTCTCTAATTGAACATGCTTTGTATCCAAGACTTTGAATCATAGATCTAGTGTAAACAAACAATTCATAACATATGAAATCAGATCTAGAATAATACCTTGAGTTACTTGCTTGAAAACTTCTTTTCCTTGGAGCTTAGAGTCACAATTGTCACTCCTCTAATGGCTTACAAACAACTACTAGCAAGAAGATGATTTGAGAGAGGGAGAGAGGTGAGAAATCGGCTCTAGGGTTTCCTCAAAGGTAGAGTATCCGATTTCTCCAACCCTAAGGGTCTATTCATACTATGAGCTCCTAGGGCTTCACCTTAAACCCTAATCGGATAACTTAGCCTCAAAGCAATCCAAAGATCCTTCTAGATAAGGCCTTGGACGATTTCTAAGATATCTATATCCTCAAAATCGTCCCTTCCTATATCCATAAGGATTCATAGCCCAAAACACAACTATCACACATTTGACAGTTTATGCCCCTTTATTTAATTAATCTCTTTAAGTCACCAAATTAATTCCTAATTAATTTATAACTTATATCAATTGAATAATATTATTATTCCTTTAACATATTATTCTTATAATACATTAATAATAATAATAATATCTCTTCTCTCTATATAAATCACCTTGTCAAGTTGTTATGGTGAAGGTAACCCAAAAGGACCATGCACAACCGGGTCAAGTACTTACCAAATATAGTTACAGCCTTAGACACTAATCCAACAGTCTCCCACTTGGATAAGTCTAGTAACTATAAAAGCAAACACAATCCGATTAGCAATCGTAGCTCTCAAAGACGCTGTCAACTCTGATCTTATCAGTATCATGTCCTTTAAATAAGGGATCGTACAGTCCTCTGTTTAGATATTGTGCGGACAATCTCATGGAACTAATTGTCCAGCAGTTGGTTTCTCGATCTCAGATTTATTTGACATAGAACTTAATTGAACACATCAATTCAGTCCTGACCGGGCCCGACACATAAGTCAAATCAAATCATCGAGCGGCCGTGATATCGCTTTTATTCTCTTAGCATAAAAGTAACAGATAAACTTCGACTTATATGCATTTACTTATCCACTATTCAACTATACATAACAATGCGTTTTATAACATCAATTTACTGATGTAGTTTCACATTATCAATGCACAACCAATTAGTAAATAATAAACCATATATCTAGGTTTTAAGACCATATGATATATCGTCTTGCGATCACTTTTGTCACATTCCATAAAATGATTCCAGCAAGCACGGGTTTATTCCAATGCTCAAAACTTGTTCATAAGCACTCATGAACGTTGTATCAAACCTTTGCTAGGTCTAATATCTTTTAGACACTCTACATACCAATTCATGAAAATCTTCATTCATACCTACTTCCAACATATGAACGATTGTGGACTATTCGAATAATTCGATTATTCTGAATAACTCAATTATTCAGGAAGTCAAAACATGCAAATTGAAACAATAGTTAAACAATTAACATAAGACAAAAATTTAAATAATACTCCTTTATTTAATCATCAAATGTCAATTACATTTATCTATTACAAGTTTCCAAACTATCTAATCTAAACCAATATCATCCTTCAGCCCAATACTTCTAGCATGCTGCAAGTGCTTAACCCTACTCAGTCCCTTCTTAAGCGGATCTTCTGGGTTATCTTCTGATGATATCCTCTTAACCACGAGGTATCCTTCTTCTACTCGATGTCTAATAAAATGATATTTTCTGTCGATATGTCGAGATCTACCATGATCCCTCGGTTCCTTGGTCAAGGCAATCGCTCCTTCATTATCACAGAAAATTTCCATAGGCTCCTTTATGGCAAGCACAACTCCAAGGTCGCCAATGAAGTTCTTCAACCATATCGCCTCCTTTGACGCTTCGCTCGCTTCAATATACTCTGATTCGCACGTTGAATTAGCTACAGTTTCCTGCTTGGAACTTTTCCAAGTTACTGCTCCTCCATTAAGGGTAAACACCCAGCCCGACTGCGAACGGTAGTTGTCTCTGTCAGTCTGGAAGCTGGCGTCACTATACCCTCGCACCTTTAAGTCATCACTCCCTCCGAGGACTAGAAACCATTCCTTGGTCCTCCGAAGGTACTTAATGATATTCTTAACCGCAATCCAATGAGCTCTGCCAGGGTTCCCTTGATATCTACTGACCATGCTCAAAGCAAAGGCCACATCAGGGCGAGTACAAGTCATAGCGTACATGATCGAGCCAACTGCGGAAGTGTAAGGTACTCGGCTCATCTCAGCTATCTCGGCTTTGGTACTCGGACTTTGAGTCTTACTCAACTTGGCATTACTTTGTATCGGTAGTTCTCCCTTCTTCGAGTTTTCCATACTAAAACGTTTTAGTACTTTATCTAAGTAAGTATTCTGACTAAGTCCTATTAGTCTCTTACTTCGTTCTCTCACTATCCTTATTCCCAAAATATAGGAAGCCTCTCTGAGGTTCTTCATAGTGAAACACTTCTTGAGCCAGGACTTAACTTCCTGCAAAGTCGGGATGTCGTTTCCCATGAGCAGTATGTCATCGATATACAAAACGAGGAAGCTAACTATACTCCCACTGGCTTTGACATAGACACATGATTCATCTTTGCTTCGTACAAATCCAAACTCTTTGAGTTTTTCATCAAAGCAAAGATTCCATCTGCGAGATGCTTGCTTAAGTCCATAAATGGACTTTTCAAGCTTGCACACTCTATTGAGATGCTTGGCATCGACAAAACCCTCTGGCTGAGCCATGTAAACATCCTCAGCCAACTTTCCATTAAGGAAGGCGGTCTTGACATCCATTTGCCATATCTCATAATCATGAAATGCAGCAATGGCTAGCATCACCCTAATAGATTTTATCTTCGCAACTGGTGAAAAGGTCTCATCATAGTCAACTTCGGGAGTTTGAGTAAAGCCCTTTGCCACTAGTCGTGCCTTATACATGTGCACATTCCCATCCACGTCATTCTTCTTCTTGGAGATCCATTTGCACCCAACCGTCTTACGTCCGAGCACATTGTCAACCAAATTCCAAACTTAGTTGTCATACATGGACTAAATCTCGTTGTCCATCGCCTCTTTCCATTTTGCAGACTCTGGGCCTGCCATGGCTTCCTTATAGCTATTAGGTTCATCTAGATTTATTAGTGTACCATCACTAATATACGTGTCCCCTTCGGTAGTAATATGAAAACCATAAAACTGGGGTTGAACTCTAACTCTTTCGGAACGTCTAAGAGGTAAGGACTCGTCAATTAGTTCAACCGGAGTTTCCTCCTCGGGTTCATCGCCAGTGTTAGAGGTTCCTTCATCACTCGACTCTTGAATCTCTTCAAGATCGATCTGTCTCCCACTGTCTCCTTGGCTTATGAGTTCTCGCTCTCGGAAAACCCCTCTCCTCGCAACGAAGACAACATTGTCACTCGGTCTATAGAAGAGATATCCAAAGGATCTCTGCGGGTAGCCGATGAAAATACATCGCTCACTATGAGGTTCGAGCTTGTCGTGAGTCTCTCGTATTACGAAAACCTCACAGCCCCAAACCTTGATATGTGCCAACGAGGGAGCTTTCCCTGTCCACATCTCGTGAGGTGTTTTGGCAATCTTCTTCGTAGGGACTCGGTTAAGGATATGGGTGGCAGTCTCTAAGGCATACCCCCAGAACGATATAGGTAGTGAAGCACGACTCATCATAGAACGGACCATGTCTAACAAGGTTCGATTACGCCTTTCTGCCACACCATTCAACTGCGATGTCCTAGGTGGCGTCAATTGCGAAACTATTCCGCATTCCTTGAGATAGTCATGGAATTCAAGACTTAGGTACTCTCCTCCTCGATCGGATCGAAGCATCTTGATTTTCCTGCCCAATTGATTCTCCACTTCATTTTTGAACTCTTTGAACTTTTCAAACGTTTCCGACTTGTGCTTGATTAAGTAAATATACCCATATCTACTATAATCATCGGTGAAAGTCACGTAGAAGCGGTTCCCATCCTTTGTGGTGGATCTAAAAGGCCCACATACATCGGTATGTATGAGATCCAATAAACCCTCACCCCTCTCACAAGTGCTAGTGAAAGGTGACTTGGTCATCTTTCCAAGTAAACAAGATTCGCATGTGTCATCTTCCCTAAGGTCGAATGACTCCAACACTCCATCCTTTTGGATTTGGGCTATGCGCTTCTTGTTGACATGTCCAAGACGACAATGCCACAAGGATGCTTTATCCATACTGTTGGAAGAATCCATACACAACACATCATTTCCTAGGTTATCTACAACCATAAGAGTTTCATAAATTCCATTACAAGGCATTGCTTCAAAATATAAAACACCATTTAGATAAGCATAAATAGAACCATTCTCATTATTAAACGAATATCTAAATCCTTGTCTAAATAAACCAAGAAAAGAAATGATGTTTCTTGCCATATCTGGCGAGTACCAACAATTGTTTAAATCTAAATTCAATCCATTACTAAGCACTAAAGAATACACTCCAATCTTGGTAACAGCCGACGTTTTTCTGTTCCCCATGATTAGATTTATTCTTCCAAGCTCCACATCCCTATTTCTTCCTAGTCCCTACAAATCAGAACAAATGTGGTAACCACATCCTGTATCAAGAACCCAAGAAATAGCATGAGGTGAATCATTAGATTTAATTGTGTAAATACCTACAAAAGATGGCTTGATCTTTCCATCCTTGATGGCTTGCAGATATTCTGGGCAGCTTCTCTTCCAATGCCTTATTTTGTGGCAATGATGGCACTCTGCCTCCTTTGGGTTAGGGTTGGGCTTAGCAGGATCAACCTTGGTCCCACTAGAAGAGGAACCATCTTGGGACTTTCCCTTGCGGTGGCTCTTTGATGGAGCCTTCCTCTTCTTGCCCCTTCCCTGCCCTATAGCCAAAACAAGAGCAACGGATGGATTGGGAGTTGGTGTAACAGACTTGTCCTTTAGATTGCTCTCAGCAGTCCTTAAGAGCCCTTGGAGTTTGCTTAGGGTGACCTCTTCTTTGTTCATGTGGTAGGTCATCCTAAATTGGTTGTAGCATGATGGCAAGGAGTGAAGAACAATGTTGATAGCCAAATCTTCCCCAAAGTTGACATTCAACTTGCGAAGACGATTGACATACCTTTGCATCTTTTGTAAGTGCACGGTTAGAGACTCTCCACTTCCCATTTTAGCAGTAATCATATTCGTTATGATCTCATAGCGCTCTTTCCTTACGCTTTGGTGATACCTCTCCATTAAGTCTTGATGCATTTCATTCGGATACATGTCCTCATAGGACTTTTGGAATTCTTGGTTCATTGTGGCTATCATGATGCAATGGACCTTCGTTGCATCACGTTCATGTGTCTCAAAGACATCCATCTCTTCGGGAGTAGCGATTTCTGGGTTGACCTTCTCGAGCTTTTCGTCGAGGACATAATCTTTATCCTCGTAGTGTGCGATCGTGCAAATGTATCTTATCCACTCGCTAAAGTTCGACCCATCGAAAGTCACCTTTTGGCAAACACTCATTAACGTGAATGAGTTAGCAGCAACGTTCTTTGCATTCGACATCTACAAATAGAAAGGACAAAGTTTGATTAGAATTGAATCCCTAATTAAACACCCAAAATGAAAAATTAGGGCTAGGACCCAACAACATTATTTACATATTAGAAAAGGGATGTCGTAATCCAACACGCAAATAATTTGGAGGTAAGTGAATGACGATTCACTAATTCTTCACCATAAAAACATAACCTTAAGTTTTAAATGCAATGAGAATTCATAGATTTTCTTGGAGATTCATTGAACTTTTCAATGTCATGTTTAAATCTCGATATGCCCCTCTCGTTTGTGACTGGGATACCGAGGATCACAAAGTGGGTGTGAATAACCATGCAAATCTACACAATGCCTTCATTGTTACAATCACCTATTCGATGTGCCGGTAAACCACACACGCTCCATCGAACTATGATAAAAATGAATCACCCTTTGCCACCTTTTCTTAGAACTAATTAGTGTGCCGGTAAACCACACACGCTCCACTAACTTCTTAACAAGGGTGCAAAGTGTAATTTCATGGGGTTGCATCAATTCACTTTTTCCTAAAGTAACTAGGATTGAGAATTTGGAAAAACATGTAGTTACTTTATATTTTAACATTATACTTTTAATGAGAAGAGGAAGTTGCCCTATCCTACCCGTTCGGCTAACGACCCTCCACCGGTCAAGTAAGCGGTGGGTGTGAGTGTACACCCATTAAGCGCCATTTTATAGGCAGCAACCTTATACCCACCTTATAGACCGGCTTCGTGAATGAGGCCTACTAACGGTAAGACTAGCATTTTAATTATACTTATATATATATATATATATATATATATATATATATATATATATATATTCATTAAGCTTTTAATAATATAATAGTATAGGGTTGAATTTTAAACTTGTAAAACTCTAGGGGTTGAAATTTAAATTCTTCTAAATTAAACTTTTAATCACAAAAGTCAAATCTCAAAACTTCGGGATAAATTTTGAACTTTTTTAATATTAAAGGAATCAAATAACAAATAATTCAAATAACTAATTTCATAAATATCTATATTTGACCTAATCCAATTTTAGTCATTAGATAATTACCAAATAATTTTAAATAGTCCATATTTATCATATAAATAACCAATATTCAAAAGATTTGAAATTATCTATTGTTATGTCAAGGATAATCATGAAATTAAGTCAAAATTCGGATTTTAACATAACAAAACGATTTAGATATCAAATCCAAGACAAAACAGCAACAAAATCCCGAAATATCCTCTGCCTGACGCTCGGACTCGCCGAGTCCAGACACTGACTCGCCGAGTTGGGTTGGGCAGAGGCCAAGAAAAACGAATTTCAGCAAGCAAAATAGTTAAGCATCATATTCAATTGAAACCAACCTCTCTCTGATACCACTAATGGGTTTGAGCCATAAGAACTTTCCTATGTGCAAATGCAAACCCTAATGCTTGGATCTAGGTTTCTCTAATTGAACATGCTTTGTATCCAAGACTTTGAATCATAGATCTAGTGTAAACAAACAATTCATAACATATGAAATCAAATCTAGAATAATACCTTGAGTTACTTGCTTGAAAACTTCTTTTCCTTGGAGCTTAGAGTCACAATTGTCACTCCTTTAATGGCTTACAAACACCTACTAGCAAGAAGATGATTTGAGAGAGGGAGAGAGGTGAGAAATCGACTCTAGGGTTTCCTCAAAGGTAGAGTATCCGATTTCTCCAACCCTAAGGGTCTATTCATACTATGAGCTCCTAGGGCTTCACCTTAAACCCTAATTGGATAACTTAGCCTCAAAGCAATCCAAAGATCCTTCTAGATAAGGCCTTGGACGATTTCTAAGATATATATATCCTCAAAATCGTCCCTTCCTATATCCATAAGGATTCATAGCCCAAAACACAACTATCACACATTTGACAGTTTATGCCCCTTTATTCAATTAATCTCTTTAAGTCACCAAATTAATTCCTAATTAATTTATAACTTATATCAATTGAATAATATTATTATTCCTTTAACATATTATTCTTATAATACATTAATAATAATAATAATATCTCTTCTCTCTATATAAATCACCTTGTCAAGTTGTTATGGCGAAAGCAACCCAAAAGGACCATGCACAACCGGGTCAAGTACTTACCAAATATAGTTACAGCCTTAGACACTAATCCAACATGAATTTATAAGAAAAGTGAGAAAATATGGAATTATAAAAATTAAAGTCTTTTTTTTTCTCTTTTAAATTTAAACAAATAATTTAGATAAATAAGTAAAGAAAATAAATGAATTTTTAATTTGGTAATTTTGAACTTAGAAGGAAAGTTGGTTAATGAAAGTGATATGCATTTATTATTGAATTTAAATATTATCTACAATTTAATAAACTGAAAAAACCATAAAATGACATATGGAATAAAAATTAATTTAAAATAACCACAAAATTACACGTGGCAAAATAAATGACAATGTGAAATGTGGCAAAAAGATCTTTATTTATTAGGGAGGATATATATATATATATATATATATATACATATATATATATATATATATATATATATATATATATATATATATTGAAAGAGAGTACCCTTTAGGAACAGTACTCTGTTCCTATTGGACCAACATCAATTTTTATTTTATTTTTTTTAAGTTTTTATTTTTAGCCGGTTCATACTCAGATTCCAATGGTACCGCCTTTAGATTCCAATGCACCGACTGTCTAAACCAATAGGGATTAGATTGCTGTCCACCGTTTCTTCTTTCCTTATTCCTCCACCGCTTTACCTGGGTTAATCTCCACCGCTTTTCTCCCGTATTCTCCTTCTCCATTTGCTCATCTGCTTACCTGATCGCGCCAAATCAGGCCCCTTACCTCAATCCTCTTATTCCCCCCCACCCCCCACCCCCCATCCCCACCGATATCAGAGATTTCTCCCTCCGGTAAGTCAATCTCCCCGGTTATGATCCCATTCCCCATCATCTCTCTCACCTCTCCGCCCGTTCCATTCCAATGAGGTTCCTTCTGAATTATTTAATATCCCCACTTCACCGATTCTCCGTTGAGTCAATTATCCCTGTTGGCAGCTACAACCCCTCGGAGTTTGTATCTCCACCAATCGTAGATTTTTTCGAGGATAAAAATGCCCGCTCATCGGAGCCGCATCAGATTCGTGGAGTTGGTGGGTCTAGGAAGTTCGCGTCTTCTTTGCTTGATGGCGGTTTTGAGCTACCGTTGGAAGTTAATCCAAATAGCTTGACCATCGTTTCGATTGTTAGGAACTTGCAACCTAATGTGACGGGTATGCAAGCTTTAAGATTTTCTCCACTTTCTCTTGGCTGCTATTTCTGCATTGGTTCTGTAGATTCTTACATTGTACATTGATACTTCCTAGGGATGGCAAAAAAGCCCGAACCCGACGCGGAAACCCGAAACCCGATCATTTCGGGTCGGGCAACGAGTCGTTATCGGGTTCGGGGCAGGGAGTGGGTTATCCTTGCCCCGACCCGACCCGCCCCACCCCAATTATATATATAATATGTTCGAAACCTTTTGATGTTAATTGCACGCGTTCAAAGATAAAATATATGGTGGGCAACTTTTCTAGTTATTAACAATCTGGTGTGAATGATCATTTTTTTGTGTTTTGACGTATTACACTAAACTTAAATCATATAATTTTTAATATAATGTCCAGTTTATTTTATTAAAGTGATGCATTATATTTTTAATTTAAAAGAGATGCTAGAACATGTATTTTTATAAGACAGTGGGGGTACCCTAAAACAAAATAAAGATTTCGTTATGAATTGTTGTAAACCCGATAAGATACCCGAAACCCGACAGAAAAACCTGAAACCCAATGGGGACCCCCGATAAGATACCCGAAAGATATCGGGGCGGGTTTGGGAAACCATGCCCCGCCCCAAACCCGCCCCGTTGCCATTCCTAATACTTCCAATTGATAACGAACTTATCTTTTCATTCCATCTTCACCACCGAACAAGCACCTTTCAATTTGTTTTGTTAAAGAAGGTGGGATTTAGGGCTTTTCAAGAGAAACCCTCTAATGCATCATAAATTTATTTAATCTTTACTATTGAATTCCATTCAATTTACAGGCTAAATTTTTGTTTGGATTTCATCTGCTGCTTTTCATGGTTGGTGAAACTAGGCATGGTGGAAAATGGGGGATGCGGATATCCGATGAACTATTGCTAACATGCACCTATGGATATATTATGTTTGTTCATTACTCAATATTCTTTACGTTATAATTTTAATAACTGTTTACATATATATATATATATATATATATATATATATATATATATATATATATACACACACACACACACACACACACAGAGAGAGAGAGAGAGAGGTTTTTAGTTTTATATGTTTCTCCTACCACATTCTATACCTTCCCTTTGTGTAGCCACATCTGAGGAGAAGAGGGATTTGGAAAGATAAGAAAAACCCATGTATGATTCAGTTTGAAAAGAAGTAGAAGTTCATCTACAACTTGGTCTTGCTTTCCCTAGAGGGTGTGTCACTGAACTCGTAAATAAAATTTTGTTTCTTTCATCATTTTCTTCTCATACCTTATTTTTCGCTCATGGGCCAAAAACTTAAACCCATCATCAAAGCGTGCCCAATTCATCATTTGTACAACTCACTTTCATGCTTCATGTAAGATTTGGTGTATCATTCGGGCCATCTTGGGGAACTATTGAAATGTGTATGTTTGGTTTTTCATGACCTTTATTAAAATTTTATTGTTTTTTCCCTGAACCTTCAGGTCTAGCTGCTATGGTATCAGTGGAAAACACATTGCTTCTGGATGAAGGTATACTTATGAAATTCTTATCTTATAGGATGCTAAATTTTACAAAATAGTTTGTATATTGAAATGAATAATATAATACTCTAAAAGTTTATTTTGTAACATTAAATCAAACAAGTATAATATCAGGTCATGAATTGGTCCTTATTTTTTAATAATTTTTTTATGCGGCTTCAATAGAAGTACTAACAAGTCCAAAATACTTTGTTTGATTTTTTACATTTCAGTTTGTATTTATTTTTGGAATTTAATTATTATCATTATCATTCGGATTGAATTTCTTTCTATTACAATATCGTACGTTGAAAAGTATATCTAATTTCAACAATTGCATTTAAACACAATACAATGTGCAGACTCTATACCAAATTTACATTCAATCATCACAACATCAGATGGGGTGAATTTGTTTTTTTGTCAATTAAATTCTAAACCCTAAACACAAATGTTGCTGCTTTACTTTTGTTAGACAATGGTTGCAAGAGGACATCTTTGGGTAGAGTTAACTATTGAAGAGGTTTCATTATCCAGAGAAACAACTTATGGAAAGTAAGATTTCATGCTCACTTTCTTCTTTTTTCAGTCATTTGTTATTTACTATTAGTTTTATATAAAAGGGTAAATTGGTCATTTTGATATGCTAAAATGTGATGTTAAATTTGAATGAGTTAGTGCAATATTAGAAAAAATCATAGTTCCCATGCGAAGTTGTTCCAAAAGTAGGAGCTTTGAGTACAACTGCTAGAACTATCAATGTATTTTAAATATATAATATATGTTTTAAATTCTTTTTCCAGATCATAGATATTGCAATTGTTTCTATTACTATAAATTTGTTTGCTACAGATAAAATATTCAAGATTGATACAATTTCATCTACTTTTATTTTAGTGCATTCTTCATTGGCAATGGTCACCAAATTTTAGAGTGTAACACCCTGTTTTAGATTGTTTTGTAATTTAAGGCTCGTGGGCCATAATCTGGGTATGATAAGGTTTTGAGGTTATAAAGGAGATAGGTTTAGGCCTTTTTTGGATATGGATAAAGGTTGTGTGATAAAAGAGTGTGCTTTGGAGTCCAAGGGTGACAGTAAAGGCGTTGGCTCATTCTTTTAAGGATTTTGGGTTTTGTTCGGGAAGTTTTAAGGCTATGGTGTGTCATTAGAAGCGTAGGGCTTCTTGCCACCTTTCCGTGGATATAAAGTTCGTTGGAAATGGACCTAAGATAAGGAAGTTATGTCAATTTGAAATAATTGGCAGAATTGGTCCTTAATGGAAAAAGCTTGCCATTCAGTCCCATGTGCGCATGGAGGAGGGCACATGCCTGGGTGAGTACACCCAATGTAAGGTGGGGTACGCCCAGCGTAGCGATCAGAGTGTTAAACCCTAATTTTTAGGGTTTGGGAACTATTTAAACATCCTTATGAGCTCACGACTCTTTCATTTCTCAGCCTCCAATGTCCTTGAGACCCATTTCCGAAACCCTAACCCTCCCAAGAGTGTTGTGAGCTTATTTTTGTGCCTTTGGAGTATTTTGGTGCATGTTCTTGAAGAAGGTGGTTGGTGCAAGTTTTGGATTTTAAGGGAAGGCTTTTAGATCCAAACTCTCTACTCCATTCCCAAATCATTTGAGGTATAAGAGATTTGAACTTGCTCTTTAGAAGTCTAGATCTATGGTTATGTAAGATTTATCCTCTTTTGGATCTCATGAGTGGGATCTAGTGGTTATTATCAATTAAAGGGCTTTGAGTTTCCACTCTTGGCATTTCTGAGGTTCAAGATCCTTAAATTTGACATCTTTAGGGATTAGATTCATCCATGCATGTGTTAACGTGCATAATATGAGTCTTAATGGTTATTTTTGGAAGTTGGGTCCCATTAAGATATGTAAACTGATAAAGTCGCCAAATTTATCAATTAAGGACTTGTAATGAAGCTTCCCTGAGGGTTGTATGCAATGGGTTGAAGTGATTAAGTCAAAAATCAAGTTTTGGACATAAACAGTTACGCCCCGCGTAAAGCTCTGTACACCCTGCATACTGATAGAGTTCCCCCGATCATGATTTGCGTGTACGCTGAGCGTACCAAGGCTTTTGAGCTACATCTCGTTTTCTGCCTTAAGTGTTGGAGTCTTGGTTTTGGGATTGCTGTATTGAGGATCTTGGTCAGCGGAATATATATATATATATATATATATATATATATATATATATATATATATATATATATATATATAAGTCATAGACCCTTGTGTTGGGCTTACCATTTTGGACCTAAGTCTAGGTTTGGGCCTTGGTGGGCACATTTGGTATTGGGCCTTAGTGGGCGTAATGGGCTTAGGCTATTTATGGGTCGGATTAGTGTAACATCTTTTGACTTAATGCTTGGACTTGGTCTTAGATCCTAATCGAGTTAGTTGTGGGTTTGGCTCAGTGTTTGGGGCCCCGGTGTGCAGCAACAACAATTGTAGGATTTGTTCATCATCCGAGGTGAGTCTTCGCAGTATACTTACCTATGTGGTAATTTATGTGTGACCCTGGTAATTTATGTGTGACCGAAGGGTCTTATTTGTGTTATTGACCAGAGGGTCTTATTTGTATTCTTGACCGGAGGGTCTTATTGTTTTATTGACCGGAGGGTCTTATTTGCTTATACTGAGATATGTGTTATTATGCATCATGTTTTTGTGACTTATGTTGTTATATTATTCTGTCTATATATATATATATATATATATATATATATATATATATATATATATATATATATATATATATATATTGAGTTATGACCGGAGGGTCCATACCGAGATGTGAGACCAGAGAGTCTTTGTTGAGACGCATGACCGGAGTGTCCTTATCGAGATTTAGCCATTAGAGGCTAATTATTTGTGTATGTTGTATTTTGGGGAACTCACTAAGCTTCATGCTTACATTGTTGTTTTAAATGTGTTTCAGGTACTCTTGTAAATTTCGGGAAGGGAGAGGCATGATTGTACACATTCGTTGGCTTATGATGTCTTGTGGATTTTGGGATACTCTGATATTGTTTTGATAATGATTTAAAATTCTATGTTGAATTGGATTTATGAATAATGTTTGGTGAATTAAAAATGAAAAACTGGCTTTGAAATTTTGTGGTGTTACAATTTGGTATTAGAACCTAGGTTTTGAGGGATCCGGGCACACCATCGAGTATGTATGGACTCAAACTGAGGAGTCGATATCTTTTCAAAAGAAATATTTTTTCATCACACGATTTTCCAAGGAAATAAAAGAGTTTTGAAAGCGGGTCTGAAGCGCTGTGTACAATCAGCCATAGCCCAAGCCGTGATTCCTAAAATACCCTTACTTGATTATGTACTGCGATGAGTTGTTATTATGAGTTGATAGAAATTCATGCTAGTTTAGGGCTAGGTATCTGCTTAGTATTGCATGCTAGTATGCCTGCTTAGGAGAGATCCCTTTATGCTTGTTATGTGAGTGCCTTTATGCCTGTTATGTGAGTTGGTATTGTTGCATGCTTATGATTATTGATCATCCGAGGAGTTGTGAGATAGCATTGCATAAGTCTGATGAAGCATTTTGTGCTGAGGTTAGAGTTGTTGGGGTTATCTGCTAGTGTGGTTCCTTGTTTTGGATTGGATAACCTGTTTAGGTTATGGGCTGGTAGGGGTTGCTTGATGGCCAAATGCTGCTTGGTTTGTGCTTTTAGAGACTTCCATTAATATTGACTAATCATTAATCAAATATGTTAGGTTGCATGTTATAGGGATTAGATAATTTTAGAAGGTTATATTTAGCTCTACTGCGCAACTCTTATTTGAGTCTAACCGTTGTAAGGTGGGATCTTGTAACCGAAGAATTATCTAGTGCATGTAGCATGTAATTGTATTCGAGAAGTAGTTAGTAGGTCTTAAAGGGAGTTCCTTTTGCAGCTTATGGCGGAAAGAAGGGTGAAGGAAATCCTAAGAGAGCCTAGGGAGTATTTTCAGTCCGATGAGGGTGCTGTTTAGCGGTGAGTATTTGCTGGGGAGCGGTTATGTGGGAATTGGATTGGTCGGTAGTGGAGTTGAGTAGGTACTTAGAAAATCTGGAACGATTCTCGAGGAAAGTATGGATAAATGTGGAAGGTAGTATTGGGCCCGTACTACTGAAAACAGAGGATCCATTCTCGAATCGAGGATAATTCCATGGGTTCTAAGTAGCATGTTGAAGGTAGATATCATGGTTTGGGTGCCATGGTTCATTGCAGAGCGTGTTTCCATGTTTACCGGTTATCCGGTTGCGATTGTTCAGGCTGAGAGTGGGACTGGTGATTGTTGGGCCCGAGGGCCATGTCGTCGGGTTTGAATGTAGTAGGCCCTGCTAGAAAGTTGAGTTTAGGTTTCGAAGGATTAATCAGTGAGGTGCCAGTTTGAGTCGCATGACTCAAAGAGGAAGTGGATGTGATGAGATGTTTGAGGATTTGCAGTATGAGTTGAGTGATCGACTGATGATTTATGATGTCATTTCCTATGACGAGAAATATATTATTCCGTATTGGAAGGTAGAGAGAGCGAACTTTTGGTTCCAAAATTTTGGAGGTAGACCACCATGGGGTACTAGATAGTTGCGGTATTTGCACCAAAGGGATCTTGTGGTATGACTGCCTTAAGGTGTTTCTTATGTTGTAAGAGAGTCATTACAGTGGGGACTGTGAGAATGAGGTCTCCTATTTCTATGTTAATTATTACGATGTGGTGTGGGTGGAGGACTCAGAGATGAGGTGTGTGATAGTTCATTTTTCCCAGATAAAGAGTCGGTGCTACCTTAGGAATATCGAAATAATCTGCTTGTGCAGATGTAAGAGATTCTTGGTGATTGGAGCCAGTTACGTTGGGGAGTTCTGAGGTCTCCATCTAAGATTCAGAACGCCTGGAGTTGATTGGCCTTTATCTGGAAGGTCATTATGTGTTGCGTGGTAAGATCCAAGAGTCGGGTATGGTCTATTTGATGAGCCAGTTTGAAGTTCGGTCTGTTTGGGATGCCAGTTGGTTGTAGTTCGAACCCTAAGTGGGGAGAATTGGGTATTTTATGGGAAGGATCATTGATTTGTTCAGTTGCAGCTTCAGAAGATTGGGATTATAGCGATCTATGGTCTGGATATATGAGACTTTGGGTCTAGATGTGGTCAAGGTGAGGTGCAGAGCAAGATGATGCACGTTGCATGTGCTTAGGAAGGAACGAGTGTCTATACGGAAAATAGTCGTTGGTCAGAGAGCTTGTTATGGTCAATGTTTCTTTCGGGTTTGCCAATGTTTGGGTTATGACGCGGTTAAGTCATTTGGGTCAAAGTGTTTGGTATTGATGGATTGTCAACTCGAAATATAAATTGCTATCTATACTCCAGAAAGAGCAACGGTTGATCTTTCAATTAACTTCAGAGATGGTATGTGTAGTTTCGCGTGGGTTTTTTTCGGTAAATATTAGGGTTTTGGTTTGTCTTCAAAGCATTCTCAATCGTTGATTAATCCTTGTTCTCCATTTATAGGGTGGAATACTTCGAAGGTTTCAGACTATGTAAGTTAAAGACCAGTGGTAGTGGCAAGCTATCGTCAGATTCTGTGATGGTGTATTTTGGCTTCCGAGTAAGTTGCCTAATTTGCAGGATTGCAAAATTATTGTATGACCTGATTTTGTTTTGGTAGTAAGTGGGGCAACGGATCGACTATCTATCTATTCCAATTGTGGGCCTATCAGTTCTTTGTCGTTAGATGAGGTTGTTCAAGGGTATGGAATTGTCGTGAGGGAAGGTGCTTTGGATGCGACAATCTTCGTCGAGATTAGTAAAGTGCTTAATCTAGTTGGGTAGTGGCACCTATTAATGTTTTTTCATGGGATATTAGTTCGGTAAACTTTGTATGGTGGTGGTTGGTAATGAGATTGTGGGATGGTTCGGTAATCTAGCAGTTACGAGGTTGTAAGAGAATGAGTAAATCCAAGTGGGGGTAATCACTTGGGACTGTCGGGGGATAGCTCCAAGTATGAGCCATTTTAGGTTTCGTACCCATGTCGGAATTTAAATCGGCATATTTGGATGGAACGCCTGAGTTCCTTGCGGTCGGAAAGAATCCAAGATAAGTACGGTTGTGAGTGTGGATCAAGTTTCCGTTAGGCAAGTGGGGCCTTAACCGGTTGAGCAGGTCCATGGGAATTGCGATGTGGGATCTCTCGTAGTCTAAGTTGGATAGCCTGAGAACTCTTAGTCTAATGCTTGTTTGTGATGTTCTTGTATGATTGTTCGCTCTCGGTTTGATCATCTGTTCGACCATCTATCTGACCCCTGGCTACATGCAGCATCGTGGCTATCGTGGAAAGACCGTGGGACGAGCCCATGGCAAGTGAGGGAGTGTTGTAAGACTGCGGGGTGCCATAGCATTCACTAGTCAGTGTGAGAGTGTCGTAAGACTACGGGGTGTTGTAGAATTCACTAGTCAGTGTGGAAGTGTTGTGATGGTTTGGACCATCGTAGAAATGGGTGTTGAGTTATGAAAGAACCACAACGATTTTGGTTATTGGATAGATCATAGGCCGGAGGTGACGTGTTACTTCAGATCGACTTGTAGTATTCGCTTAGAGTGAGGCGAACTTAGTGATTGCATGTGTAATGTGATTGGTTGAGATAGCTCCATTGGATTGATCAACTGTTGGAGTCGTTTTGACGGATGGGCTAGAGCAGCCTTTATTGGTTCGATTTTTGAGTCGGGAGTTGATCTTACATTCGAGTTGGTCATGTTAATCATTTAGAAAGTAGTTGGGGCTTATGTTTAAGGATAACAGTGGTTAGTTCCGGCCGGGTGTAACGTCCCAAAATTTAAGACTAAAAATTTCTTTTAATACAATATTACTTAAGGTAAAATCATCGATTCAAAACATAATCAAAGTATTAGTTTTCAAAACACATGATCATTATCAGAGTAAACATTCCCAGGCTGACAAATCTATGGTGTGTGCCATGCGATCACCCCGAGCTCCCTCATCAGCTACCGGAAGTACTTGAAACCAAAACTAAAACTGTAAGCACGAAGCTTAGTGAGTTCCCCACCCTACCACATACCATGCATAACCACATACTGCACATACTGGGCCACGCCCGCTATCCTGGGCCTCGCCCCCTACCTCGGGCCTCGCCCGATACAACAGCCCCGCCGCTCTAGGCCCCGCCAGGCTTCGAGCCCCGCTCGGATACAAATCTGTTTCACTTAGGCCTCGCCTGTCACGGGGCCCCGCCCAATAACATATAATAGCACATACACATATCACATAACATCACATAAGCTAAACATATACTAACAACTCTTGTTCTAAGGCCTCGCCTATCTCTGGGCCCCGCCCGTGTCCTGCTACTGATGAGTCATGGAACCCCGTCGATACTCCTGCTGATAGTGAGATACGGGCCCAACCCACCCTCACTGCTTTCCTAACTTGGGCCTCGCCCCTGGACTGCTGCTACTGAGATGTGGAACACCATCCACACTCTGCTATTGGTGAGATACGGGACCTCGCCCACACTCACCTCCCTACCAGGCACATACAAGTATCACACAGACAACAAGTATAAACTATCACATAACCCATTCCTTGGGCACCCGCCCTCTATCATTGGACCTCATTCGAATATCATACTAGCATATTGTGCCTGGCGCTAACCCCCGGGTCTTCTACTCATAACTACATGGGCCGGAATTGTGGCCGTAGACCCATTCATACAAAGGGAAACTCACCTGCACTGGTTGAACTTGCTGATGATCCCACTAGCTGCTGCCCGACCACTCACTGAACTCCTGCTCTACTTGCTCCCCGAGCTATCAATATCAATGCAACACTTAGTCTAACTGACCCCCGAAAGACAACCAAGTCAACTCTGGTCAAAGTCAACCCTACTCGCCGAGTCCACTTACTGACTCGCCGAGTTCATATACTCAGGGTCCTTCCATTCGCGACATGACTCGCCGAGTCAGTCCATGACTCACAGAGTCCAACGATTTCCGAGTCCTGACCTGTCCAACTCGCTGAGTCTCCACTCGACTCACTGATTCGAGTCTCAACTCGAAGGGTTTGGGGTTTCGCAACCTGACTCGCCGAGTCCAAGAACAGACTCACCGAGTACAAGGCAATCTTCATCCAACTCGCCGAGTTGTTCATCCAACTCGCCGATTTCATGCCCAACTTCATCCGACTCGACGAGCTGTTCATCCCACTCGTCGAGTTCCTCCTCATCTTCATGCTACTCGCCGAGTCCACTCGAAGGACTCGCCGAGTCCAATCAGATCTACATACATGCAGAGGACTTTTGAGTCATGCATGGACTCCAAACTGTAGATCTACCCTTCCCAAGCCTATCTCCCACGTAAAGTTGCAAACTTTACGTGTAGAGATGGAGATCTAGGCAAAATACACCATAAAATAGGGTTTAAGGCCAAGGGGCTTCAAAATCGACTCAAGGGCTGATACTTTATGCTTCTCCAGTCCATAACACACTTGCATCTGAAGTAGCAACTCCAGATCCGGCTTCTAACTCAAAATAATATCATTATGGCTAAAGAGCCCCAACAACCACACATAGATCTAGGTGCAAAAAGGGTCCAGGAACTAGTTTATTACCTCCAAGTGCTCAGAATGAACTCACAATCCCAGATCTATAGCCCCTTCTTGCTCCTCCAAGTTCCTTATTCCTTTTCCAAGCTTTAATGCACCTTCCAAGGCTCAAATAGGGGATATGACGGCTAGGGTTTGGTATCCAGGGCTAAAGAGGCAGTAAGGAACCCTAGGAAGGAGATTAAGACGTTTATATAGGCTCCAAGTCCCGAATTTAGGGTTTTCCACGCACAGACCAGACTCGCCGAGTCACCTTGGCCGACTCGCCGAGTCGGTTACTTACTCCTCGACCCGGATCCCGCTCTAACTCGCCAAGTTCCTCCTTGAACTCGCGGAGTCGCCCTTAACATTAAGGTTTTCTTTCCTTTCTTGGCCTTCAAAACTTTGGGTGTTACAACTCTCGAAGTTTGCCATGGCCCACCGCCTGCGATCTGCCTCCAATACCCCACCAATTATTCCAACACCAGCTGCCTACCTTCGCTGGTCTTCCACCCAGTCATTCTGACTAGCATCACTCCTTGCGGATAATCATCTCGGGTCAATCCTGACCCTGAACATTCTGGAAACACATCTTACTCACCCGACAATCCTTCTGGTACTCTCCGAGTACTGCAACTGAACCTATATGGGTTCACCCCTTATTTCCTCACGCGATTCCCTTGCCTTCCCAAGGCGATGCTTCAAAAACAACTATCTCCTCTATCACTGTGAAGATCCTATCTTCACCAATCCATTATTCCCGCTAAAACCAGTACGGGTCATCACCGCCAGTATCCACTGACACTCCTCTCTTGTCATAACTTGGTGTCGAGCACCCCTCGACTCAGCTAACTGAATTCCACCATAAGCCACTTACCCGCACTACTACTGACTGGATATTTCTGCCATTCCTCATCTGCCTTCCGGATGAACTGAGACCACTCTGGTCCCTACCAACCTATCAATATCTGGATTACCGGCTCCCACCGGTAGCTAGTCCCAACACCATCACTAGTCGCTCTCAGCGACTTCCAAAGAAACCTCGACCACCTATAACTGCTCAATCAATTCCGCTATTCAGGCACTACAAACCTGGGATCCCCGATCCCCTATCTTGACACTAAGGTCCCTACCAGGTCCCACCTGCAGTGCTAAAACCCACGGGCCTCGCCCACGGGTCCCACCCGCCTCTATCCTTCTAGTCCAACTAGTCTATTCACTCTCGCTTGGGCCTCGCCCTACGGGTCTCACCCAACCATACTACTGAGCAACCCTGCTCCCAGGTCTCATCTACACTGCTAATCTCATGCGGGCCTCGCCCATGGGTCTCACCCAACTATATCCTGGAGCGGCCTCTCTCAAGGTCCCACCTCTCTAGGGCTAAACAGGCAGACTCCCTAACATTCTCACCCACTACCCATTCCTGATCCCTATCTGATTACTAGAAAATAAGGACCTCGCCCCAACTCCGCTAACGAAGTGACTAAGGAATGCTACGGCTTACCCATAGTCTTACATCACCATCCATTTCTGACTGCTAGTGAATGCTACGACTGCTCCGTAGTCTTACAACACTTCCACCACTGGCTGCTATCACGAAGGCACCCATGTGCCATTAGCTCTCAAGATCCTCATTTTGACTCCCTCGAGTTCTACGGGCGATCCACAATCTGAATCCCCAACCATGTACTAACCCTTTCCATCACACGCACTAGCTGATGGGGAGTTCCTCAAACTCCCAACCCTGAAGTCCTCATTCCATCAAATGCCGAACCATTTCTTTTCCTTCTCGGAGGTCGCGCACTCATTCTGGGTCTGCGTGCTCCTACCTTTGCACACTCGGAGGATTCTCCCCCACTTCGATCCTGCTTACTCCTTGCTGCTCGATACTCAAAAGAGATCCCGATCTTTGCTACCATTCCATAATCCATCTACTGAGGAACCCAAGCCCGCCATAGCTAGGGACTTAACCAATCCATCTCTAACACTATACCACTCCGAACTAGCGAGACGTACCAAATCCCTCTCAAGCATGCTACAGTTACTGCATCCTTCGAAACCTTCTTCAATAGAGCACATCCCCTAACTACCATACAAATATCCAAGGTATGCAGATGGCATATAACTCGACCACAATCAACTGCACAAAAAAATAAAATACTCATACCGATAATGATGCAGAACCATAACAATATAATCATGCACAAATAAAAGAACTGAAAATGGAAATTGCATACTTGCAATGTCCGACGTTGCTCGCGTCTCCAAGGTCGTCATCTGAAAAGCCCTGCTCCCTGATGCAGGTGCCTCTACCCGGCCCTGACGGCCATCCGTGATCCTCAAGGTTGCAGGGGCGGGTGCCATCACCCGTCCTGCCGAAAACAAAATGGGACACTGGGCCTTCTTGTGGCCCTGCTGGTTGCAATGAAAACATATCAAGTCTAATCCCTGCACGGTGGTAACAGTACAATCCATGCTGAAATGACCAGTCCGACCGCACTTGAAACAGCCAGACTCACCACCGCTACCACTCCTGCACGCGCCCCCGTGCGCCTTGCCACACTTTTCGCACCGACTGCGGTCCTGATAATCCCTCGATCTCAAATCCGATCCCTTGGGCTTTTTGCTCGAACCTGCAGCTACCTGAACCTCATCCGGCTTCCTCTTCCGGATCTGCTCCAAATCTATTTCCCTCTCTCTAGCCCGAGAAATCATATCTTCCAGCATCTTACAGATGGATCTGCTCATGAACTCCCTGATGTCATCCCTCAACATCTCATGGTACCGAGCCTTCTTCATCTCCTCATCCGCGACATACTGCGGTACAAGAAGAGCCCTCTCCCTGAACTTGGCGGTGATCTCCGCCACAGTCTCAGTAGTCTGCGTCAAATCCTGAAACTCTCGTGCCAACTGCTGCACCTCAATCATCGGCGAAAACTCCGACCTGAACCTGGCCGAGAAATCGCTCCAAGTCATCGCATCCAACGCGGCATCATCCCCCGAAGCATGACCAATCTCCTCCCACCAATCCCTCGCTCTGTCCTTCAGAAGACAGGAAGCGAGTCTGACCTTGTCCCCCTCAGGAAACTTGCTCGTACGAAAAGCGTTGGCAACATCAGCCAACCATCTGCTGCTAGCAATGGGGTCCCTAGCCCCATGATAATCTGGTGCCCCGCAAGCCCTGAAATCTCAAAATGTCAAGGTACACGCTCCCAACAAAGCCATCATCTTGGTACGGAAGGCTCACATCCTCTCATCCAAGATCTCCAGTATACCCTCCTTGACTGTGCCAAAGATCACAGGAGTCTGCGCTAGAATACTGCACGTAACCTCAACTGATATCAACTCTCTCATCCGCTCCTCGAGCTGCTCGACCCCTGAACCCAAGCCCGATCCCTCTCCGATGCCTGATCCGCCCACTGGTCTCTCTCGCAATGTCACCATGCTGAAAATATACCACAACCACTATCAGAATACTCATCACTGATGCGAGACCAAACATACCTTACCAGGTTCCCGGTCTTGTCTCGGCCTTTCCCAAATCAAGTACGGATCCTCTGCTTTCAGTAGTACGGGCCCATACTACCTTCCACATCTATCCGTACTTTCCTTAGGAATTGCTTTGACTCCACCAGGTCCCTTATCCACTAATACTGCTCCCAGCACTATCTCATCCTAGGCTTACCCTAGAGAAACCTCTGACTCAACTCAAACCAGTCCTCAGCTGCTGAAGGTCTCCTTGTGATGCCAATTAGCCATCACCTGGATACCATCACATGCGACGAGGCTCAGGTAATCCTTCAAGTAAAAGACTCGTCCCTACAACGGTTGGACTCAAACAAGAGCTGCGCAATAGGACCAAATCCAGCACTCTGAGATTATTCAACCCTGATCGCATGTGACGTGTCGTATCCACCTAATGGCTAACTCCCATCACTCAGAATCCCACAATGCACAAAGCAAGCAGCATTCGAACAAGGGAAAATCTAACCATAACATACTCAAGCAATCATATCCACATAACAAGAATCTGAACTAGCATGCAACACAAACTCATAACTCAGTCATAACCTAAATAGGCTATCCTACTACTGTCTGATCGCATGTGCATGGTCCTTTTGGGCTGCCTTCACCAAATCAACTTGATAGGATGAATTATGGAGAGAAAGGATTAAATATGATTTATTAATATATTATGGGAATAATATATTAAAGGAGAAATCATATTGTTTAATTAATATTAGTCAATAATTAATTGGCAATTAGTTTTGTGACTAAAAGAGATTAATTAAACTTAAGGAACTGAAATTGTAATTATAAGATAATTGCAATTTGGGCCATGGATTGTCTTGAATCAAGGGGTGGACGAATTCTAATGGGAAACCCATAAGGAAATCGTCCAAGAGCTTGATTAAAGGAGTCCATGGGTTGCTTTGGGCTTAAGCAACCAAATTAGGGTTTCCTTATTAGATAACCCTATTTGCCTCACTATATATAGATCCCTTAAGGACCAAAAACGTGGCTAAGCTTCTTGCTAGGGTTTCACACGGTTTTGGCAGCCTCCATCCTCTCTCCTCTTCATCCTCTTGCTTATGGTGTTTGTGAACCATTAGAGGAGTGACACTTGTGACTCTAAGCCTTCCAAAGTCAATTCAAGGAGGATTAGGATTGTTATTGCTATATAACAATCAAGGTATGTTCATAAACCCATTTATATGTTAATATTGATTTCATATACTAGAATTAGGGTTTATAGTCTTGGATAACTTGCATGTACAATAGAGAAACCTAGATCCAAGCATTAGGGTTTGTATGAGCACATACGATGTCTTATGAACAAAACCCATCAGTGGTATCAGAGCCATGATTGGTTTCCATTGTATTGATGCCTTCGTTTTTTTTGGTTCTGCCTCCTGAACTCAGTGAGTACCACTGTGTACTCGGCGAGTAGGCCTCAACTCGGCGAGTACAGTGTGGTACTCGGCGAGTTCGAGCGTCAGATGGAGCTATATCCAGGATTTCTTGCTGTTTTTGCTTAAGGATAGTTACCTTATCATATTAGATCAATATAAATCCGATTATATGATATATTTGACTATATTCTTGATCTAATTAAAGATATTTATCAATTAATAAAATATTTATTTCCTTATGTGATAATTGATTAATTATTTTGATTAAATTGGTAAATTATTTTGCAAGAAATCATTAGATAAATCAAATATGGATAATTATCTGATTAAATGTTAATTTAAATTATTTGTTATTTGATCTTTGTTGTTATAAAAAGTTTCATATTTTGCCCTTTAGGTTTTATAGTTTAAATTTGAACCCAATAGTTTTGTAGTTTTGAAATTTAAATAGTTGAAACCCTAATGTTTTGAAATGTTTCAAAACTTGCCCTCAAGTTTTGGAATTTAAAAGTCGATTAAAAGTTTAATTAGGAATGTTAAATTCTAAAACTCTAGTATAGTTTTGAAAAAGTTCAAATCACACCCTTATGGTTTTATTAATTAATTAAGGTGTATAATTAAAAGAAGTTTAATAAATCCATAAAAGTTTAGGTTTACAATTTAATTGAATTACAAGTATAATTGTTAAATTAGACCACCTAGTATTTTGAAAGTATAAAATACACCCTATACTATATATAACATTAAAAGTCTAACATTATATATGTATGAGTAAAAGTCAGTCTTACCGTTAGTAGGCCTCATTCACAAAGCTAGTCTATAACGGGTGTTTAAGGAAATTGCCTATAAAATGGCGATTGAATGGGTATCCACTCTTACCCACCGCACTCTTGACTAGTGGAGGGTCGTTAGCCGAACGGGTAGGATAGGACGAAACCTTCTATTATAAGTATAATAAAAGTAACTAAATGTTTTCTTAAAATTCCCAATCTTAGTTACTTAGGCAAAAGTGAATTGATGCAATTCCATGAAATTACACTTTGTGCCCTTGCGAAGACGTTAGTGGAGCGTGTGTGATTTACCGGCACACTAATTGGTTCTAAGAAAAGGTAGCAAAGGGTGACTCAATGTTTGTCATAGTTCGGTGGAGCGTGTGTGGTTTACCGGCACATCGAATAGGTGACTGTAACATGTGAGGGCACCATGTAAGTTTGCATGGTTATTCACACCCGCTTTGTGATCCTCGACATCCCAGTCACAAACTAGAGGGGCATATCGAGATTTAAACATGCCATTGAAAGTTCAATGAATCTCAAAGGATCTAGGAGTTTTCATAGATTTAAAACTTAAATTTCTTTTTCGTTTTTCATGGTGGAAATTAGTGAATCGTCATTCACTTACCTTCAAATATTCTGCAATTAGGGTTACGGCATCCCTCTCCCGAGTTGTAGAATATTGTGTTGGGTCCTAGCCTTAGTATTTCATTTGGGTGATTTACTAAGGACTCAATCTATCAACTAACTTGAATTCGTTTTTCTCCCGTTTTGTAGATGTCAAAGTTCGACAACTATGGTCTTCTCAAATCCCGTGGAACAAGCATTCCACATGAAGATGATATTCCACGATTCGATCGAGGAACAAGAAATCATGCTTCACTTCCTCTACCTCCTCCAATTATTCTCCCTAACCCACAAGATCAAAGGCTTGAAAAGTTCAAGATCACTCAAGCCCTTTTGGCAAGTAAACATAAAGAAGGAAAGTCCGTGTGTGCACACGTCCTAGGGATGAAGTCACACATTGATAGGTTAAGAATGTTGGGATCCGTTGTCTGTGGGGAAATGGCTGTTGATTGGGTTCTTCAGTCACTTCCCAACTCATATAGTGAGTTCGTAAGAGAGTACTATATGATGAACTACGACGTGACCCTTATAGATCTCACCTATATGCTTATTGCTGCTGAATCAGCAATGATTTGGCGCAATAGAAAAGCAAAGTTGATTGGTGAATCTGCCTTCGAGACCTCTATGGATATAGACAATGACAACGAAAGACATGCTATGATTGAAAAGTTTGATCATAAGAGAAAGGCGATGTCTGAAGTAGTTCCATGTCCTGTTCCAAAAGAGTCAATTTGCTTTTATTGCCAAGAGAAAGGGCATTGGAGACAAAGCTGCCCTATTTACCTAAGAGATCTAAGAGATGGGAGAGTCGAAACGTATGGCTCTAAGATAGGAAAAATCCATTAACTAACTCTTTTAAGCTTCTATTCTAGATTCTTAATACATAATGTGATAAGATTACAATTGATGTTTTGTAGGATCGAAGAAAAGAAAGGAAGCTTAAGGGAAGAAGTGAGCAGAATCTAACCGTGAAGGAATGGATTTCGATCGCATTTCTCGAAGATTAGATTCTTGAGCTACTACTTAGAGTTAGAATTAGATTGCTAAGAAAGATGTATTAGCATAAGTTTTTCAATGAGTTGCATTGTAAGGACAAATTTTTCCGCAATAAAATAAATTTTGATTTTAATTTTTATTTATTTATCCTTACAATGGCGTGTATGAAAAATTGATGTTAAAATGTTTCTATTATTAGCAATAATGAATTTGGTTCTTATTATGTTATTTATGGAAAGTCGAGAATTTACCAAATAGGGAGAGTTTCTCATCGCCCAAGGTTCAATTGGATAGAAACTTGGAATCATGCAACTTGGTTGCACGATGAATGAGAAATTTCATATTTGGAAATTAGACTAATTCATTGACAAAGTGTCAAGTGAAGGACTAGGAGATCGAGTACACAAAGTTGTGTGTTGATCAAAGTCCACCATAAGAGTAACAAGATATTCGTCATAATTTATTAAAGGTTTAGTAAATATGATTATACTTATAAGATTAAGTGTAATTCTGAATTGATTGAAAAAGTTTAGATCAATAGTAGAACGAATAAGAAGAATCAAGTAGGCAGAAAGATAAAAGTTTCTCCATTCTAAGAAGAAGGGAGAGTACCTTTTATGCTTTATGATAGGTCTTAATGATTAAGAACCATATCTCAATCGATCCTCTAAGTAAGTCTTAGTACAATTGTATGTTTGAGAAGAGGAATCAAGAATTGAAGAAATGGTTAAATCAAGAAGTCTATCATACTTCGTTCCAATAACAAGTCTTAAAGTTAAGATTGTGGCAATGAGTGAAAAGTATTAAAAGTTTATAACATTTAATAAATGTGGTAAGTTGTGATGTCTTGGATAAGACAAAGACCAACTAGTACCAATTTATGAAGTGTTTTGATAAAAGCTACACTAATTCTTGAATATTTGTTTGTCAAGAAATAGTTAATGACAAGAGAATCTTATATGTCAAGGAGTCAGTGGGAGTCTTAATGGTCTTGAAAGGTTTCAAGAACAAATCAAATAAACCTTATCGATCATCACTAGCACACGAGTTAAGGTTTACAACCTATCGTGATGACATTATTTTGATTCTGTGCCAAATCCAATCGAGTTAATTATGCATGAGAGTTCTATGAGTTCTCATTTTGAACGCATAAAAGGCAAAGCACCTTAATCAATGAAAGGTACATTGATAGGAAAGGGTGAGCTGCTTAACTACTTGGAAGACATGGTGGGCAGCTGTGCTACCATAAGGCAAGAAATCAAGATTAAGAAAGTTCGGTCCATATGAGTTTGAATTTGTTGTAAACTTTGGTTTCAACAAATTCACATGGATAGAAACACATACACCATTTAAAATCTAAGTGTTATAAGATTTCCTCCTTCATGAAAATGATTGTGAGGAAATGCTTTCACTAAGAAAGATTTTAAGAAGATAGTGATTGTAAAATTGCATTCTCGAATTCAAATATGGTTATGGTATCCCTTTCCATAATTTGAATTGTGAGGTTTGGCAATCGTTTAGACACACATATGAACTATCGAAGGCAAAGGTGTATAAGTTCAAAAAGCCTTGATAAAAGATTATCAAAGCATTAAGTATTAGAAACATAAACTTAAGAAATTCAATAAGGATTGTTTTTCTGAAAGTCAAGATGTTTATGAATACATGTCGAAGCTAGTGGGAGCATAAGTGTTATGTTTTATAATAATAATCATGATAGTGGGAGCATAAATGTTATGATTGTATGATTATTAAGTCATGTATTGCAAAGTTGGCAATATTAATTATAGAAAACAAGAGTCATACTTTGCAAAGTTGTAAGAGTTGAAAGGTTGTTTCGCTATAATTAAGGGAGAGAATATTATGCTTCATTTCAAATCTAAAGGATTAGGTTAAGAAATGTTAATAAATTTAGTCAAAGGTACATAGTGTGTTCTTAAAATTTCGATTATGATTACGGCATTCCTCTTCACAATTCGAATTTTGAGAACATAGCAAATAAAACATTATGCGTCGTGTCTCATACACTTCGGGTATAGGATCGATTGCAAATGCTTTAATGTTTGACCATTCTAAAATTTTCCAAATGTCTAGCGCATTTAGAGGGAAAAAGGACTAGAATCGGTTTTGACCAAAATAATTAAACAACTATCAAAGGACAATCCAAAGTTCGCCAAGGATTGGTCGCTTGTGAGTAGTTGGAAGTATAGTATTGGAAATTATGGAAATGTTTCCATATTGGATGGATCATATCGACATCATTACAAATAGAAAAGATTCTATTAAGAATAAGTTGCCATGAGGAAAATATGGAAGTGTGTTCATATTAGGAAGTAAATATTGAAAATCTATGTCTAGATTAGAAACTTTTATGCAAAAGGATGTTCAAAGGAATGTACTTTGAGTGAGAGACATCATATCTAAGGAATTGTCTTGTAACAATCTCCGATAGAGGACTTTGTAATATCATTGGCAATAGTCTTTGTGACTTTGGTGCAGTGACATTACGAAAGGATAGTTGCATAGAATGTTAGAATCTAGCATATTCTATAAGTAGCAAGAATTTGATATTCTTTAACTTATGAAAAAAATGGATTTGGAGTTGTGAAATGAGAATGATTGGAAATGTGTTCAATTTGATCTATTTCACAAAGTGAGAACCATAGGTAATCATTGTGTGCATGCTAGGAGCATGGGACAAGTGTAATAATTCAAGTAAGAAGTTGATTACCCGAAATGGCAAATAATGAGTAATCAATATGGTGATAAATAAAAGGCGTTTTATTTATACTCAAAGGTTTGAGGCCATATGGGATTAGTATTATTCTTGTGTTTCACATTTGCATGTTTTGACTTCCAGAATAATTGATTTTATGAAGAATAATCGAATTATTCGAACGGGCCACAGTCATTCATATGTTGGAAGTAGATATGAATGAAGACTGTCATGAATTGGTGTGTGGATTGTCTAAAGAGCATTAGACATAAGCAAATGTTTGCTGCAACGTTCATGAGTGCTTATGAATATGATTTGAGCATTGGATTAAACCCACGCTCACTTGGATCACTCCATGAATTGTATCACGAGTAATTAGTGAGACGATAACATCTTATATTCTTGAAACCGAGATGTGTGAGTTGTATCTTGCAAATCGGTTACACATTGATAATATGTAAACGCACTAGTAACTTGGTGTTATAAAACATATTGTTGTGTGTGATTTGGTTAGTGAGTGCAAGCGAGCATTGTATCAAAGTTTATCCATTCCTTTTATTCAAAGTAGAATAAAAGCGATATCTTTGGGCCCCTCGATGGTTTAGTGATGACAAACGTAAATGCTCGGCCGGGCTAGGGCTAATTTGATTTGTTCAATTAGTCAGTCGTCATAAATCAGAAATCGAGAAGTAGTACATAGAGAATGATTTGAAATCATGTCTCATATGATATCTAGAATGGAGGAATATATGATCCCTTATCTAAGGACACACGTATATGATATGATTAGAGTTGACATCGGCTTTGGAAAGCTACGATTGCAGATCGGGATCCGAAGTCATACGCAAAATAGTTGTTAGACTTATCCAAGTGGGAGACTGTTGGATTAGTGTCTAAGTCCATAACTATTTTGGTATGTACTTGACCCGATGTTGCATGGTCCTTTTGGGTTGTCTTCACCAAAGCAACTTGATAGGATGAATTATGGAGAGAAAGGATTAAATATGATTTATTAATATATTATGGGAATAATATATAAAAGGATAAATCATATTGTTTAATTAATATTAGTCAATAATTAATTGGCAATTAGTTTTGTGACTAAAAGAGATTAATTAAACTTAAGGGACTGAAATTGTAATTATAAGATAATTGCAATTTGGGCCATGGATTGTCTTGAATCAAGGGGTGGACGAATTCTAATGGGAAACCCATAAGGAAATCGTCCAAGAGCTTGATTAAAGGAGTCCATGGGTTGCTTAGGGCTTAAGCAACCAAATTAGGGTTTCCTTATTAGATAACCCTAATTGCCTCACTATATATAGATCCTTTAAGGACCAAAAACCTGGCTAAGCTTCTTGCTAGGGTTTCACATGGTTTTGGTAGCCTCCATCCTCTCTCCTCTTCATCCTCTTGCTTATGGTGTTTCTGAACCATTAGAGGAGTGACACTTGTGACTATAAGCCTTCCAAAGTCAATTCAAGGAGGATTAGGATTGTTATTGCTATATAACAATCAAGGTATGTTCTTAAACCCATTTATATGTTAATATTGATTTCATATACTAGAATTAGGGTTTATAGTCTTGGATAACTTGCATGTATAATAGATAAACCTAGATCCAAACATTAGGGTTTGTATGAGCACATAGGATGTCTTATGACCAAAACCCATCATCTACTCCATTCCTAACTCTTTTGAGGTATAAAGATCTGAACTTGCTCTTTAGAAGTCTAGATCTATGGTTATGTAAGATTTGTCCTCTTTTGGATCTCATGAGTGGGATCTAGTGGTTATTATCAATTAAAGGGCTTTGAGTTGCCACTCTTGGCATTTCTGAGGTTCAAGATCCTTAAATTTGACATATTTAGGGATTAGAGTCATCCATGCATGTGTTAAGGTGCATAATATGAGTCTTAATGGTTATTTTTGGAAGTTGGGTCCCATTAAGACATGCAAACTGATAAAGTCGCCAAATTGATCAGTTAAGGACTTGTAATGAAGCTTCCATGAGGGTTGTATGCAATGAGATGAAGTGATTAAGTAAAAAATTGAGTTTTGGACATAAACAGTTACGCCCCGTGTACTGATTGAGTTCCCCTGATCATGATTTGCATGTATGCTGAGCGTACTAAGAGAGGTACGCCCCGCGTAAGCTCGCTGTGGGCTTTCTGGGCTAGATCTCGTTTTGGGCCTTAAGTGTTGGAGTATTGGTTTTGGGCTTGCTGTATTGAGGATCTTGGTTAGAGGAATATATATATATATATATATATATATATATATATATATATATATATATATATATATATATATAAGTCTTGGACCATTGTGTTGGGCTTGCCATTTTGGACCTAAATTTAGGGTTGGGCCTTGGTGGGACCATTTGGTATTGGGCCTTAGTAGGACCAATAGGCTTGGGCTATTTATGGGCCGGATTAGTGGACCATCTTTTGAATTAATGCTTATACTTGGTCTTAGATCTTAATCGAGTTAGTTGTGGGTTTGGCTTAGTGTTTGGGGTCGGTGTGCAGCAACAACTATTGTAGGACCTGTGTGGTAATTTATGTGTGACCGGAGGGTCTTATTCGTGTTATTGACCAGATGGTCTTATTTTATTTGTATTCTTGACCGGAGAGTTTTATTGTTTTATTGACCAGGGGGGTCTTATTTTCTTATACTGAGATATGTGTTATTATGCATGCTGTCTTTGTGACTTATGCTATTATATTATTCTGTATATGTGTGTGTGTGTGTGTGTATATATATATATATATATATATATATATATATATATATATATATATATATATATATATATATATATATATATATATATATATATGTTGAGTTATGACCGGAGGGTCCATATCGAGACGTGAGACCAGAGGGTCTTTGCTTAGACGCTTGACCAGAGGGTCCTTTTCGAGATTTAGCAATGAGAGGCTAATTATTTGTGTATGTGGTATTTTGGGGAACTCACTAAACTTCGTGCTTACATTGTTGATTTAAATGTGTTTCAGGTACTCTTGTAGATTCCGGGAAGACGGAGACAGGATTATACACATTCGCCGGCTTATGATGTCTTATGGATTTTGGGATACTCTGATATTGTTTTGATAATGATTTAAAATTCTATGATGAATTGGATTTATGAATAATGTTTGGTGAATTAAAAATGAAAAATTGGCTTTGAAATTTTGATGTGTTACATAGATATTGACTTTAGTTTTCAAATGGGTTAATTTCATGATATAACAATCTACTTATATAATTTTTTATACCATTCTACTTTCATTAGTTATAGAAATAAGGGACCAATACTGAAAACAATGGGTAACTGAAGGACCAAATACCTATACCCTTTGTAACAATAGGCAGGCAACTCCAAGTCATGGTCCTTAACCACTTTTAGATGGTCAAAATCAAACTACAAACTCATATCATCGTTTCAGCTTTAATTCATTTACTCAAACGACCATGGTTGCAAGCCCTTTATTTATTTATTTATTTATAAATAAGAAAATGTTTTAGTTTCAGCTTTAATTCATTATGGATGGATCGGTGATGATGATAATAATGAGGAAGAAACTTTTTATAACGTTAACTCCTTCGAGATAAAGCTACATTCCATATGCATAATATCCTTTTATAGGTATGATTAGATTTTCAATAATCTTCGATTCTTCGTACATTTATAGTTATTTAGAATGGCTTAAAATAATATGATGCTATATAATATGTTGTATAGATTTGGGTTTGAATTGGTGTAAAGAAGGGGTATCTATTATCTAATTATGTATCCTGTTGTTATTATGATGGAAGAGAGACTTAGAGGCTTAAAGATTGTGATTGTGGTAAAAGTACACATGTTTTTGGGTTTTGTTCCCGTTAAAGCATGTTGATGTTTTCATATATGTAATGAAATTCTTATCCATACATAAATAAATAAAATGTATTCCATTTGAACATTCTGTGTAACACTAATTAACATCATCAACATATTATACAAACGAATATCCAACCCTGCAAAACGAGGATTCTTTTCTAGTTGTATATTAATTAAAAGATTACGTTTTAAGTTTCTGATTTCCTAATATCCTTAAGTTACTTTACATTTTTGACGTTCTAATTTTGACGTTTTGATTTTCACTACTCTTAAATATCTTCATCATGAGAGTTCTATATGATTGTAGTAGTATCGTATGACTTAATTATATGCGGTAAACAAGAAGCCAACTTCAAAAATCACTTCATCTTACTTTAAATATTTATTTGAGTTTTAAACTAATTTAATTAGGTGTATTTTTATTATATTTTGTTTACATTTTTAGTTTTAAATGGGTAAGCTAAGTTCAATCTATTTACTTAATAAGTTCGATCGGAAAAAACATAAACATGTCAATCCGATGGCAACCCATTAACCTAATAGGTTGGGTTAAGTTAGAAATTTCGATCTGGGTAATTAAATATGTTGGGTTAAAATCTTTGACCCAATTAATAAACAGGTTGAACCCAAATAAGATCGACTCATTACCACCTTTATTATTTTTAATATATAATTTCAAGTACAGTAAAATAATAATCAAATATTATAAACACACACAAAAAAAAAAGAATTTGTTATAATTTATTTTTTATATCTATCAAAAATTAATCATTAATTTCACAAAATGTCCTTTTTTAGTATGATGATCCCATTGCATTATTTATAAAATCTTTAAATTTCATTTTTTTTAATGAAATTAGATTTTTATTATAGTAGGATCAATCCATTATGTGATGATTAGAAATAATATTCATAAAAGGAAAAATCCTAACTTTAGAATCAGAAAGAGTAGGAGTAGTTGGTGGGATTTTACATGTTGTTCCGTAAAGGGAAAAAAGAGTAATGTATGGATAAAGATGGGGGTAAGGTAGGTCAGCCAGGAGCCGCCTGCGTCTGAATCTTCATAACAAAAAGAAAAAAAAAACTCCAGTTCCCTGCCCTGGGTCCTTTGTAACGTGATGAAGTGGACCTATAAAGACACGTTTCGACCAGTCATCTCTAACCCTACTTACGCAATAGCTTGCTAACGTCATGGCCATCCAAACTATCTTGTCATTCACTCGTGTCATGGGATGCCACAAATTTACCCACAATATATCATCTTACTCGGTCATAAGAATACGTATAAACACTTAAATTTGCACATGATTGGTATTCAATATTCGTTGTCATATTTTGATGTTGGTTATAAAAAGAAATTGTATTAACTATTATTATACGTAACTAATTACTAATGTGTTATTAATTTTTTTGATTGTATTCGTATTTGTTGTTCAAGCATAGCGAGGATGTGATAAAATGCTTGTATAAAAAATGTAATCGATTTTAGTGTCGTATGACATGCATTTTGGGTAGTTGGAATGTACACGTGACGAAGACAATTTAGTATATATTTCCATACAAGTCGGGTGGTGGATACTCAGTTACTCACTACTACAAAAAAGAGCGTGCCGACAGCCAAACCGTCGTTATAGACATACCGACGGAATTGTAGTAGGATAAAATCCGTCGGTATATTCTTGTCGGTAATTAGTAACCGAACACCGACGAAAATATTTTTTGCAATAGATTACCGATGGCATAACTCACTAATTGATTACCGATTGAATCTAAAAATATCTCACTAACAGAGTACCGGCATATTTTCTGTGATAGATTAGCGACAAATTTTGACATTATAAAAAAAAGTTATAAATTAATGAAAAAATGAAAAATAATTACATATTCAACACAAAAAAATCTTAAAACATACATCAAATCTATATTTTAAAACCAACAAATATAAAAGCGAAAAAATTTCAATATTCGACATACATTAATTCCTTAAATTTCAATCCCTATTCGACATTTAATGCATAATACCAAAAAAATAGTAGCAATCTATTTTTTAAAAAAGGCATCAAAAGTTTCATCTACAATTCTCATGACCTCAACAACAAAGAGAGAGTATCCTTATTGATTAGCTTGTGGACAATAAAAGGGAATAAAAAAATAAAAGTGAAAGATATTAACAAGTAGTAATTATGATAATGCGTAAAAAAATATGATTTTAAGTACAATATTCCTCCACATGAAGTTTGAAATAAAAAGAGTTAATGATAAGAAATATAGCAACGTACCTTTCTGAAGTTCTTCATTATAGTTACATGCTTTCAACTCTAATTATAATAGGAAACCATTTTCGATTTTTCACGATTATACAACATACTTTAAGTTTTTTACTTTTAATAGCAATGTACTTTTTCCATAATTCCCAATTACAACTTATATGAAAGTAAATTGCTACTTTATAATGTATTAGTAAGAAATAGAGGGACTTGTTCTAGTAAGAAATAGCAACCTACTTTCATGTATTAATAAGAAATAGAGCGGCTTGTTGTAAGAAATTGCAACCTACTTTCATTTATTAGTAAGAAATGAAGGGACCTATTATAGTAAGAAATAACAACCTACATTTTATTTAATAAATGCTTGCTACTAAACATATCTAATATTATACCTACGTACTAATCACAAATAAAGAGTATTGATAACCAAAATATTCTACTTGTACTTAATCTAACATAAAAAGAAACATTGTTTTATATATAGATGAAAACAGAAAGTTGACTCAACTACATGGTATCTTGTATCCCACTTGGTATTTCCAAAAAAAAAAAGTGATTTGATATTTCATGGATTTGAATTGGGGCCCAAATTCATCATCCCCAAAACATACTCATACACAAATCTAAAGCATAAATTTGACTCACTTTCACTTCTTACTTTTACTTAAAATCCAAAAATCGATCAGAACAGAAATGAAAAATGTACTCTAAGTCAAATACAAAATGGTCATGCCCTTTCAGTCGAAGCTTTTTGTGATTGCTTTTCACCCTCAATTTCAATAAAATTTCGGACTTATACAAGGCCATGCTTGAAGCCCCCTTTTACCCCTGAGGAGATTCAGAGATCTGTCTGGCTTTACGACTACGATAAGGCCCCGCGCCCGAACAACTATAACTTCAAGTTTATAAAGAAGTTTTGGGAGGTGATCGACAATGACGTGATTGAAGCGATATAATTTTTCGTAGTCCATAAGATCATCGAACCGGGTTGTAATAACTCCTTTATTACTCTGGTCCCTTAAACACCTTACCCTTGCAACCTCACGGAGTACCGGCTGATCAACCTTATCGGGTACATTACTGAAGAGATTTGGAATCGAGTTTGAATGTAATCCAAGTATGAATTGAGTAAATGATTTAAACAATGAACAGTGGAGTAAATAGAATATTTGTTCAGCTCGTATTATGCTTTTCAGTTTACAGAATACAATGACTAAACTGTAAATCTGTGTAAAAGCCCCTTCTAGATCACTAGTACAGACCCCTATTTATAGGAGAACAAAAGCATAACAGTACTAAGGACTAAGTGTTAAGACTTGACTTTATAATGCCTTAGTAAAATAACAATACATCCGAAGACCTACATATACGAAGACAACAGATACTTCGTAACAATCAAACTGACCCTTCGACTATTACAACATTTTAGCCCTAACAATCTCCCCCTTTGGAATCAAGGTCGAAGTCTTCAAGTCATCAGTGATTGAACGGCATACATCAGCACTCTTCGGATTTCCATATACCAAGAGATAACTTTCTTTATCTCTTTCTTGTCTCCTTCAGAGTTTTTCTTGCAGTGGTTCATACGAACAATTAAGTTCGTATATTGCGAGTTGGTGTATCTCTCCACTCACATGTTTGAAATAAAAATCGTTTAGCTCTTCCAGCTTTATCTTTTCCTGCAAAAACAATCCCCAGTGGCTTTAAACAAATTTCACCATCTTCGTACTTGTTCAGCTCATTCTGCTTCTTCGTTGGTGCCATTGGTGCAGTTATGTCGATGCCTTTGACAGTAGCAAGTTCAACATCTGTTTGAGCCAAACACTCGAAGTAATTCTCCAAAAATATTTTGATGTGCTTGCACCCAAGATTAAAAACATCTGGCTCAGTGTCTTGGAGAAAAGAAAATGAGTTGTCTTTGAGCATCAAGGCGATATTGATGAGATCATACGTATTCATCAAAGGAAAGTCTGCCACTGTAAATTCTTGTAACTTTCCACTTGCTCTTGCCACAGTGTACTTGAGATTTTTAAACTTCCCTTCGAATATGACATCCCTTTTGATGGATATCACCTTTTTAATCTTCTCCGAAAACCACACTTCTTCCTGAGCCTTAGCCAAAACTGCATGAAATCTTATTTTCATCTTCTTTCCCTCTTCGGTTTCCAATGATTTTATTTCAACTTTGAACTGTGGCATAACAAACATCATTTCATTGACCGGAAAATCAAGTTGACCAAAATCTGTGTTTGTAACCCCATAGCTCTTTTTCGGGACCTTCTCAAAAGAATACATGTGATCAAACATCACCCTGGATTCTATGGTTTCGTAGTTATAAGCTTTCGAAGGATCACCCTTGTCAACTTTCGAATTATCCAAAGCTCTTTGTCTCACTATGCTCTGAACATGTCTCATTCTTTCAACCTCAGCTTCCACCTCAACTTTCTTCTCTTTATTTGATTTCTCAATTATAATTCCTTTTCCCTTATCTTTGATATTTGACAAAGCCATTTTTTCCGAAGAAGAGACATCAATTTGCTTCTCAATTACAACACCTTTTGAGATAGGTTTTGGAATTGGAACTGTTGTAATCACAGTCGAAGTGATTGGACCAGCCGAAACAACAGTTGGCTTTGCCACCACCTTCGTAGGATATACTTTTCCGACTACCTTCGCATCTTCTGTTGTCTTCATTTGTTCCCCAGCCTTTGTTTGATCAATCTTTTCTTCCCTTGCACCCATGTGAAAGCAGGTGGGGCATCTGATACGTTTGGTAAAAGGCTTGAAATGCGAAGTAGTGGAGCCAAATTCTTGTGTAAGATGGCTTCGAAGTGAGAAAATTTTTGAGACAGAAATTCTTGAGAAATAATCGAAGAGACATACTTTGAAGATAAGTCTTGTAATTCTTTCAACAACCTGACCAATTCTCCAAAATTTTGTTCTTCTTTGGCAGAAAGAGTTGTCAGTTGTGGATTCATCTGCTCAAACAGTTTGACACATTTGACAACAGCATCACAAATAATGTCAATTTTCTGATTTGCTGAAGCGTAATCCTGTTGAACAATCTGAACTTCCTTCTGCATGCCTTCGCGAAGTTCTCTGATCTGTAAATTAACATCCTCTCGTACCTTCTTGACTTCCTGTACGAAGAGCACATGACGCTCCTTCGTAACCATTTTTAGATCTTTCAACTCTCTTACAAAATCAGATCTCTGAGAATTAATACGATTCTCAGTCGAAATATCATGCTGGTCAACTTTTTCGAGAAAACGACTCTCTGAATCCCGAATCAGCCCAGATGCCTTCGAAATCACACGCCCTTCCATCATCTTTATTAAGGAATCAACTTCCAAACTTGTAACCCCACCACTACCCACATCTGCTTGTGATTGCAAGATTGAATTCAAAATCTTGAATTGCTTCATTGTCATCAGCATGTGGTCTGAAAAATCTTCTTCGGCATGATCAAAATGAAGAGCTTCGAATGTGCCTCCAAAGCCTTCAGTATCAGTTTCAGCATCAGCAGCCATAGTTTCATCAATTGGTGAAGATGGGTTCAGTGGATCAGTTGATTGGGTTGAAAATATGGTAGTGAATGGTTGATCCATGATAGATTGAAAAGTAGGAGAATCAGTAGTCGATGTAACCTGAGGTAATGAAACAACAGGACTTTGTTCAGTAGACTTCGAAAGACCAACAGGCGCACTGGTCTTCACTTCTTCGTGAATTCGAATCTCCGGTGTTTCAGGAACTTGCTCTACTTCTTCTGTTCTTTGATTCTTCTTCAGAAACTTTGCAAGATCTTCAGCCCTTCACTTTTTGGATGATGGAGACACCGGAGCTGGAATTTCCATAACAGTTACACACTGATGTGTAACTTGGGTTTTCTTAACAAGCTGAGACGAAGACTTTCGCTTGATTTTGATTCGGCGAAAAACCCCCATCTTCGATGGAATAGTTTCTTTCGAAGGAGACGCTTCAATATTGGGTGTATCAGCAATTGTTGTTAAAATTAGAGAAACGTCTTCGATTGTAGTAGTTTTAGTCATTGGAGATTTCTTCTTCTTCTCATCCTTCACAACTTTTTCCGAAGACCCAACATCTGACTTCTTCGATTTCTTGGATTTCTTCTTCTCTTCTTCATGTAACACTCCTGTAACAGCTGTTGTGTCAATTGATTGCAGATATGACACCAAAACGTCATTTGTTGGATCCACCTTCTTGAGCATCGCATCCGGAATGCGAGCTATGGATGTAAAGACCTCAGGATCATCAGCAACTTCCTTCGGACTGCCATACATGTGAAACACTGCTTTTTCTTCAAAATCTGGAACTTCGATCCTCTCATTGTTGTAAACATATTGAATAATCAGACTCCAATATCGGGCACATGAGATTCCCTACTTAGCATTCGTCTTGGAAATACTTGTTAAGAACTCTGTCCACAACTGTTCAGAGTAATCAACGTTCAGATCATAATATATCCCAGCCACCATTGCGTAAACTTCCATTCGTCCTTTGTCGAGACCTACTGTTCTTCTAGTAAGACATCTAAGAAAAATGCCGAATAAGAAATTCCATACCGTAGGTAATCCAGACTTCTTAAACTCACTGATATGCGTCAATGGAGGTTGATGGCCCATTTCGTTAAACATGAACACTACTTGGGAAGATGAAATTTCGTCATACGTACCAGTATTCGGAATCCCCAAAATTTTTCAAAATAACCTCTTAGACACCCTAATATGGGTATCATTCACCATTGTAAATTCCACACAACCAGTCTCCTTGTTGTACGATGCAGTGGAAGCAGCCTTTGATAACCACGACATTGGAACGACGAAGAAATCAAACATAGCTTTGGACAGAACCGAATTCTGTAAAGCAACCACCAACATTTTGAGTTCATCCGGATATTTCGATAAATCAGACTCCACTTGGTAATTGGAACCCTAGATCTTCAAAATAGGAACACTAACAACTTCTTCAGTTGTTAATGATGATGTAACAGAGTCTTGCACGTGAGTCGCCATTGATGAGTATGAAAAAGAAGATGTTTGAAGAAGATGACTGTTTAAGAGATGAATTGTAGAGAGAATTTGTATGACAGAGAATGTTTGATCGCATAAAGTGTTATGGACCTCTGAGTTCCCTTTTTATATGTAACCCTAGAATTTTGAATTTGAAGCGGGATGCATTAAATGCTTGCTGACATGGCACCTTGAAATACGGACCTCACTCATCAAAAAGTAACAAACGTAACTGTCAGCACGCCTAAAACTCATATCGTATACCATACGTCACCAAGAGACAAGACTGTTTGGTATTCCCCAAGAGAAGTGTAACCGTCGGATTCCTTCGAATAGAGGTAAGGCTCTTTCGCTTTTGGGTTTAAAAAACGAAGTCATATGCCAGAGATTCGAAATCATCAGTTTGAGTTGGTAACACTCAAAACTCAAGGATTTCGTGTGTGCTGTGTTCCAAAAAATTAGATAAGAAACAAATGAATTTTTTTTTTTTGGAAACCTGTGATGTCAAAAATTTAATTTGACACAAAAACAATTGAACCCCGGGCAAAGATTTCTTCGAAAATTATCAAGAGAGATAATTAACAGCTTGCTTGGTTTCCCGTGAATTACAATCGATAACTTGTAGAGAAGTTTCGAAGAGTTTCTTTTATAAGGCCAAAGGGTGGCTTCGAAATTTCGTTACATATCAACCTTAACATAAGGTGATGAATTGTAACCGAAATTATTTGTGTGACCAATGTAGCCGATGACAAATTGGTTTTGAATGATATTCAAAGTAACTAGGATTTTCGAAATATACTCACACAGAAATCATATTCATGAAAAAATATTATGCTGGATCTTGTTGGGAACAAACATCGTAGGTTTCGAATGCTTGATTAAAACCACTCAAAAAAAAATGAATACGATTTTGAGTATAGAAGGTACTGAAACAAATGTTTCGTAAGTTCTGGAACATAGTTCCCCGTCAATTCCTTGATTTGTTGGATTTTAGGGTTTCTCTTCCATCACGGACTCATGATTTCAGATCATAAACACAGAGTATTTGTATGTCTAGATTTCGATTGGTTTGATCAAAAATCTCTTGGACATACGTCATTGTGTGTGATTAGTGTAAAGAAGTTTAGGATAAAAAAGATTGGTTTTCGAATCGAATGTACCTCTGTTATTGATAGACCAAATAGAAAACTCTTAACTCATTTGAGAAGAGTAAGGTAGCTCTGTTGACTTATGCGAATACAGGCCTTGTTGGGAAGAAATTTTCATGAGATAATTTCATCAAGGCTTTCATTTCTCACATATAGAGTCATATGAGGCTTAAGTCAACATGCAACAGCATGCTTCTAGGGACATCCTAACTAATACAAAGTTTATCGAGATCATACCTTCCCATAGAATACACAATCATGAGCTCTTCGCATTTAAGTCTTGATGAAACTCACAATACACAACATTTTAAAAACGAAGAAAACAAAAATATTTTTGGGATTTTTTTTTAATTTTTCAAAAAAATAACAAAACAAATTAAAATCTTTTTGGATTTTTAATTTTTTTAAAAAAATAGCAAAACAAAATAAAATCTTTTTGGATTTTTAATTTTTCAAAAAAAAAAAAAAAAACAAAACAAAATAAAATCTTTTTGGATTTTTAATTTTTCAAAAAAAATGAATCAAAAGAAAATATTTTTGATTTTTCAGGTTTTTCGAAAGAGAAAAAAATAAAAAAAAATGAGAATTCTAACCTTAGTTGAGATGTGTATGAATGCGAAGAAAGTGAATAAGAATATCTTCTAAACATACGAACACGAAGCATTCGAACCGTTGACTTGGAACAGTAGTCTCTGAATATGAACTGCAACAAGGAATAAACCATACGAATGCGAACCATTCGAAGCGTTGACCATGAACAGTAACCTCTTAACACTTAACATGTTTTAAGCACCCTGTCCGTCAGTTCACCAAATCATTCGAACCCATCACTCTTCGCTTTTATCACATGTAAGTGAATTTCCATCAATCATACCCAATCCTTCCAAAATACGAAGAAATGATTTTTCATCCAATGCCTTTGTGAAAATATCTGCCAATTGTTCCGTTGTTTTCACAAAATGAACTTCAATATTTTCTTCTTCCACATGATCTTTTATGAAATGATATCTGAGATCAATGTGCTTAGTCTTCGAATGCTGCACAGGATTATGACAAATTCTTATTGCATTTTGTGAATCACAATATAAAGGAATCTATTTCATATTTATCGCATAATCACGTAATTGACTTTGAATCCAAATAATTTGTGATGTACACGCAGCTGTAGCAACATATTCAGCCTCGACCGTAGATATCGAAACACATGTTTGCTTCTTCGATTGCCAACTGACCAATTTTCCATCTAGTAATTGACATCCACCAGTTGTGCTTTTTTGATCAAGACTGCATCCTCCAAGATCCGCATCCGAATAAGCTTGTACAAAGAACCCTGTTTTCGAAGGATACCACAAACCTAACGAAGTAGTGCCTTTCAAATATCAAAAAAATATTCTTCACCGCTGTTAGATGTGGTTCACGTGGATTCGATTGATACCTTGCACAATTACAAACAGAAAACATAATATCAGGTCGACTTGCAGTTAAGTACAATAATGACCCTATCATGCTTCTATACAGAGTGATATCAACAACAGATTTATCTAACGAAGGAGTTAGCATTATGCCCTTTGCTATTGGTATTCGTAACCTTGTGCTATTCGTCATTCCAAACTTTTCTAACAAATTCTTCGTATATTTCTCCTGATTAATGAAGATGCCTTCTCTGCTTTGACGAATATTCAAACCCAAAAAATTATTAATTTTGCCCATCATACTCATTTCGAATTTGCTTTTCATCAAGTCTTCAAATTCTTTAGATAAAGCAGGGTCAGTAGAGCCAAAAATTATATCATCAACATAAATTTGAACAAGCATCAGGTGATTCCCAACTTTCTTTCGAAATAAAGTGGGATCAATTGATCCTTGTTTAAATTTAGATTGTTTCAAAAATGATGTTAATGTTGCATACCATGCTCTTGGTGTTTGTTTCAACCCATACACAGCTTTATCTAAAATATAAACATGATCAGGATGTTCGTTATTTATAAAACCTGGTGGTTGTTCAACATAAACCGTTTCTTCGAGTTCGCCGTTTAAGAATGCACATTTACATCCATTTGATAAACGTCGAAATCTTTATGAGCTGCATAAGCTAGAAAAATACGAACAGCCTCGAGTCTCGCGACAGGGGCAAATGTTTCTTCATTATCAATTCCTTCTTGTTGAGAATATCCTTTAACAACAAGTCTGGCCTTATTTCGAATAATGTTTCATCTTTGTCAGTTTTGTTTTTAAAAATCCATTTAAGTCCAACAATTGAAACATCAATAGGTTTAGGAATTAATCTCCAAACCTTGTTTCTTTTGAATTCAAACAATTCAGCTTGCATAGCAACAACCCAATCAGAGTGTTCCATTGCAACCTTAACTGTCTTTGGTTCGATTTTGGAAATAAAAACATTATACATGCATAACTCTTGGTGAGTATTTAATACCTCATTTCTAGCATGAAGTTGAGCACTTGTCAATACTCCCGCTTGTGGATCTCCAAGAATTTGTTCTTTTGGATGATTTCTTGTCCATTTATCTAATGGTGGATAATCAGGATCAAAATCCAAAGGTGCATCTTCAAACATAACATCGGTTTCTGATCCATTTATTGAACATGCATCCTCAGCATCATCGAAATGTTCTTCTTCAAGAATTGGATCCTTCTCAAGTATTAGCTCCCCCTCGAGTATTGGCTCCTCTTCGAATATTGGCTCCTCTTCGAGTATTGGCTCTGCTTCGATGATTGGCTCCCCCTCAACATCAACATTGGTTGACATAACATCTGCTTCGTAAGAATGCTCCCCTTCAACAAAACTATTCGAATCCAAGTGCTCCCCCTCCATCGGACCATCAGATAGTACATTTGTGTTTTGATTCGAAAACGAACTTGAGTCATTATCAAGCTTCAAATTTTCTGATTGTTGATTATCTTGTGCATTTCTCTCTGCATCAATTGCTTGATCTGAGATACCAAAAATCGATTCATAATTAGCATCATCCATTTCAATTGGTTCATTTTCATTCAAAGAATTTTGCAAAATAGGATAATTTGCAAATTGATGATTAGTCTTTTTAATGTAATTATCATCAAATGTCAAATTGAATGTTTCTTCCACTTTGCGAGTTCGCTTATTTAACACTCTATAAGCAATAGAATTATGTGAACATCCCAAGAAAATTCTTTCATCAGCTTTTGTTTGGAACTTCGAAAGACTATCCTTAAGATTCATTCTGAAACACCTGCATCCAAAAACATGGAAAAATTTGACATTAGGTTTTCGATTATTGATGATTTCATAAGGAGTAACATTAAACCGTCTATGAATGAATGATTTATTCTGAGTAAAGCAAGCAGTTGAAACAGCTTCGGCCCATAGATATTGAGGTAAATTCGAATATGCCAACATTGTTATTGCAGCTTCGCATAATGATCGATTTTTTCGTTCAACTACACCATTTTGTTGTGGTGTATATGGAGATGAAAAATTATGCGAAATGCCTTTTTCCACCAGAAATGAATCTAAAACCCGATTTTTGAATTCAGTTCCATGATCACTTTTAATTTTTCGAACTGGCTTCTTCAATGAAATTTCCATTTTATTGATAAAATCAATCATCATTTGTGAAACTTCGGATTTTAACCTGAGAAAATAAACCCACGTAAATCTTGAAAAATCATCTACAATTACTAGAATGTACCTTTTCTTGTTAAGAGTAGCAACTGTTGAAGGACCACTTAAATCAATATGCAAAAGTTCGAGTGGTTCAACAATCTTCGAATCTATTGTGATTGGATGACCTTGTTTGTGTTGTTTTCCTACTTCGCAAGCTGCACACAAACTGTCATTATCATATTTAAGAATGGGTAAACCTCTTACCAGATCTTGTACGACAAGTTTGTTGATGTTTCGAAAATTGAGATGTGATAACCTCCTGTGCCATAACCAGCTAGTATCGGCAGCAGCCTTCGAAAGTAAACTCACAGCAGGTTTGCCAACATTGGGAACTATATCCAATGTAAACATATCACCTTTTCGTTTTGACTTGAGTAAAACTTCATTTGTCTCAACATTCGAAATGACACTGCCTTCTTCATTAAAAAGAACTTGATTTCTAGTTCCCACAACAAGTTGTGAAACACTTATCAAATTATGTTCTAAGCCTTCGACAAATGCAACTCGATTGACAGTGAATGTTCCATTCGTTATCTTTCCATAACCCTTGACTTTTCACTTGTGATTATTTCCAAACTTAACCACTCCACCATTCTCTAGACTTCGAAAATCACGTAAGTTTTCCTTCTTCTCAGTCATGTGACGTGAGCAACCAATATCAATATACCACTTGTTATCATATTGCTCGTCACAAAGTACCTGCAGTTATTGAAAAAATTTAGGTACCCAAAACTTGTTGGGTCCATTCATATTAGATGTCTTTTTCAATTGTAAAGTACAACCATTAACCCAATCACAAACTCTTGTTTTGAAACTGTCAACAAATTTAACATTTTCATTCAAAGGGTCAGATATATGAGTTTTTATTGTTTTCAAATTTTCACTGATAATCCCCTTCGCATGTTGAGTTTGTGATATGTCACTTTTCGCTTTTGTGACCGGTTTCCAGGTTTTAACTGTAATGTTGGATTCCTTGGATGATGAACTGCCATTCATTGAAGGATTTGCATACTTGTCATATGCCTCATGTATCTGTTCTTTCGAAAACTTAATTGATTGATACATTTTTCCCTTTCCTTCCAACCAATGATCAATATTTCTTTTAGTTGTTATACCCTTCGCATATGAGACTTTGTCAGCTTGTTTCTTCGAAGGATTATAACATTTTGCTGAACTTGGAACATAATCCACTTTTGGTTTTGAAAGATATGATTCATGATAAGACGTATTGATTTGTGATTTTGAAATATGTTTTTCAACCTTTTTCTGAAAACTTTTTCTTGGAAGTGTTGTTTTTGTTTCTTTAGAAAATTTTGTTTGAATATTTGAAAATGAAGCATTTTTTTTTTCAAAAATTTGAGTCTTTGATTTTCCTCTAAAAACTTTTCATTCTTTTGAAAAATTTAATGATTTTTTATTTAATGACTCAATAGTTTGCCAAAAAATTGTTGTTCTTGCTTGACGTTTTGAAATATTATTTTCTTTTGAGAATTTTTCAACTTGAGCTTTAAACTCTTTTGAATTCAATTTTATTGCTTTGTTGACTTCTTTAATTTGTGGTTTAACATTGTCGTGCTTTGTGAACACATTTTCAGTTGTGTTAACTATCTTCTTTTCAACTTTCGACTTTTCAACCCATATTCGTTTTGGTTTTTGACGTTGAAAGATATATGAATTCTTTGTTACATTGTTTTCAACTGTGCTTTGATTCGAAAAGAAACCCTCATTAGAAGTTTTCTTATTGTCTTCCTCTACCAATTTTTTGAATTCAGGCTTTATATTTTCAACATTACCTGTTGTTACGAAGGTTTGGTTTGGGAATACAATATCATCAGTGCATTTGAATATTGGATAAACCACAATATTTGTTTCAAGATAATGAGCACCTTTTTCACTAAGAATTTTCTCAAACTCTTGTGAATCCATATAAACTTGATCAACAACCACTCGAGGAATTTCAACTTCTTTCGAACTTTTATTTGTCTTCGAATTTGTATTTTCTTCCTCATTATCACTATCATCTGTTTGACTATCATGTATTTCCGCAAATTCCATATCACATACTTTCGAAGTTGAAGGTTGATCAGTGTCAATTTTTACCAATAAATCTTCACATTTTTCTTTCCCTTTAAAAGAATTTGCTACATTTATTACAGACAATTGAGAACAGTCTACATCCTCTAAATCACTAATTTCACTAATATTATCAGAATTATCTTCAATATCAACGAAATTAGATTGAGAATTAGATGTAGAATTCTCAGTCTTTTTCAAAATTCGAATCCGTTCGGATTTAGTTAAGGTCTCATTCACAATGTTTACTAAATCATTAGCATCAAGACAATCTTCGACTTTAGCAATTCCATATCTAAACCTATCATCTGGAACTTTGTTAAAATCAGAAATTTCTTTTTCACAATCATATGAAATATTATCTACCTTAGCTCTGTCATAAGCTAAAAATGGTAGCAATTTTTATGTTGTTCCTTACTTATCTCACTTGAATGATGTAATTCAGTTAATTTTCCATATAGTCTTTTTGCAGAATTACAAAAAATATTTCTCTGTGCTAATAACAAATTGATTTCTTTCGATAAATTCTCCCTATCTGTCATAATATTCGATACTTGCAATTCTAAGTAATCAATCCTAGTGACTTTTGAATCTAACTTCTTTCTTGTCTTTAGTAATTGATCACTTAACTTTTTCGCTTCATTGCTAGCAGACACGACAATTGAATCAAAGTAAGTAACAGTTTCATCAAAATATATTAATTCAGAATTATATGCAGAAACAGGAATATTAAAGGATTCAAGAATATTACGTACCTTCGTTGTCATAGGCGATTTGTCATTAGACTTCGATACGAAGCACTGCCCACGCACTTCGTAAGTCTATTCTTCGTCTGAATCCTCTTCAACCTTTGCAAACATGGCTCCATGTGATGGATTCTTCATCTCTTCATCGTCAGAGCCTGAAGACCATATTCGATATGTACCATCCGATTCAGTTTCTCCATGAGCTACCAGAGACAAATTCTTTGCCTTCAACTTCACTTCCTCCAGCTTCTCTGTATAATAAGCTTCATCCTTTGTTTTATTTTTCTTTTCTTCCTTCTTTCTCAACAAGCAATCTACTGCCAAGTGATTAGCACCATTGCAATAATGACAATTAATCCCCGTATCACCTTTCAACATCTTTTCCATTTTCTCCATTTCGCTCTTCGAATCCTTCTTTACTTCTTTTAGCTTTTCATCCACTCTGTTTTTGTTCTCAAAATTACCCTTCGAATCTGATGACTTGTTCTTTGTATTAAAAGGTTTCTTAAAAAATTTCTTTACTCGATTGTTTGAGTAAAATGCAACAGCCCCATCATCAGAATTCATCAGAAAACCTTCTTCTTCATCAAACTTCGATTTTTCACTCTCTCTTTCTGAAACCTTCGAAATGAGTGCCAATGGTCCACCAAGACTTGCCATTGCTTCCTCAGCTATTTCATTAACCTTATTTTCATGAGATTTCAACTGATTGTACAAGTCATTTAATGTCGAAGTGTCAAAACTCTGCTTCCATCAAGACTTGCCATTGCTTCCATCAGAAAACCTTCTTCTTCATCAGACTTCGATTTTTCACTCCTCCATTCCTTTCGAAGTCCCATTACAAAAATCAAGTTGAACTCCATTGATGACCTTGTGATACCATAACGATTACAACGGTATATTAACTCGTTGAATCGATCATAGTAAACTTCAATAGATTCAGATTCCTTCTGTTTGAAATCCTTGAGTTCCACTAGACATTGTTTCATATATGTGATCTTTGTCTTTTCACTGCCTTGAAATTTGTCTTTGAGATTGTTCCAGATTTCTTTAGCTGTTGTACATGTCCTGACATAATTGTACACAACAGGAGGCAAAGCACCTCTTAATTCCCTCATGCATTTCTTCTCCAGTTGTTTTAAACAATTGAATTGATTGTCAACCTCTGAACTGCTTGAAGATACACCGATTGGCTGAACTGTTGCAGGTGGATTGATTTCTCCTGAAATGCAATTCCATAATTCCTCATCCAATCCTTTCAAGTAGTCTTGCATACGATCTGCCCACTAATCGTAATATTCTGGAATTAGCATCGGAATCTTTGTGGATGATCCAAGTAAATGAGAAAATGATGTCATGGAGTTAAGATTGAATGACGCCATTGTTGTACGGAACAAAACTTCAAGAATAATATGAAAACTTTGAGAATTTGAAATCAAATTGTATATTTCATATTAGAATCACACTACGAACAACCGATTCACAAAAATATTCGCAGAATCAAATCCTAGACCTAGATCAAGAAGAATTTTTCACACACAAAAGAACGGAAACTTTTTGAATCAAACAGTAGATTCAAAAATCTTTTTGAACGTACGAAAATCAGATCGCAGAAAGGATTCCTGCTCTGATACCAATTGAAGAGATTTGGAATCGAGTTTGATGTAATCCAAGTATGAATTGAGTAAATGATTTAAACAATGAACAGTGGAGTAAATAGAATATTTGTTCAGCTTGTATTATGCTTTTCAGTTTACAAAATACAATGACTAAACTGTAAATCAGTGTAAAAGCCCCTTCTAGATCACTAGTACAGACCCCTATTTATAGGAGAACAAAAGCATAACAGTACTAAGGACTAAGTGTTAAGACTTGACTTTATAATGCCTTAGTAAAATAACAATACATCCGAAGACCTACATATACGAAGACAACAGATACTTCGTAACAATCAAACTGACCCTTCGACTATTACAACATTTTAGCCCTAAGATTATCTCCAAACTTTAGCAGAGCGACTGAAGTCTTTAATCGGTAAGGTTATTGGGAAGGAACAAACAACTTTTATTAGGGGTAAAAACATTTTTGTTGGCTCATTAATAATCAGTGAAATTATCTCATCGGTGAAGCGAACTAAGAAGACGATGTTTATGTTTAAAGTCGACTTTGATAAGGTTTTCGACTCCTTAAAATGGAGGTTTTCAGACGATATTATGAAATAAATTGGATGTGGGGAAATATGGGGAGACTGGATTTCCGCTATTATTTCATCATTTGAAGTCTCTGTCTTGGTTAATGGGGCACCAATGAAGGAATTTGTCATGAAGAAGGGGTTTAGATAGGGGGGCCCGCTCTCTTAGTTTCTCTTTATCATCACTACCCTACCGAGGGTCGTCATATCACCATATTGGAGGCTATAAGAAAACGTATTTTTAAAGGTTTAAAATTATCGAATAATGGTCCGACCATTTCTATCCTTTAGTATGCTGACGACACAATGTTTTTAGGGAAGTTGTCTGAACAAAACACTAGAAATCTTATGAGTGTCTTGACCTGTTTTCATGCTGCTTTTGGGCTCAAAGTTAATCTATAGAAATCCAAAGTCTTTGGTATCGGGGTCAGATCTCTTGAGATTACAGACATGGCTTTATGGTTGAAATGTAAAAGTGGGTCTCTCTCCTTTATGTATTTGGGAAAGTCGGTTGGAGGTTGTTTGTCTCGGATCCAGAATTGGTTACCATTGGTTGAAAGATTCCAAAACAATTTGTCAAAATGGAAGTCTTAGACTTAACTTTATGTAGGGAGGTTGACCCTTTGCAAATATGTGTTAGGCTCCATCGGTACCTTCCTTTTTTGTGCATAAAGTGTCCAACAAATTTATTATTAAGTTAAGCATCTGAAATAACTTATTATGTGGTGGCTACGAGGACGTTAAAAATATTTTGTGGATATCCTCAAGCAAATGTATAAATTCTAAAAGTGAGGTGGGCTTGACATTAGTAGCCTCAAAGTGTCAAACATCACCCTTCTCACTAAATGGTGGTGGCGTTTTAGAGAAGGTCCTAACTACCTTTGGAAGGAAGTCATCATTGAATTGTATGGTAGTGACAAAATTCTTGGGGTAAATAGATAAGTTCTTATCTAGTCCACGGTGTGGGGTAAGATCTATGACATTCGAGAAGCTTTGTTACCTCATGATGTAAACTTGATCCATATGTTCTAGGTAAGTAACATTGATGGAAACGTTAATAATGGTAACTGGTGTTGTGCATTGGAGAATGATAGCTATTTTATAGTGAGCTCCCTGAGGAATACCCTTGATTCTTGCATGCTTGATGCTGGACCAAAGCCACAATTTGGATCAAAGTTGTACCAGGAAAGATCAATTTGTTTATATGGCTTTTAAGATTAGGCAGACTTCCTACCAGATAGAACTTAGTGCATAGAGGGGGGGGGGGGTGATTGGTCCCATGCCCTCTGTGTAACTTTGATTTGGGGACTGAGATCCTTTTTTTCCTAAGGTGTTCGATAGCTAAGGAAACTATGTCGAAATTGGGTTTGAGTTGGCCGAGTCTTCCTAATTTGGTGTCTATCAGCTCCCTTGAAAATCTTATTTTAGGCTCCTTGAAAATCTTATTTTAGGCTCCTTGAAAATCTTATTGTGGTCCTATAGACATGACATGTGTTTTAATGGAAATAAAAAACCATATCTCATTTAGTTACAGATGTTATGTTTTTTTTTTTTGTTTTCTTAGGTTAGCTATAGAACTAAAGGTCTTGGTAACCTGTCCTAGGACTCTTGGATGCAATTTCTTTTCCTCCAGCCTCTCGCTGTTTCTAATAATAGTCTTGTCGTTCAAAAAAATCAATTCATTTTTTATTTGGATTTTTTTTCTAATGGGAATATGGTCTAAATATAAGCATCACCATATCCAAGCATTATCTTTGCCCAGAGTTAAAACCAAAGTGATATGCTGAAGTAATCCAATCATGGATGGATCGTACCAAAGGATGAAATATCAATATCATACCAACTACTAGTTTGTATCAAATAAAAGAAGCTACACAACAAATATTTCGTAGATATTTGGTCATCTCAATATGATAATTGTAAGAAGGACATAACAGGTATTTAACATCAACGTTCCTTTCATTTGGATTTGCTCTAGTAGGCATCCAATCTAGATATATTTTCAATCCACAACATTAACTTTGATGTTACAAAAAAAGTAATATTAATTTAAATTATTGAAAAAGAAAATATTCACAATAACAAACCCTTTGAGTCCCATTAGAATGGAATAGGATGGAGGTAAATGTCTATAGTCGTGCCTCCAACAGTGACTGTGTCATATATAAGACTTATGACATAGGTACAACAAATAACTTGAGGTACTTGAGAGAGCGACTTACTCCATAAATGAGCTCCTACGCCAAAAACATACACTTGCAAAGAAACATAATCCTACAAGAGACTTGCAATGACTAGAGAGAGAAAGACTAGAATAACCATACAAAGTAAATGTAAGCCCACAAGAGATAGGGGTGTATTGTGTCACAAAGGAACCATGTACATATCCGTCAAATCAAGCTCCCATTCCTATATATCCTACTGATCAGGAAAAACCATAAAAGATATAGTAACCCTCAAACCATTCCATTGCATTTTTCGGCACGACCCCTTAGTTGTCGATGCAAGCAAATCAGCCATATATCAACCCCATCTTGAGATTATTCCAAAAAAAGTTTACTTGTCTCCAAACCAAACACTTAATGATATCTATACATTGCATCCAAATCACCACAAATGGTTTCTTCCTAACACCGATCACATCTCCATCAACCATATTTGTGGAAAAAAAATATTCAAATACATATATTTCATTAAAAAAGGATTTAATATACGAAGAATGTTACTCTATAGACGTATAATGTGTCCTTATTGCACCATCAATCCCAGAACCCCATTAAGACCACTAATTGCTTTAATAACACAAACCCTGAAAGCATTGGGATCAATAAGGAATCCATACCTATATTTATAAAGCAACACCCGATTCAAGTGAAAAAGGCTTCTATTACTAAAATCACCCTAATCATTTTCCCACCAAACCATTTACTTTTCATTCTAAAATTTTATTTTCACCATACTCTCCACCTCAAAAGAAAGGAATTCTTTAACATCTCTAAAAAATAATGACTACTTTTGGTTCCTAGAAAGGAGATATTCAATAAATTCAAAGGCTTTGTAAAACTAAGTTTTAAAAGAGTTATTTTTCCTTCTCTTTAAAAAATGTCTTAACTTTCTAATTTGAAATTTTTTCTCATCAATCTGATAGTAATTATTTTTCATCCTTGCACCCGTGCAATATCTCATGATGGCAAACTAAAGTACATAATAGGTATAGATATCGTAAAATTCTTGAAATTAGTCAGTAATGGATACACCGCTCTAAATATTGATGGCAGGCATGTTTATTTGGAATCAACATGACCTTACATCCCATTAGTTATAGTATTAAGATATTTTTATCAACCCTTCATGTTATACCACACAACCTATCTAATTGAATAGTGCTACATATCTAATTGATCAATGTTAAAACAAAGGTGTTCCTTTTATCGATGAGTCATAAAAAAATAAGAACCATAATGATTACTTTGATTCTCAAGCGCATCTTTTTTTTTGAATTGTAGGTGAATCGTATGGGATTGATTTGTTAATAGGATCATTACATATAATGTAATGTCCCAAATTTCAAACCAGTTTATTATAAATAATTCAAAGATAGTCATTCCAATTTCATTCTCAAGATAGAAAAACAACCACTTGGTCGAGTTTGACAATGTTGGATTATGTGTATAAGGTCTTAACTAAATTGGTATAGTCATAGTAAATAAAAATTAAAGTCCTTCTTGGGTTACCCTCATAATAAGAAATAAATAGAATTGAAATTAGGAGAGAGATAAAATGATTTGTTAATATATTATATGATTAATATATTAATGAGAAATACTTAATAAATTAATTAGAAATGGATGGAATTAATTAATTATTAATCAAAATTAAGCTGGAATTAATTCATGATTAATTGGAATTAATTAAAGGTGCAATGGCTGAATTGTGATTCTTCATAATTTAGCAAAGAAAGACAATTCTAGAACCATCAATGGTATGGAAGGTTTTAGCATGGTTATAGGGTTTCTGGAAGCCTCCTATAACTGATAAGGATAACTGCCTTCAATAGATAAAATCTAAATATTTTATTATTTAAATCAGAGTTTATCCTAAAGATCCATTAGCCATAAATATGACCCATTTGCTCCTGAATTTCGTGGATTTTACCTATCACTATGTCAAGAGAAAATTTTCTTTATCTCCCCCCTTCTCCTCTTGATTTCTAGTATTCTAGGGTTTTGGGTGTGAACCATTAGATGCATCCACACTATTGGTGTTTGCTTTCTAATGACGTTTTCAAGAGAGTTGTTTGCATTATTCGATTTTTACAAAAGGTATGTGTTCTAACTTTTTAATTTTCGATTTACATAGGATATAAGTTTGTTTCATACGTATGTTTCTATAACTTGATAAAATGTCATGCACTTGTAGGTTGCATGTACCCATAATATGATTATATGTAACACCCCAAAAATCACAACAAATTTAAACTTTTCAAAAGAAGTGTTTACAAAACCATTGTTTCCAAAACATTATTTAAAATCAGAGTCTCCCAAGATCCAGTCAGTCATAAAACCAAGGATGTGTACGGTCACGCATTCGCCTTGCCACAGTCTTCCAAAGTACCTAAAACAAAACTAAAAATATAAGCCAACACTTAGTGAGTTCCCCCAAAGTACCAACACACAATACACATATCATATACAAACAAGCATGATGGGTCCAATCAGTCATCCGACTAGAATACCCACAGGTCCACAACCATCAGGCTGGATTTCCCCGACCCAGTAAGTCATTGGATTGGAATGCCAATGTATCACAGTTCCACTCAGTCATCAGACTGGAATACCCTCAAGTCCACAACCATGAGGTTGGATTACCTTTGGCCCAATCAGTCATTGGACTAGAATGCCAACATACAACATGCCCACTCAGTCATCGGAATGGAATACCAATATATAGCGGGTCCATTCAGTCATTAGACTGGAATACCCTTGGGTCTACTCAACCATCGGGTTGGAAGATCCCCGGTTTGTTGACTCACGCACAAAGCAATAAAGTCTCAACACAACACAATATATTGACATATAAAAGATAACAAACATATTCAACAGACAGATAATCATGCAAAGAGAAATCATAGGTAGCCCTATAGATCTACCGGTCTACACATATCAACAACTATCCTATAATCATATAGGTAAACCCCAAACTCAACATATCATCAATCAATATATAACATGATAATAAACTAATTAAGTCAGCCTTGGTGCCTTCGATCTATAAGTACAGTGATGAAAACTCACATCTTAATTTGAAATAGTTGATGAGGTCCCGGCTACAGATCTCAGCTCTAACTGCCACTTATACATCCAAATTACTAATTCTCAAACACAATCCAAAATACCATGTGGTCAAACTTGGTCAAAATCAGGTACAAGTCAAAATTCCAAAAAGTCAACCAAGTCAACCCAGCTGAGTACGCCCAACGTACATGCGTTATATCATCGGGGGCTTATGGGAGTACACACTACATACTTTGAAGTACGCCCAACGTACTCTGCATCCAACTTTTCCTTTAAGTCATGCTTAATCTATTAAGACTTTTTCCTTTCAAATACAGATCTAGGCTCAAAACAATGCTCTTAGTCATAAAGTTTCCACCTTTATAACTTTCCATGGCTAGGCAAGTCCTAGGAGCTAAATACCTAACTTCTTATTCCATTAAGACACTTCAACACTTGCATGGAGGAAAAAAAAAGATCCAAGATTACAATTTTATGACTCAAGAGGCTCCAAAACCTCTGAAAGGACAACTCAAATGGATTAGAGTAACCCCCACTCATAATACCAAGCTTATGGGACCAAAAGAACATAAAATCAAGCCCAAAACAAGATCTAAGTATAACTTCACCAAGTTCAGAACTTTATACCTCCAAGTGATGTCAAATGACGATGTGATTTTGGATCTAAGTTGCTTCACTCCTCCAAGATGGTCTCTACTTCCTTCTTTCTTCTTCAAAGGCACAAAACACCACACACACACAAGCTCAAAAATGCTCACAAGGTTGATTACGGTTTGCAAAATTATTTTGAGAGGGTGGAGGCTTATGAAAGGAACCAAGTTTGAGAGTTAATGAAGAATAAATAAGGTCCAAACCCTAAAGCAAGCAAAACTATCTCAAAACACCATCATTACGTCTTCTCTTTACAATCCGAACCATATGGAACCCTTCCGACCCTGAATTACCTTCCTGATACCACTGGGGATCAATACTCCTGACCATTCACTGTTGTTGAACCCTTCATCCGAAAACAAGGTGGATCCAAACACGAGCCTCAGCTAGATAACCACTGTAGAAAAATACATACAACGCTAACATATTCCACAACTTCCTTGATATAGGACTGAAATATTAGATTAGGTGTCTAAGCCCATAACTATAATTGGTATGTACTTGACCCGATAGAAGCATGGTTCATTTTGGGTTGCCTTCACCAGAGCAATTTGATAGGAAGGATTTTTGAAAAAGAGGTTATTTGTGATTTATTAATATATTATAAGTATAATATATTAATTGAGAAATCATATTATTTAATTAGTATTGATCAAGAATTAATTTTGAATTAATTTAGTGATCCAAAGAGACTAATTAAATTAACGGGGGCTGATTAAGTAAATCAGTGATACTTATAGTTTGAGCTAATGATCCATGTTGATTATGTGGACTAAATATTTTTGGAGTCCATGAAGATTTATTCCAAAGGGCTTATCATATGGATTAGGCCCAAGGAAGTGAATTAGGGTTTACAAGTTAGACTCTGGGAATTCCACACTATAAAAGTGACACCTAGACTCCGAAAATCGGCACTTGTGATCATAGATGAAACCCTAGCTGAATTTGGAGCTTCATAACCTCTCTCTCAAAGTCCTTCTCTTGCTTTTGGTGTTTGTGAACCATTTGAGGCATCACACTTGAGGTGCTAAGCTCTTGAAAGGCTAAATTCTACATGTTACAACTAAGAGGTATTCTGCTAACTAGTTCTTTATGTTTCAAGTATCCAAGTTGTATGCTAGTTATAGGTTTCATGCTCTGGATAATTTTTTGTTGCATGTATAACTAGAGAACACTTAGATCCAAAGCATTAGGGTTGTATGTGCACCATAAGAGTGTTATAGTACTCAAAACCCAACAGTGGTATCACAACCATGGGTGTTTTCTGTAATATTGATGCTTTGGTTAAATTTTCAAAGCTGAAAAGGTCTCATTTCTGGCCTCTGACTGATGGACTTGACGAGTCGAATGATCTAACTCGACGAGTTCACTCACAGACTGGCAACTCGACCAGTGCAGCTCATGCACTCGACGAGTAGGATGTCCTGCTTGCAATTTTTCGAGATTTTTCGCTAGAATTGGATTAAGATCATTACCACAAACTGTTTTGTATCATAAAATTTGTTTTTCTGATATGGTGATGATTATCCTCATCCAATTAAAGGACAATTATTTAAGTTTAAGATAATAAGTTGATTATTTGTATTATTTGATTTGAATTGCCTTGCTGTGTGAGTTAGATTAGGTCAATTTGGTAAATAATAAATTATATGATAATTTTATTAGTTATATTTGATCTAAATGGTTCTTGAAGAGTTTCATAACTTGTCCTCAAGTTATGAAATACGAAAAGTCTCATTCATGAACATTAACTCCTTAAGTTATGGTATTCAAGAGTTTTTGAAGAGTTTCAAAACTTGCCCTCAAGATTTGGAATTTGAAAAGTTTAATTTAAAGGTTTTAATTTGAAATATTGAATTCTAAAACCCTAGTAATTTGAAAAGGTTCAAAAATGCACCTCTTGGTTGTATAACTTAAAATTTAATTAAAAAGCTTTAATTGTGAAATCTTTAATGTAGAACCTTGATGTTTTTTTTGAATAGTTCAAATTACAACCATATGGAGCTTATTAAAATAATTAAAGTGTTTAATTAAAAGAGAATTAATAAATCCATAATGATATGGTTTAAGTTTAATTAAATTAAAAGTCTAATTCATTAATAGTTTAAACCATCTAGTATTTTAAAGTTGTAAAATACACCCTTATACTATATAAAATTAAAAGTTTAATATATTATATATGTATAAGTAAAAAGCCAATCTTACCGTTAGTAGGCCTCATTCACGAAGCTGGTCTATAAGGGGTTTTCAAGGAAGCGGCCTATAAAATGACTGCCATTGGGTATCCATTCTTACCCACCGAACTCTTGACCAGTGGAGGGTCGTTAGCCGAATGAGTAGGATAGGACACAAACTTCCATTAAAAGTATAATGAAATACCAAGTAACTAAATGCTTTATTAATTCCCAAATCTTAGTTACTTTAAGAAAAATGTGAATTTGATGGTAATCCATGAAATTGCACATTGCACCTTACTGGTCAGTTAGTGGAGCATGTGTGGTTAACCAGCACACTAATGTGGATTAATGAAGGATGGCAATGGGTTTCTCATAAATTATCATTGATCAATGGAGCGTGTGTGGTTAACCGGCACATTGATAAGGTGATACATGACATCGAGAGTACCAAACTAATTTGAATGGTTATTCACATCTTGTTTGTGATCCTCGATATCCTAGTCACAAACTTGAAGAACATAATCGAGATTAAACATGCCATTGAAAATCCCAAAAGATCTAGGAGTTTCATTTAAAACTTAATTCATTTAAAATTTCATTTTCATGGTGGAAATTGGTAAATCGTCATTTAACTACATTCAAATATTTTAGAATTGGATTACGACATCCCTCTTCTGAATTGTAAATTATTGTGTCGGGTCCTACCCCTAATATTTCATTTGGGTGTTATATTAAGGACTTAAATCAACTAAACTTGAATTTCTCCCTTGTAGATGTCTATTTTTGACAACTATGGTCTTCCCGAATCTTATGGAAAAAGCTTTCCTCATGAAGACGATGTTCCCAGAAATCATACTTCACTTTATCCACCTCGTCCAATAATTCTCCCCGACCCACATATTCGTCGACTTGAAAAGTTCAAAGTCACTCAAGCCTTATTGGACAGTAAACATGCAGATGGAAAGTATGTGTGTGCTCACGTCTTAGAGATGAAGTTACACATTGACAGGTTGGGAATGTTGGGTGTCGTTTTCCCGAGGAAGCTGGATGTTGAGTTGGTTCTTCAATCACTTCCCGAGTCGTATGGTCAGTTTGTTAAAGACTACTATATGACAGATAACGACGTGACCCTCATTTGGTCTTATCTATTTGCTAATTGCTGCTGAATCAAAAATGATTTGGCACACTGGTAAAGCAAATTTGATTGGAAGATCTACTTCCCAAACTGCCATGGACATTGACAATGGAAACATTGGAAGTCTAGAAAAATCTTCTCTTCCCAATGGAAAGGAATCGGCGATGGTCGAACCATTAGACCAAATGGTAAAGAAAAAGGCTAAGTCTGAGATTGTCATGTGTACCATTCCGAAAGAGTTCTTTTGTTTCTATTGCCAAGAGAAGGGGCATTGGTTGCAAAGCTACCCTGACTAGCTGAGAGATCTAAGAGATGGTAAAATAAAATGGTATGGTTCTACTTTAGGTAAGTTCACTATCTAACTCTATTAAGTTCCCATTTATAGATTCTTAATAACAGGATGCGATAAGATTGCATTTTGATGTTTTGTAGGATCGAAAAGAGAGAGGAAGCTTAAAGGAAGAGTAAGCTGAGTCTGATCGTGAAGAGATGGATTTCGATCGCATGGTTCGATGATCCGAATTTTGAGTTGTTACTTGGGAGTTATGATAGATTGCTTAGGAATATTTAGAAACATAGTTTTCATATGTACTTTCATTGTAAGGACAAGTTTTCCGCATTTCATAAATAAAGAACAATTTTGGTTTTATCTTATATTTCCTTGCAATGGCATTTGTGAAAATTAATGCAATATGGATTTGATTCTTTCGTTTGTGGTAGTGTCAAGGAATGGCTCTTGACAAGAGAATCTTATATGTCAAGAGGTCAGTGGGAGTCTTAAAGACCTTGAAAAGCTTCAAGAGCTAATCAAGAATAAACATATCGTTTATCACTAGCACATGACTTGAGGTTTGTAACCTATCGTGTTGACATATTCTTGTTATCCTGTCTTTCCAGTTAAAGTTAACTATGCATGTGTGTTCTATGTGTTCTCAATTGCTTGCATAAGGTAAAGCACCTGGATCAGTGAAAGTTCATTGATCAGTATGAGTGAGCTGCTCAACAACTTGGAAGACATGGTAGGCCCTTGTGCTGCCAAGTGGCAAGAAGTTGAGATTGATTAAGTTTAGTCCATATGAGTTTGAATTTGTCATAGAACTTTTCTTATGATAGATTCACATGGATAGGAACACATACACCATAAAATCTAAGTGACACAAGTTTTCTCCCCATTTCATGAAAATGATTGTGAGGAAACACTTTCACTAAGAAGATTTGGAGGAGATAGCAGTTGTGTTAATTGCGTTCTCAAATTTGATTATGATTACGACATCCCTCTTCATAGTTCAAATTGTGAGAAATGGCAAAAAGTTTGAACATTCGGGACTTATTGTTGTAAGTTTTGAAATAGTTTAGACACACATATTAGCCATCTAAGGAAAGGTGTACGAGTTTGAGAAGCCTAGATAAAGTCTTATCGAAGCATCTTGTATCATAAATTTGAACTTTGTTAAGAAAGTCAATAAGTATTGATTTCTAGAAGTCAAGCTGATTTGTAAGTACATGTCAAAGCTAATGGGAGCATAAGTGTTATTCTAGTAAAAATGTAACTATTATGCTAGTGGGAGCCCAGTTATTACGTTAAGTGTTGCGAGTTAGCAATGCTATTTATAGGAAACAAAGTTTTAAATTTGCAAGTTTGCAGAGGATGAAAAGTTGTTTCGCTATAGAAAGTATAAGGGAGAGGAACTCATACTTCATTTAAAATCTAAAAGCTTAGATTGAAATTTTAATGGAAATGTTATAGCAAAAGACTGGTAAAGTATCATGTCTTTATGTAAGACATTATGAATCATACTCCATATGCTTCGGGTATAGAATCGATTGCATATGTTATAATATTCGCGTGTTCTAATTTTCAAATGCCTAGGGCATTAAGAGGACTAGAACCAGATATGACTAAAGCTATTAAAAAACTGTCAAGGACAATATGAGGTTCGCTAAAGATTGATTGCTTGTAGTTGGAAGTATAGTAATGGATGGACTATATTGACATTATTATGAATATCTGGATTCTATTTATAATGAGTTGTCATATGGCATATATGGAAATGTTTCCAGAATGGGAGATGGATAGATAGAAACTTTTATGCAAGAAGGATGTTTAAAGGAATGTACTTTGAATATGAGACTTCGTATCTATGGAATTATCTTGTAACGATCTCCAATGGAATGTTTTGTAATTGGTAAGAGTCTATGTGACTTTGGTGCCTAGACATTACAAAAGGAAGCATTGCATGATAGTTTAGAATCTTACACTTATGATAAAGATTTGGAATTGTGAAATGAGTTTCATTGAAAATGTGTCTATTTCACAAAGTAAGGACCATAAGTAAACATAGTGTGCATGCTTGGAGCATGGGATAACTATTTTTTTAATTCAAGTATTAAGTTGATTAATCGAAACATTATACAATGAATAATGTGTAATCAATATGGTGATTAAATAATAAGTGTTTTATTTATATTTAAAAGTTTTGAGACCATATTGGATTCGATTATTTTTGTGTTTCACTTTGCATGTTTTACTTTCAGAATAATAGGATTATTCAAACATCCACAATTAATCATACTTTGGAAGTAAGTAATGAGGTAAGACTGTCATGAATTTGTCTATAGATTATCTAAAGTGTTTAGACATAGCAAAGTTTGTTGCAGTGTTCATGAGTACTCATGTAATAAGATTTGAGTATTGTACTAAACCCACACTCACATGAATCAATTCATGGATTTTATCACGAGTGATTGTGAGACGATAATATCTTATATTCTTCGAACGGAGACATATAGTTGCAGTTTACAAGTCAGTTGCACATTGATGATATGTAAACGTACCAGTAACTTGGTATTATAAAACGTATTGTTGTATGTAATTTGATGAGTAAATTGAGCAAGCATATGAGTTGAATTTTATCCGTTCCTTTTACCCAAAGTAGGATCAAAGCGATATTTGTGGGCCCCTCAATGATTTATTGATGACACCCTAAGCGCTTTGCTAAGCTTAGACTAAGTTGATGTGTTCAATGTAGTCTGTTGTGAGTCGTCATAAATCAAAAGTCAAGAAACAACACATGAACAGAGAGAATGATTATAATCCATGTCTCAGTCCATACGATATCTTGTAGAATGGAGGAATATTTGATCCCTTATCTAATGGACGCGTCGGAGTTCGACAGCGGCTTTTGAGAGCTATGATTGCTAATCGGATTATGAAGCTACATTGGCAGTTATAGTTATTAGACTTATCTAAGTGGGAGACTTTTGGATTAGGTGTCTAAGCCCATAACTATAATTGGTATGTACTTGACCCGATAGAAGCATGGTCCATTTTGGGTTGCCTTCACCAGAGCAATTTAACAGGAAGGATTTTTAAGAAAGAGGTTATTTGTGATTTATTAATATATTATAAGTATAATATATTAATTGAGAAATCATATTATTTAATTAGTATTGATCAAGAATTAATTTAGTGATCAAAAGAGACTAATTAAATTAACGGGGACTGATTAAGTAAATCAATGATACTTATAGTTTGAGCAAATGATCCATGTTGATTATGTGGACTAAATCTTTTTGGAGTCCATGAAGATTTAGTCCAAAGGGCTTATCATATGGATTAATGGATTAAAGGCCCAAGGAAGTGAATTAGGGTTTACAAGTTAGACTCTAGGAATTCCACATTATAAAAGTAACCCTTAGACTCCCAAAATCGGCACTTGTGATCATAGATGAAACCCTAGCTGAATTTGGAGCTTCATAACCTCTCTCTCAAAGTCCTTCTCTTGCTTTTGGTGTTTGTGAACCATTTGAGGCATCATACTTGAGGAGCTAAGCTCTTGAAAGGCCAAATTCTACATGCTAAAACTAAGAGGTATTCTTCTAACTAGTTTTTTTATGTTTCAAGTATCCAAGGTGTATGCTAGTTATAGGTTTCATGCTTTGGATAATTTATTTTTGCATGTATAAATAGAGAAAATTTAGATCCAAAGCTTTAGGGTTGTATGTGCACCATAGGAGTGTTATAGTACTCAAAATCCAACACGAACTTCTAGTGAGATCCACAGATCCGGGGACTATCAATGGTACAATCACCGAATCAAATCTATCAATGTGCTTCCCGAGACTGGGAACCCATCAGTTCTAGAGTTCAAAATCGATATTCCAAGACTATTATTCATCCGTTCATTGAACCCAACCCTTGAATTGACTGAGAAAACCACCAAACATGCAGAATGACGTACTCAAAACACCTTGATCGCAAATTTCAACCAATTCCAAATTCACAAGATGCACCAAAACCCTTAAATAAACCCTTTACTCCTTGACATGCAATTACTGACCACTGCTCCTACGAGAAAAGGTGATCAATCCAAGAGTTTTCATATTGCATTCAACCCTTATCAGCTCAGGTGAACGCTACCTGGAAAATCACTCTAGACATTCACAAAAAACTTCATAACCCGGGACTCCATAACCGATACCCAACCTTGGCAACTAGACCCCTAATAACAGCTCGGGAACAAACAAAATTTATAATGGAATCACTCCGCAAGGACTTCTGATGCACGAATGATACTCCCAACAACCCTTAACTGCTCACTTTATCCAAACTAGTTGGTTCGTGAGTCTCCCGACTTCCAACAATGCCCAACAATGAAAGTACCACAAGCAGTAGAAATGAACAATCATGATCACTAGCCCATATCCTATCTCTGGAATGCTCCCAATATTACACCAATCTTATTGAGATTCCATCATTCTCCTAGGAACTCACGACCAGCACCACCGCCTTGAAGGAACCCAATCAACTTCGCTATGAATGCTAACCGATCACAACAATGACATACTCTTTTACCACACACAATTCCTTTCATAGTACAAGCTGTTACCAATGCAAAATCCAAAGAAAAAATTGTTACACATGACTCGAGAATGGGATAATCGATCGTATTCTTGTTCTAATCCAATGGCTAAAACCCAAATAAGAACAATGCATATAATTCAAACCAAGTGCTCCATTGTTACCTTGTCCACCCACATACATCCCTCACAACAATTTCTAATGAGCTTACCACTATACACACCCTTAGGGAACTCATAACCTTATCCAATGGGGCAAAATATCATAGTCCCTATGAAATGACGAACCTTAATCATTAACGAAAGTCATCCTCATGAACGATCGCAACAAGATCCCATACCTTGATTAAGATTGAACAGACCCCATCAATACATAACTATCACAATAAAACCTTGAAGGTTATCAAAAAATTATGCTAAGACTCTAGTTGGATCCATCCAAATATTAACCCCAAATTCTAGACTCCCAAAAATCAATAACATTGTCCAATCTCGAGCCGAACTAGACAATAGGTCGATGAATCCACTGAACTTCAAGTGATACAACCTAAACTTCCGAAGAATCTGCGCTTTGATGATGCATGAAATGACAATTTATTGAGAACACATTGACACTTAATCCAGTTAACCAAAACCCACACGGATTTAAAAATACCCGTGTCTAAAATTGATTTACCGATCCACATCTGCCCACTCTAAACTGCAAATAAAAATCCATATAACGAGCTGACGAATCCCTCGACAACTGATACTCAACCCGAGTGATCCTAGTAGCTTATCATCTATTCATTGGCATCCTAAAAGGAACCAATGAATACAACAAGCTCCTTTACCTACTACTTTCTGCTGAGAGACAACTTGTGTATCTCCTAAACACCTACATCACATATCTACTTACTCTCCACCCCTGACTTGACCAATCTTGAACCAAAATCCCGCATACCCGCACCACAGATCCATATGAACCATTCTTCCAACACCACAAACCTGAACAGATCGATGATCCTCCAAGCAGAATACGTAGTTCTCCCCCACTTAGGGTTTGAACTACCACTCACTGGTGTTGCAACCCGACAATAGCACAAACCGGCTTAACCAAGTAAAAACCATCCATGACTCTTTGAACTACCTAACCTGCCTGTATCCAAGGAGAGCAGACCCTTGATCGTATTACTAGGCATCCATACCATATCGATCCTCCTGTGGATTCCCACACTAACATACTATGACATCCCCATTTTCACAGCAAAAAAAGACCGATTTTGTTTATGCTTTATAAACATCAGAGTACCTCTTTTAATAAAAATGCTACGGAATTTGTACCCAGAAAAACATGATAAATACGTTATCAAAGCATTTTCGAAGAAATGTATTTTTATCCATTATAAACCATTTGGGATGTCATCGTCAATACAGAAACATAAGCATAAACAAAACTTACATTCATTTACACTAGTGATTTACATCTCTTTTAAATCCCTCAGTGTAAAGTAGCTTCATATCGACACCTGTGATACAAATAAGCTTGAGTGGGTCAGGTTGGGAAACTTGGTGAGTACATAGGGTTTTCAACCCACAATAATATAATTATTATGTTAAACATCAAACAATCAACCCAATTACCCATCCCCATTATCTTCTTTACTCTTAAGGATCTACCCTAAGATTCATTTATTCCCCGTTCATTCATTCCTAAAGAGTATCCTAAGGAATCGGCACTAAGTCTGCATAGTAGCTAGGCTTTATTTCGTTTATTGACAATATCATCTCCGAGAGTCCATTCACAATACCTGATAATGGGTTTTTAGAGTACATTGGATGAACACATCGTTCAAACACCTACGGGTTGTGAGCCTGCTAGTGTTCCACTAGACTGTCTAGAATAGTCTGTGGTTGTCATCCATACTCTGCTAGATGACGGGGCCATCGCTTGGGTCGTCGTTTGGCTCATCGTTTTGGCTCATCGCTTAGGTCATCGCTTCACACCATATTTTATCACTCATATATCATCTCTCATCATTCATCTCATCTTTCATCGCTCATCATTTATCTCATCTTTCATCGCTCATCATTTATCTCATCTTTCATTGCTCATCATTTATGTCTCCTCTAATCTACCCATGTCTTACCCAACACATTTTGTAGATATAACATACATATACAATTTAGATCATTTAAAACATGTATAAAACGTTTCATCTAGCATAGACAACAAGTATTCAGACAGTATACACACATAGCACGTAATTTATATAAAATACTTCATATCTATGCGTAAGATGAAAGTAACTATGCACTACCTGCAAAGGTAGTGACTCGGTACTCGGACAGCACTTCGTTTACTTTAAAACAAATTTCCGTTGACAAAACCTAGAATCATTTCCACTAGAGTTTAGTCTAATGTTTAAGGATACTAATTAATAGTCTATCTATTATTACTATTATATAAGCGTTAAACAATACTCTTCAGCCACTATGTACAGATAGGGGCCAGACATGAAACACCGGAGGGCAGGATCATTTTGGCATATAACACTTCTGAAATCCAACAACTCAGGTGACCCTTCATACTGGATTCTCCGTACCACGAGTGGTTAAAAAGATATTATAACGACACTTATATAACCCATAATAATAGCTCAAATAATTATTATAAGGTCCTAATAAGGTTACTATATTTAAGTAAAAGCTATATTAAAAATTAGGTAGGCGTATCTTACCTACGAGGGGGTTTGGCTAGAAACCGTGCTTTGTAGGGGAACTTCCGAGCCGAAAGCTCTTCTTCTCGGAGCCGTCGAGCGCTCCGGGGCTTTATTCTAGCGCTAGGGGAGTTTTTGGGAGGTTGAGAGAGAGTGTAGAGAGAAGAAAGAATGGGAAAGGTGTGAAGAAAATGAGGGTGGGAGAGGTTTATTTATAGGGTGAAATATGGCTGAACTTGGTGCCACATGTCACCATTTGGTGGCAAGACTTGGGGAGAAAGCAAAGGCCAATATTGTGCCACGTCACCTATTTTCACACATCACACTTATGACTTCTAAAATCCGTAACTTTTGCATACGAGCTCCGTTTTTGACGTTCTTTATATCCATGCGTAGGTAAAAATAAGATCAACAACTTTCCTTTTGACCAAGTCGGCTAGTTCTCGAAAGATCTTAAATTTAACAGTAGAAGGTGACTATATTGTTAAATGTCCGCGTAAAATTCATAACTTCTACATACAGACTCTATTTTCGTCTATCTTTTTGTCGTTGAGTTCCTATTAATGAGATCTTCAATTCTCATTTAGTTCGTGTTGGCCAAAAAATGCTCGATCTAGAATTCGAGTTTCGGGACGTGCTCTGCTAGGCCAAATCTTAGAAAAATCATAACTTCCTCATATGAAGTTAGATTTGGGCGTTCTTTTTATGAACGGTCCCGATTTAATGTTTACTAAAACTTTTGTTTTGATCACTACGGCCAAAAAGTCCTCTATCATAAGTTCACTATTTACGTCGCGTAGTGTCGTGTCGGTTTTGTCGCGAAACTTCGACGGGCCATAACTTCTTCGTTATAACTCAGATTTCGACATTATTTATATGTACGGAACCCTTGTGACATATTTTACAACTTGGTTAAGATTACTCCTTCTAAATAATCTTCCATCAAAAACTCATTTTTGATGCTCATTGTCTCTAAATTGACTAGCCCGGATCTACGACCGTTACAATTATCTCGCCTTTAGGATGATTACGTCCCGATATCATCAACGGAATAGGGCTTGTATAATTACTCCCTACGTTAACTCTTCATCCTAGGTAATAACCGTAACTTCTATGTTGTTTCGAACGAGTATTTAACTCTTAAACTCCTTGACTGCAGGCGATGCTCGATCTTGCACCTGCTACCTATCTCACGTTAGACTCCAAATTATGACATTCAAGTTACAACCTCGATCCTTACTGGAGACTGCTTCTTCTTCTTAACAAACTTAAGATAAGTTCTTTTATTACTAAAATGGACCGATGTGTCATATTCTAATGACCTATTATCGCATGTTTCAACGCTTAGACTCAGGTCTCTTAGAGTCAAATTCCAGAACATACTATACCTTCCTTCATGATCTAATCACATCTTAAAAGGTAGCATTTCTAGCTACAAGCAACTATCGCGATACCTCTACTGATTGCTTTGATTATCTTTTATTTCAATCTTCCGGCTTAAGTCAGATGCTACATCGAACTTGGTTCTCTAAACCACGTAACATACTCATCGTAGTCGGACTCAATTTGATATGACCACTAGGGTCGGAATAACAATCATCTTCTTAGTCATTACCGAAACAATGGTAATGACATACATGAACAAAATGGAATCAACTACTAGCTTCTTGGTAACCTTGTGACTTTACTTGATCCAAGTGTAAGTCCTATGCTTCCGGTAGTATAGACCTCTACTACCATTCACACCTACTCATACTCGTCCCAAGTATTGTCTCCTAATTTTCCAAGTTACCATACAAGAAAATCACATAACAACTTAACACATCAGAGAGCAAAACGAAGGTTTTATATTATTCCTGGAAACAATTACATAGGTGTTCAAGTTCACCCTAGACTATGCCTCTAACAGGCTACATCATATGATACTATGGCTACTGCATAACTCGATCTTCGGATATGAAGTCCTCATCCTTGATTCCTCACGTTGTTATCTGCTTCGTCGAGGATCATGTGAAATGCCCTTGACTTTGGCAGTGCATTTGGCCTTGGTGCTTCGTTTTTCTTTGGGCAGTCTCTAGAAATATGCCCTTCTTTGTTACACCTGAAACATACCTTCTTGTTGAATGTGCTCTCATTGGCGGAATGGCCAAACTTTCCACACTTGAAACATATCCCCTCTTCGCCACATTTTCCTAAGTGTTTCTTCTCGCACTTATCACACCATCTTGCTTCACCTCTTCCTCCTCCTCCTCCAAACTTTGAGAATTTACTCTCCTTGTTGGGCCTTAAAGATCCTTCAAACTTCCTCTTTTCTCCTGCTTTATCTTTTTCTAGACCCATTTATCTTATCTGGGTCTCTATATTCTTAGCTGCTCTAACGGTTGTTTTCAAAGTAGTTTCCATTTTGACCGTTGGGCCAAAGTCTGCGGGCAGTCTGTTAGCGAACCTATCTATCTTGGAGAGTTCAGTAGGCACCAAGTAAGGAAATAGCTTCATCCTCTCAGTGAATGCGGTTTCATACTCATTAACACTCATTTTCCTTTCTTCAGGTTCTGAAACTCATTGTTTAGGTCTATCATATCTATCTCTGAGCAGTACTACATTTTTAACTGCTCCGTGAATGCTTCCAAAGACATTCGTATGGCTTCTCCTCGTGGCATTGTATCTGCCAGTAACTTCCACCAACTTAACACTCCAGTCTTTAGTTGTCTGACTGCAAAGACTGTCTTTTGCTTATCGCTGCAGTCGCAGCTCTCAAATACCATCTCCATCTCGGAGATCCAGTCCATAGTCTCCACTGGTTTTGGGCTTCCAGAGAGACTCGGTGGTTTTGCATCCAAGAAATTCTTATACATCCGCCCATCCTTGTCATTTCCTTTCTTCGGGTCATTCTTCCTTGCCCCTTGGGTTCCAACTTGACTCACAGTGCGGCTATAATTTCCTTCCTTTGATTGTTCAGCGATCAACTCAGGTTGCACAATGGGTACTGTAGGTTCATCCCTATTTTCGTGCAACATCTAGCTCATCTCTTCTCTTTGCTCAGCTAGCATAGCCCGAATCATGGCTTGTACTCCAACCATTGTGATTTTCTCAGGAGTGGCTACTACAATAGGTATTTGCTCAATCACTAGTGGTTGAGGAAATTGATTTCTATTTCCATTCGCGTTTCCACTTCGGGTTCTTTCCATTTCGTTGTATACACCAAATCAGATGTTCGGTGCGAAACGACGAGAATTAAGATAGGAAAGATTTTATTTACGATCGACGTGTAAATCTCCCTATTACGCTAAAAAGTTACATGCCTATTCTAATACCGTAATTAAACGTTTAGAAGTCTGAGCACGTAAAGTTTCCAGATCCGGTCGACAACAGACCATAGATCCGATCATATAATGCATATCATAAATAATTTAGCACATAAAATCATGTTAGGAATTTTCCTAAATATGCTAGTGCTTTTTTCTATTCAGGTGTATTACCTAAATTTATTAGACACACTCCTCACGATCATCACTTAGCCTTCTAAGTTTAAGTCTAGAAATAAATCCATATTCCTAGTTCGCTTAAACTAATGCCCTGATACCAACTGTGACATCCCCATTTTCACGGCCAGAAAATATCGATTTTGTTTATGCTTTATAAAAATCAGAGTACCACTTTTAATAAAAATGTTACGGAATTTGTTCCTAGAAAAACATGATAAATACGTTATCAAAGCATTTCTAAAGAAATGTATTTTTATCCATTTTAAAACATATGGGATGTCATCGTCAATACAGAAACATAAGCATAAACAGAACTTACATTCATTTACACTAGTGATCTACATCTCTTTTAAATCCCTCAGTGTAAACTAGCTTCATATCGACACCTGTGATACAAATAAGCTTGAGTGAGTCAGGTTGGGAAACCTGGTGAGTACATAGGGTTTTCAACCCACAATAATATAATTATTATGTTAAACATCAAACAATCAACCCAATTACCCATCCCTGTTATCTTCTTTACTGTTAAGGATCTACCGTAAGATTCGGCTATTCCTCGTTCATTCATTCCTAAGGAGTATCCTAAGGAATCGATACTAAGTCTGCATAGTCGCCAGGGTTTATTTCGTTTATTAACAATATCGTTTTCGAGAGTCCACTCGCAATACCGGTCAATAGGTTTTTAGAGTACACCGGGTGAACACATCGTTCACAACACCTACATGTTGTGAGTCTGCTAGTGTTCCACTAAACTGTCTAGAATAGTCTATGGTTGTCATCCATACTCTACTAGATGACGGGGCCGTCGCTTGGGTCATCGTTCGGGTCATCATTTTGGCTCATCACTTAGGTCATTGCTTTGCACCATATTTTATCACTCATATTTCATCGCTCATCATTTATCTCATCTTTCATCGCTCATCATTTATCTCATCTTTCATTGGTCATCATTTATGTCACCTCTAATCTACCCATGTCTTACCCAACACATTTTGTAGATATAACATACATATACAGTTTAGATCATTTAAAACATGTATAAAGCATTTCATCCAGCATAGACATCAAGTATTCAGACAGTATACACACATATCACATAATTTATATAAAATACTTCATATCTATGTGTAAGATGAAAGTAACTATTCACTCACCTGCAAAGGTGGTGACTCGGTACTCAGACAACACTTTGTTTACTTTAAAACAAATTTCCGTTGACAAAACCTAGTATCATTTACACTAGAGTTTAGTCTAATGTTCAAGGAGACTAATTAATAGTCTAGCTATTATTACTATTATATAAGCGTTAAACACCACTCTTCACCCACTATGTACAGACAAGGGCAAGACATGAAACACCGGAGGGAAAGATCATTTTGGCATATAGCACTTCTAAAATCCAACAACCCAGACGGCCCTTTGAACCGGATTCCCCGTACCGCGTGTGTGGTTAAAAAGTTATTATAACGACACTTATATAACCCATAATAATAGCTCAAATAATTATTATAAGGTCCTAATAACGTTACTATATTTAAGTAAAAGCTATATTAAAAATTAGGTAGGCGTCTCTTACCTACGAGGGGGTTGGCTAGAAGCCGTGGTCTGCAGGGGCAGAACTTCCGAGCCGAAAGCTCTTCTTCTCGGAGTCGTCGAGTGCTCCGGGGCTGCCTTCTAGCGCTAGGAGAGTTTTTGGGAGGTTTAGAGAGAGTGTAGAGAGAAGAAAGAATGAGAAAGATGTGAAGAAAATGAGGGTGGGAGAGGTTCTATTTATAGGGTGAAATATGGCTGAACTTGGTGACACATATCCCCATCTGGTGGCAAGACTCGGGGAGAAAGCAATGGCCAAGATTGTGCCACGTCACCCATTTTTGCACAACACACTTCTGACTTCTAAAATCCGTAACTTTCGCATACGAGCTCCGTTTTTGACATTCTTTATATCCACGCGTAGGTAAAAAGAAGATCTACAACTTTCCTTTTGACTCCGTCGGCTAATTCTCGACCGATCTTAATTTTAACAGTAAAAGGTGACTAAATTGTTAAATGTCCGCGTAAAATTCATAACTTCTACATACAGACTCCGTTTTCATCTATCTTTTTGTTGTTGAGTTCCTATTAATGAGATCTTCAATTCTCATTTAGGTCGCATTGGACAAAAAATGCTCGATCTAGAATTCGAGTTTCGGGCCGTGCACTGCTAGGCAAAATCTTAGAAAAATCATAACTTCCTCATACGAAGTCAGATTTGGGCGTTCTTTTTATGCACGCTCTTGGTTTAACGTATACTACAACTTTTGTTTAGATCACTAAGGCAAAAAAGTCCTCTATCGTAAATTCACTATTTACGTCGCTTAGTGTCATGCCGATTTTGTCGCGAAACTTCGACGGACCATAACTTCTTTGTTATAACTCGGATTTCGACATTATTTATATGTACGGAACCCTTGTGACATATTTTACAACTTGTTTAAGATTACTCCTTCTAAATAATCTTCAATGAAAAACTTATTTTTGATGCTCATTGTCTCTAAATTGACTAGCCCGGATCTACGGACGTCACACATACTACTGCCACACACTGAAGCTAACTGGCCCCCATGTTGGATTTACATTTAGTTTTGAAAGTCACATGCCTGCTCACTCCTTCTCAAAAAACTGTTTGGACATATTCCTCGCCATAGCTAGCGACATCGCAAACCATCCATCAACCACTCAGATACCAACTGAAACCCTCAAGCCGATCATAACAGTCATTTCCTTCTTAAGTCCCACGAATCAATACACAACCTCAAGCAAGGCTCTCGAGACCTTAAGGCCAACAAACTCACATAGGCATGTTACATTCACCCAAAATGACATCGCCATAGAGACCCATAACAATTACCAGACCCATCGTCATGCCTGAAAAAACATAACCAAAAGATTGACATATATGGAACCACTGTTACGAACCATGGTACCAACCATGCTATCTTCCCCCGACTAGCCCTCAAAATCCCCAAAATTTCTCTCAATTCAAGTATGGATCCTGTGATTCCAATAGTATGGGCCAAATATAACCTTCCACACCTATCTGTACTTTCCTCAAGAGTCATCCCGAGTCTTCTAAGTCACCTACTCATAATAATACTCCCAATACCTCACAAACAGCGTAACATCCGCACTAAAGCACTTCCTAGGCTCTCATAGGACTCCCCACCTCCCATGCCATCAGCTACTGAAGGACCCCAATGAATGTTAGCTAACCACTTCATTAATGCAATTACATGCAACAAAACTTAAATAATCTTTCGAGTAAAATACCAAACTCTACAACGGTTAGACTCAGATAAGAGTTGCGCAATAAGACCAAATCCTTCACTTTATGATTATTTAACCTTCACAGCATGTAATTTAACATATTCATTTAATAATTAACTCACATCAACGTGAGTCCCACAAGGCACAAAGCAAGCAACATTCGAGCAATGTAGTCGACTGACACTAAGACACAATAAAACTAGGTAGATCCTTATACGCAATTCTCGATCTCTAAACCCAAGCATCTCGGTAACACATTTTCCCTATTATCACTCTCTCAAGAGTGGCTGATCATTCCTTATGCTATTCTGCTACGAACTGCACCCACTCATGAAACTTCCACCAACCCTGGAGCCACTCATGCATGCTAATCATACATAACGTTGGATCCCATAGAATGTCGAATACTTGAATCTACCCTAAGCCCTTAATCAGACAAGAATAGGAAATAAGGCTAATTCAAACATTCTCAGACTATAAAATCTTTGTTATGTACAACTATTATGCATACACTAAGCGACTACAATAATGATGTCAATTTCATCTAGCATATAAGAGGTCCTCCTAGGCTATCAGACATCATACATCAGGCAATTCTATCATGTAATTCCTGAAGATCCCTAGCCTATCACTAGCATGCAGTTCTATCATATCATAACAAGGAACAATGTGGTAACTTGGGGTAACTACCTTGCTCTGCCTGATCGTACACATCTCATCATTCCTTGGTTACTTTTAAAAATAATTTTGAATTTAATTTTGAAAATAATTCGGAACTATTTGAAAATAATTTGAAAACTTTCATAGATCCTTAGTTTGAGTTTGAATTCAAATGAATGTTCATCCAATAAGTAAAACTAGAGCTCTTATACCAACTTGTAACATCCTAAAAATCACAATAAATTTAAACTTTTCAAACCAACGCATTTACTAAAAAAAGCGTTTACAAAACCATTATTTCCAAAACATTATTTAAAATCAGAGTCTCCTAAGATCCAATCAGTCATAAAACCAAGGATGTGTACAGTTACGCCTTCGCTTTGCCACGGTCCTCTGAAGTACCTGAAACAAAACAAAAACTGTAAGCAAAAACTTAGTGAGTTCCCCCAAAGTACCAACACACAATACACATATCATATACAGACAAGCATGCTGGGTCCAATCAGTCATCAGACTGAAATACCCACGGGTCCATAACCATTAGGATGGGTCCTTAAAATCCTTATTTTTAGTATATAGGTAGCCTCTCCCAGATCCTTCATAGCGAAACACTTTTGAAGCCAGGACTTAACCTCCTGCAAAGTTGGAATGTCATTTCCTATAAGTAGTATGTCATCAACATACAATACTAGGAAAGTGACTATACTCCCACTAGCTTTGACATATACACATAACTCATCTTCCTTGAGAAACCAAACTCTTTGACTTTCTCATAGAAGCAAAGATTGCATCTGCGAGAAGCTTGTTTCAATCCATAGATTGATTTCTCAAGTTTACACACTCTTTTGGGATATTTAGCATCCACAAAACCCTATGGCTGACTCATGTAAACATCCTTAGCCATCTTTCCATTAAGGAAAGCAGTTTTCACTTAAGGATGTCAATTATTATTCCTAGAAACCATCAAAAATGTCTAAAACATATCCATATGCTAAAAAAAGAGCTGAACTCATCCATTTCAAAAATCCCATAATATGTGTTCGTATGAAGATTTTAATGCATTTTGAGGATGTATTCTTTGTTATAGGGACTAAGATACAAAGACCGATAAATGGCTACAATAATGAGCATATTTATGAGAATTACCCAAACCAAACACCGATAAATGGCCAAATACCACAAAGAAATGCACAATTCAAACACAAAGTAATTGTCAATAACACTAAGTAATGACTATTTCATAGTTTGAACTGCGAAATGATCAGATCAAATCAAATCAAATCGAGAAATGGTCTTCTCACTTATAGAAATGGCCAAGTCACTCTTAGAAATGATTATTTATCAAGTCATTTCAAACATTTCACACTTTGAACTGTGAAATAATGCTCTATGTGGTTTTGAGAAATGGCCAAATAACATTGAAAATGATAACTTCTCAGGCAATTTACATCATTTTTCCGTTCAAACTGTAAAATGATCATATTGACCTCAGAAATTTTCATTTCAGTGTGAGAAATGGCCAAACAACACTGCAAAATCACCGTTTCAAATTTCTAACATTTCACAATTTGAAATGGTATAGATAACTTGCAAAGTGATCTAAATGAATCTTGTATATTTATGTACTTGAAAACAAAACACTATATAATTTAAAAAATTCATAATAATAGAGACTTACTTGAACAAATGTATCGTTCTCTTATGCCATCACGGTCCAAAGAGCATCTCACTTACGAAATTAAAAATAAGAAAATGAACAAACAAAAAATATTTGTCGTTAAATATGGGGGACCATCTTTGGTTTTTTTTATAGGCACAAGATAATTTTACCGGTAATTTTGGCCCATTTCCAAGTCTCACCTGTGGAATTTAAGGTAATTTACGAACTTCTTTGTTGTTTTTTTAGAAGTTATTTATTTATTTATTTATTTATTTATTTATTAGAAGTTGATTAATGAAAGCAACTATTTTTTTCTTTCTCTTTAATATAGAAAATAATCGTTTTTATGTTAGTGGAATTTATTTGAATCGATGAAATATTAAAAAAAAATGAAGCAAGACATTAGACAAAACAAACAAAATTATAAAGTTAATAATACTAATTGGGTTTTGAAGCCAATCAACTCAATTAAGCTTTTGTTTGGTATAAATAGATTGGGACAGATTATTACAAAAAATTGAGTCTTTCCTTGGTTTAATTGCTCCAAAAATTATCTAGTTCTAAGCATTCCAAATACCGTAGCAAACCGAAGTAAATGTGCATCAAGACACTTTTTTTTTGCAATGAACTAATCTTGATTTGATTCTATCACACGAGAAACTTTATAAAGTTTGCAAATCTTAGGCATATTAAGCTTTCACCAATGAGCTATTTTCAATCAAATAGCAATTTCATGTCAAGAGAAGAATATATGCTCAAAAGTATCTATTGTCGAATCACAACTAGCACACAAAATAAAGTCCATTTCAATTTCATGTTTGTTAAGATTAGCCTTAGTTTGAGAGCTTTATTAGCTTTATTCTCCAAGTCAAAATATCAGAAACTAGATAGTTCCATCGAGTTGGAGCGTGTACTACAACTAAAGTCCACTTGCCAATGCGTCCAATTAAGGGAAAATGACTTAGGAGGGTCACTACCTCTTATCCGTGTTCACATATTGGTAACTTCTTCTTTTTTGTACATAATAAAGCAACTAACTTGTTTTAACTGTTTAAATTACACCAATATTACCTGTTAATACCTGTTTTAACCGGTAACTCAAAGGGAAAATGACTTAGGAGGGTAACTACCTCTTATCCATGTTCACATATTGGCAACTTCTTATTTTTTGTGTATAAGAAAGCAACTAACTTGTTTTAACTATGTAACATCCCAAAAATCATGACCAAAAATTTCGTTTTTAATTTAATACTAAAACATATTCCTGTCCTAAAAAACATATTCCGCTAATAATGAGATACGAAACTTCGTCCGTACTCAGCTAGTTCCAGCCAGGGCTTCAGCAATGCAAGGTGAGTCTCCTCACTGTGTGAATGGGTCTAAGGCCATAATGTCAGCCCATGTAGTCTATGAGTAGGAAGACCCGGGGGTTAGCCCTAGGCATTGTATGCTAGTATGTTATTCCACACCAAGGTCCGATGTCGGGCGGGTGCCCGAGGAATGTTTGCATGTTAGATTATATTTGTTGTCTGTGTGATACTTGTATGTGCCTGGTAGGGAGGTGAGTGTGGGCAAGGTCCAGTATTTCATCACTAGCTGAGTACGGACGATGTTCCGTATCTCATTATTAGCAGAGTATGTTTCTTAGGACATGGATACAGTAGAATATGTTTCTTTATGTGTTAGCATGTTATATGATTGTATGTGTTTAGCGGGCGGGACCCGGAGATAGGCGGAGCCTAAGAGAGACAGATTTGTATACCGAGTGGGGCTCGATGCCAGGCGGGGCCCGATGCCGGAGTATTAAATTAATGGTTTGACAATTATGGTTTTAGTATTAAATTAAAAACGAAATTTTTGGTCATGATTTTTGGGATGTTACACAGTTAAAACAAGTTAGTTGCTTTCTTATGTACAAAAAATAAGAAGTTGCCAATATGTGAACACGGATAAGAGGTAGTTACCTCGTAAGTCATTTTCCCTTTGAGTTACCGGTTAAAACAGGTATTAACCGGTAATATTGGTGTAATTTAAACAGTTAAAACAAGTTAGTTGCTTTATTATGTACAAAAAAGAAGAAGTTGCCAATATGTGAACACGGATAAGAGGTAGTTACCCTCCTAAGTCATTTTCCCAGATAGCTTGTAAACCCACTTGTCGCTTTTAACCCTCACCTCCATCTAAATCTTTCATAAATAGATATTTCCGTGTCATTTACAAATATATAATAGATATCCTACAAATATATAATAGATATCCTGCTTAATAATCTACCATAATAAATGAAAATAACTTTGTCACATGTCCTCTTCTCATTCATTTGGACACATGACATTTTCTAGAAATTTTAAAATTTTCTATTTTCCACTTGTCATTTTATTGTATTTTTGATTTTATTAAATTAAAATCCACATTTAATATATAAGGTAATATATATGTAAGGTATTTATTAGAAAATAGTTTATATATGTAATGTATCTAATGCATTAAAGTCTCATTAATTTTAATAATTCAAAAAATTTCTTATTTTTCTTATAAATTTAAAGTTTTCAAATTGTTAAAATTTTATATTTAATTTTTTTTAAATAAACCCACCCATGTAATACATGGGTCTCACACCTAGTTCTTAATAAATGAAGGTTTTTTGCCACATCAATCTCTCATTAGTTTTGATATTTGTTATTTTGTGGTAATTTTGAAATAAATATTATACACCATTCAATTTTTAGTTTGTTTCAATTTTTATAACTAAAGTTATATGCTTATATATGTAAAGTATTAAAAATCATATATATATATATATATATATATATATATATGTGTGTGTGTGTGTGTGATATTAAATTGCAATAAATGCGTTTCTTCCTTTCTTATTTTAAAGTTGTATATTAAAAAATATTTTCTATTTACACTTTAATGTTTAATCTTTTTTTTTTAAATCAATCTGTGTAATACATGGGTCTCACACCTAGTTTCCATCAACAAATAATGAATTGATTGCAAAATATTTATATCAGTGTCGTGTAAACATCTTCTTTTATTTTAGTTTTTTTATACAAAAATATAACCCCTATCATGAGTCGTGACATGACTAAGTATAGGCATACACTTCTACGACGCCTGTTTTGGGAAAAACCCTAATTCACAATGTAGACATTGGAAAGCCGCGAAACGATCCACATCATGAGTACACGACTAAGTATAGTTTGGGCCACAAAGAGCCTACACTATAATATCGGGCCTTGAGCCCGATATAAGAACATCACCTTCTAGGGTTTTTTTTATTTCTCCAACTCCTTTCTCCAGAGAAACCCTAGCCTCCACTATTTTATTTTCTTGAAGATATGTGCTCTTTGATGGTTCTTGAGGAAGAAGCAATCCCTTTAGTGCATGGTAAAGCAAGTTTCCAAGTTACTCCAACATTTCCTAGCCTTATGGATTCTTATATGTATTGAAGTTCCTTACTTTATGCCATTTGGTTTGTAGATCTAAGGGTCTTACCTTATTTGGGTCTCCTCTTGTTATTGGACTAGATTTTAGAAATCTCTAGGTCCAAAGATAGTGCCGTAGGGTCTTCTGGACCGATTGTGGTAGTTAGAATAACTTATTTGTCTTCCCTTTTATGTCATGCAAGAAGATGTTAGTATTTTGGCTTCTCTAGATATACGGTTTTGGTGAAAAGTTATTAGAGGCATGCAAATGGATAAAGTTGGAAACTTTATCCATTAAGTCATTATTTTGATGTGATCTAGAAAGTTGAAGCCATGGTCTTTAGGGATTAAGTGGTTAATGGAAAGCAGATTTTGCCTTGATGTCCGCGGCATAAACAAGGATAGATCTCAATGCTAGTTTTAGAGTGACTTCATGATTGTTTTGTCACATAATGGTAGTGACGTGACCAGGAGTTGGGCCGCACCACGAATGGGTGTTGACTTTGACCCGTTAACCTTTGAGTTTTTGGCCATTTTTACTTTTGGTCATACTTTGTTACATTCGAGTATTGGATCGGGTATGGGTCACGGTTGGGTGATTAGGTGGTTTGTGTAAGCTAATCCACTTGTAGAGGCTACTGTCGAAATCTGTTGCTAGACTTAAGTGAGTTTTCTCACTATACTATGTAAGACACTAGATGTCATGGTTTGAAAGATTGCCTTTGTGACGTTCTGTATGAAAGACAATGATGGCACCACAACATTTGGATGAAAGAATATAGTGGTGGGGTATCATAACACTTGTATAAAAGATTATGGTGGTAACATATCACTAGTATGAAAGACTATGGTGTTATCATAACATTTGTATGAAAGACTATGGTCGTACCATAATACTTGTATGAAAGATTATAGAATGATCATAGTAGGAACGAATGTAGTGGGACTGTAACAATCTACTTTCAAAAGGAGACGTGTCGACATTATAAAAGGCATTTTTGGCACATGAGTAGAGAGGGGTCTTAGGGAGGCCTAAGAAGCATCTTAGTGTGTAGGCACACACTTCTACGACGCCTGTTAGTGATAGGTATGGAAGGTAGTATGGGTATGTACTACCAGAAGAACAAGATATGTAGTTAAATCAAGGAGAGTTACATTGATTTTAAGAAGCTGATACTTATGAAATAATATGGGTAGCACTATGATTTTCTTACTTGTTTCTAGTTATACATGCAATATAGTGATGGCTAGGCAGGAGGAGAATGGTTCTTGTTTTGGTTATGGTTCAAGCGGCCAATGTGGATCAGGTCCGAGTGATGCAAACTTATAGAAGTTGGCAGATTCTGAGGTCTCAAGGGCCTTGTTTGAGGTAGTACCAATGTTAGTTGCAATTCTAAAAAAGGAGACGATCGATGAGAGGGTGGACATTTTCACACCGGTCTGTGAAGATGAACATTTTCACACCGGTTTAAGGCCATTAAAAATTATAATAAAAATTATGAAGAAGGTAGACTCATTTTCCAAACTCTCGGAGTTTACGGATTCAAATTTCGACTTACAATAATTTTCTAAAAACAGGGAGAGAAAAGTCAAAAACAAGAAATTGTTTTTATCATGCTCAAAGCACTTATATTTGTGTTAAATGCAAGTTTATATGACTGATATATACTTTTAAAAGATCTAGACATGTTAACTTATATGTATTTATATATTTATATGATTATATAAATTGTCTTGACAAACCAACGTAATAAACTATATTTAGCATAGTTGAAGGTCACAAACCACATTTTCAAAGGACACAATTATTTAAAGGCATAATTATCTTATTTGCAAGTAAAACGGAGTCATAGTTCACGTAAAATATGTTAAGGCTCTTGTGGGACATTGCGTTTGACACCTATCGAGTGTACAACCGTAGCTTGTAGTTATAACAAGAGTTTCCTGGAAGGAGAGCGGGAGTTTGTGTATAGATCTATACAGGGTTGACACCCTACACCTGAGTTGTTCGCTACAGTTAGACTAGGCCAGTCTAGGGTGACAAAAACCTTACCTTATTCCTTCGGCGTCCAGAAAACGTCATGACAGGCGAAATTGTCATTATCTAATATGGTTATAACGGCTCACTTAGAGGAATTAACGTTACAAAATTTACAAGAAACCATTTTCTTTTCTTTTTGGATAAAACGGTACCCTATACGCGTTGGTACTCAACCTTGGGGGTTAAGATTCCAACACTCTCTTACGCAGACAACATCAGGTTGTCTGGGATCATTCTCTTTCTATTTTCGCAAACATTAACACACATGCATTAATATAAGATCTGACACAGATATTTCAAACCATTTCTTTTTAGAAAATATCAGATTTTCTGGGAATATTCGCTTCACTTTTACAAGCAAAAGATAACCTAGGACATGCATGCAAATATTCACAGTTTTAGAACGAGACTTACAAATTATTTGTATAGATATATCGAATATCTGAAAGCACTATGAGAACTACTCTAAACAAGTACAAAACCATGTTTATACAAAAATGCTTATGAACTCACCAATGTTTTAGTTGACGCTTTTCAAAACGACTTGTATTCTCGGGGATCCAGTAACAGGTAATAAGCTCGGCTATGAGATCAAGTGGTGCGACTTCAAGAAATTTTACTTTTCTTACTTTTGTGTAACTGATGAACAAGTTCAATATATAAACTAAGTAAGTGTGTATTTCCAATGTATGATGTTTGGTTGCTATGTTTCATTCATATTCAGTTGTTATGATGCTTTACATGAAGTCATCCGCCCCCGTATGTTTCCGCCGTCCCGGTTCGTGGGTGTGACAGATTTGTATTAGAGCATTGTTTATAGCGAACTAGTATATCTAATCATACAAGATATACAACTATAAATACAATGGGACTAAAACACTCTGACTAAGAGTATACCTTAAGGATATAAGTATCTTCTAAAAGTATACATACTTGCTAGAACCGTATCATAATATGAACAAAATCAAAGTATTTACATGTTGAACACTACAGTCAAACCTGGACCGATATGTAATCATATGTGGGATAAATATAGCCTGATCAACTATATTTATTCGAGATACGACCAACATGTGTTTGGGAGTGATAGTGTGTGGCAACATGGCTAAAACTCACCAACCCTACATACAAAGGAAAATTAGAACCAAACCTAAAGTTTAAAATCCTATGAGAGTATTTTATGCTACCAAACAATAACAACAAGTCTAAAAACTTATCGATTTCGTACTTCAGGAAGCCCTAGGATCAAACATGTAGTGCTATAGTAGTACTTTAGAATACCATATGACCTCCACACTTAAACCTCCTACATGTATCTCCTATTATCACACAGACAGCATGGTTGAGCTTCACTTTGAAGACCCCTACTACCCAGCAGTAATAGCTAACGAATGGGTCAAGGGAGAAGACATTGGAGAGATCCCTATCAAGTCTCACCCTTCGGGAGAAATACCGAACCAGCAAGCAGCACAGGAGGACCTTACCAACCGACTACGCCCTCTAAGAGGAAGAGGTGATCACCCTAAGGAGACAACTCATTAAAGCCGAGGATAAGGCAGCCTTAGCAGAGCAGAGGGCGGAAGAGACCACTCGTGAAATGAGCGAAATGGTTGGACACCGTGTATGCTAATTAGGTGTATGAGAGTCACTACCCTATTCGCACAAAGTCCTAGGTTTACCATGTAATTCTTCACAACTAGTAGCAGTAAATTAAGAGAGGTACACCCTCCAAGAACTCATGTAACCTGAGCCAACTTAAGGATCTGATATCCATGATCTATTAGGATAACTTAACATTTGTACAATACCTATTTCTACATACTACCATTAATACATCATATAGATGTAGGTCGAAACAACGAGAAACGTGTAACAAAACATGTGATTTATATGCGTACATGCATAAGTTCATATCTATAATCATAGATAAGATATGACTAGAAATAACCATAGTTACTTACAAACCTGTTTCTCATCATGCAACAGAATCATGTCTTCCCATGGAAACAACCAGCTAGCCGGCGAAACACAAATTCTGCAGATGGACCCCACAACCTTCCAAGCCGCTGTAACAGCTGTCGTGACAGCCGTCATGGAACAACTCAATGCCAACAACCCAAATGGAAATAGAAATGGTGTCGGCAATTCCAACCGTAGTAACAACCAAGGAAACCAACGAGGGACAACTTACCAAGACACCCCATACTCCAAACCCAAGGTCATGAAGCGAAAGCTGGGGAACAAGAAACGAAGCAAATCGACTCAAGGGCCTACCAAAACGAAACAAGTTGTAGCATCCACTAGCCCCACTGGCCCCCTACCCTAACACCGAGAAGACTGTATCATGGAAACCTCCCACTCTGCAGCAAGTGCAGCTATCATCATCAGGGAGTTTGCCGGGAATTTCATTGCAAAAGGTGCAACAAGAAGGGGCACACCACCCGCTACTATAGGGCCCGGCCCCATGCGTCACTTTAACCCCCAACCCAGAAGTAAGTCTCGTATTCCACGCATGTGGTGAAACGTGACACTTCAAGAGGAATTGTCCAACAGAGAAGAATGATGGAGGACCAAGAGGAGTTTAACAACTGGACATGAAAAGGACAACGAGGAACCCTACCGAGATTTTTGTACGTTCCCAAATCACTCAGTCTAACTTAGTATAAATGTAAGGTCGTGTGTGAACGGTTTTGAGAATTCTAACACTCCTATGGTGTACGTGCAACCCTAGAAACCTTGGATATAGGTTTTACTAAGATACATGCAAATTTGATTTTTCCAAGGTTCTTAACCTAACTAGCATAGCATGGGGAACTTGAAACATAAAAGCTAGTAGATGAACATACATTTCTTGTTGCTTGGATTCCTTAAGAACTTTGTGAGCCTAGCACCCCAAATATGATGCCTCAAGTGTTTCACACAACATCACAACTCTTGGAATAACTTTGAGAGAAGTACACTATCACTCAAAATCGTCTAGCCCTCCTTCTTCTTCACTTAGTGCCGGTTTTGGTGGCCTATGGGGTCTTTATATAGTGTGTCACAAGTATGGTTACACCATGTAAACCCTAATTGACATGGATTTTCATTTCCTCCATGATCCATGGGTTTTAACCTCCATGGACTATCCATGGATCACCCTATGGGTTTTAGCCCAATCCAATAAACCATGGATCATTAACCCACTATATAAGAATGGATGATTTACACAATCAACCCCATATATTTCATTAGTCTCTTTTTGATCACAAAATTAATTCCAAATTAATTCTTGATCAATACTAAATAAATAATATGATTCCGTATTCATATATTATAACTTATAATATATTAACAAATCATAAGTGTCTTTCTTCTCATTTTGACTATCCAATTATCATGATGCCATGCAACCCAAAGGGACCATGCCAACTGGGTCAAGTACATACCAGAAATAGTTATGGACTTAGACACCTTATCCATCAGTCTCCCGCTTGGGTAAGTCTAATAACTATAACTGCAAGTATGACTTTAGGAACCGATCAACAATCATAGCTCTTTCAAAGTCTCACAGAACTAAGATGACCTGCCATTTAAGATAAGTGATCATATAATCCTCTGCTCTCAAGATATCAGCCAGAAAAATACATGGAACAATGTCGTACTTATTGTCCAACAGTTGGTTTCCCAATTTCCGATTTGTTTGACATAGTACTAAACTGAACACATCAATTTGGTTCTGACCGGGCCCGGTACATAGGTCAAAACAAAATCATCGAGGGGCCTAGATATCGCTTCTAATCCTCCAAGGACTAAAAGGAACAGATAATGTAACACCCGTGTTTCCAGGCTAGGCATTAATGATGATGTAATGGTTTAGGTTAACCTTTGTAAACCGTTGTGAAATAATAAAAATGTATTATTTTGAGTGTTATGTGTTCTATGCTTAATTGTGTGACTTAAATGAATTAAGAACAAGAATAAGCGTAATAATAAAATATTAGATAAGCTTGATATCTATGAAGGAAGTTGTAGTGGTCGTGTCAAGGTTTCCGAATATATAAAGAATGCCGAAATCCGAGTTATAACGAAGGAGTTATGACATGTCGAAGTTTCGCGATAGAACCAGTACAACACTGCATGACGTAAATAGTGAATTTAAAATAGAGCAATATTTAGCCATATTAATCTAAACGAAAGTCATAGAACATGCATAAAAAGAACGTCTAAATCTGACTTCATATGAGGAAGTTATGATTTTTCGAAGTATCGACTTAGCGGTATGCACCCGAAGCCCCGGTATCATCTCGACACCCGAAGCAAGTCCCGAAGCACCGAAGATTCCGAGAAGAAAAGAGTTTCAAGCCGAAGCTCTGCCCGTAAGAAGCCCGATGTGTGAAGAGATCACAGTTTCACCGAAGAATACCTCTTTAAGAGCCGTAGTGTTGTCCGAGCATCGTCTTATCAAGTTAGTGCATAGTCTCTTTCATAAACACGATTTAATACAAGTATTGTTGAATGTATTAAGTATACGTTTTGAGTGAGTGTGTAGTTGCTTTCTTCTAACACATAAATACGAAGTATTCTCCATAAAATACGTGCTATGTGTTTATATATTATTTGTTAGTGAAATGAGTATTGATTGAATGTTGTATACATGTTTTAAACTGTATATATATATATATATATATATATATATATATATATATATATATATATATATATATATATATACTTTTATCTACAAATATGTTGGGTAGAACATGGATATATAGTTGATGTGTGATGAAATAAAATGATGAGAGGCCTCGATGTTGTTGTTGATCTAGTCATCTAGAGGAGTATGGATGATGAGCACAGACTCTTTCTAGACAGTCCAGTGGAACGCTGGCAGGTTCATAACCTGTAGGTGTTGTGAACGATGTGTTCACGGGTGTACTCTATCCCCCTCATGGTTGCCTTTAGGACATATATTGTCGAGGAAACCCCTTTGCAGTAATGTCAATCCCGATGAAAAAAATCCTAGACTAGGTTCCTCGTGATAGTTGTTGTTTTAGGTACATGAAGTGAGGATAACGAGAATGGGTAATCGGGTTATTGTTGGATGGTGAAAATTAAATATAATTATTTATTGTGGGTTGAAAACCCTATATGCTCACTAGGCTCCCAAGCCTGACCCACTCAGTTTCTTTGTATTACTGGTTGTGGCGCAAGAGCATAAGTTGGACAACTTGTGAAGATATTTTGTTTATAGGTCAGTAGTTGTATATAAACGTTGTAAGGCATATAATGTGTCGTTTATGCTTTTGGTCTATATCGAAACATGACATCCCGAGTTTTGTTATATATGAAAATACATTTCTGTAAGGAATGGTTTAATAAATTTTATTTATCATATTTTGTTTTGGGAACAAATTACGCAACTCTTTTAAATCGAAGGATTACTCTGAAAATTATTTTAAAATCATAAATTAAATCGGTCTTTTCTGGCAGTGATTTTGGGGATATCACAGTTGGTATCAGAGCATTAGTTTAGGCGAACTAGGAATTTGTAGGATTTCTAGACTTAAACTTAGAATGCTAAGTGAAGATTGTGAGATAAGAGTCTATTATATTTTAGACACGAGCTCTAGTTTATTTTAGGAAAGATGCCTAAAATTCTTTTATGTGCTAAACGTTATATGTTTGCCATATATGATATTATTTGTTCAGATCTACGGTTTGTTTCCAATCGGATGTGGAGACCTTATGTGTTTTGGATTCTAAGCGTACGAAGACGATATTAGAACTAGCATGTAAACGTTTCGGAGTGATATGGGCAATTTATTTATCAATCGTGAATGAGGATCTAATTTCACCTTATTCGGTGCACATATCAAGTATGGTAAGAACCAGAAGTGGCATTGGAAATGCAGATGAAAACAGGAATCAATCACCTGTGATTGAGTGAGTACCTGTTGTAGCAGCAGCACCTGAGCCAATGACAATGGATGGGGTACAAGTGATGATCCAAATGATGTTGGATCGTCAAATGGAAGAAACTAGACGTCTGCTTCAGCAGAATCGTGAAGAACCTTCAATGACGATTGAACAACCCGAATTGAATGAAGGGCATTCAGAAGGAGAAAACTTCAGTGGGACTGTTGGTCAAGCCAACCCATCGATTGTTAGGAAAATCAACCAGGATGGAGGAATTGATGGACGTTGGTGAAAGTACAAGGGTTTCATGGCATCCAAGCCACCATGTCTATCCGGAAGCCCGATGCCAGTGGAAGTTAAAAAATGGATCTCCGAAATAGAGACAATGTGTTAGATTAATGTCTAAGTACATAACTATTTTTGGTATGTACTTGACCCGACCCGGCATGGTCCATTTGGGTTGCACTTCACCGGCACAATTTATATGGATAGTCTTTTGAGAATATATATATTTATGATTAATATTAATATATTATAAGTTCTAATATATTAATATGGAATCATATTATTTAATTAGTATTGATCAAGAATTAATTTGAATTAATTAAGTGATCAAAAGGAACTAATTAAATATGGACTCTTATATATATATATATATATATATATATATATATATATATATATATATATATATATATATATATATATATGGAATGGGCCAACTTCATTTAGGTTGGGCTAAGCTATCATGGATAGTCCATGGAGCTTTAACCCATGGATCCTAGGAAATGAAAGGTCATAGGTATTAGGGTTTAACCCTAATCCTCCACACTATATAAAAAGTCTTATGGTTCATGAAATTGTGCTAGTGGCTAGTGTGGATACACTAAAGAGGGCAATAACCGATTTCATAAGTGTGAGCCAAGTATACATATTCTCTCGAGTTCTTCCAAGGTGTTTTGGTGATTTGTGATTCCACTTGAGGCTTCCACACTATTGGGGCTAAGCTCTTAAAGCTTGAAGACATCAAGCTACATCAAAAAGTATGTCATCTAACTAGAACTTTGTAGTATAGGTGCTTCATAATATGCTAGTTAGGATGAAACCTTGGAATATTTAATACTTGAAAGTATAATAAAGAAAACATAGATCCAAGGTTTATATGGTTGCATGTACACCATAGGAGTGTTAGAATGCTCAAAACCCAACAGTGGTATCAGAGCCATGGGTTGTTTTCTGTTATATTGATGCAAATGTTTTATTTTCAAAGTTGAAAAAAAAAGGAAAAAAAACATGACGTTTGTCAAATTTTAAGATAATTACTTGTTTTTGTGAAAAAACTAATTATTAGTAAAATTTGAATCATTTACTATATGAGTTGAATTAGGTCAAATTTAGTAAAAGATAAAATGATATGATTATTTTATTAGTTTTAAAAGTTTGATCTAAAGAGTTTTTTGAAATCTCTATAAGTTATTGATATTAAAAGGTTTTAAAAAAATTGATTCAAAGTTTTTTTATGGAGTTACAAAACTTGGTCTTAATGTTTTAAAGAATTTCATAACTTGTTCTTAAGTTATGGAACATGAAAAGTTTCATCGTAAAACAAACATTAAGCTCCATAAGTTATGGAATCCAAAAGTTTTGAAGAGTTACAAAACTTGCCCTCAAGTTTTGGAATTTGGAAAAAGTTTTTATGCAAAAAAAGAATTGAATTCTAAAACTCTTGGGTTCATAACTTAAACAATTAATTAAATGGTTTTAATTTTGAATTTAATAATTGGAATTATGATGTTTTTATTGAATAATTCAATTAACTCTTATGGACTTTATTAATAGATAATTAACGTGTTTAATCAAAAGAGAATTAATAATTCCATAATGACATGGTTTAAGTTTAATTAAATTAAGAGTATAGTTTAATTAATAGATTAAACCACCAAGTATTTAAAATGTCTAAAATACACCCTTATACTATTATAATATTAAAAGTTTAATATATTATATGTATAAGAGCAAGTCGTCTTACCATTAGTAGGCCTCATTCACGAAGCCGATCTATAAGGGGGGGGGGGGGGGTATAAGGTTATTGCCTATAAAATGGCAGTTTAATGGGTATCCACTCTCACCCACCGCTTCCTTGACCGGTGGAGGGTCGTTAGCCGAACAGGTAGGACAAGGACTATAATTCTCCCTTCATTATAAGTATAATGATAAATACTAAGTAACTAAACACTTATAAATTCCCAATCTTAGTTACTTAGGAAAATGTGAATAAGGTGCTAATCCATGAAATTACACTTTGCATTTTGTTTAAGCCGTTAGTGGAGCGTGTGTGGTTAACCGTCACATTGACCTGGACTTAACAAGGTAGGCAAAGGGTAACTTAATGTTTATCATGTATCGGCGGAGCGTGTGTGGTTAACCGGCACATCGATTGAAGGGTAAATATTAAGGGTACCAAGTATATTTGCATGGTTACTTCACACTTTGTTTTGTGATCCTCGGCATCCCAGTCACAAAACCTGAAGGGCACACTCGAGATTGAAACATGCCATTGAAAAATTCAATGAATCTCAAAAGAATCTAGAAGTTTCAAAACCAATTAAAACCTAATAATACATTTCGTTTATCTTGGTGGAAATTGGTGAATCATCATTCACCTACCTTCAAATATTTTATAGCTTGGATTACGGCATCCCTCTTCCAAGTTATAAAATAGTTTGTTGGGTCCTAGCCTTAATATTTCATATTGAGTGTTATATTAAGGACTTTAAATCAACTATCTTGAATATCTCCCAAAATATGTCTAGTTCAAACATCTATGATCTTCCCAGATCTGTTGGAACTTCACTTCCTCCATCTCCTCCAATTATTCTCCCTAACCCACAAGTTCAATGTCACTCAAGCCCCATTGGCAAGCAAAGTCTATGTGTGCTCACATCTTGGAGATAAAGTTACATATTGACAAGCTGGGAGAGTTGGGTGTTAAAGTCTTGAGAAAGTTGGATGTTCAATCACTTTCTATGTCACATAGTGAGTTCCTTTGGGACTACTATGGAACAGACTATGACATGACCCTTAATGATCTTATCTATTTGCTTGGTGCTTCTAAATCAGCAATGATTAGGAGGACTAGTATAGCAAATTTGATTAGAAGATCAACTTCCCAAACTTCCATGGACATTGAAAATGGTACATGGTAAGGGGCATTGGTTGTGAAGCTGCCAAATTTACCAGAAAGATCATAAGGCTGGTAAAGTCAAGAAGTTTGACTCTACATCAAGTAAAGTCCACTATCTAACTCGATTAAGTTTCAATTTTGAGATTCTTATTACTTGATGTTTTAAGAATCAAAGGAAAAGTGAAGGAAACTTAAAGAAAGAGTATGTTGAATCTGATCGCGAAGATGGATTTCTATCGCTTGATTGAAGATCGGATTCTTGAGCTACTCTAGAAGTTATGATAGATTGCAAGGAAACATGTAATAGCATAGTTTTCATTTAAAGTTGCATTGTAAGGAAAAGTTTTTCCGCAAAGTTTTAAAATAAAAGGAAAATTTTTGTTTTTATTTATTTTAAAAATATCCTTACAATGACATTTGTGAAAAATTGTTGCTATATGATTCCATTAATAGCAAGAATGGAAATGTGAATTTAATTCTTTCATTTGTGGTAGTGTCTAAATTTACCAAATTAGGAAAGCTTCTCATCACCCAAGTTTTCAGTTGGATAGAAACTTGGAATCATACAAGTTGTACAGTATGATGAATGAGAACTTTCAGCTTTGGAAAATTAAGACTAGTTCCTTGATCACATGTATATGTGAGTCAAGTGATGGGCTAAAGGATCGAGTACACATTCTTGTGCACTGATCAAGTCCACAACAAAAGATCTATAAGACTATTCATCATGATTTACTAAAGTTTAGTAAATATGGTTACACTTACAAGTTTAAGTGTAATTCTGATACATTGGAAAAATTTCGATGTATGGCAGAACGAATGAGAAGAATCAAATTAGGCAGAAGGATAAAAGTTTCTCAAATCTGAAAAGATAGGAGAGTACTTTAGTATCATGTTATATGATCATCTTAATGATTAAGAGACCTTAACACAATTCATCCTCTAAGTGCATTCTAATAGCTAAGAAGAGGAGCTATGAATTGTTGAAGCGGTCAAATCAAGAAGATGATTCATACCTCGTTCCAAAATAAGTCTTAGAGTCATACTCCAAGACTATAAGTTGAGTGACATATCTTAAAGGAAGGTTTCTTAACACTAGTCAAATGTAAGAGTATTAGTATCCTACTCTTGTACATTTGAAATTGGTAAGTTATGATGTTTTGGATAAAACAAAGACCAACTATGACCAATTGTGTGAAGTGTTTGTCTTGATAAAGAATCCAAACTATCTCTTGAATATTTGGCAAGATAGTTTTATATGTCAAGAGGACAGTGGGAGTCTTAAAGATCCTGAAAAGAATTTCAAGATCTAATCAAGAATAAAAACCTATCGTGTTGACATATTTCAATTTTTGTGCCTATTCCAGTGAAAGTTGGCTTTGCATATGAGTTCTGAGAGTTCTTAATTGGTTGCATAACAACTTGGAAGCAATGGCAGACCCTTGGGCTGCCAGGAGGCAAGAAATTCAGATTGATTTCAGTCCATATGTGTTTGGATTTATCCTTGTCTTGTGACTATGGTTTTGACAATTCACATGGATAAGAACACATACACCAAAAAATCTAAGGGTCATAAGGTTTCTCTCCGATTCATGAAAATGATGGTGAGGAAACACTTCCACCAAGTAGATTTGAAGCAGATGACAAAAGGTCTTAACAATTGAGACTATGATTACGGCATCCCTTTTCATAGTTCTGAAATTGTTTAGACACACATGCATGCTCTCTAAGGAAAGGTGTTTGATTTTGATAAAGTATTATCAAAGCAATGTAGTATCAGAAATCTGAACTTTGGTAAGAAAGTCAATAAACTATTGACTTCTAGAAGTCCATTTGTTTTCTGGATACATGTCAAAGCTAGTGGGAGCATAAGTGTTATGCTAATAATCATCATGTTAGTGGGAGCATGATATTTATGATAAGTATTGAAAGTTAGCAATGTTAATTATAGAAAACAAAAGTTTCAATTCGTGAGGCTACAGGGGTTGAAAAAGTTGTTTTGTTATAATTAAGGGAGAGGAAATTATACTTCATGTCAATTCTAAAAAGCTTAGAGTGAGATTTTAATCTTAGATTGAGATTTTAATCATCTTTAGTCAAGAATATATATGTGAATTTCATGTTGGATTGGTTCAACTTAAGGAAATTCTGTATCTTGCGTTCTCAAAATTCGATTATGATTACGGCATCCCTCTTCATAGTCAAATTTTTTAGAACATGGCAAATAAAAATATTGTAGCAAAAAATTGGTCTAGAATCATGTCTTTATGTGAGACATCATGAATCGTGTCTCATTTGCTTTGGGTACAAGATCGATACATGTATAATATTTATCCTTTTTAAATTTTCCAAATGCCTTGGGGCATAATGGAGGGAAAAGGTTTAGAATTGGATATGACTAAATTGATTAAGCAATTGTCGAGGACAATCTAAGGTTAACCAAAGATTGGTTGCTCAGGGACAGTTGGAAGTATAATGTTAATTATTGGAAGGACCATATTGACATATTCTGAAAAGAGGCAACTCTTGTTCAGAAGTGATAGTCAAAAGGGGAATATGGAAATGATCCCATAGGTGGAAGTTGTTAAATAAATCTATGTAAGATTAGGAAACTTAATGCAAGAAGGATGTTTCCAAGGAGTTGATCTCTTTTGGAATGCTCTGTAATTTTTGTTGTCAAGTCTTTGTGACTTTGTGCATAATCATTACAAGAGAATCATTGCATATAAGTTTAGAATCTAACAGATTTCAGGAAAATGGCATGAATTTGAAATTCCTTCATTTGCCATAAGAATTCGGGAGTGTGAAATTAGAATCATTGAAAGTTTGGTCAGTTGATTTATTTCACAAAGTAAGGATCATAGACAAACATAGAGTGCATTTTTGGTGTATGGCAAAGCTATTGTTTAGAAAAAGATAGTGTACATGCTCAGAGCATGGGACAACTATTGTTTTAATTCAAGAGTAAAGTTGATAGCTGAAACAGTATGCAATGAATAATGTGTAATCATATGGTGATAAATAAAAGGTGTTTATTTATGTTCATAGGTTTTGATACCATATTGGATTCAATTATTCTTGTGTTTCATTTTGCATGTTTTCACTTCCAGAATAAACTAGGTTATTCTTCCGGAATGACTAAGTTATTCAAACCATCCAGAGTCGGTCATATGTTGGTAGTAGATATGAAACAAGACTGTCATGGGTTGGCTTGTAGAGGTCCAAGTTGGTGGAAAAAGTTGTGCTACAACACTCATGAGTGCTCATAAGTTCTGAGTATTGGATTCAACCCGTGCTCATTGGAATCACTTCATGGATTTTATCACGATTGATCATGAGACGATAATATCTTATATTCTTCAAACCTAGAGATATGAGTTGTTACTATGAGTTGGTTGTACATTGATTGCATGAAAACACATTCGGTAAATCGATGTTATAAAATGTGCCTTTGTTTATGATTCAACAAGTAGTAGAACAAGCCATATGAGTCGAAGTTTATCCATTCCTTTTACCTTCGGGATAAAAACGATATTTGTGGGCCCTTCGATGATTTAGCGATGACACATGTGAGTGCTTGGCCAAGCCAGGATTGATTTGATTTGTTTAATCAGTCAGTCATTATAAATCGAAAATCGGGAAACAACAAATTGACAGAGAGAATGATTATAATCCATGTCTCAGTCCATATGATATTTAGAATGGAGGAATATATGATCCCTTATCTAATGGACAAGTCATTGACAAGGTCAGAGTTTGACAGCGGCTTTAAGAGCTACGATTGCCAGTTAGGTTTTGAAGTCATACTCAACAATAGTTTTAGACTTATCCAAGTGGAAGACTGTTGGATTAATGTCTAAGTCCATAACTATATATGGTATGTACTTGACCCGACCCGACATGGTCCATTTGGGTTGCACTTCACCAGCACAATTTATATGGATAGTCTTTTGAGAATATATATTTATGATTAATATTAATATATTAATATGGAATCATATTATTTAATTAGTATTGATCAAGAATTAATTTTGAATTAATTAAGTGATCAAAAGGAACTAATTAAATATGGACTCTTATATATATATATATATATATATATATATATATATATATATATATATATATATATATATATATATATATATATATATATATATATATATGGAATGGGCCAAGTTCATTTAGGTTGGCCTAAGCTATCATGGATAGTCCATGGAGCCTTAACCCATGGATCCTAGGAAATGAAAGGTCATGGGTATTAGGGTTTAACCCTAATCCTCCACACTATATAAAGAGTCTTATGGTTCATGAAATTGTGCTAGTGGCTAGTGTGGATACACTAAAGAGGGTAATAACTTATTTCATAAGTGTGAGGCAAGTATACATATTCTCTCGAGTTCTTCCAAGGTGTTTTGGTGATTTTTTATTCTACTTGAGGCTTCCATACTATTGGGGCTAAGCTCTTAAAGCTTGAAGACATCAAGCTACATCAAAAGGTATGTCATCTAACTAGAACTTTGTAGTATAGGTTCTTCATAATATGCTAGTTAGGATGAAACCTTGGAATATTTAATACTTGCAAGTATAATAGAGAAAACATAGATCCAAGGTTTATAGGGTTGCATGTACACCATAGGAGTGTTAGAATGCTTAAAACCCAACACAATGTTTGAAAGTTGTGAATGCAGCAAAAGACAGAAGACCGCTCTTGCGATCCCTCTATTAAAATCTGGAGTGTTGAGTTGGTGGAAGCTATTAGCTGACTCGATGCCCAAGGGAGGAGCGAGCAAGATGTCTTGGGAAGACTTTGTGGTGCAACTCAAATTACAACACTGCTCCGAGAAGGACCTTCTGGAAATCAATAATGAGTTTCAGAATTTGAAGAAGGGAAAAATGAGCGTTACTGAATACGCTGCTAGTTTCACGGAAAAGATGAATCTTATTTCATATTTAGTTCCAACTGAACTCTCTAAGGTTAACAAGTTTTCCCTCGGACTACCAACGAATTTTGGTCCAATGGTTAAGCAAGCAACCACATTGAAAGTCGCCATCTGGGCTGCTAGAAATGTTGAGACCCAGATCAGGGAGAAGGGTTTGGAGAGGTCAGAGGTTGATGAGAAGAGGAAGTTCGATGGACCCTCGAGGTCCAACAAAAAGTGTGAATTCTTGAAGTCTAGTTCGAGAGGAAGTGGAGGAGGCGAAGTGAAATGGTGCGACAAATGCAAGAAGAAGCATCTTGGGAAATGTGGCAAGGAAGCCACATGCTTCAAATGTGGAAAGCCAGGGCACTATGCCAACGAATGCACCCTTACCAAGAAAGTCTACTATGGGTGTGGTGAGGAGGGGCACATATCGAGGGATTGTCCGAAAAAGAAAGAGGCAGCAAAGCCCAACATTCCACCAAAGCCAAAGGCAAGAGCCTTCCGGGTGACACTGGAAGCTGCTAAAGAAGAAGCTGATATCGCTTAAGGTATCTTTCTCATAAACGAATTGCCTGCCCAATTTTTTTTTCGATTCAGGAGCCAACTACTCCTTTATTTTGCATGAATTAGGTAGAAAACTAGCTTTGCCTGTCAATAGACTAGATAATGCTTTATTAGTCGAAGTTGCTAGTGGCAAGTTTGTACCTGTTAGCCATCATATGAAAAACATCTTAATTGATTTGGATGGAAATAAGTTCCACGAGGAATTATTGCCTATTTAGTTAAATGGTTTCGACATCGTGCTGGGAATGGATTGGCTTAGCGCCAATGATGCCGAAATATTGTGCAAGAAGAAGATTGTAAAAGTAAACTCGCCAGGGAAAGACTCATTATGGTGTATGGGGACAAACGCAGAGTAAATTCTGGGATTATTTCTTTAATGAAAGCCAGAAAGTGTTTGGTTAAAGGATGTACATCATATCTAGCATTCGTGATCGATGCTAAGAATGAGAAAAAGGAGATGCAGAGCATTCCTGTCGAGTGTGATTATCCAGAAGTATTTCCTGAATATCTTCCCGGATTACCGCCTGATAGACAAGTGGAGTTCAGAATAGACTTGTTACCAGGGACGACGCCTATAGCAAAAGCACCTTACCGATTAGCACCAACGGAGAGGAAGGAGCTGATGATGCAGCTTCGGGAGTTATTGGACAAAGGTTTCATTAGACCTAGTTCATCACCCCGGGGAGCTCCGGTGTTATTCCTAAAGAAAAAGGACGGGAGTATGAGGATGTGCATTGATTACAGAGAGCTGAATAAGGCAACGATAAAGAATAGATTTCCATTGCCAAGGATTGATGACCTGTTCGATCAACTACAAGGTTCAAGTTATTTTTCAAAGATCGACCTAAGGTCAGGATATGATCAGCTGAAAGTGAGGGAGCTGGATATTGAGAAGACTGCATTCAGAACATGATATGGACATTACGCGTTTTTGGTTATGTCGTTTGGACTAACCAATGCTCCAGCAGCATTCATGGATTTAATGTACAGAGTTTGTAATCCGTTCCTTGATAAATATGTGATAGTATTCATAGATGAGATTCTGATTTACTCGAAAAGCCAAAAGGAGCATGACAAACACTTGCGAGAAGTGTTAGAAGTCTTGAAGAAGGAGAAGTTATATGCAAAGTTCTTCAAATGTGATTTTTGGATTCGAGAAGTCCAATTCTTGGGTCACGTGGTCAACTAAGAAGGGATAATGGTTGATCCAACAAAGATTGAAGCTGTGATGAAATGGAAACAACCGAAAAGTCCCAAGAAGATCTGAAGCTTTCTGCGATTAGCCGGATATTACCAAAGGTTTATCCAAGGTTTTTCTTCGATTGCTACTCCATTAACAGCTTTGACCCACAAAGGAGCTACTTATACTTCGAGTGATAAGCACAAAGAAGCATTCGAGTTGCTAAAGAAGAAGTTATGTGAGGCACCGATTTGTTCTCTACCCGATGGAGTTGAGGACTTCGTTGTTTATAGCGATGCGTTTGGTGTTGGATTGGGTTGTGTTTTAACCCAAAGACAAAAGGTGATAGCATATACGTCTCGACAGCTGAAAGAGCATGAAAAGAACTACCCCACTCATGATTTGGAGTTGGCAGCGGTAGTATTTGCTCTAAAGATATGGAGGCATTACCTCTATGGCTCGAAGTGCAAACTTTTCACTGATAATAAGAGTCTCCAATATCTCTTTAATCGGAAAGAATTGAATATGAGGCAACGACGCTGGCTAGAGTTACTTAAAGACTACGACTTTGAGATACTTTACCACCCCGGTAAAGCTAATGTTGTCGCTGATGCTCTCAGTCGGAAAGTCAATCTTGAAAGAAAAAGGCCAAGAGCGTTGAGAATAGAAGTTTTCTCGACAATTGTGGAGAGTATAAAGAAAGATCAAGAAGAAGCTTCTAAGAAGAATGGCCGAAAGAGAGAACATTTGGGCGAAACGTTAGTTTTCAGTATAAATAGTCACGGACTGAAGGTATTCCAAGATCGAATTTGGGTGCCTAAGTCAGGAGGAGTAAGAAATATTCTGATGGAAGAAGCTCACAAAACCATGTACTCGATTAATCCTGGTAGCACTAAAATATATAGGGAGGAGGGATAAGAGTGATCTGCCACTTGCTTGGAGGACTAGTGTACAAGACTTATATCCATGGGTGTTTTTGTGTTTAACTTGGATTTGCTTGGGAAATGAGGAATTTGCAATAAAGTCAAACCCCTTTATCTTCTAAAAATCTATTTAAAAATATTGGGTATTATTTATATAAATATATTTAAAATAAATAATTTTGGCATAAAATAGGGGTTTCAGGGGTTTAGGATACGAAAAATGAGAGTTTGGTGTGATTTCCGACGTCAAAATGACCTAAAATGATGAAAAGGACCGAAAATGACCAAACGAGGGTCCGAAGTGGTTAGGAAGGATTCCGGAGTCACCTAACAAGATCCGGAGTCAATAAGAGAGGTCCAAAGCACTTTCTCGGATTTCCGAAGTCAGGCGCGAGATCATGGCGAAGCCAGCAGTCCGGACCGGAGGCGCGAAGCCGGTTGGAGGAACCGAAGCTGCTTAAAGCGAGATCTTCCGGAGCCACTTCTTCTGGGCGTGCGAGATTGCCCGAAGCAAAACATGCGCATTCCAGATTCCATCAGAAGATCTGGAATAGGGAGGGGTTCCAGACCAAGAGGGTTTCGGACCAAAGAGGTTCCGGACCAAGAGGCTCCTTTTGGGGTTTGAGCTGTTTTCGACTGAGGAAGGTACTTAGAGAGATTTGAGATACGTGGAGAGATTTGGGAGAGATTTCACATATTTGGAGAGATTTCACATAATTGGAGAGATTTGGGAGATATTCATTATACTTGGAGAGATTTCGCATACATGGAGAGATTTAGGAGAGATTTCTCATACTTGGAGATATTTGGGAGAGATTCAACATACTTGGAGATATTTCACATACTTGGAGAGATTTGGGAGAGATTTCACATACTTGGAGAGATTTGGGAGAGATTCAATATACTTGGAGAGATTTCACATACTTGGAGAGATTTTAGAGAGATTTCACATACTTGGAGAGATTCGATATAATTGGAGAGATTTGCATTCTAACACTACATGGATCCTTAGGAACTCATGATTGTACACTTAGGTGTGCTAGCACAAGTCACACATGTCACACCCAAAATGTCATGCCAAGTTAAAAAATTTTGAAAACATTTAAAAAAGCCAATCATCATTACAAAGTTGTTCTCAAATATCTAACATCAGAGTATTCCCAGAAACATAAACAAATCATGAAGAGCGGTACGATCATGCCTTCGCCTTGCTGCGGTCCCCTGATGTACCTGAAACAATAAACTGAAACTGTAAGCCCGAGGGCTTATTGAGCTACCCCCAAAATACCAATACCACGCCGATAATACCATATCAGTAACAGACAATCAACAACATGCATACTGGAACTTCGGCTTGACTGGACTGCCCTGCAGGGCCTACAGTCTAACTGAGTCTATCCCGAGCCTTCGCCATGACTGGACCGCCCTCCTCGGGCCTACAGTCCCTTCGGACCGCTCGTAGGGTATGCTGGCCTTCAACACAAAACAGGACCGCCTCAACCCAACCGTCAATCAAATAATTAGGTGTGCATAACTAACATATACTTGCATACACAGGTATCAGACATAACTATCTCAATCATCATCAATACTAGCAATCCCTCATAATCCAAGCACCGACCTAGCAGGTCACTGACCACATATAGCATACCATAACCAAGATAACTACTAAAGGGCCGACCTTGGTGCCTTAGATCTTGTTGATATAGTGAGGATAAGTCACCTCGTAAATGCCGACTCGGTAGATAAACTCCAACTCTCAGATCACTGACACAAACTCCACCACCTATTATCATAATATAACAATACTCGTAAGCTCCCAACCTTTCAATGTACCCTGTAAGTCAACTAGTCAACCCCTGGTCAAAGTCAAAGTCAAAGTCAAAGTCAACAGTCAAGGTCAACAGTCCATGTTGACACTTACTCATCGAGTCCCCTCGGCTACTCGCCGAGTTCTTCGAGCTACTTGTCCACTCGTTGAGTCCCCAGAGTGACTCGTCGAGTTCCTAAGGTTCGTAATCAAAACCCTAAGGCCACTCGTCGAGTTTTCCTTCTTGCAACTCGACGGGTTCACACACATTCATCAATTTGGGGAAACATTAACCAACTCGCCCAGTTGTTCATCCAACTCGTCGAGTCTACGACAATCTTCATCGGACTCGCCGAGTTGTTCATCCAACTCGTCGAGTTCAATGCCTATCTTCATATGAATCGCCGATTCGACTATGCGACTCGTCGAGTCCCTCCATCCCTTTAACCATGCAGACACTTTTCAAGCAATGCCAAGGCCCCAAATTGCATATCCAACTTCCTTAGGCATGCTTATCACGTAAAGTTGCAAACTGTATGTGCATGCAAGGCTTTAAGACCCTAAACTGGCACAACTAAACTTGCAATGAAGTCACATCCTTGAGAGAAGGCTCATACTAGACAAGGCTGATGGCTTTATGAATCTAGAAGCCAAGGGGAGTCCAGAGCTGAAGTTACAACTTCAAATATTGGCTTAAACACAAGAACCCTTTCCTAAACTCATACACAAGAAGGTTTAAGAGAAAATGATCCAAGGGAAAAGCGATCTAATACCTTCAAGAGAGCCCTTTCTGATGCAGAACTTGAAACCCACAAATTCTTGCTTCAACTATCTTGCTTCCCAAATGATTCCTTCACCAAAACTCCCCTCCAAGATTAAACCTCTAAAGGATACACACACACTCGAGTTAGGGCCTTTTTGGACTCTCAATGGACTATAGAGACGTCAAGGGAGGCTTGTGCTTCTTTAAATAGGGTGCAAAACCCCAAGATTTAGGGTTTCATTTGCCAGCTCCTACTCGTCGAGTCCCTTCTTGGACTCGGCGAGTAGGCCACTAAAACACGTGGACCAACCCGCTGCTACTCGACGAGTAGGGCAACCAACTCGTCGAGTAGACCTTGGAAACAAAAAAATTCTTATTTAAATCAATACCTAAGAATCAAGGCGTTACAACACAATAGTCCCTGCTTACTTGAGGACGGAATTTCCTAGTCAAAAGGCAAGTTGTGACAGATGGATTGCATGTACAATAGAGAAACCTAGATCCAAGGATTAGGGTTTGCATGAGCACATAGGATGTTCTTTTGGCTCAAACCCATTAGTAACATCATTCCTTGTGTCATAGTTATTAAATATATATTGAACAATACAAAAAAATTATTGTAAACCATGTACCTTTATTGATAATAGAAAATTATATTATTCCAACTTATCAAGTTCTTGAAAACACATGCGTTTTGAAATACGTCAACATAAAGTTGGTGAGTTCATAGGGTTTGACTCTAAGTAAAGATAGTACTTTTTCCCAAGTTGGAAAAGAATATAATATAGTTTGAAGATATCATTTTGAATCATACTTGTTTCTAACATATAACATATATATATATATATATATATATATATATATATATATATATATATATATATATATATATATCCTAGGTATAATGGTTTACTTACCAAATAAGTAGTATACCTATAAGTCTCATATACTATGAATATAAGTGTTTGTAATTCCATACAAAAATAGGTTACTACGTATAAATCTTATTTCGATTCTATACGAGTAAAAATGGATACGTATACATCTTATTTCAATTCTATACAAGTAAAAACGGCTATGTATAAATCTTATTTCAATTCTATACGAGTAAAAACAGCTACGTATAAATCTTATTTCAATTCTATACGAGTATGTAGTATAGGTATAGTTGTCTACTTAATAACTAAATAGTATACCTACAACTTCCTTGTACTTAGAGTATAAGTGTTTGAGAAACTTATACTTAACATTCATACTTGTGTAACGACAAAGTATAATGCTTCTAACAATTTGCTACCATGAGCCTGTAACCGCGGCTGTATGTCTAGTTTTAAACCTCTGCTTGATGCTACAAGTTTTGCATCTTAAGATAAGTTCCACATGCTTCATAAACGTCGGAACAATAAACAAATAAAATGACAGTTCGTCACTCGCTTATGTTTTGTTGTAGCTAGCAACCACGAGTGGGGTTGTCAACCCGTATCTTATTCATACATGACTTCCTCGCTCGCACGGGATTAGCGGTTATAGGTTAGAGGATTTTCCCTATGATTTCCAATCTTAGTTGATGAATACAATAACTCATGTAAACTTGTCGAGTTCCGTTAGTTCTAGTAGTAAAAGCATATTCGTGTTTAAAACCCTAAGTTATTAGACTATGCTTTAAGCATTACTCCTAATATTTATAATACTTAGGCAGTACAACAGCTATAATTTGAGATAAAACCAGGTTTTATCTTGTCATAAAACCAACAATAGCAACATACTTCACAAGTATATACAAAACTCTTGAATATACCTTCAGGGTTATATTAATAACATAATAGGTTTTTTCTTGACAATAAACCAACAATAGCAACATATTTAGTAATTAGTATATAGAACTTCCGAGTATAACTCCGGAACTATATCGCACACAACATATATATAGAACTCCAAGTATAGCTCAGGGTCTACATTAGTATAATATCATGCTAACAAGTTTACGATAGTTGTATGTTTTCAAAATATCAGATTCAAAATAACTATATCCCGGTTAATATAATTATCCATGTTGATACAAATATACTATCATATAGACATAATATTAACTTAAATACAATATTTAGCATGCGCTTTCCCTCCAAAAACATTAGAAAGTGGGGCCGTGAAACTCACCCTAGTAGTGTGATTTTATGTAATCTATCTAGAAACATTCAGCGGTTCGAGATCGTTAGGCTCGGGATGCAAAATGGCCTCAACAAATGAGAGAGAAGGAAGAGATTTGGGTGTACTAAGCCTTGGGGTCGAAATGGCTATTTATAAGTTGATTTTTGGCCTCTCACTACGTGAACCAAGCATGCTCACCTCGTAGACCCGCCATTTGGTCCCTAGCATCGGATGGTGTCCTTTTGACTGCTCACGACGTGAGAAATCCTTGCTCACGTCATGAGCTTTTGACTCCTCACGACGTGAGAAATCCTTGCTCACGTCATGAGCTTTTGACTTATCGCTTCGTAGACTTTCTATGCATCTTCAAGGTCCAAAATGTGGCGTTTTGACTCCTCACGTCGTGAACATCTATGCCTACGCCGTCAGCTCAGTCAGATTAGGGTTTCTGACAATTGTATCTTCGGAAGGTCGTAACTTTTGTATACGAACTCCATTTTTGACGTTCTTTATATCAACGCATAGGTATTTACGAGTAATACCACTCTATTTTAGACTCTAATAGCTAATTTTTCATACCCCCAAACCAGAACGGCGGAATCGTTCGAGGGCGGATGACTTCATGTAGTATCGAAACAGTTGAATACATAGTAAAGAAAGTAAACACAACCAACATATATATAATTGAAAAAGTTACATCATTTGTAAGTATTACATGTTCAAAATATCAATTACAATATGTTGTCAAAAGATTTGTTTAGACGCCTAAGCATCCCTTCTGAAAAAGCTGAAGTTTACCTGTATTACTGAATCCCTGAGAAATACAAGTAGATTTGAAAGAGTAGATCAACATTTAAGCTGGTGAGTTCATAAGTATTTAATGTCACTGTTTGAATAAAATCAAATGAAATTTTTTTGTAGATGTTCGAAAAACTCCTAGAAAATCCAATATTCGTTCATAGTGTGTAGTAGTTTAAAAGTTCCAAAACTAAAATGCAATCGTGTTTTTCATGCCTAGAGTAGTAGATTTGTGTAAGTATAAAATCACTAAGGCATTTGATAACCCTGTAAATCAATAAGTTCTTAATACTCCATGTGAGTTTTATAACCATACTAATGACCCACACTGCCTGTAACAACGTTCTTCAGGCGTTGGAATGTTATGACGTTTGTCACCCCAGTCCTGCCGGCCTAGCTGTAGCTAACAGCTTAGGTGCGGGATTGTCAATCCCGTATAAATCTATACACAAGTATAACGCTCCCCCTACAAGGGATTATGGTATATAATACAGGACTTAAAAATGCATACTCGAAAGTACATGAAATGTCCCACAAAACTTAGTATAAAACAGATTTACATAAGAAAATGTCCATTTGTTCTTGTATATGAAATTATCTCTTTGATATAGTGTTTCTAGTATGTAAATGTTCATGATTTTCTCGTAAACTATACCTATTATAGTTTTTCAAAATGTGTGTGTTTCGTTCATATAGTAAACCCTAGTGTAATGCTCACTTGTTATGTAAAGTATAACATTTAAAGTGGCATAAATGATCACATATACTTAAAGTATATATAAAGGGTTTGATTCGCATATATATATATATATATATATATATATATATATATATATATATATGTTTTATTTCCAAAAGACAAGATGTTATCGAGAATATATATAACATACGAAAGTTCCTATGTAGTAGTTATGAATCACATATGATTCACTTGATAAAAGAGTATATAGTGAAACTTTATGCTACACACGATAATAACCGTGTGTTTACATGTATTTCCCCACTTAAAAGTGTATAAAAAGCATTGATAAACATTTGAAAGTCTAGTTTATAGGGGTATGAACTCACTTGATTGATTGGAGAAAGCGAGATGAAAATCGACTAGAACTTCGGCTTGTGAAAGTCGATTTTCTCGGGATTCTCGGGAATCTCGGGAGTCTCGGGAGTGTAGAACCTTCCTTCGGAACTTGAATGTGAAAACCGGGGCTTCGGGAGGGCTTAGGGAGCTTAACCGCAGAGTTTCGGGACGAGAGATAGAAGAATGGAGCACCTAAACCCGGCACCCCAAGAGTTCTATTTATAGGGTGGATTTTTGGGTGCCACGTTGTGGAAAAGGGTGTGCCACATTGTGGTGAGTCCTCTTATCCTTTTCCATTGACTGGATGCCCTCAATCACTTGTCGGGTCGCGGCGAACTGTGCCACGTCGTGGCAGGCCTGGCAGCCTCGGATTTTGGACCCCGAACTTGTAAAATCCATAACTTTCACGTACGACCTCCGTTTTCGACATTCTTTATATGCACGTGTAGCTGAAAATATGCTCTACAACTCTCATTTAGACTTTGTCGGAAAATTTTGAATTTATTTTGAATTATTTATTTTTAACGGGCCGGGACACGTAAAGTCCGTTAAAAATCGATAACTTCTTCATTCGATGTCCGTTTTCGTCAGACTTTTCGCCGTTGCGCTGCTATTGTTGAGACCTTCGGTTCTCATTTAGGTTGTTTTGGTCAAAAGTCTCTCGAGCTCTATTTCGAGTTTTTAGCTGTCTACTACTATATCCGGATCTTGGAAAAATCATAACTTCCTCATACGAAGTTAGATTTGGACGTTCTTTTTGTGTACGCTCATGGTTTAATGATATCTGCAACTTTCATTTAGATACTTAAGGCTAAAAACTATTGTATTGAAACTTCGTGTTTTTCGTTTAATCGGTGTTGCCGGTTTTGTCGGAAATCTTAGAATGGTCATAACTTCTTCGTTATAACTCGGATTTTTGCGTTCTTAGTATTTCTATAACCTTGACACATTATCTAGCATAATAGATATCCTTATTGAGACTTTTTCACATTTTATCTAGCATAAGTTCATTATTTCAAAAGTAGTTACAATACTTGACTTTTTAGGTCATTACATAGAGTCGAAATATCAGGTTGTCACATCATCCCCCCGTTAGAGGAAATTTCGTCCTAAAATTTCATGTAAGAAAAAAACTTGTGGATTGGGGAAAAAGATGCGGGTACTTTGTTTCATCTGATCTTCGCCTTCCCAGGTGTATTCATGTCCTGGCTTTGTATTTCAGCGGACCTTCACGATGGGGATGCGACTTTGTTTTGTTCTTTTAATTTCCTTATCCATGATTTCAATTGGTTCTTCTATAAAGTGGAGACTCTCGTTGATTTCAATCTCGTCTAAAGGGATGATGAGGGTCTCATCGGATAAACATTTCTTCAAGTTTGACACATGAAAGGTAGGGTGTACATTATTGAGTTCCTGCGGTAGACGAAGTTTGTAGGCTACCGGGCCGATCCTTGCAAGGATCTCGAATGGTACGATATACCTTGGGTTTAGTTTCCCACATTTTCCGAAACGTATTAACCCTTTCCAAGGCAAGACCTTTAATAGTACTCGGTCCCCAACCTGAAATTCCAAGGGCTTCCGTCTTTTGTCCGCATAACTCTTTTGTCTGTCTCTTGAAGCCTTTAGTCATTCCCGAATTTGTACAATCTTCTCGGTTGTCTCTCTTACGATTTCCGGTCTAGTGAGAGTGTTGTCGGGTACTTGTCCCTTGGCTAGTTGTGTGTCACTTACTTCAGTCCAACACAGTGGTGATCTGCACTTCCGGCCGTAGAGGGCTTCGAATGGAGCAACTTTAATGCTGGAGTGATAGCTATTGTTGTACGAAAATTCAATTAGTGGTAAATGGGTATCCCATGCATTACCAAAATCGATTACACAAGATCTTAGCATATCTTCCAAGGTTTGTATGGTCCTCTCACTTTAACCATCGGTTTGTGGATGGTAAGCAGTACTCATGTCGAGCCTCGTTCCTAGAGATTTTTGTAACGATTGCCAGAATTGTGAGGTGAATCTACTATCTCTGTCAGAGATAATGGATATAGGTACACTGTGCAGTCATACAATCTTTCGGATGTAAGTTCGAGTTAGCTTCTCCATCTTATTGGTTTCCTTAATGGGTAGGAAGTGAGCGGATTTTGTTAACCTATCAACAATTACCCAGATGGTGTCTAGCCCACCTGTTGTCTTGGGTAATTTGGTTATGAAATCCATGGTTATCCATTCCCACTTCCACTCGGGTATCTCGGGTTGTTGTAGTAATCCTGATGGTTTCTGGTATTCTACCTTGACTTTGGCACAAGTCAGACACTTGCCCACATAGGTAGCGATCTCTGCTTTCATGTTCGGCCACTAATACAGTTTCTTGAGGTCCAGATACATCTTGTCCGAACCTGGATGCACGGAGTATCGAGTCTTATGAGCCTCATTCATGACCACGTATCTGAATCCACCAAACTTCGGTGTCCAGATCCGATCCATGAAGTAACGAACTCCGTCACCCTTGACTTCAAGATTCTTGTCCATTCCTCTTAGGGCTTCACCTGCCACATTCTCTATTTTCAAGGCTTCCCTCTGAGCTTCCTTGATTTGTGTGGACAGATGTGAATGGATCGTCATGGTTAAGGATTTCACTCGGCAACCTGAGTATTCTTTTCGACTAAGAGCATCATCTACTACGTTTGCTTTTCCTGGGTGATAGCGAATCTCGCATTCGTAGTCATTAAGTAGTTCAACCCATCATCTCTGCCTCATGTTGAGTTCTTTTTGGTTGTGAATGTGCTGAAGGCTCTTATGATCGGTGAAGATCGTGCATTTCGTGCCATAAAGATAGTGTCTCCAGATCTTTAGTGCGAAAACGACTGCTCCTAGTTCAAGATCATGGGTAGTGTAGTTGACTTCGTGCGTCTTGAGTTGTCTTGAGGCGTAAGCGATGACCTTACCTCATTGCATTAGTACGCATCCAAGACCTTGATTAGATGCATCACAGTAGACCACGAAGTCTTCTGTTCCTTCTGGCAAGGACAATATAGGTGCGCTGCATAGAGCTTGCTTCAGTGTTTGGAATGCAACGTCTTGTCTTTCTTTCCAATCGAAAGTAACACCCTTTTGGGTCAGGGTGGTAAGTGGTTTCGCAATCTTCGAGAACTTCTGTATAAACCTTCGGTAGTAGCCAGCAAGGCCCAAGAATTGTCAAATTTCCGTTGGGGTTCTTGGAGCTGACCAGTTCTCGATTGCCTTGATTTTGGAAGGGTTCACGTGTATTCCGTCTTTGCTAACCACGTGACCTAGGAAATCTACCTTTCGAATCCAAAATTCGCACTTGGAGAATTTTGCGTATAGCTTCTCTTTTCGTAGGGTTTCCAAGACTTGTCGGAGGTGTTGCCTGTGATCATCTTTAGTCTTCGAATAGATGAGTATGTTATCTATGAATACGATTACAAACTTGTCTAGAAACGAACAACACACCGGTTCATTAAGTCCATGAACACCGCTGGTGCGTTTGTTAATCCAAAGGGCATCACTACAAACTCGTAGTGAGCATAACGAGTTCGAAAAGCTGTTTTGGGAACATCTCCTTCCAAGACTCGGAGTTGGTGGTACCCGAATCTTAAGTCGATCTTTGAGAAATAACTCGCTCCTTGGAGTTGGTCGAACAAGTTGTCAATGTGTGGTAAGGGATATCGGTTCTTGATAGTGAGCCTGTTGAGTTCCCGGTAATCGATGCACATGCGGAAAGATCCATCCTTCTTCTTTACGAACAAGACTGGTGCTCCCCAAGGTGAGAAGCTCGGCCTGATGAACCCTTTGTGGAGTAGTTCGTTTAGTTGGCTGGATAACTTCTGCATCTCTGCCAGTGCTAGACGGTATGGCGACTTGGCTACTGGTGTAGCTCCGGGAATTAAGTCAATTCTAAACTCGACTTGACGTTCTGGTGGAACTCCGGGATGATTTTCAAGGAAGACATCGGCAAAATCGCAGACTTCTGGAATGTCTCTGATGCCTTTCGTTTCTTTTTCCTTATCTACCACGTGGGCTAAGAAGGCATGGTACTATTTACGTAGGTATTTTTGGACTTTGACGCAAGAGATGATTTGTAAATTAGTACCGAATTTGTCACCATAAATGACAAGAGTTTCGCCGTTTGGCAGATTTAGGCGAACGGCCCTTTCGTGATAAAGTATATCGGCATGGTGTAGGCTTAACTAATCCATACCGATGATGACATCAAAGCTCTTTATAGTGATCGGCATTAGATCGATTTGAAATGAGTGTTCGTTTAGAGTTAGTGTGCAGCCTATGTACATATTGTTCGTGATTTATGTTCTACTGTTTGCCATTTCTGCTGTAAATATCTTATTGAGTGTTTTAGGGTTCTGTTTTAGTATGTGCTTGAATTTATGAATCACGGAACTTCTCTCCGCACCACAATCAAAGAGTATGCATGCATAAACGTTATTGAGGAGAAACGTACCCGTAACCACCGTGGGATCAGCTATCGCTTCATTCTGCCCTATTGCCAGCACTCGTCCCGTGCCGCCAGCATTCCTTGCCTTAGGACAGTCCCTCTTGTAGTGTGCAGCCTCACCACAACCATAACACGTTTGGACCACACCGACCCCAGATACTTGGGTGATTGGTCGTGCCGGTGCCTTACAAAAACGGGCAGTGTGCACCTTCTGGTTACAGTTGTTGCAGTGCATCTCCCGACAATTTCCATTGTGGTGGAAATTGCACTTGCTGCACTTCGGGAAGTTCCCAACATATCGCTTTACTGGTTTGGGGGTAATAGGAGCAGCAGTGGGGGCAGTAGCGGCATGGACTGCCACAATATGTTGTTTCTTGGAAGGTTCCTGTGAAGGTTGACTCTTCCTTTTGTTCCAGAACCTCTTCTTGTTGTTGTTGTTGGTATTGTCGTTGTTGTTGTTGCTTCCTCTGGGTTGCTTCGGTGCGGTGGTTGTGAAGTTTTGGCAGACCCCATGGTCCACGAGAGCTTGTGCCAACTGTTTGGCGCTATCGAAGGTGGTTGGTTTGGAAGCTAGAACACTTCCTTGAATTTGTGGTGACAGCCCCCAGATGTACCTTTCGATCTTCTTGCTCTCTAGAGCAAATGTTCCTGGGCAAAGGATTGCCAAATCACTGAACCTGTTGGTATAGGTCGTGATATATGAGCCTACCATGGTAAGGCCCCAAAGTTCCTGTTCGAGCTTTTGTAATTCGCCCCGTGGACAGTACTCTTGCTGTAGTACTTGTTTTAGATTCTCCCAGCCCATAGAGTTAGCCACTACTAGCGTTAGTGACTTGACATGGCCATTCCACCATGTCAGAGCTCTCTCAGAGAAAGTACAGGCAGCGAACTTCACTTTGTTCCCTTCCGGACAAGAACAAATCTCAAAAACAGCTTCAGTTTTCTCTATCCACTGTGATAGAGCCATTATTCCTCCGGCCCCATTAAAAGTAATGGGTTTGCTATTCATGAAATCCTTGTATGTACAATCCCCTGAACGACCTTGACGTTGGCCATTCGTAGTACTATTTACTCCCCCACCAGAACCATTGTTACTCATTTGGGCCATTGCCGCTGTTACTGCAGCTGTTACAGCAGCTATCAATGCGTCATTTTCCGTTGATGGAGGGGGTGGTGGTGGAGGTGGTGCGTTGTTGACACGGCGTGTAGATCTACGGGGCGGCATTGTGCTGGTAAAGAAATAGAATGAAGAACATAAGTTTTTAGTGTGTTAATAAATTTGTCATTTTTATCAATTTATAAATTCGACTGACCTACCCATGGTTTAGAGTTTGACTCATAATAAAAGTTTGCATAGTATTAGATAAACTTATGAATCTGAGTGGTAGTCAAAGAATTTACACACAACGGAATTTCTTCATATATATTAAACATATGCCGAGTTACATTTGGAGTTAGGAAAATTTCGACCCTTCTAAAGGTCTCCGATTACAGGAAGTTAAAGAAAAGTAAGACTTTTAGCCGATGGTCCTATTCTATAACAAAATTTTGGGATTTGGTAAGCACTACTTGCGACGTAGGTTGCGCTTGGAGCTTAACTCCGCGTCTGATTGCTTTGCTTCCATAAGACGCCTATCGAAGGCGGCTTGCTGTTCCCTCATCTCAGAGAGGGCTACAATCATTTGTGCTTGGAATGCTTCGGCGCGAAGTTGGGTGTCATCCTGCAACCTATCCAGTCGGCGGATGTCGGAAGTGTGAACCTGTACTTCCACGTTGACTTCACGAATCCGGCTCGCTTGAACCTTGGATTGATAGGACCGGTTGGCCAGCTTGCCCACCATGACTGGGAGTGCTCGATCGGCTGAACCTCCGCCGCATACATCGTAGAAATCTCGACACATGTCGTAGGGAGGACACACTCCTTGTTTTCTCCAATGGTGGAGGTGACTTCCCCAAACGGGAGTTGGTCCCTGAAAGTTTCTCCTAACAGCAGGAGATTGAGCGGCTGGTGGGTTGATTACCTCTGGTTCTGAGTCTGTCCCAGAGTCATCCCCTTCATCCAACTCGATAGGTTCTTCATCCTCTTCGGGATCTTCTTCGACCCATCCCCCGTTACCTTGGTTGAGATAGTAGGGGTCTCCGTATGGAATGAATCCAGCCATTTGACTATACGAGAATAGGGTTATAGGAATTGAACAAAACTTGAAACATGTAAAACTAAGCATGCCGATTAAACTATTGCATGTACCAAATACTCCTATAGTATTTAAATTTGTATGTTTAATACTAATGTTTATTTTGGTAAGTTTTGACTTGTTGCTTACTACGACCATTCCTCGACACACGTTAGTCCAATCTCGGATAAATATAGTTGATCAGGCTATATTCGTCCCAAACCCGATTACATATGTCGAGGCCTAATCGTAGTGTCCAACTTGTCTTAATACTTCTTGTATAGTTCTAACCATGAAAATATATTGTTGTATGCATGTAATTGTACTTTTACGACCCAAAACAATCTAAATTAAATGAAACCAGGTTTTAGGTGTGAAAATGTTTTGTCAGAGAGTTTTAGTCCCTTACGCATTTATAGTTTGTATATCTTATGTGGTTCGATATACTTAGTTCATTATAAACAATGCTCTGATACCAATCTGTCACACCCCCAAACCAGAATGGCGGAATCATTCGAGGGCGGATGACTTCATGTAGTATCGAAACAGTTGAATACATAGTAAAGAAAGTAAACACAACCAACATATATATAATTGAAAAAGTTACATCATTTGTAAGTATTACATGTTCCAAAATATCAATTACAATATGCTGCCAAAAGATTTGTTTAGACGCCTAAGCATCCCTTCTGAAAAAGCTGAAGTTTACCTGTATTACTGAATCCCTGAGAAATACAAGTAGATTTGAAAGAGTAGATCAGCATTTAAGCTGGTGAGTTCATAAGTATTTAATGTCACTGTTTGAATAAAATCAAATGAAATTTGTTTGTAGATGTTCGAAAAACTCCTAGAAAATCCAATATCCGTTCATAAGTGTGTAGTAGTTTAAAAGTTCCAAAACTAAAATGCAATCGTGTTTTTCATGCCTAGAGTAGTAGATTTGTGTAAGTATAAAATCACTAAGGCATTTGATAACCCTGTAAATCAATAAGTTCTTAATACTCCATGTGAGTTTTATAACCATACTAATGACCCACACTGCCTGTAACAACGTTCTTCAGGCGTTGGAATGTTATGACGTTTGTCACCCCAGTCCTGCCGGCCTAGCTGTAGCTAACAGCTTAGGTGCGGGATTGTCAATCGCGTATAGATCTATACACAAGTATCATGCTCCCCCTACAAGGGATTATGGTATATAATACATGACTTAAAATGCATACTCGAAAGTACGTGAAATGTCTCACAAAACTTAATATAAAATAGATTTACGTATGAAAATGTCCATTTATTCTTGTATATGAAAGTATCTCTTTGATATAGTGTTTCTAGTATGTAAATGTTCATGATTTTCTCGTAAACTATACCTATTATAGTTTTTCAAAATGTGTGTTTCGTTCATATAGTAAACCCTAGTGTAATGCTCACTTGTTATGTAAAGTATAACATTTAAAGTGGCATAAATGATCACATATACTTAAAGTATAAATAAAGGGTTTGATTCGCATATATATATATATATATATATATATATATATATATATACACACACACACACACATGTTTTATTTCCAAAAGTCAAGATGTTATCGAGAATATATATATAACATACGAAAGTTCCTATGTAGTAGTTATGAATCACATATGATTCACTTGATAAAAGAGTATATAGTGAAACTTTATGCTACACACGATAATAACCGTGTGTTTACTTGTATTTCCCCCCTTAAAAGTGTATAAAAAGCATTGATAAACATTTGAAAGTCTAGTTTATAGGGGTATGAACTCACTTGATTGATTGGAGAAAGCGAGATGAAAATCGACCAGAACTTCGGCTTGTGAAAGTCGATTTTCTCGGGATTCTCAGGAATCTCGGGAGTCTAAGGAGTGTAGAACCTTCCTTCGGAACTTGAGTGTGAAAACCGGGGCTTCGGGAGGGCTTCGGGAGCTTAACCGCAGAGTTTCGGGACGAGAGATGGAAGAATGGAGCACCTAAACCCGACACCCCAAGAGTTCTATTTATAGGGTGGATTTTTGGGTGCCACGTCGTGGAAAAGGGTGTGCCACGTTGTGGTGAGTCCTCTTATCCTTTTCCATTGATTGGACGCCCTCAGTCACTTGTCGGGTCGCGGCGAACTGTGCCATGTCGTGGCAGGCCTGATAGCCTCGGATTTTGGACCCCGAACTTGTAAAATCCATAACTTTCGAGTACGACCTCCGTTTTCGACATTCTTTATATGCATGTGTAGATGAAAATATGCTCTACAACTCCCGTTTAGACTTCATCGGAAAATTTTGATTTTATTTTTAATTATTTATTTTTAACGGGACGGGACACGAAAAGTCCGTTAAAAATCCATAACTTCTTCATCCGATGTCCGTTTTCGTCAGACTTTTCGCCGTTGCGCTACTATTGTTGAGACCTTCGATTCACATTTAGGTTGTTTCGGTTAAAAGTCTCTCGAGTTCTATTTCAAGTTTTTAGCTGTCTACTGCTATATCCGGATCTTGGAAAAATCATAACTTCCTCATACGAAGTCAGATTTGGACGTTCTTTTTGTGTACGCTCACGGTTTAATGATATCTACAAATTTCATTTAGATACTTAAGGCTAAAAACTATTGTATTGAAACTTCGCGTTTTTCATTTAATCGGTGTTGTCGGTCTTGTCGGAAATCTTAGAATGGTCATAAGTTCTTCGTTATAACTCGGATTTTTGCGTTCTTAGTATTTCTATAAACCTTGACACATTATCTAGCATAATAGATATCCCTATAGAGACTTTTGCACATTTTATTTTCGAAGTTAATTTCATTATTTCAAAAGTAGTTACAATACTTGACTTTTTAGGTCATTACATAGAGTCGAAATATCGGGTTGTCACATAATTCTAAGTCTATTTTAAATTCCTCTTATTTATAGAGAGTTATAGTGTTATGGTTTATCATAACTTCTTCACGCGAAGTCAGATTTAGACGTTTTCTATATTTTTGGAATCGTATTAACATATATTTTGATTTGTATCATAAAGTATGTATGAAAGTTCATATTTTTCTCAGAATTTATCATGAACTACATAGTAAGTTTATCACATTACTAGTTTAACAAAATCACGTTACATGATTGGCATAATCACATGTGATTGTTATTGACCAATTTTGACTGGCGTTACAATTTAGGGAAGGCTTTTTAGGGTTAATCATTTTATGATTCCCTACGGTGCCTTTATAGTAGAAGTTCTTAATCGAGTTCTTCTAAGGCATTGGTTTTATATTAAGGCATTAGTTTTATATTTATGGTAAATATTTTATGTTCTCTATAAATAATCATTAGGTTAGATTTTGAGGTAAACTTTTTACCAGATTAGGGTTTTCTCTATATGTTCATGTGATATTCTATATACGAAAAACCTTTATCAGATTACTTGCATATTATTGTGATTGATTTATGATTGTTCTTGATATTCCGTATTCGTCATCTCGGATTTATTCCTAACAAGTGGTATCACCGCAGATTCTTTTAGATCTCAACGATTTTTCAAGAATCGATCTTTTTTATGGCGATATTTTATAATGAATCTTAACTTGTTCTTCAATTTTTGTAAGTTTTCTGAAAAGAAAAAGTCAAATACCTTGTTTTATTGCAAAATCTTATTCAGATATGTTATCTTCTACTTGTTATTTCATCTGATTTGTTCTTGAATCGTGTTCTAGAAGAGAATTAGAATAAAATTTTCGTGTTTATTCGAATTTTTGTGTTCAGATCTACTTTATCTCTCTAAAACTCTTCTCAAATCTGTTTTGTCTCACTAGAAACCATCTCAGATCTATTTTCTCTCTCTAGAATTCTTAACAGATCTACTTTCTCTCTCTTCAAGTTATGTCACTTATTGATGATCTAATGGATGAAACAAATTTATTGTTTGACTCCATTTTAGAACATAGATTAAATGTTATTAAACCAATCTATGGTGTTAATAATATGACTATGTTTCAAATTAGTGGTCAAAATATGTTGAAGGATGTTACTGATTTGTATAATCTTGTTGTTGATAAGAAAATATATGAATACTCATATGTTAATAATTGTGAGTTAAAAAGGAATGAGATAATAGTAGAACAATTTCATATTATTCATAGTCATTTAGATCCAGAAAATAAACAACAGAAGTTAGAGAAAGAATGAAAAGAAAAAGAAGATGTTCTTGAAGAAGTTCATGATGTTCTTCAAGTTTCTGAAGAAAAAGCGACTCCAAATGTTCTTGTTGAGGGGGAGTCAAGTGTTTCAAGTTTTCTAGAAGCTTCACATTCTGAATCTAGTTGTTTTGAAGATGAATCTCAAAGCAAATCTTTGGAAATCGTGAAAGTAAAGACATTTTGTTCTATTGGAACAAAAGATGATCTTTTATGTTCTGATGATGTCTTTAAAGGATTGGTTCCTTACAGAAAGCCAATAATTCAAGATGTTCAGATTTATCAAAATCCTAAGGATTGTGTTCAAATGTCTTTAAATGTTCAGATTTAGAAAGTTGAAAAGGTTGTTTAAATCCGAAATTCGTTTATGAAACCTAGAAATCAGAAAAGAAGAAAGAAGAGGAAAAAGAACAAGAGTAAAATAAAGAAGTTTTGGATGCCCAAGGTACAAATATCTAATGCATGTGAAAAGGTTCAGAGAGTTGAAATCAAGAATGTACAAAAGAAATTCCATTCACAATTTTCTTCAGATGAATATGGTAAAAGTTGGAGAAAAGAGAAAAAAGTATTTATTTGGTTTAATGAAATATTTGGAGATTTTTGTTTTCCAACTAAAAGGCACGTATTATTTTCAGAAGATGATAGATTTTTCTTGAAATAAGTGGGTGTACAAGAAGCCAACTTCAATCTTGAATCTTAAATGGGTACCAAAAATCTCATAAATGTTTTGTCCTTTATTCAAAAAAAAAATAGTGGATAAAATCTGGTGCAATATTGTAAATATTTAGTGAAAGATATGAAATTTGGTTGAAGGAATCAATTTCTATTGACTTTTAATTGTTGGAAATGACAAAAGATGAAAAAGGTGAAAAAGTGGTTAAAAGGTGACATTTTCTGCAACAAAGAAGGCTGTCATCTGACACATTTCAGCAAAAGGGGTACAAGATGTCAGTTCACTGTTATTATAAGGGTCAAATTCGCATTTATGCAAATATTGGGGTTAGATTCGGAAGTTACTGGCGTAAATTGGTTGGTTTCGCATTTATGGGTAAATTCTGTCGTTATAATAAAGTGTGAGGGATGAATTTTGCACACTTCACCATCTGATCCTAATTCGTTCGTTGAAGCGGAGATGTCAAATAATCAAAAGCGAAACTCAAGACACGAAAGTCAAAGATGTGAATGTCTCAATACGATTATGAAGAAACGAACGCAAATCTACTATTCATCTGGGAACGTTCGCAGGCATTCGTAGTTAGTAAATCATGTTCGTGTTCATGGCTTGATGGTTCACAGTTGCAAATCAAAAACGAAAAGTCAAAATTGGAATTGGAAGTCGTATTCTTTCATAGTTAACAGTCAAATCGCCATATGGGTCTTTCATTATAGTCAAATCGATTGTTGGTCATTCATGTTCGCAATCGCCATTGGGTCTCGCATCGTCAAAGCTTAATACAATCAGAACTGTGTTCTTTGGAACAAATGAAATCAGGATTTGGAATAAGGGTGTGTACCCGTTCGGAATTGGATGTCGATGTTGAAAGTCAAAATTGAGACTTTGCAAATCGATTCACCTGCGAAAGCTCTCTACATCTGAAAAACGAACCAGTTGACTCGATTCGCATCTCACAAACGATCACTGTGTTCAGAACGAAAAGGGAACATTTGGACTATGGATTTGTTTCGCAGCGAACGTGTTAATTGGGATTCATAGCGAACCTGTGACTATGATTCGCATTTCTCGTAGGTATGGATTTGGAGTTCCAGTCGGCTCTCAATCTGAAACGAAACTGGACTCGGGTTCCCGTCTTTGTGCTGGAAAACGAAATTGGATTTGGAATTGATATTACCTCTAAACGCTGTATTCAGAAATCTGAATGTTACGGATCGACATTTAATTTCAGCTTCATAATCTGAAAAGGAAATCGGAACATCGCATTCAAATTTGGAATTACATGTGTTCGGAACGTGACGTGGTAATCGGAATTCCACAGTATTAGGAGATTAATTTTGTTGGCGATTATTTTTTTGGAATCAAAGGACTTTGACTTTTCACAATGAACGAGTTTATCATCGTCCAAATGAAAAGACTTGGGTGAACAAAAACCGAACCGCAAACACAAAAAACCGAAAAAACCACATAAACCCAAACTGAAAATTCGAAATCGAAATGAAAACCGATGGTGCGGTTTTTAGTTTTGCAAAAACCGAAAATACTCGGTGCGGTGCGATTTCTAGTCTTTCAAAAACCACAAAAAAACCGAACCGCACCGCATATATATATATATATATATATATATATATATATATATATATATATATATATATATATATATATATATATATATATTAAAAGATGATATTCGTAAGAACCAAAAACTTATGACAATTAAAATTTCTATAAATATAAATATCTATCTTATCTATCAGAGGATGATTGTATATTTTTAAGCATACATTAAGTGGTATTTACAATAACAAATAATGTTTATGACATTTTTTAACATTTAAATATGAAGAGTACTAGTAATATAGTATCATTTTTATGAATACATTAATTGATATTATCGTATATACTTATGAACAAATAATATATTAAATTCGTATTATATTATAACATTAGAAACATGTTGGATGAGTGATTATGTAATTTGATTTCAAACCAAGAGGTAGTGGTATCAATTTATCTCCAATAAATGATTAGCACTCTTCATTTGAGTCAAAGTAACTCGCTAAGTTACTTGAGTTTTAGTAAAAAGGCAAAAAAAAAAAAAAAAAAACTAACAAAAAACCGAAACGCAAAAAACCGCAATAAAAAACCACAAAAACCGAACCACATAAAACCGAACAGTGCGGTTTCTAAATTTCAAAAAACCGAAGTTGCGTTTTTCGGTTCGGTTTTGGCCAAAAACCGCACCAAACCGCACGATGTTCACCCTAAAGAAGACGACGATTTTACAATTCATGTCCCTATTCTTTGACCAATTTATCAGATTCCACATTCTTTACAATTCAGCAGGGTTTTAACCATTTTAACCCCTTCTTACCAAAATATTTTCGCTTCTTATACTTTTCTTTGGTCTTTTTCACTTTTAATCCCTTCTAAATCGAAAAATACAAAATTAATTTTTGTTATTTTTCCGGTTTTAATTTTTGAAGATTGGAATTATTCTAAAAGGGATTTATTTCATCAAATCTGATGGGTTTTGAAGATTGTTGGTGATTCTTCTTAACTTTCTGGATTCTCTCCATGGCATTTGTTAAAGATTCAAAGGGAGGGGGGGCGATGATTATTCAAGGGAGAGTTCATCTTTGGAAGATTATTTTTTATTTCTCTCGCTTTGAAGACCCCATGTGCTGATGAGTCTCACAATTTAGGGGGAGAAATGCCAAGAAGATCGAAAATCGTGATCTTCATCAGTTTTAACATCTAGGGGGAGATTGTTGAGTATTTGAGATATTGAAACTGATTTGGCATTTTTGGTTATTTAGGGAAGCCTTTTAGGGTTAATCGTTTTATGATTCCCTATGGTGCCTTTATAGTAGAAGTTCTTAATCGAGCTCTTCTAAGGCATTTGTATTATATTAAGGCATTAGTTTTGTATTTATCGCAAATATTTTATGTTCCCTATAAATAATCATTAGGTTAGATTTTGAGGTAAGATTTTTACCAAATTAGGGTTTTCTCTGTACGTTTATGTCATATTCTATATACGAAAAACATTTATTGGATTACTTGCATCTTATGGTGATTGATTCTTGATTGTTCTTGATATTCCGCATTCGTCAGATTTATTCCTAACAAAATCCAAGTTGATGAATACATTCAACACACTCTCGGAGGTGAAACAGAAGCCAATCCTTCTAAGGATGATCAAACCACCACCGCCAACAAACCTGGCCCTTCCGAACCTCCAATCCATAAAGAGAGTCATAAAGCCAAGTCTGAGAGTTCCACCCTGGACACAGGATCATCAGTTGAAAACTGTGATGGTCCCTATTCCTTGTTAGAACTCCGAGACAATGTGTCTGCTTGTGTCTCCAAGGTTGAATCTCTAGACAAGTCAGTTGCCCAAATTGACTCAAAACTTGATGCTAAAGTGTCTGGCCTTGACAGGAAGCTTGATGCAATTTTCCTCTCCCTCTCGGAAGTCAAGAAACCAGGGCCCTCGAATGATGAAAGGGCTCAAAAACTGCACCAACTCATCTCCCCCCGACTCAAGAACACTAATAAGGAGGTTGAGAAAAAGTACAACTTGAGTCTTGATCACTATCTGGACACCATCACCACCATGCTGAAAGTTCACGACGACATGATCAATGCCACCAACGAGCTGATCAAACAAACACATGTCCGATATGAAAAGTAGATTCATAGAATGGAAAAGGAGATAAAAAAGAAAGACAAGATGAATTTTATCATGCAACAAGTACTCATCAAACTCCTCCGAGCCTACTAGAATATAGTGTATGTTCTGAACCATAAGTTCGATGAAATTCTTACCATCCTTTCCGCTTTATTCGAGCACCTTAAAGCTTAGGGTCCAACTACTGAAGCCTATGACAACCTTACCTTGTAGATGAAAACTAACTTTCAGAAGGTGTTTGATCATCTCTCGGAGTTTCAGCATTCAACTTTCCTTGTTTCGGTTGCCAGACCATCCGATCTAAGAGGGGAGAAGGCCCAAGTAACAGAGATCACTCTATCGCTTGGAAGCTAGCCTCGGAGTTCAAACTCCAAGACGAGTCTGATGATTATTATGTTCAAATAATTCCTACATGTACTCCATTTGATGATGATGATGAAGAAGAAGATGACAATTACATCATAATGTTGTGATAAGAATTCAAGCTCAAAGGAAGTTTTCAATGAAAATTCTTTCTGAAGAAGAGAAAAGGATATGGTCTGCTGTCTCATGGCAATCATCCCTAATTGATGGTCTACAGAGAAGTTGTGAAATGGCTAAAGGGAAGACTAAGCTCACGATTGATGCATTCCGAGCTACCCAGTCAATGATGCGTCTAATTCCCTCACCACGAATAGCTCCAATCGATGAAGGTTCTTCATTTCGGAAACCTGAGAACATGCAACATGTGATTTCAGTTCTCAACAAACCAGAGAAAGGTAAAGGCCTATCTCGGAATTCAGTAGATCTGAACCGACCACCAAAAAGTCCGAAGGTTGTTCCCAAGCTCAAATAGATCAAGCCCTGGAAGAAACCATTCAAATCCAAGCTCTCAAAGATAACCCCAATCCAATGATAGGGCTTTCCCCTCTTTGTCGTGAATGAATAATCCATGACTTGTACATAGTGCCATTCATGTATTATGATCTACCAACCCAGGATTCAGACAAGCTCGATCTTCCCATCTCTCCATACAACAAGTTCTACATCAAATTTGATCCTCTCCACCCAGAAGATGATCCTCAAATGATCGTTAGAACCGAATGAGAACGACTGAAGACTTTCTACTCCTTGAAAGCACGTCCCCAAAAAGAAGTGTGGTTTTAGAAGAGAATCACCAAGATATCTGGGTTTGGAAGGAAGGTGTTTACAAAGTTTGATTTGGACTGTCTGTTGCATCACTAGTATGTCTGTCGGAACTAGTCAACATAGCTCACAATCACGAACGCTGACTTCCCCTCCATTAATTTGAATGACATCCTAACAGTTGCAGCTCACTTCTAAACTAAAAAGTTCTTGGCAAAGATAGACTACAAAGTGCCTGAAGCTAAAATCTTGGCAGAAGGGTTAATTGATGAACCGGTGTTGGGATACGTCTACTTGCAAAAGAAGACAAACAAAAAGGACGTCTTCCGAGTCCTGGACAAGCATCTCGTTCCCTCTAAAGTTCTTCAGAAGCTTATTTCAATTGCAGCAAAGTCAGAAGCTCCAGAGCATATGAAGAGAAAATTTATCAGTCAACTTCATTGGTATCTTGAAGTCTGAAACTGGTTGTACAGAGCTCATGTGTTCATCCAAGAAGAAGCCAACTGAGCTAACCAGATTACTAAGTTCACTTAGCGGGACATTGTTGAAACATGAAAAATGAGCATCTAGCAATGACAAGTATGAATATCCGAAGTCAGCAGTTTCTGAAGTAGAGATGGAGTCCGAAGTGAAGATCAGTCTGACGTGGAGTAAAGATCCGAGATCAGTCTATCTGTTTAAACATTTATTGTTTCTTTTCTTATTCATGATGTAACATTTCATAGGAATTATCTTTTTGTATTTTTTAGATAATCAATTGTCGGTAGCTGATTATTAACCAGTCCTAGGAATGTCTCTTTAGTTTGTACAATGTACCTCCTTAGTCTATTTAAGGAGTGTTTTGAATGACAAGAAACATGGTGAATTGTTACTCCAAAGATAGCAAAATTTCTCTTTAATTTACTTTCAGTTTTGTCTTAAGTCAAGATCTTTCAAAAAATTCTTCTTGTTTATTTAATGTCTTTACATTGAATATACTCCTAGTTTACCTTATTTAATATTGAGTACTTTGTTGAATATCTCATTCAAGTCTTGACTGGTATTACCAGACTCGAATGGAACATCTAATTACAAGAAGAAACTTATCTTAAATATTAACTCAAGGTTTCAATTTTCAAACCTTGTCCTTGCGCATTGTTACTTGTACTCACATACTTGTTCCCCAAAAGTTCAACACCCTTACTTATCAAAACTATACTCCTACACAATTGGGTCCACTGTTTGTCAGTGTGTTACTTTGTGGTTAGGTTAAATAAGGCTATATAAATTTAAAACCTTATTATTTTTAGTATAAAAATAAAATATTAGATGCATTGGGTTAAACACGACTACTGTGTTTCTCTTCATGGGTTATATTGGGGGATGATAATGCTTGCTTCAGTGCTAGAGGTGAATGAAAGTACTTTGACAAGGAGGTCATGGGGTGAGGATTGGAAGACTATGGTGGGACCATAACAATTATAGAAGACTATGGTAGGACCATAGAAATTAAAGGAAGACTATGCTTGGACCATAATAATGAAAGATCTTGTATACCCAAGAGTCATTATATAATGATATTGCTAATAACATTCGATCCTATAAGACCACACCTTATAGCAAGTTACTACTATTTGAAAATAATATTTACCAACATATTGAGAATTATTGTTTCTTGGAAATAATAATAAAAGAGAAAAAAACTAGATTAATTTCATATGGTATGAATATAAATGTTGTGTATAACTTTTTTGGGCACTTGGAGTAACCATTTAGTTTAATTGCAAGTAGCTAGTGTTGGGTTTTGAGCAATCTAACACTTCCTAAGTGTGCATGCAACCCTAATAAACCTTGGATCTATGTTTGTCTAAATACATGCAAAATAATAATTTTCCAAGGTTCATAACCTATCTAACATGGCATGGGGTACTTTTAAACATAAAAGAATTAGATGAGATTACATACCTTTTTGATGAGTTTGATTCTTAAGGAGTTTGAGGGCCAAGCACCAATAGTGTGAATGCCTCAAATGGAATCACAAATCACCACAAACACTTGGAAAACTTTGAGAGAGTAGTATACTTTCTTATGAAATCGGCCACCACTAAGTCTCACACAACTAGTGCCACACTAGTGGCTATTTCATGCAACATAAGCATGCTTATTAAGTGTACATGATTAGGGTGAAACCCTAATAACCCATGACCTTTCCTTTTCCAAGGATTCGTGGGTTAAAAGCTCCATGGATCATCCATGGACTTCCATATAAGCCTAGCCCATTAACTAATGAGTATTAGCCCACACCATATAAAACAATAGCCAACAATTTAATTAGTCTTCCTTTTAATCTCTAAATTAATTCATAATTAATTTAAGACTAAAACTACTTAAATAACATGATTTCATATTAATATATTATAACTTATAATATATTACTAAATCGTAAGTATACAATTCTCATAAAATTATCCATAAATCGTTTGGGTGAAGTGCAACCCAAATGGACCATGCCGGGTCGGGTCAAGTATGTACCAAATAAGTTACGGACTTAGACACCTTATCCAACAGACTCCCACTTGGATAAGTCTAATAACTATATTTGCGTATGTTACTTCAGGAACCAACCAGCAATCGTAGCTCTCGAAAACTCTGTTGAACTATGAAGCGCCATTTTAGATAAGTGATCATATAGTCCTCTGTTCTCATGATATCAGCCGGACAAATACATGGAACAACGTCGTACTTATTGTCCAGCAGTTTGTTTCCCGATTTTCGATTTGTTTGACAAAGAACTTAATCGAACACATCAATTTAGTTCTGACCGGCCGGTACATAGGTCACAACAAAATCATCGAGGGGCCCAAATATCGCTTCTATTTCTAGAAGGAACAGATAAACTTCGACTCATATGCTTGTTCTACTACTTATTTAATTGTACACAAAGGCACGTTTTATAACATCAAGTTACTGATGTGTTTACGTGCAATCAATGCACAACCAACTCACAGGTAACAACTCATATCTCTAGGTTTGAAGATTTATATGATATTACCGTCTCACGATCACTCGAGATAAATTCCATGAAGTGATACAAGTGAGCGTGGGTTTATTCCAATACTCATAACTTATGAGCACTCATGAATGTTGTAGCAACCATTGCTATGACTAAACCCATTTAGCCATCTACAAACTCGATTCATGACAGTCTTGATTCATACCTACTTCCAACATATGAACGACTGTGGAGTGTTTAAATAACTTAGTCATTCGGAAAAAATAACCTAGCTATTTTGGAAGTCAAAACATGCAAAGTGAAACACAATAATAATCGAATCCAATATGGTCTCAGAACCCTTTTGAATATAAATAAAACCACCTTTTATTTATCACCATATTGATTACACATTATTCATTGTATAATGTTTCAAATAATCAACTTAATACTTGAATAAAACAACAGTTGTCCCATGCTCCTAGCATGTACACTTTGTTTTCTAAACAATAGTTATGCCATACTCCTAGTATGCACACTATGTTTGTCTATGATCTTTACTTTGTGAAATAGATCAATTGAGCATGATTCCAATGATACTCATTTCACAATCCCAAATCCTTATTGTAAATGTGAGAATCCCCGATTCCTATCATTTACCAAAAAACTGTTAGATTTTAAACTTTTATGCAATGTTCCTCTTGTAATGATTATTCACAAAGTCACCAAAACCTTGTCACCAGTCATTACAGAGTATTCCAAAGAAGGTCAACCTCTATGGAACGGAAGTCTCATATTCAAAGTACATTGCTTTGAACATCCTTCTTGCATTAAGGTTTTCTAATCTTACATAGATTGAATAACTTCCACCTATGGAGACATTTCCATAGTCCCATTTTGACTATCACTTCCAAACAAGAGTTATTTCTTTTCAGAATATATCAATATGGTCCTTTCCGACAACTTACATCATACTTCCAACTTTCCCTGAGCAACCAATCTTTGGCGAACCTCAGATTTGTCCTTGACAATTGCTTAATCACTTTAGTCATATCTAGTTCTAGACTTTTCCCTTCTCAATGCCTTAAGCATTTGGAAAATTTAGAAAGAATGAATATTATAGCACATGCAATCGATCCTATATCCGAAGCATATGGGACACGATTCATGATGTTTGACATAAAGACATGATACTAGACCAGTCTTTTGCTACAATATTTTTTATTTGCCATGTTTTCAAAATTTAACTATGAAGAGGGATGCCATAGTCATAATTGAATTTTGAGAACGCAATATATATAGAATTTCCTTAAGTCGAACCATTCAGACATAAAATTCATATATATGTCCTTGACTAAAGATGATTAAATCTCAATCTAAGCTTCTAGAATTGAAATGAAGTATAATTTTCTCTCCCTTAATTATAGCAAAACAACTTTTCAACCCCTACAACTTCACGAATTGAAACTTTTGTTTTCTATAATTAACATTGCTAACTTGCAACACTAAACGTAATAATCATGCTCCCACTAACATGATGATTATCAGCATAACACTTATGCTCCCACTAGCTCTGACATATTTCCAGAAATCTGCTGGACTTCTGAAATTTAGATTCATACATCCTTTCTTAGATAGCTCACATGTGTGTCTAAACAATTTTCAGAACTATGAAAAGGGATGCCGTAATCATAGTCTCAATTGCTTAGGCATTTTCCATTTCTCACAAGTCCATGTTAGCGTGTCGGTTAACCACACACGCTCTACTAACGACTTTTTAAAATGCAAATGACACAATTGCTATCTACTTAAAATCTACTTAGTGAAAGCGTTTCCTCACCATCATTTTCATGAATCGGAGAGAAACCTTATGACACTTAGATTTTATAGTGTATGAGTTCCTATCCATGTGAATTTGTCAAAATCATAATCACAAGATAAGGTTAGTGATAAATTCAGCCTTACATGGATTGAACTTGTTCAATCTTAGTTTCTTGTCACCTTGGTAGCACAAGGCCCACCAATGCTTCCAAGTTGAACTCTGATAACTCATATGCAAATTCAACTTATTTGAAGTAGGTACAGAAATAAGAATTATGTCAACACGATAGGTTGCAAACCTTAAGTCGTGTGCTAGTGATAAATTACAGGTTTTACTCTTGATTAAATCTTGAAACTCTTTCAGAATCTTTAAGGCTCCCACTGTCCCCTTGACATATAAGTTTCCCCAGTCAAGAACCATTCCTTGACAAAAAAAATATTCAAGGGATAGTGCGGATTCTTATCAAGACTAACACTTCACACAATTGGTCTTAGTTGGTCTTTGTCTCATCCAATACATCACAACTTACCAATCTCAAATGTACAAGAGTAGAAAACATTTTACTCTTACATTTGACTAGTGTTAATAAATCTTCCTTTTATTTCACTCAAGGTTACAATCTTGGAGTATGACTCTAAGAATTTTTTTGGAACGAAGTATGACTCATCTTCTTGATTTTAATCAATCCAACAATTCATGACCTCTCTTCTTAGTCATAACAATGCACTAAGACGTCCTTAGAGTATGAATTTGTGATATGGTTTCATAATCATTAAGATGATCATGAAATATGATACTAAAGTACTCTCCCATCCTTTCAGATTTGAGAAACTTTTATCTTTCTGCCTAACTTGAATCTTCTCATTTGTTTTGTCATACATTGTAACCTTTCCAATGTTACAGAATTATACTTAACCTTATAAGTATAATCATATTTACTAATCTTTAGTAAATCATGACAAATCAATCTTTGTGGTGGACCTTGACCAGCGCACACCCAGTGTACCTAATTCCTTAGTCCTTCAATTGACTCACATATACATGTGATCAAAGAATTAGTCTTAATTTTCAAAGATGAAAATTCTCATTCATCATACAATACAACTTGTATGATTCCAAGTTTCTATCCAATTGAAACTTGGGTGATGAAAAACTTTCTTCATTTGGTAAATTCAGACACTACCACAAAGGAAAGAATCAAATCCACTTTCCAATATTGCTATTACTGGAAACATATAAGCAACAATTTTCCACAGATGCCATTGTAAGGATAGTTTTTAAAATAAATAAAATTAAAACTCTTTTTTCTTTTATTTTAAAACTTTGCGGAAAAACTTATCCTTACAATCCACATGAAAACCTTGTTGTTATCTATTCATAAGCAATATATTATAACTCTTAAGCAACAACTCAAAATTCTGATTACCGGACCATGCGATCAAAACCCACCTTCGCAATCAGAATCAACATATACTTACTTTAAGCTTCCTATTTGATTCTTAAAACATCAGCATGTGACTCATTCACATTATGTAATAATAATCTCCAAATAGGAACTTAATAGAGTTAGACAGTGGACTTTACCCGAAGTAGAGTCAAACCTCTTGACTTGATCAACCTTATGACCTTTCAGGTGAATAGGGCAGCTTCGCAACCAATGCCCCTTCCTTTGGCAACAAAACACATGGACCCTTTGGTAATGGCACATGAGACTATCTCAGATTTTGCCTTTCTCTTTACTATTTGGTCAACCGAGTTGACTATAGCTGATCCCTTTCCATTGGGAAGAGAAATCCTTTTCTAGATATCCAATGCTACCATTGCCAATGTCCATTTAAGGTTTGGGAAGTTGATCTTCAAATCAAATTTGCTTTACTGGTGTTCCAAATCATTGCTGATTCCACAACACCAAGCAAATAGATAACATCATTAAGGGTTATGTCATAGTCTATCTCATAGTAGTCCCAAAGAGACTCACTATGTTACTAAGGAAGTGATTGAACATCCAACCTTCACGAGACTTTGACACCCAACTCTCCCGGCTTGTCAATATGTGACTTTATCTCCAAGATGTGAGCACACATAGACTATGCTTGCCAATAGGGATTGAGTGACTTTAAACTTTTCAAGAACTTGTGGGTGAGGGAGAATAATTGGAGGAGGTGAAGCATGATGTTGAGGGACACCATCTTCAAGAGATTTGGGAAAATCATAGTTGTCTGAACCAGACATCTATAATGGGAGAAAATCAAGTTAGTTGATTCAAAGTCCTTAATATAACACCCAATATGAAATATTAAGGCTAGGACCCAACACAATATTTTATAATTTGGAAGAGGGATGCCGTAATCCAAGCTATAAAATATTTGAAGGTAGGCGAATGACGATTCACCAATTTCCACCATGAAAAACGAAATAATTAATTAGGTTTTAATTGGATTTGAAATTCCTAGATCTTTTGAGATTCATTGAACTTTTCAATGGCATGTTTCAATCTCAAGTGTGCCCTCTCAAATTTTGTGACTGGGATGCCGAGGATCACAAAACAAGGTGTGAATAACCATACCAATTCACTTGGTACCCTTAATATTATCACCCAATCAATGTGCCGGTTAACCACACACGCTCCATTGATCTATGACAAACATCAAGAACAACTGATGAACAAGCGATCAATCGTTGAAAAAAAATTAGGCACTCAAGCCTTCTTTAACAGATCCTCATCAGTTCTTTTCACAAATAACATCGACTGTGATACATCGATTCCGTCTTTATCAAACTATCAAATACTGATTCTTAATAAGAATTGCGATTGAATTTGAATAGCGTTGGGCTTCAAGGTAAAAAATGAACGAATAATAAAGATATTCGATATCATGGGCTCAATTAAACTGATAATGAACAGTAAAAGATCATATAAGTTGGGCTTGGAAAACAAATGAACAGTAATTTCGAAATAGAAACAAATGAGTTTGATTTATGTTTTGATCTAAACAAAAATAATTGGATCAATCAATGGGGTTGAAACGGATTTGATCCAATGAGGCAAATCGATCAAAAATGAAAAACGTAAAATACGAATCAAAATCATGGATGTTTTGGAATCCATTTGAGAATTTGAGATACCTTTTTGACGAATTGAGATCCATTTTCAATGAACGAATCAAAATTGGAAGATCTTGGTTCTTTGGTCGGAATGAGAAAATCTCCAAATCGAACATTGTACCACCCACCATGCGAGATGTAAAACTCGTTCTTCGTGTTCTTCAACAATCCAAGAACATCTTCAAAAGAACCAACAACATATTTGGATTTTGACTTCAAATTCAATGCAACACTTGGAGATTGTTGCTTTGGAACCCAAATTTGCTTCACGGATTTTGGCTTCACAACATATGACGATTTTTGTGAGTAAACCCGCTTATTCTTCCGATTCATCTTCTTCTTCTTTTTCTTTCTCATCTTTTTGCATCTTGAAGACTTGACTTCATGAACAAACCCACTTTCAACAACATGAACATTTTGAGTTTGAATCAAATCTTTTGGAGTTTGATATCTGTGATTTTCTTGGATCAACGGCTTCCGATAAGGAATCATTCCTTCAAACGAATCACAAGAACAAAAAATATCATCGGTTTGAACTCCAATCGAGAAAAAAACTTTTTCATCTTGAAAATCAACTTGAACTCCTTTTTCTTGAACATCAAGAACATCTTCAACAAACTTAAGAGCAAGAAGATCATTCGGGTTTTCAATAAGAGAAATGAAATACTTATCAAACACTTCTTTTTCATTTCCTTTATTCATATCTCTCTCAATCATCAAGTTATTGTAAGCTTTAGTCAAGCATTCAATCTTTGAAAGCGGTTGAAAAATTAATCCTCCATGATCATTCTTCAAACCTCCATAAGAAATCAAAGTATCCCATGAAATCATCCCGCTTTTGAATATTAATACAATAAATTGTTGTAAGTTAACCTTGTATTTGACATCTTTAATGATCACAATCCAAGAATCATACTCCAAGTACACCATTTCCATCATGATTACAAGAACTTGAAAATTTCTAGAGAGAGAAAGTGATTATGAATGGGTTTTCTAGAGAGATAAAGTGATACAAACAAGTATTCTAGAGAGAGAAAGTCGAATTATGGATCAAATCAAAGAAAAATTCGACTTCTAGAACACAAAAACACTCTCTAAACACGAAGATCAATGAACAATAAGAATCACCAAACCAAAATAGCCATCAAGGATCAATTCTTGATGAGAATCAAGAACACCCGCTCTGATACCAATTGTAGTGGTGTTGATTATGATGGCATGTGCGGAATTAGAAAGATCTAGTGATTCATCATACAAATTCAAGAACACAAGGAGTAAATAAATCTTTGTAAGCTCTTATTAGATCTAGAAAGATTATACAAATGGGTCTTGTATACAAATTCTCTCTCTAGTCTAACACTCCAAACGATTCCTTACATAATGGGAGTCACTCACTTCCTATTTATAGGAAAGACTCAACCCATTTACACATACAAAGAGGAAAGCCTAAACATTACATCCAAGCATGACTTTGCACCCTAACAGTGTGCCACATAATGAGTTGCTATGTGACTAAGTATAGGTCGCACTTGTAACAGCCCAATTTTCAAAAATCTTCTACCCTAAACTACAACCAAACAAGGAATTGGAATAAGGCAAATTCCCTCATTCTAAGGATATGCAATCCTAAACATGTACAACTATGAAAACATACACATAGCAATAATCCATACAACCATATTTCCAAATATACTATGGCATCACTACAACATTGGGAATACTTACTTGATCTTGGCCGATTACGCGCATTATATTCTCCCCTTTTTCATACAAAATTGTTTTCAAGAAATTTAACTTTGGTTTCATTTTGAAAAGCAATTGTTAGCATTTCCTCAGTTTGAGTTCTGACACACCCAAAAGTGTGTCTGAATCTCTCAAACAAAGGCTTTGATACCAACTTGTAACAACCTAATTTTCAGAAAATTTTTAAACTTTTAATTTCATAAACGTCATCCATAGGAAGTACAAAAATCCCATTACATATCCTAATTTTTTTAGAATTTAGAGTACAAAAAGCTAAATGTGAAAACACTAGAGGATGCATGCCAGGCCATCAAGCCGGGCCCTTGCCCTTATGATCAGAAGTACCTGAAACAACCAACAAACTGTAAGCATACCCTTAGTGAGCTTCCCAAAACACACATAACACATAATCACATAATGTCATGCACACATACATATTAACCTGCCATGGACTCCCTCCATGGTCTTCATATGGAATGTCATGGGCAACCCCCATGGTCTTGTATCCTCGAGCCATGGGCTCCCTCCACGGTCTTGCCAAATGTCATGGGCTCCTCCCATGGTCTTCATATAAACCCATACATAGATCAAATAGCAAACCATTGCATATTCGAATAATAATCATCTCATATCAATTAATGGGTCTGCCTTGGTTCCTTCGACCCATGATTGTAGTGAGAAGACTCGCCTCAATACTGAATGGTAGTTGACTAGATCAGGACTCCAAATATCTGCTCTACACAAACCCTCGACAACACTGCTATTGGCGAAGAGTTTCTGGATCTATAATCCTTTTTTCAAGCTAGATGCTTCCAAATTCCAAGCTCCTTCTAAAGAATCACCAAAATCAATTCTCCAAGCTCACCAGAACTCACACACTCAAACTTGCAAGGTGATATACGAATTTCGGGTTTCTGGACAAGGGAGCCTGGTAAGGAGGCCAGCCAGGGGGTTTTAGGTCCTTTAAAGAGGGTGCAACACCCTAAAAGTAGCGTTTCATCCCAGCCGCCAACTCGTCGAGTTGGGACACCTCAACTCGTCGAGTTGGGTCATTAAAACCCGCAGCCACAATATTCTCAACACATTGAGTTGGAGCTCCCTAACTTGTCGAGTTCCAATAGTGATTCTAATATTTTGAGAAATGTATTATACCTGGACCAAACATTACAAATCTCCCCCACTTGAACTAAACTTCGTCCTCGAAGTCGGCTGACGCAAAAATGTACGGATAGTGCTTCCTCAAGTCGTCTTCCGGCTCCCAGGTCCAATCGGAGCCTCTTCGGTGCTGCCATTACGCCTCCACTAACTTCACTTCCTTTTTCCAAAGGGCTTTCGTTTTTCTTTCCAAAATCGAAATGGGCTTCTCAAAATAATACAGGCTCTCATCAACCTGATTTCATCCAAAGAAATGATTGCAGCCTCATCAGCAACACACTTCCTATGCTGAGACACGTAGAACGTGGTGTGGATCTAACTAAGCTCATCCAGTAGATCCAACCGATAAGCAACCCTACCAATACGGGAAGAAATCTTGAATGGACCAATGAATCGGGGACCCAGCTTGTCCATCTTCCGTAACCGAATAATACCCTTCCATTGTGAGACCCTCAAAAAAATAAAATCCCCTAGTTGAAACTCGAGATCTAAACAATGCCGGTTAGCATAACTTTTCTGATGACTCTGCAAAACTTTTTGTCGGGATCTGGATGTTGCGTCTTGGGCTCGTTTATTGTTAACCCAATTTTGTAACCGGTTTGGGCCTGTTCAACCATGTATTATTTTATTCTAGGGTTTTAGTATTTAAGGTGCATGCATGCATCCTTTGTAATCAATGCTTTCAATAATTATTTATCATAGCATTGTAAACCCTAGCTCGCCTCTACAGTGGAAGTTCTTAATCGAGCTCTACTGAGGCATGACTACATTTGAATCATTCAGTATCATCTTGATTTTATCTCGTTTTCATTCTTTTGTTTATTATAATTGTTTGTTCTTCATTGATTAACCTGTAAAAGATCTAAACGATCTAGAGATTGTATCTCATCAATTGGTATCAGAGCAGGAGGCTATGTAATTCATACACATCTCTTATGTTGAAGAAGTTATTAGAGTTTTCCGCATTGATTGATATTAATTGAGCCGTCATTCCTCACTGGCATATCTCATTAATTGTTAATCTTGCCCTAACGATAAATTACAAGTCTAATCTTAAACAGGTTATCTATCAAACATCATCACAATGTCTATGGATGATTCACAATCAAATCCGATCAATATCTCCAATAGTATTGGATCAACAACAAGAATTCCAATCCAGTATACCCAGGATTATGAGGTCTGGACGCATCACTTCGAAGATTATGTGATTGGTTCAGAAGATAATGGGTATTTGATTTGGGAAGCAATCACAGTTGGTCCGTTTGCTCACTCAAGCACTTCAAAAATTGTCAAAACTCAGAAGGAGTACAATCAACTCGTGAATGATGTGAAAGACATTCCTCAAGACGAGAAAGAGAAGTTTCAGTGCAACATTAAAGCTTTAAGAATGATTAGGTTTGCTTTACAATCGGACACGTTTCGATTGGTGAGTTCATGCGCTACAGAGAAGGAGATATGGGATAGGCTAAAGGAATTATATTCTACTGATGAAGATCTGGAGCATTCGATTCAAACTTTATTACTTTCTGAATTTGGCGACTTCAAACAGAAGCCCGAAGAAAAACTTATTCAGGCTTTTGATCGATTTAATCATCTTCTTAGTAAGATGATAAAGCATGGGATCGAAAGAAAGGTTATTAAGCAGAAGGTTACCTTCATGAATGGTCTTAGAACCGAATGGATGGCAGTTGTGTCTACAGTGAAGGCACACAAACAATTCAAATCCTATTCTCTGGAGAAGCTGGTGGAAATTCTGAAGTCTCATGAAAGTGCCGTGTCAAAGGAAACGAATGTGGTTTCCAGCTTGGGTTCGTTAGCTCTAATTTCCAAGGGGAAAAGTGCAGTTGAAGAAGAAGAAGATTTAGATCTTGCTGACTATGATCTAACTGGTGAAGAATATGCTTTGATGGTTTCCAATCAGAGAAAGTTTATCAAAAGGAAGTTCCCCGCCAATAAGAACCGAAACTGGCAGGGAAGTTATAGTTCCGAAAAGGTGAAGGAGGAACCAAAGATGGGTTCTAAGACTGAAGAATCGAATAAGGAAACGAAGATTGGTGGCGACTCAGGTTTTGATTGCCATTATTATGGAGGCAAGAACCATTTTGCCAAAGATTACATGCTGAAGAAGACATTGGAAAGGGTTGATGAAGTCGATGAAGAAGCGAACCTCCTGAGACGATTGGAGGAGATCAAGAAAAAGAAATCAGCAACTAACAATAATACCATGAATGTGTTAATTCTCCAGGGTACCAGTGTTGATGATGAGTTTGGTGGAATTCAGGTGTGGTCCACAAATTCAGAGGATGAAGAAGTAAGAAAGCCCACTCATGGCAAGGCTCTGCTGGTGAAAGAGGAAAAGGTTGAGGGAAGATGTTTGATGGTGATGGATGGTGTTGCAGATGCGAGGATACACAACAGATGGTGGACTGGATGATGAGAAGAAGCGAGAGGACAGATGTTTTGCTGCGAAACCTGTTAGTGCACAGATCAACGAATGTGATGAGTTGATAAAGAAGGTACAAAATATTCTCATTTCTCTGAAAATACCCATTACAAACTATGAAAAGGAACTAAACGGATTAAAATCTAAATTTTCTAGTTTAAGTAGTATTCTTACCCAAACTCGTGTCACAAACTCTAACCTGACTGATCAAATTAGCAGGGTATCGTCGAAGAGTGAGGAGCGGCGAATCTGGATTGAGCAAAAGGAGAAGGAATTAATTAGGTCTAGGGATGAATCTATCTATTTGCAACGAGACAATCTTAAGCTTTTAAAACAACGAAATGTTTTTTGTTTGATTGCTAAAAGAATATATTTTAATATCACTCAGTTACATCTCGATTGTGAAATAGGAAAGAAGATACATCGCATGATTTTACCCTTCCTTGAGTTAAAGGAGGATGAAGTCGATGCCGAAGCTTACAACTGTGAAAATGTTGTATCTTCTGATGAAATATCTCCTTCCTACAAAATTGGTCTTGACAAAATAGAGTCCTACATAAAGTCAAAAGACCATAAGGACATGCTCAAAAATCTGTTGGATGAAAACGACAAACTAAAACTAAGAACCGAAACTGTACCGAAATTTGACTCGTTGAATGCCAAGTTAAGTTCAGAAAATAAAATTGATGTTGAAAATGCTTCTGAACTTAATGAGGATGATGACATGAGTGAAATCTCTATAGAGGATGAGGTGGATTGTTCTGAATTTGTCAAGAGCGAACCCAAAACAAATAAAAATCTCATTTCTGAAAACTTTGTTGAGTTCGCTCGCTCATCAATAGACAAGACATTCCTCAAAGAAAAATATTTTGTATATCAAAAGGTTCAAACCACTCCAAATCAAGTTTACACAGTTCAAGGGGTCACACCGCAACAGACAGCCAAACTAACAGCATTGGTAGAAGAAGATAATGCTGATGGGTGTGATGAGTTTTTCTGGTCAGCACCGATAGATAACGCCGATGAAAGAAGGTCTATCTCATAAAACATCATGGAGAGTAAAGAGTAGGTATGTGGCAGAACCACTTAATGAACCTACACGATATGATGTGCCAAGCACAAGTGGTACCAAAACATCTTCAGGCGAACCGGTCATGGCATCTAGTGACACATGTTCGTTAAAGAGCGAAAGTCATGCTCAAGTACCGAAGAAAAAGGCCAACATTAACAAAAATCCTAAACAAGTGGCAGAACGAAAGCACCAACGTAACTTGAGATACAAGAAGAATCTCACAGAAAGAAAACAATTTTGACGATCCTAGAATCCTCATTACATTAGGTATGAAAAGATAAATAAGTCCAAAGGAGAAACAAGAGCGAATTCCACTTCACGAAATCAGTCTCTCTTACATTACAAGAACAACCGAAACAAGGATTTCAGTTACTGTCATGAAAACACCCAAAGGCATACATTCCGTTCACAAAGTCACAACAACCGAGAGGAACGTTTCGGTCATCAGGTGATAAACAACCGAACGAATGGGTTCGCTCCCCAAAGTAAAATAGACCAAAAGGGTAATTTCGGTCCCTGCGGCAATAACAACCGAAAGAAGAGTTTCGGTCCTCAACATGTAAGCAACCGAAAGGACAGGTTCGGTCCTAAGTCCACTTGTGAGAAGAAACGAAGGGAAAGTAGTTTCCGCTCTCAACCTAGGAAGAGCAATAAGCAACAGTTTTACCTTGCTTCTAAACCTCTTTCTTCTCATTCTCATTCTCATTCTCATTCATCTAAAGATTCAAAGGGGAAAGGAAAGCTCTTTCTAGAAGACGAAAGACGCCCAAAAAAGACTCAAAAGCATGCAGACGTCAAAACCACAAATCCTACGTCTAAATCAAATGAGTCCAAGTCAAATAAAATCAAAGTTTTTACCATAAAAAGAAAAGATGAAACAACACTAATAAAACGAACTTATCTGGTTGATGTTTCTCTTACTATTCCTTGTCCTGTATAAGGCTCACAAGGACCCAAGAAGCTTTGGGTTCCTAAATCTGCTTGATATTTTGCAGGTTATTCATGATGAGCAGTTTGACGAAGACCGGTACATTGACAGTGGCTACTCACATCACATGACAGGTAGAAGGAAGAACTGAGGGAGTTTCGGTCCCTCAAGGATGCTGGAACGGTGAAATATGGCAATAATTTGTTTGGAATACTCAAAGGCTATGGTATGATTACAAATGGTGATTTCTCGATAAGAAAGGTAGCATATGTTGAGGGATTGTAGCACAACCTCATCAGTGTCTCACAACTGGTGGTTGGTACCGGATTGAAGGTTTCCTTTGATGACGAAGGCTCAGAAATTGTTGAAAAGAAGTCCAATAATATTCTGTTGAAATCGAAGAGAAAGGGAGAAATGTACCCTCTAAATCCCAATCTAATTCGAGGGAACGCAGTTTGCCTGGTAACGAAGGCACACTCAGACGAAAGCTGGTTATGGCATCGAAGGCTCTCACATCTCAATTTCAAAGATATCAACAAGCTGGTGCTTGGAGATCACATTTAAGGTCTTCCAATTCTCAAATTTAACAAAGAACATCTGTTTGCAGCTTGTGAAATGGGAAAGCAAAGTCGACAAAGTCATTCTTCTATAATCAACACAAAGGTGATAGAACCACTAGAGCTACTACACATCGATCTGTGTGGTACTTCTTCAATCGAAAGCATTGGTGGAAACAAGTATATACTTGTTATTGTAGACGATTTCTCTCGCTTTACATGAGTATTTTTTTGAAGCAAAAATCAGAGGCCACTCCCAAGTTCAAACTCTTTATAAAGCAAGTAGAGGTTCAACTACGAAAAGTGGTTTGTAACGTGAGAAGCGACAATGGCTTGGAATTCAAGAACAAGGATTTTGAAGACTTTCTAGCAGAGAACGGAATGACTCACAACTTTTCTGCCCCATATACTCCACAACAGAATTGAATCGTTGAAAGGCGAAATCGTTCTCTGTGGAAAGCAGCTCGAACTATGCTGAACTTCGGTTCCTTACCTTTGTATTTCTGGGTTGATGCTATTGTTGCTGCCTGCTACACGCAGAATAGATCGTATCTGAACAAGCGCTTCTCAATCACTCCTTATGAGATCTTGAACAACCGAAAGCCAAATGTGAAGTTCTTTCACGTGTTCAGTTCAAGATGCTTCATCTTCAAATCAAAGGAGAACCTAAACAAGTTTGATGCAAAGGCCGATGAAGGGATCCTTTTGGGCTACTCCTTGAATTCAAAGGCATATAGGGTTATGAATAAACATTCAAAGAAAATTGAAGAAACCTACTATGTCACTTTCGACGACAACTATGTCAAGAAGTTTAAGGCAACTGAAGATGTTAGAGTGGGATTCCCACGTCCGATTCAGGTCCAGGTTTGTCAAAGGCGGAAGAGGTGTGAAATCGGTACACTTGACAACTATAGGCTGAAACTTAGTAATTAGTGATGCAAATTTGTCAGAAGTCTTAGGAAGAGGTGAAAAAGGTGAGACGGGCGTGTCCGAATGTTTAATGTTCGGAACGTCTCCCATAAAAGTTAGGTTTTGCAACTCTTTCAAGGGACGGGTAATAGGTTTCAGAAACTCCCATCCGAGACCAGGCGCCTTTGACAAAGGATAACGAAAATTATGAGCCATCCGTTTATTTGCTTCAAGAATGTTAATGGAATTATACAAAGCATATATTTTTGCATTAAGACGTTTGTTGTCAGAAATTAAAACATTTCTTCCAGAAGAAGTGATTTCACATTTGTCTTTAAGAATGATACATTCATCTTGTGACATTACAAGCTCTTGTTCTAAAGACTCTATTTTCAACTTCTTATCCTCAAAACGTAACCTAAGACGACTTAATTCACTCTCCTTCTTCTCATTGGCTTCTATGGCTGACTCATAGGATTTCTAAATGATGTTCATATCTGATTGGATCTGATCTAGATAAGGTTCATAGAGAGATAAATCAAAATTATTGTCTGTAATCATAGATTTTACCTTTTGAACGATGCTTCTGCTAGGTGGATCATTAGTAGCCATGTAGCAGTAGTTGGGTTCAACATCTTCATAATCTTCCATTGATCAAGATGACCAGTAGCCTTCATCACATTTAATTGTTTGTCTAGCCACTAGACACATGCTTCTACAAAGTACTTATGTCATCATCATCTCTAGAAGACCAATACCCTTCCACATCTCTTGATATATAGGTAACAAAGGATTTTTTTTATTTCTGTCAATTCTTAAGATCGGTGTGCATAATAAGCATAGTCCTTGATCTTTGGTTTTTGTGGGACTTCAGCTAAAAAATCTTTGGCAAAGTGGTTTGCATGACCACATTTGTGACATATAATCTTGGGTTTGTCAATCTTCGGAGTCTATGAGGATTCTGAGGTGTGATTTGGTGTAGGAAGGTTAGGTTTGTTAGCTAGTGGGTTTTCAGAAGGTTTTTTTTTGAATGGTTGAGGATTATTTTGATGAGTAGCCTAGAAACGGTTGTGATATGTGTTAAAAGTACGATTGTATTTCATGGAAAGAAAAGCAAAGTCTTGATGCAAAAAGAGCTTGGAGTCCATATCTTCAGGGTTAAGGTCACTATTTAATTGATAATTTTTGTTGCTAGAATTTGGAATGGTTGGAGGTGAGGTTTGAACAACTGGGATGTATGGAACAACAACAATGAAGGGGTCCGAGACAGTGGGGTTTGGAGTCTGAGGATCGTGAGAACTAACAAGAGCTAATGGACCTCCTGTGAGTTCTGGTAGAGTTTGTACAACACTTAATTCATGACCTCAAAGCTCATCGAACAGTTGGTACGGATTCAACTTTTTCAGAGATCCATTACTCTGAAGACATGATTTCACATTTTCCCAGCCCTTTCCAAGGCTGTTAATGAATTTGAGGTTGTATTCAAGTGGTGTTCGAACAATCCCATGAGCTGTCACATTGTTGATAATGATTCGGTATCTGTTTGAAGCTAAGGAAACAAATTCACCAGGAGTTGTAGTGAAGGTGTCGAACTCTTTGACAATGGAGGTTAGATACTTATCCTTCATGTGCTCTGAACCCTTGAAGAAGTCTTGAAGTGTGTCCCAAATCTTTTTAGCAGACTTGCACAATTTGATGTGCACAAAGAGAGAAGGTGGAACACCAAACACCATTTCTGAAAAAGGCAAATTAATCTGTGTGTAGCTGTTCGAGGTCATCAACAGTGAGAGGTGCTTGACGTTGTTCATCCTGTCCCATGAGAGTTGCAGCAGCATCCCTAACAATAATTCAAACTAGGACATGTGGACCTTCTTTAACAGATCCTCACATAGCTTCGCCTTTTTCTTTACCAAGTAAAAATCTTTCCATTCTTACTTTCCAGTGATCATACTCTTCAACAACTAACAGTGAGGCACATGTACGACAACCCATGCTATTTGCTATTTGCATTAAGTACATTTGTTGAGAATTAGAATCAGCCATTGAAGTTAAGATATCTTGAGCAAAAGTGGTATATAGAAGAACTTTTATCCTGAACACATAAATGATGGAAATACCAAGGTAATCTCGAATCAACTATAATCTGTTCTTATGGATTCAAAGGACAACCACTCAAGCACTGATACCAATTTTGAGGACAAGGATCTGATTGAACATGGACAAAGTTTAAAAACTCAAACCTTGAGTTAATGCTTAAGGTCAATGTCTGCATCTAACTAAGTGTTCCAGTCAAGTCTGGCAAGACCAGTCAAGACTGAAGATGTGAATCAACAAAGTACTTCAAGTATTAAATATAGAACTATGATTATAATCAAAGAAAACACAATAAATGAACAAGGAGAATGTTTGAAAGGGTTTGATTAGAGAGAAAGATGAAAGTGAAGTAAATTTGAATATGACTATCTTTGGAGCAATAATCTGTCATTTATTCATGTCATTAAACACTCCTTATATAGGAAAAGTAGTTACATCGTACATACCAAGATGCATACAAAGGACTAGAAAAAAGTATTACTCCTGACACTCTGATTGTACATTTAACAAAAAGACTAAGTCCTATGAAAGGTTACATCAAGTAAAAGATAAGAATAATAAACGTTTAGACAAATACTCTATCTTGAAACATCTCTTCACTTCTCACCACAAAACTTCATTTCTGACATAATCACCATCTCGGACATAATATCCACTTCGAACTTGAAAGCATTCCGGACTACCACATCATTTCGTACCGGAGACTGATTTCGGAGCTTCTTATTGATTGATTGCTAGAGGTTCACTTTCAGGTACTAACAAACTCCTGATCTCGGATGCGTTTATCGGAACCTCCCAACGCATCACCGCCTCAGTTTGGCTAGATCAACCAAAATACCCTCTTGATTGATGATGTGCCCTAAAAACTGCACCTCACTTAACCAAAAATCACATTTGGAGAATTTGTCGTATAGCCTCTCCATCCTCAAGGTCTCCAACTCCTCCCTCAAATACTGCTCGTGCTGCTCCTTGGTCTTAGAATAGACCACACTATCATCAATGAAGACGATCACAGACCGATCCAACATCGGCTTACAAACCCGATTCAAGAGATACATGAACGGTGCTGGAGCATTGGTGAGCCCAAATGGCATCACCACAAACTCATAGTGACCATAATGAGTCCCAAAGACCGTCTTCAGTATATCTTCATCCCTAATACTTATCTGGTGATACCCCGACCGAAGATCAATCTTGGAAAACCAAAATGCACCCTGAAGTTGGTCGAAAAAATCATCAATCCTCGGAAGCGGATAACAGTTCTTAACCATTAGCTTGTTTAGCTCCTGACAATCAATACACATCCTGTGTGACCTATCCTTCTTTTTCACGAACAGGATCAGTGCTCCCCACAGGGAATTGCTCAGACGAATAAATCCTCGGTCTAGCAGCTCCTGAAGCTGTATAGATAACTCCTGCATCTCAGGCGGGGCTAGACGATACGATGCCTTGGCAATCGGAGCCACACCAGGCACTAAATCAATACGGAACTCCACTGACCTCTCCGGAGGCACCCTTGGCAACTCCTTAGGAAATACGCTAGGAAAATCACATTTGGAGAATTTGTCGTATAGCCTCTCCATCCTCCAGGTCTCCAACTCCTCCCTCAAATATTGCTCGTGTTGCTCCTTGGTCTTAGAATAGACCACACTATCATCAATGAAGACGATCACAGACCAATCCAACATCGGCTTACAAACCCGATTCAAGAGATACATGAACGGTGTTGGAGCATTGGTGAGCCCAAATGGCATCACCACAAACTCATAGTGACCATAATGAGTCCCAAAGACCGTCTTCGGTATATCCTCATCCCTAATACTTATCTGGTGATACCCCGACCGAAGATCAATCTTGGAAAACCAAAATGCACCCTGAAGTTGGTCGAAAAAATCATCAATCCTCGGAAGCGGATAACAGTTCTTAACCATTAGCTTGTTTAGCTCCTGACAATCAATACACATCCTGTGTGACCTATCCTTCTTTTTCACGAACAGGATCGGTGCTCCCCACAGGGAATTGCTCAGACGAATAAATCCTCGGTCTAGCAGCTCCTGAAGCTGTATAGATAACTCCTGCATCTCAGGCGGGGCTAGACGATACGATGCCTTGGCAATCGGAGCCACACCAGGAACTAAATCAATACGGAACTCCACTGACCTCTCCGGAGGCACCCTTGGCAACTCCTTAGGAAATACGCTAGGAAAATCTCACACAATCGGAACACTGCTCAACTCTGGCCTGGCCTCAATCCTCATGTCTAAAACATAATTCAACAAATAAGAACATCCTTGCTGAAGAAGACTCCTAGCCCTCACAGCCAATTAGAGAGCTGGCCCACACGAGGCACTCTCTCCATGAATAACTAGTTCTCCCCCACTTGGGGTTTGAACGCTCACTAGCTGATGCTCACAGCCTATCATGGCCCCATTGGGCCCCAACCATTCCATCCTGATGATCACCTTTAACCCCCGCAAAGCAATTGTAACCAAATCGACAGAAAACCTCTCCTTGAACACATTCAGAATGCTCCTCAGAAATACCCTTGCAACACTCACGGTGCGGTCATCCGCAATCTCCACCTCAAGTGGGGAATCCAAGGTCCCCGGAGCATCCTGAAACTTCTTGCAGAGCGTAAGAGATATGAATGATCAAGTAGCCCCCTGAATCAAAAAGAACATGAGCCAACAAACCATTAGCCAAGAAGGTCTCTATACAAGATCGTAATAACTTAAGCATGACAATAAGATAAACAAGACAGAAATAGATCACATACCCATAATGACGTCTGGCATTGCTCGGGCCTCCTCAGTCGTCAGCTGAAATGGGTGGCTCTTCACCGCAGGAACCTCCGCCTTAATCGGTTGGCCATGTGTAATCCTCATCGTGGCGGGCACAGGCGCCACCACTACTCCTCATCCTTTAACCAACCTCGGACAATCGGCCATTTTAAGACTGGTCTAGTTGTAGTGGAAACAAATCAAGCCCTTTTTGGGGAAATCCCGACTCATGTGACCCGACTGGTCACACGCATAACATGTTGAGCCTGCTACTCGGAAGCCTCCATTGTGCGGCTTACCGCACTTGGGACAACAACCACGACCCTGCAGGCCCCTGCTTGGAGGATAGGAGGTCTTAGGCTTCTTGGCATGACCCACTACTGCATGAACCTACTCCAACTTCCGCTTCGTGTGGAGCTCTAACTAAATCTCTCGTTCCCAGGCCTTCTCCACCATCTCATTTAGGATCTTGCACCCTGAAAAACTCACAAACTCGCGAATACCATCCCTCAGCGTGGGATGATACCTAGTCTTCTTCATCTCCTCATCCACAGTATATTGCATAACCAAAAGTTCCCTCTCTCGAAACTTGGCGGTGATCTCCACCACAGTCTCGGTAGTCTGCTGTAAATCTTGGAACCCTCTCACCAAATGATGCACCTCAATGGATGGTGCAAACTCCTGATCAAACCTCCTCCCAGGTCATCTCAACCACCCATGCTGATCCCACCTCATGGGTCACCTCCTCTTACCAGTCTCGTGCTCGATCCTTCAACATACAAGATGCGAACCCCACCTTTGCTGCCTTGGGGAAAAAACTCGTGCATTAGGCATTCTCCATGTCTGCCACCTAGCATCCGCTAGTGATGGGATCCCTGACCCCGAATTACTCAGACGCTCGACACACCTTGAACTTTCAAAACTAGGGAGCTTGGGCCCCAATATGGCCTACAACAATCTCGGCTCGGAAGGACCTGAGCCTCTCCTCCATGATCTCCATGATGCCCTCCTTGACGGTACTGAAAATCATCGGGGTAGCGTCAAGGAATCCATGAGTAACCTCAGCTTCGATAAGATCACGTAACCTCTCATCCATAGGCTCTGTGCCTGAGCCTAAACATGATCCTAATCTTGAACATGGACCTCGCATGATCATCAACATCCTCAACTGAAAATATCACAAATAACCAAGATAAGGAATTCGAAATAGATTCCTCCTCACCGGACTTCTAAGAACTATCAGGTCTGTCATTGCTTCAGGTACATGTCTTGTGCTTTCAGTAGTACGGGCCTAATACTGCCTTTCACACCAACATGTACCTTCCCCAAGGCCATACCTGATATCCCTAAATCATCCAATCACAAATCATAACTCATAAACCCAACACTAACTCAGACCCGAAACTACCCTAGGTTTCTCAACCCTCACCAAACTAAGAACCTAATTAATCATAGTAGGTTGCCTTATGCATGCAAGTTATACACAAAGAGAATCACATAGACTATCAAATAAAGCTTCTACCCTAAACCACAACCAAACAAGGAACATGAATAATTCAGATTTCCTCATTCTAGAGCTATGCAATCCTAAACATGTACAACTTTGAAAGCATACACTTAGCAAATAATCCATACAACCATATTTCCATATATACTATAGTATGACTACAACATTGGGAATACTTACTTGAGCTTGGCCGATTACGCGCATTGCACTCTCCCCTTTTTCATACAAATTTTTTTCAATAAATTTAACTTTGGTTTCTTTTTTAAAAGCAATTGTTACCATTTCCTCAGTTTGAGTTCTGACACACCCAAAAGTGTGCCCGAATCTCTCAAACCAAGGCTCTGATACCAACTTGTAACAACCCAATTTTTAGAAAATTTTTAAACTTTTCATCTCTTAAACTTCATCCATAGGAAGTACAAAAATCCCATTAGATATACATATTATTTTAGAATTCAGAGTACAAAAAGCTATATGTGAAAACACTAGAGAATGCACGCGACACCATCAAGCCAGGCCCTTGCCCTTAGGGTCAGAAGTACCTGAAACAACCAAAAAATTGTAAGCATACACTTAGTGAGCTTCCTAAAACACACATAACACATAATCACATAATTTCATGCACACATACCTATCAACTTACCATAGACTCCCTCCATGGTCTTCATATGGAATGCCATGGGCTACCCCCATAGTCTTGTATCCCCAAGCCATGGGCTCCCCCCATGGTCTTGCCAAATACCATGGGCTCCTCCCATGGTCTTCACATAAACCCATACATAGATCAAATAGCAAACCATTACATATTCCAATAATAATCATCTCATTTTAATTAATGGGTCGGCCTTGGTGCCTTCAACCCATGAGTGTAGTGAGAAGACTCGCCTCAATACTGAACGTTAGCTGACTAGATCGGAACTCCAAATATCCACTCTACACAAACCCTCAAGAAGACTGCTATTGGTGAAGAGTTTCTGGACCTATAGTCCTTCTTCCATGTTAGATGCTTCCAACATCCAACCTCCTTCCATAGAATCACCAAAATCAATTCTCCAAGCTCACCACAACTCATACACTCAAACTTGCAAGGTGATATGAACTTAGGGTTTCTGGACAAGGGAGGCTGGTAAGGAGGCTAGCCAAGGGGGTTTAGGTCCTTTAAATAGGGTGCAACACCTTAAAATTAGGGTTTCATCCCAGCCGCCAACTCTTCGAGTTGGGAGACCCGACTCATCGAGTTGGGTCATTAAAACCTGCAGCCATAATATTCTCAACATGAAGAGTTGGAGCTCCCCAACTCGTCAAGTTCCAATAGTGATTCTAATATTTTGATAAATGTTTTATACCTGGACCAAATGTTACAGCACTACAAAGCCACAAAGATCCTAAACCCTAATCTCGGACCTTGAGCCCTATATAAGGACGTTAACTTTTAGGTTTTGTTATTTCTCTAGCCTCCTTTTTCCATAGAAACCCTAACATAAGCTACCCTAGCCTCTATTAGCTTATTTCCTTGAAGATCAGTGCTCTATGATGGTTCTTAAGGAAGAAGAAATCCCTTTGGTGCATGGTGAAGCAAGTTCCCAAGTTACTCCAGCATTTCATAGCCTTCTAGTTTCTTATAAGTATTCATGTTCCTTGTTTTTTTTCCATTTGTTTTGTAGATCTAAAGTTCTTATCTTATTTTGGATATCCTCTTGTTATTCGAGTGAAGTTTGGATAGCAGGTCCAAAGATGTTGTCTTCCGATCTTTTGGACCCATTTTGGTACTTAGAATAACTTATTGTCTTCCCTTTTCTGCCATACAAAAAGATGTTAGCATTTTCTCCTCTTTAGATCTAGGTTTTCGGTGAAAAGTTATTAGAGGCATGCAAATGGATAAAGATGGATACTTTATCCATTAAGTCATTAGTCTGATGTGATCTGGAAAGTCAGAACCTTGGTATAAAGGGAGTAAGAGCTTAATGGAAAGAGGATCTTTCATTGAAGTTTGTGACGTGAATTTTGGGCCAAGTTCGTGACCGTTTTGTCACTTAGTGGCAGTGATGCAACCAAAAGCTAGGTCATGTTGCAAATGGCCGTTGACTATTGATAGCAGACTTACCTGAAACAAAGTAAAACTTTTCAATTCTACCTTTTCTTAGATCTTTCAAGTAGTCAAGGCAGCTTCGCAACCAGTGCCCCTTCTCTTGGCAATAGAAACATACAAACTCTTTGGGAATGGTACACGAGACGATCTCAAACTTTCTCTTTCCCTTGGAAAGAGAAATCTTTTTTGGACTTCCAATGTTTCCATTGTCATTTTCTATGGAAGTTTGGGAAGTAGATCTTTCCATCAAATTTGCTTTTCCAATGCGCCTAATCATTGCTGATTCAGCAGCAACAAGCAAATAGGTAAGATCAAAAAGGGTCATGTCGTGGTCTTTCACATAGTAGTCCTTAATGAACTCACTATATAACTCAGGAAGTGATTAAAGAACCCAGTCAATAGTCAACTTCCTTGAGACTTCGACACCCAACTCTCCCAGCTTATCAATATGTAACTTCATCTCCAAGACGTGAGCACATACAAATTTTCCTTCTTGCCAATAGGGCTTTGAGTGACCTAGAACATGTGGGTTAGGGAGAATTATTGGAGGAAGTGGAGGAATTGAAGTATGACTTCCACGATCCAACCATGGAACATCATCTTCAAGAGGAAAGATTATTCCAAAAGATTTGGGAAGACCATAGTTGTCTGAACTAGACATCTACAACGAGATAAATTCAAGTTAGTTGATTTAGTCCTTAATATAACAACCAACTTGAAATACTAAGGGGGTGTTTGGCTTAGCTTTTAACAGCCCAAAAGTCCTTTTTGGAAAAGTTACAAAAAGTCAGGGTTTCCTGACTTTTCCAAAAAGTTCCTTTTCCTTGTATCAAAACTCCAAAAATAGCTTTTAAAACTAGTTTTACCAAACATCTTTTGCTTTTTTTTCTTTTCCAAAAAGGACTTTTGGCTGTGAAAAACTAAGCCAAACACCCCCTAAGGCTAGGACCCAACACAATATTTTATAATTTCGAAGAGGGATGCCGTAATCCAAACTGCAAAACATTTAAAGGTAGGTAAATGACGATTTACCAATTTCCACCACGAAAAACGAAAAAGAATTTTAGGTTTTAAGTGAACTGAAACTCCTAGATCCTTTGAGATTCGTTGAACAATTCAATGGCATGTTTAAATCTCGATTGTTCCGTTTAAGTTTGTGACTGGGATGCCGAGGATCACAAACAACATGTGAATAACCATGCAAATTAGCTTGGTACACCCGATTTTACAACCACCTAATCAATGTGCCGATTAACCACACACACTCTATTGATCTATGATTAACATCAAGCTACCATTTGCCACGCACTGTCAGTCCAGATTAGTGTGTCGGTTAACCATACACGCTCTACTAACGATTTAACAAGGTGCAAAGTGCAATTTCATGGGTTTGCACCATATTCACATTTTCCTAAAGTAACTAAGATTGGGAATTTCTAAGTGTTTAGGTCATTTATATTTATCATTATACTTTTAATGAAGGGAGAGTTAGACTCATATCCTACCCGTTCGGCTAACGACCCTCCACCAGTCAAGGAAGCGGTGGGTGAGAGTGAACACCCATTAAATTGCCATTTTACAGGCAGTAACCTTATACCCCCCTTATAGACCAGCTTCGTGAATGAGGCCTACTAACGATTAGACTGACTTTACTCTTATACACACACACACACACACACACACATATATATATATATATATATATATATTAAACCTATAATATTATAATAGTATAAGGGTTGAATTCTAAACTTTTAAAATTATAGGGTTTGGAACTAAATGTTTCAAAGTAAGACTTTGCATTTACAAATTCCAAAACTTGAGGGCAAGTTTTGAAATTTGTCAAAACTTTTGGAATCCATAACATATGAGTTTAATATAGGCTTTAATGAAAAGACTCTTGAAAATCCATAACTTGAGGACAAGTTATGGAGTTCATAAAAACATTCATGGAAAAAGACTCTTCAACACCATAACCTATGAGTTTAATGAATTCTTTAAAAGAAAAACTTTTCATCTTCCATAACTTGAGGACAAGTTATGGAGTACATTAAAGGCCATAAAGATCATCAAATAAACTACCAAGCATGTCAAATAATGTCCATTATCTAGATTAAACTCATATGAACAAGATAATTCATACCAAACAAATTTCATGTAATTAGCATAATCATATAAACTAATACAAAACATGAAACTTTGACAATTATCTTCTAAATTGGATAAGCATGATCATTACCACATCAAAAACAGGTTTATAAGTCCAAAAACAGTTTAGGGTAATGATCATAGTCCAATTCCAGCCTTAAAACTCGAAAAACTACACTCTGGAGCACCAATCATCGAGTGCAAGAACAAACTCGGAGAGTTGGTTGCATTTGTGCTTGGACTCGGCGAGTCCACTGTCCAGACAACCAAAAAATCGATTTTTAAAGCATTAACAACAAGTAGCATCAAGTATAATTAAAAACAACCCTAGGCTTTGATACCACTGAAGGGTTTTGAGAATTCTAACACTCCTAAGGTGTACATACAACCCAAAATACATTGGATCTATGTTTTCTATATTATACATGCAAACTTGATCTATCCAAGGTATTACCCTAACTACCATATAAAACTTTGATACTTGGGTGATAAAACAAGTTAGATGATATACCTTTTGTTATAGTTGGAAGCCTTGCATCCTTAAGAACTTAGTGCCCCAAGTGTTGCACCTCAAATGGAATCACATAACACCACCAACAATGGAGGAACTTGAGAGGAGGTCACTTGCACTCATAAAATTGGCTAGCCTGTTGTGTTTCCACTAGTGCCAATTTCATGAGCTAGAGGGGTTCTTATATAGTGTCGCAAACTAGGGTTACACCATGTAAACCCTAATGACTTTCCATATCCCTCATGCCCCATGGGTTCAAACCTCCATAGATTATCCATGGCTTACTACATGGGTTTAGCCCAACATGAAGAACTACGGATCATAAGCCCACTTTTATAAGAATGAATGATTTATCAAATCAACCCCTTATATTTAATTAGTCTCTTTTGATCACAAAATTAATTCCAAATTAATTCTTGATCAATACTAATTAAATAATACGATTTCATATTAATATATTAGAACTTATAATATATTAATAAACCATAAATAACCTCTTCTCAATTATCCATCCTTCAGATTGTTCCAGTGTCATGCAACCCGAATGGACCATGCTACTCTCGGGTTAAGTACATATCAATAATAATTATGGGCTTAGACACCTAATCCAACATTATTATGGTCTTGTTATAAGTAGATTGGTAATCATTTGATAATCTCATGATAAATTTAACTGGTTGTAATATCACTTTTTGTTGGGTCATATGTCATGTGGAAGATTTTACCCATATGATAATCTTTTGTCTGGTAATGGTAGTTTGCTGTAATTATGATGTGGAGTGCAGGTATATGAGGATAAATTAGCCCCTTTATAATTTGGTTATCTAAGAATTAATTATTAACAAGAGAATTTTGCAAATTTAAGAATTTTATATTCATTGATGTGTGTATATGTATGTTAATGTGATTGTATCTGAACATATGTTGATTCAACAATACTATTTTAGCCAGAGGTGAATTGAAAGTTACATTGAGAAAAAGATTTGTATGGTCTTTTGTGTTTTAAAATTTTGGTATGGATTAATTATTAGATAAATGTTGTATGATGTGCCTACTAGTTAATGTGAGGGTTAATGAAGGTGAAATGTTGTCTGGAATGAGACATTTTGAAGGCTTGAGCATAAGATTTGTATATATAGAAAAAGTATAATCATTGATTTAATTAGCAACCTAGCTTATTATACTCAAATCTACGATTCTATATGTTAATTAGTTTAGTAAAATTGCTAGTATTTAGTGTTTAACGTTTGTTTGTGACATTTTGTTACTGACTGGAATTAGGGTTAATGTACAATAACAGAGATCAGACGATGTTGTAACATCTTTTTAGATTTTGGATAGTCAAGCTTAGATATTTTAGGTATGTCTTGTCACATTATGTTGAATCCAGAAGACATGCAAAATTTGCATTTTTTAAAGAGCACACTTTGCAAATTTACATATTTGCCGATATCATAAGATGTATCAAAAGATACCTTGACCTTATTACACAAAGTGAGTCGTCCAAGTTTCTAAGGTTCTCTATATACGAAATACCTTAAGTAGGTCTAGAATACAAGCTTAGACATGAGGGGACAAATTTTGGAACGTATTTGTTGATGCTGAAACAGATGCTCTGGGATAATAAAAATATATTTTTTCCTTTTTCTACGAATATTTTCTATATAATTCGAAAATGATATTTGAAAAAAGAATTTTTCAAAAAAATGCATTTCTAAAGCATTTTCATATATTTTTTTTGTGTATACGCACACAATCTTTTTTTTTTTTCCTTTTTTCTTTTTTTTTGTAGATCTCTTAAATATGTCATACTTAATGCAAATATGAAATTTGGTGCCAAAATTAAATGTATGTAAAAAATCATTGTTCACTCCCTCAATTTCGTTCTTCATGGATCTATATTCATATAAATAAGTATACGCATATACGTCGCATATACGTACACATATTAATACGCATATATATATATATATATATATATATATATATATATATATATATATATATATATATATATATATATATATATATGCATATGCATGATATGCATATGTGTACATCATATGCATAGATAAATCTACGTATACATATACATTTGAATGATATGCATATGTATACATTTATATACATACATGTCTACTAAAATGCAAATACATGAGCATATGTATCATATGCATATGTATACATTTATAAGCATATATACATATGCATAAGAATAAGTATATGACATTCATATGAATAAGAACATGTATATATGCATATACATACATATGCATAAGACTAAGTATATCCATATAAATAAGTATACGCATATAAGAATAAGTATATGACATACGTATATTAATATGAACATGAATAAGCATATGGATATGTACAATATGACATATCCATACGAATAAATATATGCCAATTCATAAGTATATGCATATCCATAAGAATAAGAATAAGTATATTTATATGCATGTGTAAGTATATGTATATGCATAAGAATAAGTATGCATAAGGAAATTAAATATATATGATTATGCTTATGTATATGCATATATAAATGCA